>NW_022103919.1:5411515-5416766 GCF_000313985.2 Echinops telfairi
GGTGGTAGAAGTGGTGGGTGGTGACAGTGGTGATGATGATGGTGGTCAATGTGGTAGTGGTGGAGGTGGTGGTGGTAGAGGTGATGAGTGGTGATGGGGGTGGTAGTGGAGGTGGTGGGTGGTGATGATGGTGGTCAATGTGGTAATGGTGGTGGTGATGGTAGTGGTGGTGGTAGAGGTGGTCAATGTGGTGGTGGTAGAGGTGGTGGGTGGTGATGGTAGTGGTGATGATGGTGGTCAATGTGGTAGTGGTGGAGGTGGTGGTGGTAGAGGTGGGGGGATGGGGGTGGTGATCCTGGTGATGAGATCCATTGTTGGGTGAGCATGAACTATATGGCCTGGGGAAATTTTCAGATATCCAGGAGGCATAAAGAGAGCTTCTCGGAAGAAATGAGGAGTGTGAGTTGGCCAGGTGAAGACAGTGACAAGAGTCTTCCCAGCCCACGGGATACCTTGTCCCCTGGGATGCATCCCCTGGATGCCAGGGTCACACGTGAGAACGCACAGAAACCGGGAGGCCGACAGCATGCAGACAGGGCCTGGTGTGGGCAATGGGGCGTGGCGTGGTCTCGATTGTCTTGGAAAGACCAGACAAGACATGAAAAGCCATGGGAAACTGGATCTGCCCACAGCTGGCAGTCAGTTAAGGGGCCCGACACAAACAAGAGGTGATGGGCACCCGCTGGCAGCAGCTTTTCTCACCCATCTCCCCAGGTGCTGAAGTGGGTGGAGTCAGCGATCCAGACTTCGAAGGTGCACCTGCTGTCCACAGACCATGAGGAGGAGGGCGAGCACACGTGGAGGATCCCCTTTGACCCCAGTCTGAAGGAGGTCACCATCTCCTTGAGTGGGCCGGGGCCCGAGATCGAAGTCCGAGATCCACTGGGTACGTGGGCCTCGGTGTGGGCCTCCACCAGGGTGCTGAGACAGAGCAGGGAGCCCAAGGAAAAAACAGTCTTAGGGTGGCCGGGGGTTCAGACTCAAGCTCCAGGAGCAGGCTGGCAGGAGGGGCACGGGCAGGGAGGCAAGTAGCAGCCAAGCAACGGGAACTGAAATAAAGACAATTCCTGGTGTGGGAGGCTCACACGCACCAAGTGTTCCAATCTCATGGGCTGACCTGGGCAAGAATGAGCAGCCGTTTTCAAATGGGAAGCTGGGGCGCTGAGAGGGGAAGTGGCTTGCCAAGATCACAAAGTCGGGCAGAGTAGGTGTGGTTGGGACCCTCTCTCCTGCTCCCACGGAGCTCCCAGTTCTGGAAGCCGGCACCTGGGGAGGGATGAGGTTGGAGTGCCGAAGACGATGGTGTCTAAGGACCATCAAAGGCTCGCGACCCAAACGTCAGCTTCTCCAGAAAGCCTTAGGCTGTTTAATTGGGCCATGGGTTTCTGGGTTCCTGGGGACAGAGTGGGGCCCCTGTCACCCCTAAAACAGGGTCAGGGACTGAACAGTGTTTGTGGGGGGGGGGCTTCCACAGGAAGGATCCTGCAGAAGGACGAGGGTCTCAACGTGCTCCTTAACATCCCCGACTCGGCCAAGGTGGTGGCTTTTAAGCCTGAGCACCCTGGGCTATGGTCCATCAAGGTGAGTGGCTCTGGAATCCGGGGCCTGGCTGGCGATGTCTCTGGGCCATGCAAGTGGAAGCCATGAGAGCCGCCTGGGTTAGTGTGGGAACAGTGATGGCCATGGAGCAATCCGCGGGTCCAGAGGTGGGTGGCTTCTTATGACTCAGAAACCTCCAGTGAAGAATGCACAGAGGTAGCAAGGGTGGCCTCGGAGGGTGACTGAGAGGAGCAGGGCTGGCAGAGGGAGCAAGACCTACTTGCATCTCTATAAGGTGCTGGAGGGCAGGCACTGGAGGTAGGCTTGGCTTCATGAAAGGAAGGCCTCTCTGGCCAAGTATCCTGGGATGGGGCAGGTGGCTGCTTTAGAAAGTGGGAGGTGAGCTCCTGCTGATTGAGTACCTCTTGGGGTGCCCGCCGCTGAGTTAGGTGCTGCATGTAGGGTGTCAACAATAACCACCTGCCTCTCAAACTCTGAGCTTCTCTGAGCTAATAGCTGTTTGTACCAATGGGGAAGGCACATAGGAGGGGGCCAGACAGGGCCTGCAAGAACTGGGGGAGAGCTGGGGAGACAGGGCATATCAGGGGGCCCATTCTCGGTAGTGTTTCAAGCTGGGCTTCTTCCACTTCATTTTGGGGGGAGGTGCTGTGCTGAACACCCAGGGGGATTGGATAGCCCCTCACACTCAACTGAGACATTGGGCTGGGATGCCCCAGTGACATGGGACCCTGGTCTGTGCTAGGTCTATAGCAGTGGCCGCCACTCGGTGAGGATCACAGGTATCAGTGACATTGACTTCCGCGCTGGCTTCTCCACTCAGCCCTCTCTGGACCTCAACCACACCATCGAGTGGCCCTTGCAAGGTACTGAGGTCCTGGCCCTGAGGGTGCCGGGTTGCCTCCTGAAGAGATAGGACTTGGGCTTTGGGAAGTGGTGGGTATCCAGGGTCGGGCTTGAGTGTTTGTGTGCAATTATGGACACTGCAGAGGCTGAAGCTGGCCCATTCCCCATATCATAGTCACAGAAACTGGGTCTCAGGGTCAGCGTCACTCCACCATTGCCATGTGATCCAGCTTAGAACACCTTCTCAGTAACCCAAGGCCCCCCGGACAGGTCTCTGCTGTCTTCCTGATTATGTACTGAGCTCAGACCTCCGACTTCCTTTTTAAATCTTTCTTTCTTTTTTGCTTATTGTGGATATACATAGATGCATGCATCAAACAAAATGTTTGTAGTCGCTGCTATGTTCCATATGTACAATTCGATGATGTTAGTTATGCTGACCATGCAAGACAACCATCACCATTACCATCTCCAAATGTTTTCATCACCCGACGCAGAATCTCAGTGTCCCTTCAGTCATAGTTACCCTTCCCTGCACCCACCTATCCCTCCCTGGTGACCCCTAATAACCTTGGGTCTCGACTTCTCTTTTCTGTCACAACTTGTACATTCAGAGTCCCGTATGCTCAGTTTTCCAGTCAATGCCAGATCAGTTCAAGAAAATAAGACGAGTTAGGGGGTGTGCCAATGAGCTGATCACCCGACCTTCAGGGAGAGGGATGCCCCTTCTTCCACAGAGGATCGAAAGCCCGGCCGGGCATTCAGACTCCCCAGAGGCTGATGAGGGTTGTGATCGTTTGGGAGGACGTCGAAGCTGGAGGCACAGGGTCAGACCTTCCTGATTGAAGCTGCCGGTCTGGCGGTGTCTCAGCATGCCGTTCCTGTCCCACCTGGGGATGCAGGGTCCCCGTGTAGGAAGAGGCTCTGGTGAAGCTCTGTACATAGCGCGAAGCAGTGTCTGAGTGACAGAGCTGGGGTCCTCCACCATGGGACCACTCAGAAGAGCCTGGGAGGGTCTGAAGCAGGCCAGACTACCTGTGGACCTTTGAATAGCGACCAAGGGTGAGGTGCACTGGACCCTTAGAGGTTTAGTCCTCCTTTTCAGGCCCATCGTGTTTGCTGTAGGTATAGGTTTCCCTATCAGGACCAAGAGTGAAGCGGGGGTGGCTGGATGCTTTTTGCGTTCCTTTTGCCATTTGCAAGAAGTGGAAGAAGCAGAGAATCACAGCTCCTGCTCTAAAGCCATCCTGGCTGAGGAAAGAAATCCTCAATGTAGTGCTAGCGTGGAAAACGAAATGGAAATCTTCCCAGGGCCAGTTCCCCGGGGTGGGAACCACACGGTCCTCTCTAGTATTTCTGCCCTTGATAGAGATCATGGCTCCAAGACCATGTTAGCAGGAGACTCAGCAGGGACGGCCATGGTATACGGTGACTGACTCTTGGCCCCAGGGCCGGAGGCATCAGGGAATGGAAGAGGCTGTAGCTAATTGGACAGTGAAGTTCCCAACCACAGGGAGTGGCCGCCACACACCACCACTCACGATGTGGGGATGGCAGCCCGCAAGGAACACATTTGAATTTCCAGAAGGATCTGCACATCTAGGTTTCTCTGTGCACTTTCCAGATGGTCGAATGTTGCTTTGAAAATATCCAGACATTTCATGGTTCGAACCAACCACACCCACAGGTCCCTGGTTTGTGACCTCTGAGAAAATAAGACCCCAAACCAAACCAAACAATAACGAAGACAGGGTAACTGAAAAGGGAGGCTCCTAACCAAGGTTCTAGAATCAACAAAGGAGATGAGGAGGCCTGAGCTCAGTCTGAGCTCTTCTCGGGGGTCGTGGAGAAGCACCCTGCTTATATTAAGGTCGAAAGGAAAACCGAAGAAGCCGAGTGGGGGGTTGGGGAGAGGTTGGTCAGCCATCAGAGCCCCAAGCTAGGATGTGCTCCCAGAAGTCCGCCTGGTGATGGCCAGCCCCAGAGCAAATACGGGTGGTGGTGGACCAAAATGCCCCTTCCAGCACTATCTCATGAGAGATGGTCAGCGGAGGAGATGGGGAGGCAGCCCAGCCATGCGGGAAGCATGGCCGGGGTGGACAGCACTGTTTCAGGACCATGGACAAGACCCCTCCCTGTCTTACCCCCAGGGCAGATTGGAACAGTGGTAGGTGGGCAAGGCAAGGGAGTGGGTGAAAGAGGGGCAAGAGGGCTGGGTCCCTCAGATATAGACCTAAGGCCTCTGCTTCGGGAGGGTCAAGGAGCCCCACTGCAGATGCCAGCACCTCTTCCTTCTCCCTTTCCCCCTCAGGGGTGCCCATCTCGCTGGTGATAAACTCCACGGGTCTGCAGGCTCCTGGCCACCTGGACTCAGTGGAACTTTCCCACGGCTCAGGACGGAGCCTCCTAACTCTGCCCACGCAGCTGCTCTCCAACGAATCCACCCATCAGCTGTGGAGCGGGCCACCCTTCCAAGCCCCCCGGGAGCGCTTCTACCTCAAGGTGAAGGGCGAGGACCATGAGGGAAATCCCCTCCTTCGTGTCTCTGGAGTTGCTTACAGCGGGGTGGCCCCAGGTAAGTGGTTGGCCCCCTTCTCCTCCAGCTCAGCTGGCCCCATGGGAAGCCTGTATCTTCCTGGCAGACTTCCTTGGATGAGAGTGGGTCCCAAATGTTTGTTCATTAAGCGATTCCTCACAAGACATCATGCTCAATAGTAGAAGTGCTTCCGATGTTCTCCTCATTTCAAGGATTTTATAGAGTCGTCCATCCGTCCACCCATCCACCCACCCACCTTCCATCCATCCATCCGTCCACCCATCCACCCACCCACCATCCATCCATCCATCC
>NW_022103919.1:5417538-5426916 GCF_000313985.2 Echinops telfairi
CCACCACCATCCATCCATCCATCCACCCATCAGTCCCTCTGTCCATCTGCCCATCCATCTGTCCACTCACCCACCCAGCATCCATCCATCCATCCATCCATCCATCCATCCATCCATCCATCCATCTATCCATCCACATTCATTTTGAACATCTACTATGTATGGGTTATGATCTTAGCCACTGGAGACACAACTGTGGGCAGGGAAGGCATCTGGGTTCGCTCTTCTAGAATGATACTCCTCATTGTCATTATTCGAAGGATCATGGTAGTATTCAGTCTAGTCACCTCCCATGAGCATTTCCCACAGACCGGTCCTTGCTGTGCCTTTAGCTCACTGAAAGCGTACATAATTCTGAGCTATGTACCCAATTTATACACCACAGACTGAAGCCACCCACCTTACAGGGCTTCTCTCAAGGCACCCCTAAGCTACTGTACACAAGACACCATTCATGTGGCCAGAGGCTGCACCCAGGTCCTGGGAGCTGTGGACCAGGGCCCTTCACCAGTGGCAGCTACCACTGTCCTCCTCCTCCCCACTCCCTGTCTCCCTCTAGAGGTGGCCTGGGAGGGGCTCACCCAGGTGGATGTTCCTGGTGCTCTGGCATCTCTTGCCAGGTGTCTCCACGAGAGACCTCTGTCCTGCTCAAAAAGGGACTGAAGTCGGGCTCTCTTCGCCTGGTCAGCTCTGAAGGCTGCCAAGATGCCCAAGGTGGGGCAGGGGGCTTTGAGCACCTGAGTAGGGGGATTCCTCCTTCTCCATCTCCTGGACTTCACTCACCAACCAAGCCTTCTGAACCACTCTCCCCTGGCTCTTTAGAGCTTTTCAGAGAAGAGACAACAGCCTCGATGTTCTCTCCCCTGTCCTTTCTGGAGTCCTGGTGGTGTCCTGGGCTGTGCCCTGAGCTATTAACCACAACGTCCGTGGTTTGAACCCAGGGGCAGCTCCACAGGAGAAAGATGAGGCTGTCTCTTCCTGTGAAGTCTTTGAAGTCTCAGAAGCCCAAAGGGACCGCTCTCCTCTGTCCTAAAAGGTCACTAGGAACAGAATGGAGTTGCTAGCAGGGAGGCTTTCTGGTTCTTTCTGACGAACCCGAGTTTGGAGCAGCAGTTCTGGGCTTTGCTTTTCATCAAGGCACTTGACTAAAGCGGGGTGTGGGGGTGTGGGGGGGTGGTTTGGCCCTTTGCTCTCTCCCTGGTCCTCTGGGCCTGGGACACTGGAAGCTTGGCATGGAGCAGGAGGCTCTGAGCTTGGGGGTGGGGGTGGGGGGTGTCTCTGAGCCACTTCGGCTCATGGAAATGAAGGGTCTGAGCGGGCTACACTGAGGCTGCCAGGGTGTGTGGGTGAGTGGCAGCTGCCTTGCACACAGCTGAGGACGTGGCTAAGTGGTCTGACACCCTTCTCCCCGGGGGACGTGGCAGGAAGCCCATAGCATGATGTCACCGCCTCCCTCCCCACTCCGAGGAGGTCTGCCGCAGTGTCTCACACTTGGGGCATCTGCCGGGGAGCGGGGAGAGGACAAACATAAGAGGTTGACTGCAAGCCCAGGGTCACCCAGTGGGACCCTCACCGGCTGCAGTTGACCCCACTGTGGACTTTCTCAGACCTTTCCATCGAAGGACTTCCAACAGCCAAAGAAAGCCAGCAGGTCATCCCAAGACCCAGAGTTGAGCAAGGCAGTGTGTCTGACAGGAGCCCCATGGGGCTAATCATAGCTGTGAGATTTCACCCAAGTCTCTGGTCTTATCTTCAAAGTGTGTGTGAAATTTGCATTCACAGCCATGTGTATTTTTCAACCAAAGGGCAGCCCCCCCCAACATCTCCTGGTAAAGGGGACCCTCTGGGCAAAGAAGCAGTTGCAGCCCCCCCACCCCCCACCCCGCCCCATGACCCAGGGCAGCCGGTTCCCAGCCCAGGGAACATTTTATCAGCGTTCAGATGGTCCAACTTCTCTGTCAGACACAGTTAAGCCAATGGCGACCCAGTGTCAGGAAGGGGCTTGTCCCTAGCCAGTCTCATGTTAAACAGTCTCAGGGGCCCTAAAACCATGCCCTCTGTGATCGCTGGCGCCTTCCTCCCATCATGCCTTTCCCCACTCCCTTTAATAGTTCGATGGAGATCTCATTCACGCCCCACTATCCAACCGTTGCATCCGATGAAGAAGGGCTGTGTGTCCAGCATCGCCACCCACTTTGGGACATTTCCCTCCTCCTCGTGCCCACTGCTGGGGGCTCGCATGGCACCTTCTGCCAGCTCTGTTCATGCAGCTTTTCTTACTAGCTCCCGCCCCCACCGGGCCAGCTCCCTGCTGTGATCACACCTCTATCACAGAGGGAGAAACCGAGGCTCAGCACGGTGGCGCCATCTGTTTGTGTTGGCCAGCAGGCAGGGGAGTCAGACTTGACGCTTGGTCTTCTGGTTCTGGGGAGGGTGGGAGGGAGGAACCTTGAACCCTGACCCCTGTCTGCAGGTGCCCCGCTGGTCAGCATGGCCCCCCAGATCCACGGCTACCTGCAGCAGCCCCTGCTGGTTTCCTGCTCCGTGCACAGCGCCCTCCCCTTCAGACTGCAGCTGTGGCGAGATGGAGCCAAGCTGGGCGAGGAGAGGCACTTCCAGTGAGTGGCCGATAGCCAGGGCCACCACCACGGAACCTGGAGGGATTCTCAGGGGGAGTGGGTGACAGGAAAGCAACCTTCGTCTCAGTCCTAGTGTCCTCCTACCAGCGGCATACTTGACCATACACTGGGCTACTAACCCCAAGATCAGCAGTTTGATTCCACCAGCTGCACCAAGGGAGGAAGACGAGGCTGTCTACTCCTGCACAGATTCATAGTCTCAGAAAGGTGCAGGGGTAGGATGGGGTCATCATGACCCAGAATGCACTGCATGACAGGGATGGAGCAAGCCCTAAGTCTTATCCGTCTGCTCAGCCATCTCCCCGTGGAGGAGCTGTGGGGCTCCCTCAGCCTCTAGCAAACACAGCCACTGTGGACAGGGCTCTGTGGGGTCAGGGGAGCCAGGACCCTCCAAGACCCCCCCCCCTTCAGGTGGAAGTCCACAGCTCAGAGAGGGGAAGGGGCTTGTCCCTAGTCACACAGCAGATCCCAGAACTGACCAGGTCTTGCTTGTCATCTCTTCATTTCAAGCCTCACAGGGGTTGGGGGTCTTCCCTCTGGGCAGGATACAAAGGACGGTTCTCCGAGGGGTGCGTGAGACAGGGGGGCAGTGGAGTGGCGGGTGGACCCTGACTGGGTCAGTGTGACTGAGTGAATCTTGCTGTCCCGCATTCACAGGGAGTCAGGAAACAGCAGCTGGGAGATCCCCCGGGCCTCCAAGGCCGAGGAGGGGGCCTATGAGTGCACTGCGGTCAGCCGGGCTGGGACTGGACGAGCACAGGCCCAAATTGTCGTCACAGGTCTGTTCCTCGGTCCCCTCCAAGCGCCCCTCCCATTCTGGGCTAGATTCTTCCTTCTAGGACTTCCTCCTGGGGTGTCCCCACCCATGGGGGCACATGCCATCTGCTGGGGATCTGTCCATCACCTAGAGTCCCTGTCCCTGCTTCCACTTGCCTGCAGGCCCCTGAGAATGGTTTGAGAACCTTGGCCCTGGCCCTGGTCCTGCCTGCCCCACCAGCCTTAGTTCACTCCTGGCCTTGGGGGCGTGGATGACCCCCGGGGGTCTCAGGGACCACACTGTTCCACGTCCCTTGCCAACCACCTTCAGTTCCCCAACCCAGGATGACAATGCTGAGCTCTGGAAAGGCAAGGCGCTCCCTGAGCAGCTCAAAATGAAGCCAGTGTTTTAGGATGAGCCCCCCCCATCCCCGCTGTCTCTGGGAGGAGAGGAGCCTCTAAACCCAGGCACGTGAGCCGCCTCACATCCTCCCTTCTTAAACAAGAACTCGGGCGCACGGAAAATAGGAACGATCAAAGAGAAGCTCCTCTCTCCCTCTCCAGGGAGCCTAACTTGGATCGCCCTCCCATGGACTTCCTCCCTGGCCCCCCCCGCCCCCCCCTGCATTTTAACCAGCCCGGGAAACTGACTTGGACGTGCAACCCGCTGGCCCTCAACAATGCAGCACGCTAAGAAATCTGTTCCCATGGCACGAAGGAGCGCAGTTTTACATTCCTGCAGACTGTGGGCGCAGAGAAAAACAGGGCGCACTGTAGAAGGAAACACGTGAGCCCATTGCACCAATCTGGGGGCTGTTGATATAACACGGGAAATGACACGCATGGGGAATGTTGGCCATTGAATGCGGAAGACCAAAGAAGGATCAATGGGTTTGAATCAGGCTGCTGGCAAACCACGTGGCAAGAACCACGGATTGCCCAAAGGACAAACGAATCGTCTCGGAAGAAGTACATCCTTCCAGGCAAGGGGGGGACACTTTGTCTTATGACCTTTGGACATGTTATCAGGAGAGACCAGTCCCTGGAGAAGGGCGTCTTGCTTGGAAAAGTATCAGGGCAGAGAGAAAGAGGAAGACTGTTGATGAGATGGGTTGGCACCGTGGCTGCATTGATGCGCTGAACCAAGAAGCATCGTGAGGCTGGCGCAGGGCCAGGCGGGGTTTCGTTCTGATGTGCACCGGGCCACCATGAGTCGAACCAACTTGATGGCATCTGACAATGACAATAACATCTTGCCGAGACCACTGGTGGCCCAGTGGAACTCTCACCATCCACGTGGGAGACCCGGGCTGGGCTCCTAGCCACGGAGCCTCGTGTTCAGCCACCACCTGCCCCCCAGGGGAGGCTTGGGTGTTGGCCTGATGGGAAGAGGCTTCAGCAGGGCTTCTAGGTGGTGAATGTAGACTACTTCTGAGAAGCTGTTTGGGCCCCCTTTTCTCTGTGGCTCTGAGGTCTGTGTCGTGGGTGGGACAGTCTCTGAACTTGTCGCTCCTCATGGCCTTCCCCCAGCTGACCAGTGAGGGTTTGCTCAGCCATCGCCATGCCCTGCCCCTTGGTGGTTCTCAGTAGCCTGGCTGTCTGCCCAGACGGTTCCGAACACCTTGTGCTTTTTGCCCTTGCGTGCTATTTCTGAGCTTTTATTTCCCCCGTGGAAGGGGGGAGGTGTATTAACACAGTTAAAAGTTAAACAGTGCTGTCTGCTATGCCGGAGGGGGATGGCAGGGGTGGAGGAACACCGCCCCCGCCCCCCCCACAGGTGGAGAGCAGATACTGGCTACCTCCTCTGCTGGCTCACATGTCCTCCGGGACGTGGAGTCTGGGGTAGGCAGATGGGGCCTTGGGGTCTGGGCTGGAGCAGCCTTCTGGAGAGGGGACCCAGGCCCCCTCATCAGTGTCTCCTGTGCTCACGCCCTTGCAGATCCCCCACCGCAGCTGGTTCCTGCCCCCAAGGTGACCGTGTCCCCAGGGGAGACTGCCATCCTGTCCTGCCAGGTCCTCAGTAGGGCTCCCTACAACCTGACTTGGATTCGGGACTGGCGGGTCCTGCCAGCCTCAGAGGGCCGAATCACCCAGCTGGCTGACCTGTCCCTGGAGGTCAGTGACGTGATCCCCGCGGATGGCGGGCAGTACCAGTGCATGGCCAGCAACGTCAATGGGGTCGCGAGAGCATCCGTCTGGCTCCTGGTTCGAGGTGAGACTCCTTTGACACTGTCGCTGTCCCATTCAACCCACTCCCTAGCCTTCACCTCCAGTGCCATCGGTCCATCCCCCTGGCAGGCGATGCCAGCCCTTCCTGTGTTTGCTGACTCATCTGGGAGAGAGGACCCTGTAGCCACCCAGGCCAAAGTCTTGTGGTCCTCACTGTGGGGAAGTGCATCCAAATATCTAACCAGAGTTTCTACTGCTACGGAGCCCAAACCAAGCCCTTAACTGCTGAGTTGATTCTGACTCACAGCGACCTACTGTGATTGGCCAGGTCGATCTCATCTTGCGTGGCCCCCTTTCTCCCGACACAGAGCATCTCAAGACTGAAAAACCACTCACTGCCATCGGTCAGTGTGGGATCCCGAGACTCTGGTGGTGGGAGTTGAAAGCCCAGTCTTTCCTCCTCGGAGCGGCTGGTGGTTTCAAACTGCGGATCCCACGGATCGCAGCCCAGCAAGTAACCACTATGCCACCAGGGCTCCTTGAGGACCTGGACGGCCCCTCCCTGTGTCCCCTCTTCTCAAGGTGTGGGCAGGTATCAGGGCATCAGACATGCCCGGAGGTCAGATGTGCTAGGCAGGAATTGGACCTCAGCAGCCGGATGGGTGGGGGTGTGTGTGGGTGGACCATGGAAAGAACACCGTCAGGGAGTCGGTACATGCAGACCACGGCCTCAGGTCTGCCACGAGTTAGACAGACGCCCATCTTAGGGTGCTGTCTCCCCAAGTGTGAAGAAGATAAGGGTGCTGGGGCCAGAGTTCTCTCCCGTGGCTGCCTGGGGCTTGGTGAGCAGGGTGGGAGGCCTACCTGTGTCCCCAAGGGTGTGGGAGGGGCGGACTTGCCACTTCTATGAGAGGTGAGCTTCTGGAGCCAGGGGAGGATGTCAGTTTGGGGACAATTCTGCAGCAGGTTTGGGGGTTCACCAAAAGACCCCTGTGGACCAGAGTCACCCCCACCTGGCAACTCCTTACATCTCTCTCAGCAGGATTCCAGGGAGATTGGGGCTTTCAGGCACTGAGGTGGGGGGTGGGTTTTAGGAAATTTGCTCCCCACGTGACTTGGGGCTGTCCTCCGGGCAGCTGCCTAGTCCCCCCCACTCCCAGGGAAGCCATTCCTGGGCCTTCTCAACCTGGGGACCTTTGCTTCTTCTGATCGGAAAGGGTGGGGGGATTCTGGCCCCTGGGATGCCTGGCTATTCTGATGGGCTCTTTCTTCTGCCTGCCCCCCCCACACTTCGGACCCCAGAGGCCCCCCAGGTCAGCATCCACACCAGGTCGCAGGGCTTCTCCCAGGGTGGAGAGGTGAGAGTCAGCTGCTCAGCCTCCGGGAACCCCGCACCCCACATCTCTTGGAGCCGAGAGGGCCGTGTTCTGCGAGAAGACAGCAGGTGAGGGGCCTGGGGTACAGGGCCTGGGAGCAGGTGGACAAGGATCCCAGGGCCCCTGAAGCCCTTGGTGTTCTCACAGGGGTGTCACATCCACCCCACCTTCCTGAGGGCCTGCTTGAGTCTCAGGAACATCCGGGCCTCCGTGGGGACTCCTCAGTCCCCAGCACAGGGTCCTGCGTCTGACGGACTTAGCTCAGATCCTGCCTCGACTGCACGGGCTGGTGAGCTTGGCTGAATCCTTTCGCCTCTCTGGGTCCTGAAATAAGACAGTGCCCACCAAGTGTCCAGAGCCCACCATTTGGCCCAGAGCCGGGTGGCCGTCAGTGGAGGATGAGGTCACTAGGGATGCTGGCTTAATCTAGCATGAGTGGTGACTTTCAGGCAGCCCGGTGGGTGACCTGACCTGTTACAGCACGCCGTGTTTTTATGCCACAACTCCAGAGTCCTTGTGGACGCCCAAGGGACGCTGATCATTCAGGGAGCAGCCCCAGAAGATGCTGGGAATTACAGCTGCCAGGCTGCCAACAAGGTCGGCACTGACAAGAAGACTGTCACTCTGTACTACACAGGTAACCTCGGGCTCTGGGCATCGCAGCAGAGGGACCCCCTTCCTCCCCACTTCCCTCGCTCGGCCTCGGTCCCTCCTGCCCTCTCATCCTCCCACACGCAGGCCTTTATTGAGCATCTACTATGTGCCAGATACAGAGGTACAGACAGCACTGAACCCACAGGCTCTGTCCCGATGGGGTTTATGGTTAGTGGGCGAGGCAGAAAACCAGCTTGCCGACAGAGAGCTCAGTCAGTCCCCTTCTGAGGGTGAAGGGTCCCCCGAGGGAAAAGGGGGGTGATGCAAGGCTGGGATGACAGGGAAGTGGCCCTGAGGAGGGGAGAGTACCCAGAGCTGGCGGGAGCAGCATTCCAGGCAGAGGGATAGACAGAGCACCCATTCTGAGGGACAGGGGCCTGGTGTGCTCTGGGGGCTTTGAGGGGGCCGGGGTGGGTGACAGGGGGACAGAGCAGTGAGGGGGGCAGCATTTGGGGACCTTGAGCAGCATTTGGGACTTACAGCAGCCCCATCGGACAAGGCAAGCCTGCCCCTGGGAGTTTCTGCAACCTTCACTATTCACGGAGTAGAAAGCCTCTTCTTTCTCCGGCAGGGAGAGCCTGGTGGTTTTGAACTGCGGACCTTGCATCAGTAGCCCAATGTATAACCACTACACAGCCACGGCTCCTTTTGGGGACTTTATAGGATTGTTTTGTATTCCAGGTTCAATGGACATGTTTTGGGGGGTGGGGGAAGTGGAGGAATGGGTCAGGAGAGGGATTCGTTTTACGTTTCCTGGGCAGGAAACTTTGATTAAAAACTGCCCATGGAGTGACTGCACCCGATGGGTGGAGGTGGGGAAGAGACAGGAGGGCCAGCTTGGTGTCCTCAGGCCTGGCCCCACATCCCCCCTCACCCCCATTCCCCCACCCTCAGACCCACCTTCAGTCTCTGCTGTCAATGCTGTGGTTCTGGCTGCCGTCGGGGACGAGGCTGTGCTGGTGTGTGACGTGTCTGGGGTGCCCCCACCCCGGGTCATCTGGTACCGAGGTAGGCAGCCTGGGAGGGGTCCTTGGGCTCTGGAACGTCAGCTGCAGCAAGAGCCACTGGAAGGCATAAGGGCAGGGGGTTTCGGGAGGGCTGGCCAGTCCTCAGCAGCTTCCCACCCTCACCCCCAGCCCAGACTTGTGGACTCAGCCGAGCAAGGCCTGGCCTCCTGGACTCCCAGGAGCCTGAGCCCCTGGCCTCCCTCAGCGACCTCTCACCTGTCCCCATGCTTCCTTGTCATTGGCTCAGGGGGTCTTGAAATGATCCTGGCCCCGGAGGGCTTTGGCTCTGGGACACTGCGCATCCGGGAGGTTCAGGAACGGGATGGAGGCATCTACACCTGCCGCGCGGTCAACCAGCTGGGCGACGCCTCTGCGCAAATCCGGCTGGAGGTTGGAGGTGAGTGTGCCTCCCGTCCCCATGCGTCCCCATCCTCCTTGAGACGAGGAGAGAGAGGACCCCACTACGCGTACGGAGACTGCCAAGGTGCAAGTGACACCCGGGAGTCTCCAGCCTGGGTGCAAAGGTCATGATGGGAAAGGCGGCTGTGTCCGAGTGACCTCCTGCCGCGTAACAAGCTTGCCTTCCCACCTCCCACCCCCTCCATGACACGTACTTGGTGTCCCACAGTTTCTGAGGGTCAGGGCAGGGCTGAGCTGGGTGGCGCTGGCGCAGGGCCTCTCCCGTGAGCACAGCGATGTGCTGACGGGTCCTGCAGCCATCTGAAAGCTTCCCTTGGGCCGGAGGCTCCATGCCAAGCTCACACATGCGACTGCTGG
>NW_022103919.1:5427703-5435125 GCF_000313985.2 Echinops telfairi
AATGCAACCAGAATGCTCCTTCAAATCGAGAAGGGCCAGATTTGGCCTCACACATGTTAGACGCCTTGCCAGGAAACACCCATCCCCGGGGAAAGATGCCATGCTTGATACAACAGGGGGTCAGGGTCAGAGAGGAAGATCCTCCAGGAGATGGAGTGACACGGTGATTGCCACCGTGGGCTCCAGCCTAGGAACCACGTGAGAGGAGCGGATGGAGCAGGACCGGGTGGAGCGTGGGTCTATTGGACGTGCTGTTACCAGGAGGCGGGGCCAACTCACTACAGCAGCAAGGACCACATGCTCAGACTGACCCTGCAGCGAGCATCCCTTGTGGCTGGACCCTTGGGTGTGGGAAGCTGTGGACGGGGGAGCCGGGCAAGAACAATCATAAAAGTATCAGCTAACCTGGTGTAGTGGTTATATGCTGGGTACCTAACCGCAAGGTCTGCGGTTTGAAACCGCCAGCTGCTCCTTGGGAGAAAGATGGGGCTTTCTGCTCTGTAAAGAGTGACAGTCTCGGAAACCCACAGGGGCAATTCTAGCCTGTCCTATGGGGGCACTCTGAGTCAGTATCCACTTGATGGCAGGGAGCTTTCTGCGTCACTGCCAGGGCCAGCTCTCAGCACGCCCCGTGTCCTGGCTCACTCAATACTCCTAGCAGTACTTTGAGGTGCATGCTTTCAATGACTCCCCATTATAGATGAGGTGGAACTAGGCACAGGAAGGTTAAGTGACTTGCCCAAGGTCACACAGCTAGCTAGCGGCCAAGCTGGAACGTGAGCCCCAGGGGAGGCACCATTAATTTCTGCACCTGCAGCTCCCAGGGCTGGAGCTGGACTTGATCTGGCTGCCCACCCGCTGGGTGAGCTCGGGCGCCTCCCCTCGCAGAGCCTCAGGCTCCTCATCTGTAAAATGGCCTTAGATGCTGCGGAGTGAGAGATAAGAGCGCCCCGGGCCACATGCCATTGCCACCATCATTAACCAGTGCGTTCTGGATAAACAGAGGGGAGGGTGCTCCGGGGCGAGGGGGGGGCTGCACTTGGCATGGCAATGAGCAGGCTCCCTTCTTGCTCCTGCCCATTTTATCCCAATCAATCTAACGCCCCTGGGCCCCAGGCTGCCATGCCTGCCCAGCCCTCATCCTTCACACCACTCTTGCCCTTGGACTCAGTTCCCCCTGTCAGCTGGAGGCTCTGGCTCAAGGCAGAGTTTCTGGGGCACTGGGCCACTGGCATTAGCTCAGGGAATGGTTGGATAGTGGCCCAACACCTGTGGGCTCGGGTGAGCTGGCCTGGCAGGGGCGGTGGGAAATTGAGTTTCCTGCCCATCTGGGTGGCAGCTGTGGTCCAGCCTTCCTAGCCAGGCTGGCAGAGCCACGCTTACTTTCCTGCTTTTGAGGTGGGAACTGGTTTGCTGGCGCACTGGGGGCACCCACACTGAATGCTTGCTTTTGTGGACCGGTTTACAAGACATTTTTGGCAGCAGCTTCCGGGCCTGGCTTTTGACAGTTTTGAGTCCTAGGTCTGTGACTGGGTCCTGCTGCGCATTTGTCAAGAAGTTACTTACTTCCCTGAACCGCGTTTGCCTCATCCGTGAAATGGGTGTGATAATTGAGCCTTGCTCGAGTGCGTTCTTGGGAGATGTAAGGAGATATGCTTAGCTCCTGGGTTGCACGGAACAAGTATTCCACATCCCTCAGCAGCCTTTGCCCACGCCCTGGCTCCTCTGCTGTGGCCTGGGCTGGGCTGACAGTGGCCCGGTGAAGGGTGACCAGCCCATGGCTAGCCTCTGACCAGGACTCTGATCCCTGAGTTAGTGCCCTTTGCACTGTCTTAAAAATCTGCCCTGAGGGAAGATTCCCTCCCTTTTTTTTTTTTTTTCAATGCATGTTTGTTTTTTATTTGTTTGAAACTGTGTTTTCAGTGACAGTTTAAAGTTTTCATATCAAAATTTCTATACAACTTGTTCAACGACGTTGATTGCTTTCTTTACAATCCAAAAGAAAGCAGAAAATTAGTTTTAAAAACTGAAACAAATTAAAAATGAGTTCAAAGAGAAAGAAATGACAAGATGTGAAACTTTAACATATATTGCAATAATTCACTTCCTGCTGTAGCCTCTTTGACAAGGGCTTTGCACAATCCTAGTCAATGGTCCACGGGTATTCAAGGGAAGTTTGTTCCTTATGGAGTCTTTGCAAATGGACTTTGGGCTTTCACTGTGATCCTTCGCCTTCTGCAAACCAGGTGCTCAGAATTTAAACTCGAATACATCCCCCTCATGTATTGTTAGATTTTGTTATGTACAGTCTTTGGGTCACACTGACTCTTGTGCTTCTTCCATGTGTGCCTAGCTGCCACCTCTCTTAGATAGCTGCTTCTTTTAAGACAAGTTTTTAAGACTATTCACACCAGGATAGAAAAAGGCAAGACTTTCTACTCCTATAAAGAGGTAGTCTCAGAAGCCCACAGGAGTAGTCCCAGACTGTCCTAGAGAGCCTCGCTGAGTCAGAATCAACTCAGTAGCAGTGAGATTTTTTGTCAAGGGTTTTAGTATGGCTTCTCCATGATAATTTGCTTTCAAATAATTGCCTTCTACTAACTTTGGACATGTTATAAGCAGGGACCAGTTCCTGGAGAAGGACATCATTATTTGTAAAGTAGGGAGTCAATACAAAAGAGGAAAAACCCTGAAAGATCAGTGACGGCAACAATGGGCTCAAAGAGAGGAACACTTGTGAGGATGGCAGAGGGCTGCAGAGTACATCATCCTGCTTTGCATAGGGTTGCTGTGAGTGATAATGGACTTGATAGAAATGAATAACAGTCCTTTAAGAAAGCAGGCATTCACACAGCCAGAAACTCAATTGGAAATCAGGGTCAGGTTGGAAAGAACCCTTAGCACAGCCACGCAGAAACATTTCTTAGGGTTTGGTTTCTTAATACTAGTACCTCCTTCTAACCCATGTCCTTGGAAAAATGCTTCTCTCTTATGCCTTCTGTTTCTTAACTGAGTGTGGCACCTTGAGTCTCATGCTGACTATTTGACCTCATTTCATTTATTTATTTATTTTTTTATATTATTTTTTTAAACATTTTATTAGGGGCTCATACAACTGTTATCCCAATCCATACACACATCAATTGTGTAAAGCGCATTTGTACATCGTTTCTCAAAACATTTTCTCTCCATTTAAACCCCCGACATTAGGTCCTCATTTTTCCCCTCCCTCCCCGCTCCCCGCTCCCTCACAAGCCCTTGATAGTTTATAAATGGGTATTTTGTCATATCTTGCCCTGTCCGACGTCTCCCTTCATCCACTTTTCGGTTGTCTGTCCCCCAGGGAGGAGGTCACACACAGTTCCATGTAATCGGTTCCCTCTTTCCTACCCATTCTCCCTTTACCCTCCCTGTTCCCTTCTTAAACGACTTGCCCCCCTCTTCTTTCATTGCAGTCCCTGTTTCTAATTCCCCTGGTTCCTGGACGGGGGAGCAGGGAGCAGGGGGCATGGTTTGGAAAGTGCTGAAGACCTCAGCCAGCCTAGGGGAGCACAGAGGAGCAGGGAGGGGTCTGTGACAGGGGTGCCCCAGATCCCAGTCTCCTTCCCCAGCAGGTGCAGTCGGCAGTGCGTTAGAGACCCGCACAAATGTTCTCATGTCAATTTCTCCTTAAAACCAGAAGGAAATAATGATGATGATGAGTGGAGAAACCCGATTCCACCTGGGCTGTCCGTGTCACGATGCGCTTGTGTAAAGTCATCGATAGCATCCCGGGCCTGGCATCAAGTGGCCCTGGCCAGTGTGGCTACCAACTGCTACCAGCCAGGGCATGGGGGGATGGCAGAGGAGACTGGGGGCTCAGGGCCACGGTGAGAAGAGTTCTGGAATTGCAAGGGGATTAGAGATCAAAGGTATGGCAAGGGCCAAAATCAAGTCCCCTGCTTTCAAAAGGGGAAGCCAAGGGAGTGGTCGGTCTGTGGCCAGTGGAGCAGAGGCTGCCCGGGGGCCTGCCAATGCCCGGGCCCTGCAGGCTGGTGCCACAAGTCTGGGGGCTGGGTGGGAGGTTAGGAAGGCATGACCTCAGTTACCGACAGTGTTCCTCCGTGAGAGACTCCACGGGGACACCCCCAGGGAGAATCCCCAGGGAGGAGTGTGGCCAGCACCTGCTGGGCCCAGTTCCCAGCATCCTCCACTCCTTGCAGCGAACTCGGCTAACTCACAGCCTCACTGCAAGCGGGAAGTAACCCTTTGTCTTTAAACTGCTCCAGTCACTGACCTCCCCCCGGGTGGTGGTGGTGGGGCACATCCTACCTTTCTTGTATATTTCTGGGGCACAGCAGGGTGGTCTGCTGGGCACTGGGAGACAGGCTTGGAGAGAGGGGCAGTCCTGCTCTGCGGAGTTCCGGTCTCATGTACTTGATCTGAGTCAGCATCCTCCTCCGGGCTCTGAGCCCCAGGAGGGCGGCGCTGTGGCCGGCAGGTGGCTTGTGAACCAGTGAATGGCTGGAGGGTGGGGTGCACGGAGAAACGGGTCTTGGCTCTGAGCATCCTTGGGAGCCATGGGTGTGTCTCCAGCAGGGGGCTCAGGGTTGGGCTGGTGCCATGGGGGGCTCGCTCCCTCTCTACAGTGAGCTGGGTCGGACTGGGGCCAGGGTGGGAGACGCGCCTGGAGCTGCCCATGGTGGCCGGGGGAATGCTGGAGTCTGCGCTCCGTGTGGGAGTGACGGGGTGAGGAAGAGGGATGAAGGCAGGGAAGGTCAGAGGTAGGACTCTGGATGGCTGGACAGGCTTTGGTGCAGGTGGACAGAGAAGGCAGCGGGAGGGACATTCAGGGTGCCGGCTCACCCTGTGGGCAGTGGTACGTGTGGGCGGGGTGTGGGAAGCAAGCTGTGACCTGGACAAGCAGATTCCTTAATGTCTGAGCCCCTCACATTCCTCGCCTGTGACGTGGGGATTGTGATCACATCTACAGAAGTGTCACATCGTTACTGAAATGTTGACAGAAAGAAATCACGTCCTAAAAGTACTGACCACAAAGGTTGCCACTTTGTAGGCATTCAGGACACTACCCTTTATGCCTCTTATTTGCTTCGTATTCTCAGAGGGGGGCTCCTTGGATGGGTGGGTGGGTGGGGAGCTCGGGACCAGGCACCAGGAGGAAGTAGGAAAGAGAGTGGGCGTCACAGGGTCCCAGAGTCAGGGGACAAGCTGGACTGTGTGGGGTCTCAGGAGGAGAACGGGATGAGGAGCAGTCTGAGGCTGGGGGACGGGGGTGGTGAGGACTGGGCCAAGCTGGACAAGGCAGGCTGTCTGGGCCCGGGGCCCAGGGCTCCGGCTCAGCAGGAGCAGTGACCCCGTCTGGGGCGATCCTGGCTCTCAGGCTTTCTGGGAGTCCGCATCACGGGAGGGGAAGAGGCGTGTCGTGCTGTCTCCGGCCAAGTGCAAGACCGTCTTCCTCTTCACGGTACTTTTCCACGGGGTGTTTATAGCTCCCTGGACCGTCCCTAATCCCCGAGACCAGAGGGGAGTGTGATGCCATGACTGGGATGGGCGTGGGAGGTTTCTGGAGAAAGACGGAGAGAATGAAGAGGTGGCGGCTCTTCCAGGTGGCTGGACTGGGTGTGAAAGACAGACAGGGACTTCCCGGCTTGTGGGCGGGTGGGGGATGGAGGGGCTGAGGACAGGGGCCTGCGGACAGTGCTGGGAAGTGGAGTTGGACCTCCCGCCCCTCCGTCTGATGAAGGACAGCAAGGACCAGCCCATCCCTCCCCGCTGCCAATGGCACAAGGAACAAACCCTTGGAAAAATAGGTTTGGAAGACACACCACATCATTAACCTTGATCATTGGGAGGAAGGGCATGGGGGCCACGGATTAAGGGAGTGTTCACCACTTGTGTATGGTTTAGGACCCTGGGCTACACAGGGCTGCTAATGGAAAGGTCGGTGGGTCAAACAGATGGGGCAGTCTGCCACCCTAACAGGAACTTCTACTCTGTCCTCTGGGGGCACTGTGAGTTGCAGTCAGCCCGCCGGCTGGGGGTTTGGGTTTTGTGGTTTTGGATTTTTTAGAATTCTGGTGACCAGGGTGGCCCTTGTTCGGGCCTCTTCTCCAGGAGGTGGTGGGCAGGGGAGCAGTCTGGGAGGTGGTGGGATTCACCTTCATGCTCGATATGGGTCCCAGACTGGCCAGGATCCAACTTGGCTCCTGCACATGCCTGTGGTTTGGAGGTGTCCTGTGACGTGAACCCCCGCCCCAACCCCCCACCCCCAGAGGTGGGCTTCTCGGGAGGTATTGCCACCAAAAGTGGGCATGTGGTTCCCCTGCACAGTTAGGGGACTCCACCCAGGGTGCACAGCCAGGTGGCATCCATCGCCCATCCAGGCCACCCCCTCTGCCCTCGTCTACGAGGTCTCTCTAGCGGGTGGAGCTGCAAGGCTCAGGTTGGAACTGGGGCCTGGACAGGGCTCAGGGCCCCTGGCCCAGGAGGGCAAGGCCGGGAGAGGAGAAGCTCCCAGTGATGGTGGGAGCAGGGGACAGGAGGCATCTGGAGCCATCCCCTGTGGCTGGAGGGGTCCAGCTGCCGGGCATGGCTGACCAGCCACTTCTCGGCAGATGCTCCTCGGCTGATGGGGCTGCCGCGGGATGTCACCGTGGACCTGGGGAGAAGTGCCCTCCTGGTGTGCCGGGCCACCGGCCGCCCGCCTCCTACAGTCACCTGGCGCCGCAGAGATGGCCAGCCACTGGGACCCGGCAGCCAGACCCGGCAGCCAGACACAGGGGCGCTGTTCTTTAACAGTAAGCGATGGGACTGTGGGAGGGTGGACAGGGAGATGCCACTGCTTCTGACCCCTCAACCCGCAGGCTGGGCTGGGAGCAGGGCTGGGACAGCACTCACCGGGGTCACGTGCTAGCTGGGTGAGCCCAGCCAAGTTGTTCCTCTACCCAGAATCTGGTAATAATAGCTCTGCTGGCACTGCCTGGGGCTGACGACAGTCCCCCTGGCAGGGTTGTTGTGGGGCAGTGAGGTAATGGACAGGAAGCACGTAGTACACTTCCTGACACGAATTCAGTGGACCGGCGTGTTGGGCTGCTAACCTCAAGGTTGGCAGTTCAAACCCACCAGGGGCTCTGTGGGAGAAAGATGAGGCTTTCTGGTCCCATAAACACTTCTAAAACCCCAAACCATCGAGTCGATGCCAACTCACAGAGAGCCCACAGGAGAGGGGAGAACTTCCCCTGTGAGTCTCAGAGACCGTCACTGTTAACAGGAGTAGAAAGCCTCATTTTGCGCCTATGGAGGGGCTGGTGGCTTTGAACTGCTGACCTTGTGGATCACAGCCCAGTGAGTAAACGCCATCAGGACGCCAGCATAAAGATTGCACAGCCTCGGAAACCCCAAGGGGGCAGTTCTACTCTGTCC
>NW_022103919.1:5435942-5463902 GCF_000313985.2 Echinops telfairi
GAATATACCTACGACTGGCGCATCCACTACCACTCTTGCTCCTACTTCTCCATCTTCTGCTGTCACTACCACCACTCTTCTACTCCTTGTGCAGCGTCTACCCCGCTGGTATCTCCCCAGCACTGCTCACAGGTCCATGCAGGGTGCTGGATCGCCATCCTCTCCCTGACCCCTCCCAATCACACTGCACGGACGAGCGACGATCCCCTTTCTACAGATGCACCAGCGAGGCTTTCACACCTTTCTGAGGCCTGGTGTGTCGCCTGATCCCTCTTCTTTCTGCCATCCCAGCCTTGCTCTTGGTTACTGCTCATGGTCCTCTGGTGGGTCACGGGAGACAGGGGAGGTGGAGACAAGCTGAGTGGCTACCAGTCAAGCTCAGGGGTAGCCCCTGCTGCAGGGTGAAGCCCTAAGGGGCTCCCACCAGCGATGTGAAGCGTTTTCCCTATGGCCCGGGGAGCTGGATGTGGTGGGACCGGATCCAGCCTGCGCCTCTGCTCTGCCTGGCAGGTGTGGCCCCAGAAGACCAAGCTCTGTATGTCTGTGAAGCTCGCAATGTCTTCGGGAAGGTGCAGGCGGAGGCGCGGCTCACTGTCATCGGTCATGGTTCGCTGGTGGATTGGGAGAGGCGGGGGAGGCAGGGGCAGGTGGGGGGTTCGCTGGGAGAAGCTAGACCATAGACCCCCAAGGGAAGCCTCTTATGACCGACCCTGCCCTTTGGGACAGAAGTGTCTCTCACCAGTTCTCCCAGAGGAACATCTGTATCCCCACTTGCTGGGTGGTGCTTGGGGGCCCTTGGCCCTGTATGATTCCCAGTCCTGAGGGGAAAGGGTGGGGAGTGCAGCTTCTGCCCTGAGGGTGCTCAGTACGACTGACCCCACCTCTGTCCATACAGCTGCCCCGCAGATCGCCAGCAGTGCCTCCACAGTCCGCGTCTTGGAGGGGCAGCCTGTCTCCCTGCCCTGCATCATCCTGGAGGGGAGGCCACTCCCAGAGAGGCGTTGGCTGAAGGCCGGCTTGCCCGTGAGTGCTGGGCCCCACAGGGAAAGTGAACGGTGCTCCTGAGGACGGGAGGGGCTGCTCCCGTCACACTCAGGCTCTGCCTTATTTTTGGAAGGCCCTCTTCCTCCCCTCCCTCTCTCATGCTTCTTTCCAGAACCTTCTCTGGTAATCCACCAGTAGCATCTGCTGCTCTCTGTAGTCCAGCCAATCACTGGACAGACAGATGGATGAATGGACAGATGGATGGATGGATGGATGGATGGATGGATGGATGGATGGATGGATGGATAGATGGATGGATGGGTGGGCGGATGGACAGAGGGATGGATGGGTGGGCGGGAGTACTGGAGGCATTGTCAGCGTTGGGTGGGGAGCAGGGCAGTGGCAGGGTCCTTGGTGCAAATGCATTGCCTTTGCCACCCCTGCTCTGATTGATGGTCCAGGTCAGAGATGTGGCGGTGAGTAATGTAATCTCCGCCCTGCACACCTAACACAGTGCCGAGGGTCGCACGGTTTGAAGACTGAAGGAATGAATCAAAGTCCTTCTTAGGGTCTCGGCTCTCCTGTTCACTGTCTTTCACTCTCTCCCTCGCCCTTCTGCCCTGCCCTCAGTCATGCCAGGAGCCTTGTACTCTTGCATCTACAGAGAGGTGCCCTTGCCCCCATTTCACCTTACAGGGCCCCAGGCAGACAGAGCATAGACCCCTAGGGGGTCCTTTCTCCTCCTGTTTGCCCTGGGCACTGGTCCAGGCTGCCTCTCCTCCCCATTCAGGCTAGCAGGAATCAAAGCCCTTTACCATAGCTTCTGGCTGGGACCCCCTGCTGCCTGCCCGTCCATTCCCACCCCTCTCCATTTGGGATATTTCCCTCCATTTGTCTCATGTGCCTGTCTGGCCAGACAGCTTCCTGTTCCTCAAAACAAAGCACAGGTGGAGCCCGCTGTCAGGAACACCCTTCCCCGGTGCCTGCCGCCTGTCTCCCTGCTGTCCTTCAATCACAGCAATGGAAGTGGAGTGGCCCAGGGCACACAGAGGCCAGGCCAGGCACGTGCTGATGGGCCTTTTCTCCTCCGATTTTCACACCTAAGGATTTCCCACATTTTACAGATGGTGAGCTGAGGTTCTGTGAGTTTAGCCCCAGGTTCAAGATCACACAGCTCGTTAGTTAGTGGTCGAGCTGGGACCAGAACCCGGGACTGCTGACTGCACAGCCCAGGCTTCAAGCCCGGAGGCAGGAGCCCGATGATTACAGCTGGGCCACCTGGGCCCTGCCTGCCTGAGTAGCCGAGCTTGGTTTGGAACCTGGCCACATCCATGCTCTTCTGTTCGAGGAGCCCTGGTGGCGACAAGTTGGGCAGTTCGAAACCACTAACTGCTCCGAACATGAAAGACGAGGCTTCCTGCTCCCGTAAGACTAGCAGTCTGAGAAACCCACAGGGGCAGTTCTACCCCGTCCTGTGGGGCTGCTGTGAGTCAGAGTGTACTTGATGGCAGTGTTTCGTTTTTTGGTTTGGTGGTGTAGTGGCTTACGTGTTGGGATGCTCACTGAGAGGTCAGCCGTTCAAAGCCACTAGCCATCTCATTGGAGAGAGGTGAGGCTCTCAGCTCCTGGAAAGATTTACAGCCTCAGGCACCAGAAGTTCCACTCTTGCTATAGGCAGTGGGCCTGACGGCAGTGAGTGAATGAGTGAGTGAGCGAGTGAGCGAGTTGTGATCCCACAACTGCACAGCTGTTCTCTGCCCTGGTCCCTCTGGACCCCGCTCCCTTCTCCTTGGCCTCAGAGCTTGGACTCCAGCCCCTGCCAGGGAAAGCTCGGGTCCACAATCCCAGGAGAGATTCCATTTGGTCCAGCTGGGTCAGGTGACCAGTCGGGCCTGGTCCAGCTGGCCAGAGTGGGCGTGCAGAGCCCAGGACCACCAGTCCTGCAGGGTTTGTGGGAGGGTGGGGGGTGGGCACTCATTACCCCACTTAGATCGCATCCCCAGCCTCCCAACCTTCTTTGACCTCTTGCTTTCTTGACCCCACCTCCTCCCTACTGCCCTGCGGGTGGGTCGTATGGTTTCCTGAGAGTCTCTTAGCTGGCTCTGAGTTGGCCCTCACCCAAACTGTTTCCCTCCACCACCACCACCCCAACCCCACAGCTCCCACCTGGCAGCCAGCACACTGTCCGAGCAGACGGCAGCCTCCACCTAGCCCGAGCCCTACAGGAGGATGCCGGGAAGTACCGCTGTGTGGTCACCAACACCGCTGGCTCTCAGCAGCGGGACGTGGAGCTGGTGGTCCAGGGTGAGTCTCGGCCCCAAGGTGGTGGGTGCAGGTGAGGGTGGGCTAGGATGGGGGAAGTTGTATGGGGGGACTTGGCTTTGAAAACTCTTTCTGGGAAACACACAAATAAACCATATTCACTGTACAAAAGTTAAGGACTTAACCCATAGAGACCTAAGATAAGCAACTTCTGCATTTGAAGCATAACTTTTTATGCTTTTTGCATACATTTGCAAGCCCAAACCAAACTCACTGCCATCGAGTCAGTGCTGACTCATGGCGACCCCTGTGGGTTCTCAGGACTGTAACTGTTGACAGGCGTAGAAAGCCCAGTCTTGCTCCTGAGGAGCAGCTGGTGGCTCCTAACTGTTGACTTTGCACGTCTCAGCCCAGTCAGTGCATCACCACCATATTACACATACACGCCACACGCCACGTGTGTGTGTCTCTGCGTGTGTTCGAATGGCTGGTACTCAACTTCTAACCTAAAGGTTGGTACTTCCAGCCCCCCCGGAAGTGATGACTGTCTGTTTCATAAAGAGTGCAGGCAAAAAACCTTTTAGAGCTGTTGTCTGATAGGAAGTCGCCATGAGTTAGAATCCATTCACACACACACACACACACACACACACACACACACGGACTTCTGATGGTCCTTTTGCTTAAAACACCCCATCTCATTATTAGTAATACCTACCTTGTTGCAGTGCATCATTTGATGGCGTTTACCACTCTCAGATGTGATGTTTTCAAGTCCTGCCGACAAATAGAGATTGGATTTATACAGGTACCGGCAGTACAAGCCAATAATAATGAAAAGGAAAATAAAACTCAGTGAAGTCTCTGGGTTATGTCAGAATCCTATCGTAAATTGGGGACTACCTGGACTATGTAGTATGTGTGTGTACATTATAAATATATATATATGAATTATGTAGAGTCTTCATATAGTGTTATATACCTATACATTTACACCTACATATCTGTAAATTCTTTATAGACACATACAAATAAGTGTTTTAAAATGAACCTGGGGTCTAATGCGTTACTGGCTTGCGGCTTGAGATTTCCCATCCACAATGCATTAGGGCTGTTTTCCGCTTTACCGCGGATCGCAAGACAGGCGTGGTGGCTGCGGGGTTGCTGTTGGCTAGCCGTGGTGCCCCCGCCCCGCCCCACCCCACCTGTCTAGTTTCCCCCGGGAGGACGATGTCACCGTGCTGCCCGCTGCCCACCTGGCCACCACAGTCCTCACAGGGTCCGGGCTTTCCTGGGACTTCTCTAGGGTGCCGTCTTCAACCTTCTATTCTTAAAAACTTTGTGCTGTGGTGACACCTGGTATTTCTCTGTTGTACGATTAAAAAGTCATTTCATGGTAAGCTCTTTTTCTGCCACGTGACCATTTGGAAACTAAGTCTGGTTATTAGAAGGCCCTGGATGAAAGGGAGCCCCATTGTCCCCCCACAAACAGCGCATTGAAGAAGTAGTCGGGCTTTGGGGGGACCTGGGAGACTCAGCAGAACACCTCGGTCCCGAGGAGCCCCCACTTGGGTGGTTTTTAAATCCACTTGTCGAGGGGGCTTCGAAGGAAAGTCGGTCCTGCGTGGAGTGGGAGGAGCCCTGGTGGCCAAGTGGTTACGCACTGGGCTGTGATCCGTAAGGTCAGCAGTTTGAAACCACCAGCCGCTCCTCGGGAGAAAGAGGGGCCTTTCTACTCCCGTAAACAGTTACCGTCATGGAAACCCGCAGGGGCAGTGCTGCCCTATCCTATAGGGTCACGGCGAGCAGTGTGCTTGGCTTGGTTTTGGATAGAGGGGGAGAAAAATGTGGACCCAAACACCCAATCATGAAGTAGACCAGCCTTACTGGTCAGATACTGGAGGAAACCCAGAGACACGGGCTCTTGGTCACCCTTCAGGCCTGAAGCAGACACACACACACACACACACACACACACACACACACACGGCTCAATGTCCAGGCAAACGACGTTCAGGTCTAAAGGGAGACCTAGCGTAAGCTACCACTTGAGATCAAGGGGCAGCATTTGTGATCGGGCAGAGCTGAGAGGGTGAGGAGGGCAGGGCGATCGGAGGTGGGCACAGTGGGAGAGCGCAGGTGCATCAGGACTGCAGCGAAGGAGCTGGAGCAAAACACCTGTGAACGATCGCCGCCACGCTGACCATCAGCTCTGGCAACCTCCACCCACGTCCCACAAATGAGTTAAGCAAAAAGTCAAGCAGTACAACACGAAGTGTGATTGTACTTGGTCATTTTCCAGGGTGATCCTCTTTTTTTCCATGGGGTTCATCAAACCCCCGGGGGTGGGGGGGGCAAGCAAGAAGAACGCAGCCTTCTCCATTTCATAGCAAAAGACCCAGAGTTCAGAGAGGGGCCAAGCTGTGAACCCTGGTGTTGCCCGCCCCCCACCCCCCCATCCAATAAAAGACCGCATTTCCCAGGCACGAACCCGCCGCTAAGATCTGCATATGCTTTCTCTTAAACCTCTGAGTGATTTTATTACATTTGATTTTTCAGAGAAGTTTTAGGCTTACAAAAAATTTTTTAAAAGCACACAGACAGTACTGAGTTCTCGTTTGTCCCCAGCCGCCCCTCTACACTTTCCCCACTCTTAATCTCTTGCATCTGTGTGTACATTAGCTCTAACTAATGAACTGAAATTAATATTCGACTGTTAACTGAAGTCCAGAGTCGACACTGGGGCTCACTCTTCGTGCTGGGCAATGTCCTGGGCGCTGGCCATGCCTCATGTCAGGGATCTGCCGCCGCACTGGCACATAGCCCAGTCCCACTGCCTTTGTATTGCTGATTAAGAAAACACCATGGTTTTTCATGACAACTCTAAGAAGCAGGTCATTTAAAGACTCTGAATTTCCAAGTTAGGGAAGCTGAGCGGTGAGGTAGCTTATCGAGATCACGCAGCCAGCCCATGGTGTGGCTGGGACAGACCCAGACTGCAGAATGCCACACCCTGTTTCCCAATGGACATGCCTGTGGGTCGGCTGGTCCCTCTCGACCCAATTCATTTCTATCCAACACATGTGTATTGACTTGCCGGCCACGGCCCACCAGTAGCGCAAATAGTTTGCCCTCAACTGCTAACCCGAAAGGTGGCACTTCTAGCCCTCCCCGTGCAGGAGTGTGGAAGAGAGGCCAGGTGATCTGCTTTCTCAAAAGGTGACAGCCACAAAAAACTCGATGGAGAAGTTCGATCCTGTAACGTGTGGGATCCACTTGATGGTTTGCAACAGGTTTGGGGGTGTTTGGGTTTGGGCTGTGGCTGCCTGGGAGACTGGAAGGGCGTTTCCCTCCTTCATGGGGCTTCTGGGTCCCCTCCCAACTTTCCCACACCCAACTTCCCCTGCGGTTGCTTCTCTTAGAGACCACTGTTTGCAGGCCTGCAACTCTGCACGGTGCTCAGAAGGGAGTGGACAGTTTCTCTTTGTAGGAAACTAGCTTGTGTGTCACCAAAAGAATTGACGTCGGCTTCAGTTTTGTTTTTCTTCCTTTTATAACCACTCATGAGGAGCCCTGGTGGTGTAGTGGCCACATCTTGGGCTGCTGGCTGCAAGGTCAGCAGTGGGAAACTGCCAGCCATCCCGTGGGAGAAAGAGGTGGCTTTCTACTCCGCTAAAGAGTTACAGTCCCAGAAACGCAGGGGCAGTTCCACTCTGTCCTGTTAGGTTGCTCTGAATCGGCATCAACTCGCCGGCAGTGATTGAGTATAACCGCTCACACCGGTGTTCAGGTCTGATGGGTGAGGAATAAGGGGGGTGTGTGTTACTTACATTTAAAGTACTTACATGTGCTCATTGTGAATGGGAGCAAATAGCCCTTCCTTCCCAGCTGTGGACCTTCTCTTTTGTGGATTTGACACTTTGTCAAAGTGCATTGGGTTGTGGGCTAGTGTTCTAACCCACCTGCTGTCCCACAGGAAGATAATGAAGCTGTCAGTCCCCTTAAAGATGTACAGGCTCCAAAACCCCATGCAGGGTCGCTCGGGGTTGGACTTGAACTAATGACAGGAGGCTGGGCTTGGCTTTGGGTGTTCAGGAGTCCTGTCCCCTGCCCTTTCTCCTCTGTCCATCCCTGAGGGAAGGAACAGAAAAACAGAGCGACTTTAACTTTTTTTGGGGGTCAGGAAATAAGTGTACACAAAGAGTCAGTGGTTAATCCGAAGTCCCAGAGCCCAGAAATAGTGCAGCTGGTTCCTGCCCAGGGCAGCGCTTTGCCCCGGCCAGGTGCTCCTGCCTGCGTGTGGGATGCTGTTTCCATTTTCCTGTTCAAATTGGTTTGTTTTCAACAGTGCCACCCAGAATCCAGACCACAGCCACCCACCATGTCACCAATGAAGGCATTCCAGCCTCTCTTCCCTGCGTGGCCTTGGGAGTCCCCACCCCAACCATTACCTGGACCCAGGTGAGGTGGGCCCTAGTGCATCATGGGAGGGGACTGATGCAAATTGCGGTGGAGCGTGGGTGCTCTACTGATGTCACCTGTGGCTCTGTCTTAGGAAACCAATACCTTGACCTCCCTGGGTCCCCGCTACAACGTGAGTCAGGATGGCACTCTGGTCATCGCCCGGCCATCTGCCCGGGATGCAGGGGCCTATGTCTGCACGGCCACCAACCCTGTGGGCTTCTCCAGCCAGGAGATGTGGCTGTCTGTGAACAGTGAGTGCTGGCAGTGCCCCTCTGGGAGAGGGGGTAGAGGAATGGTCAGCCTGGCCTTCCCTGCATCTGCCTCGCACCTTGAAGAGGTACCACCTCTGACCAGCCCTGTCTCTAAAATCTCTTCTGAAAACAGCTAGACCCAAGGTCCCCTCTCTCAGAACACTGTCCCAAGCTCCATGGGCAAACTTGAAGGCAGTTCTAACCCCTCTTGGGATGACCGCAGGCCCCGCACTAGCCCTCGCCAACCTCCCAGCATCCCTCTCTCTTGCCCCTTCCCCACTCTCTGTGCCCCAGACGCTCTGGCTTCTTTTAATCTTCCTGAATGCTCTGTCCTGCCCCCAGGGCCTTTGCTCACGCGGTTCCTTCTGCGTGGAACCCTCTCCCTGATGGCCCTCCCGGGTCAAGTCACCTTGTTGCACACAATCAGAAAGTTCTCCTCCAGAGCACTCAACACAACCGAGACTAAATAGTAATTGCATCTTGGTGGCCATGTTCCCATGTACCTTAAGAGTCACGAGGGTGGGGACTGGCCTGTCTCATTTGCTGCTGCGTCCCTGACATCCAGCGCAGGGGTGAGGCTGCTCAGGTCATTATAAAACCCCTACGGGGCTTGAGAGGACTGCAGACAGTCTGGTTGGGGATCAGTGAGATGGCCCAGAGGGGGAAGGGAGCCAGAAGAGGATGGAATCTTCTGGAATGTCCCCAGGGCAGGACAGGAGGAGGCAGAGAAGCCAGAGGGGGTTAAGCTGCTGCCATAGGGGGCCACCACAGGAAGATGGGTTCTGAGGGGGAGTGGATGTGGGAAGAGGGAGGAGGAGGAGGATTGGGGCCTTCCCGCCCCACGCAGCTTGTTCCCTCCCTGGGATGTAGAAACAGGCTGCACCTGACTGGGGCTTCCAAGGGTCAGGGCCCCACCTCTGCTTCCTTGGGTAGCTGCTCCCATCTCCACCAGCCCCCACCCTCCCTGCTCACAACCCCTGCTGGCTTCCATCCGCAGCCAAGCCCAGGATTCAGGCGAACGGCTCACAGGAAGAAGGCCTGCCCCTGAGAGTCACAGCTAAGGCCGGTGAAGAGGTGACCCTGGACTGTGAGGCCCAAGGCTCCCCAACCCCCCTGGTCACCTGGACGAAGGACTCCCACCGCATGCCACTTGTCCCAGACAGGTAACCAATCGACTGCCTCAGGTGGAGGGATATGGGGTTTGAGGGACAGCTGGTGGACCTTGGGGACAGCCCCTCCCCCCAGGGGTGTTTATTCACTTCCACACTTAGGCTTTATATGTCCTGCAGGGGTCCGAAGACCCCCTGCAGCATTTCGGTGGGCCTTAGTGGGTGCGTGGACATCCAGGGTGGGTCCCACTGGGTGAGCCCCTAATGCAATGGTCCCTGGCTCCTGAAGGGAGAATCTCATTTATTCTGATCAGCAGCCCCTGTGATGGGAACTGACCAGGTGAGATTGAGGCAGATAGGTGGGGTGAGTGGCTAGGGTTGGGATGCACCCTGACCATCACACAGACTACCTGAGCCCCCACTGCTGAGGGACAAGGTATCTGGTAGCCAGATGGTCTGACTCAGCCTCTCTCTCGCCCTTCAGCCCTCTGCAGGCCCTGCTTTGGGATCGGGCACTGGGCAGTGAGCAAGGAGGCTGGCCCTGCGCATCTTTCAGTGCTGAGCTTTACCTAGCCCCTCCAAGGCCCCACCCCCACCCCCAGGGCAGGGGTGTTTGCTATCCGGGAGGTTCTGGCTAATAGGAGAGGTGACCCTTGACCCTGAGAGGGGACTGCATTCCGGCCAGTGACATCAACCTTGGCGAGGTCTTTGAGAAATTCCAGACCAAGCTGCGTTCCCAAGCAGCCCATCCCCCAGCACCCACACAAATGTGAGAACATTGGTTTGGTGGGCTTTTGAGCCAGCGTCTGCGCCCTCTGAGGGTGGTCGGGGTCCTGTGTCAGCAGGGTTCAGGGAGCTGTGAGGGCACCGGACTGGGTCCGTTGGTGCCTGGGGAGAGAAGTAGGGGGTGCTCTGCGAGGACCTGGACCCAGCGGCACACACATAGATGCACCTCTCCCCAGAAGGCCTGGTCCCAAGCACGGCCGGCGGGGTGGCCAGGCGCATGATTACTTATGGCTCAGACGGAAAAGGGGGTGTGTGTACATTCTGATTTGTTCACCCCTCCTTGTTGTCATGCGATAATAGATCAACTGGGAGCCATAAATTTGCACGAACCGCTTTTGCAATCCTACAATTTTGTTCTTTCCTCGCTGGCTTGCATTTCCCCCTGGAGACGGATGAGGTTCCGGAGTTTGCTCATGAGGAGGAAAAGGATGCCGGGCACTGTGAATTCACATCCGTTCCCTGTGACTGTTCTGTGACCTCGGACGGCTGCTCGTCCTCTGGCTTGTCCCTCCATCTGTAACTCACGGCCACTGGGTGCAGGCCACTCAGAGCGACCCTCGAGGGGAAAGGGTCCCTGTGGGTTTCTGAGACCATAACTCTTTAGGGGACAGAAAGCCCTGTCTTTCCCCAGTGGAGCTGCTCGTGGTTTGGGACTGCTGAGCGTGTGGTTAGTGACTCAGTGTGTTACCACTGCGCAACCAGTCACAAACAAAAAAACACACTCGTTGTCATGGCGTCAGGGCTGGCTCGTAGAGACGGTTCAGGACAGGCTAGAATGGCCCCCGTGGTTTTCTGAGACCGGAACAGTTTACGGGAGTAGAGAGCCCCGTCTTTCTCCCGCCCATCTGTAAAGGGGGCGTATTGAACTCGTGCTCTTGTGGAAGGTGTGAGAGTCCGTACATCCCAAACAAAGTCACTGTCTTACTTGGATGGCGAAGATAGAAGGCACAGGAAATGACAATGTTGGTGAGGATGTGAGGCAGTGGGCACCCTTATCCAGTGCTTGGGGTGGTGGTGCGTGGAAGTAGACAGTACAGCAGCTGTGGGCCATGTCACCCACGTGATTCAGCCATTCCAGTCCATACCCCAAGGAGGTGGGAGCAGAGGCTCACAAAGCAGATGTGAACACGGATGTTCATGGCGGCACTATTTACAGTAGCTCAAAGGGGGGAGCAGCCCAGCTGCCCATCAGCCAAACTGGGCTCCGTCCGTGCACTGCAGAACCACCTGGCCAGTAGGAGAAATGGAGCCTTGGGTTAGGCACGGGCTGGGTGGGGCTTGAAGACATGGTGCCGAGCCGAGTCAGTCAGTCACAGCAGGACAAACCGTGTGTGGACGAGAACAGCCAAAGGCGGGGAGGAGCAGGAGGGAAGGAGAGAGTGGGGTGTGTGGTGGTGGTGAACAGCGATGGAAATACCACATTGGTTAAGGGTAGGCTTGCAGAGCCGGTCACTATAATTGCTGTCCATAAGTTGTGCATCTCTAAAAAGTTGTCTCGTCAAAAGCTCTGTAATAGATATGTTTATAACAGTGGCAAAATAGCTGGGGCCGAGGCTACTTACAGCCAACTAAACACCATATCATGGGATAGGGTTTCTTGGTTGGAAGGTTAGGGTTATGGTTTTATGAGACCACTTCTGTTCATTGGCTTCATAGCATGTTTAGTATTTCTGTTCTACCTCATGGTTCATTGTATAACCCCGGGGTTTTGTGCTTTTTTAAACTTTTCATTGTGAGTTAGGTGAAGCTTTATGGAACAGCATGCAATCTTATGTTCAATAGTTTGTATCAACTTGTCCACTGCAATCACCCCCGTGTATTGTCACACTCTCTGCCGTCTCCTTGGGTCTCCTGTTTCCATGCCTCCTCCTCTCCCAACCTTCTCCACTTGGTCCTTGGCTACAGGCTGCCCTTGGATCTGAGCTGATGATTTCAACACAGGTGTGCGTTCAGTTCCCACCTGGAAGGAGACTAAGGACCCTGGTCTCGGGGGTTCTACCTGCATCTTTCTGAACAGGAAGCTGGGCCTCTGTTAGGCCTGTGTGACTTGCTCCGCCCTCTCTAGGACCTTCTAAGGCAACCGTTTTCAGAGCAGCGTGGAGACCGGCGTGTTGGTGTGGTCCACGTGCTCAGGATCCGTCCTTGTCGGCTCACGTGGGAGAGCGTCCTTTCTCCTGACGCAGATGGTTCCCCGGCGTGGCTTCCGCACGTTGGCTTATCCATTCATCTGGTGGTGGCACGTGGGTTGTCCCCCCTTTGAGGCTGCCATGACTACCCTCACCGACTTCTGATCGGTATCTGAAGATTCACCGGCAGGCTTGGGACCTTCTGACAACTTCCCCACACAGAACAAAGATCTGTTTCTTACAGGCACACAGCGATTCTGTCAGAAAATGGAGTTTTGACAAACCAACCAACCCAGGAAAACGCCTGCCTCACCAGGTGCCAGGGGCGGGGTGGGGAAGGTCAGACGGTTGCTCCCCTGAGATGCTCGCAGACACGGCTTCAAAGCTGTCTTGTTGGAAGCTGGAGGCCTGGCCTGCTACACACTGAGTCCTGTCCCTCTGGGCCGAGCCTTGTGCTCCCTGCACATGTCCTGAGCTACTTCCAGACGGGAGGGATCCTGGGAAGACCCTCGCTGGCTCTGTAGTGGCCACTGTGGAAGAGTCCACGCAGTGCAGTTAGTATCGCCAGCAGAAGCACTGGCACTAGGGTGTCAAACTGTTTCTCTGTAGTTTGGTGGTGCGGCCAGAGTTCAGAAACAAGATATGTCCCTTTGAGGCCTCCTCCACCCTCCCCACCTCTGCGTGAGCAGGAGTGGCAGGCCCTCTTGTCCCGCCAGCCTTCCGGGATGGAGGAAGGGGACTGGCAGTGGAATTCACAGTCCGTGGGGGCAGGAAACACAAGCACACGCTTGTGGGGGGACTGGGATCCCCAGCTCCCAGGCCTGGGCCTGAACATACAGACGCAGACACATAGACACACATGCAGACTCACACACAGACAGACAGACAGGAACACCCACGGACACACTCATGCCGCACTTCTGAGCCCAGAGCGGGACAGTTGCCTTATCAGGAGATTCTGAAGAATATTTGAAACGCTTCCGTTTTCTCCAGTCCCAGAGTCGGGCAATCCTCTTCAAAGAAAACATCCCCGGGGCTTCAGCAGCCATTTGTTTTGCTCGTCCACCGTCCCTTCTGATGTGTGGATGTCCATGCGGTGCTCTCGTGGGGGTCTTCCATTCTGGCCCATGATCGATTCTCGCTCCCCCGCCGCCCCCCGCCTTCCTTTGCCCCGTTTCTGTCTTTTCACCTTAAAGGGCAAAACAACATTCCGGGGCGTCCAGCTCTCATCCTTGGGACGCTGCCCCTCTGTTTGGGGCGTGTGATTAATCGCCAGATTTAGACAGTTCTAGACAGGCGGCTGGAACATCTTTGCACAAATGTTCCACTTTATCTTCTGGTCCATTTCCTTGGGGGCATAGACCCGAAAGTGAGGGCTCAGGCCAAGGGTGGGAACGATTCGCCAGCTGCTTGCTCTCCTGAGGGGCTGTTGCTTTTGTGAAAAGACTTGTGCCTGGGTTGTGAATTCAAACTTGAAGTCGACGAGCAGTATTTACTGAGCAACATCGTGCCCGGCAGCGTGTGGTCACAGTGCCAGGAGAGGGCTCACTGGTCTCGTGCCTTACATGGTGGCAAGAGGTCTCGGGGCTCATCCCAGGTTGCCCCCTACTCACTCCATGAACTCAACGTCTCTGGGCCTCAGTCTTTCTGTCTGGGAAATGAAAGGGTTGGGCAGGCCCTGGTCTAGCAGCTCTGGTCCCATGATTCAGCCTGGGGATGCTGGGGTGAGGCAGTGTTTCTAGGCAACAGTGTTTGTTTGAGATTCTGATGTGGGGCCGGGACAGCTGTGAGGGCTCCTGGCACTGGCTCCCAGGGGCAGCGGGCCAGGGTCTCTCACAGGGCCAAACGCGCAGCATCGGGGGGAGCGGAGGGGGTGGTGGCAGGACAGAGCAGGCAGTGAAGATGGAGCTGCTTCTGTCTCGCTGCCCCCGGATTTCCCCTTCTTATCCTCCCCCCACCCCCTGTGCCCCACCCCAGAGGGTGGGATACGACGGTTGGCTCCCCACGGGCTCCCCTGCCCTGGCTGTGGCCCCAGCGAACCCGGCACTGAGAGGGCATGGTGGTAGTTGGGGTGCTGATGACCCAGGAGAAAAACTGTTTGTGCAGCCTGCATGGCTCCTGGCAGCTAAGCCGGACCTGGTCAGCCGATGGCCGGTGGCTCTCTTTCCAGAGCAAAGCCACAGGGGTTCAAACCCAGAGGCGAATCTTTGGCTCAGCACAGCAGTGAGGAAAGTGGCCGCAATCGGGGGCCATCCCACTTCTGCCTGAGCAGCTGCGTGGCTGTGGACAGCAGGAGTCTTCTCCTGGAAGAAGGGGCTGGGGATCGCAGGATCTGCCTGACTTACAGATGTGGCGGTTGGGGGTGAAATGGGCGTGGCAGGTGCCAGCTGCATGGTGGCTCCGTGGTCAGCAGCTGCTACAGCCTCGGTGCCATTGCTGGAGAGTCCGCATGGCCTGGGCTTTCAGGGGTGGCGTACTCCCACCCCCCATATTGTTCAGCTCCCAAGGGTCTTACTGTTCTCTAGCTTAACTTCCCCATTTGTGGCTCTTGACAAGAGCCAGTGATTCCACAATCACTGCTGGGGCTGCCGGCCGTGGGGCCACGGGCTCTCTAGCCTGATGGGTCCTAGTGGGTGGGACCCATGCCTGGCCCAGCCTCAGATCCTGCCAAGCCCCAGAAGACAAACACAGAACCTGACTTGAAGTTGACTCCCAGTGGGTGTTGGTTGAGTGGTGCCAACTGCGTGTGGGGTGGGTGATGGCTGGCCTTCGGTGGGGGGCTGAGTGCTTGATGGCCATTGAAGCCCCTGCTCACACCCTGGGGCTGGGGGTGCTGGAGACCCGAGTGCCTTATCCATGGAGACAGCCAGGGGGACAGAGAAGGAACTCACTCAGACTATATTCTCTGAGGACAGGGACCTTTCTTTAGCATCAGCAGCCAGCACCTGGCTCTTTGCTGACTGAATGGATGAGTGAGCAATTGGCGGTAGGTGAGTAGACCAGGTGAACTTGGTCTGGAGCCCTGACCCCCTGGGGTCCTCAAGGAAGGCTTCGTGGATGGACTGGAGGGCACAGCTGGCCCTGAGATGGGTGGGGAGACAGGGAGGGCATGGTCGAGGGACAGCTGGCATCTGCCATCAAATCTTCATTGAGCATCTACTAGGGGCCAAGACCAGTGCTAGGAGCTGGAGACACCCTGGGATCACGGCTCCTCCTCCCAGACATGGCAGGCGGTCACAGGTGTGAGAGAGCCCAGGTGTGTGTACCTGGGAGCCTGCCCCCTTTGAGGCATCTGGGAGGCTTCCCTGCATCTCACAGAGTGAGCAGGGCTGCCTCAGAGGTGGAAGGAGGGAGACAGGAGTGATGCATGGCTTTACGCTCGCTAGTCCCCCGCCGCCAAGAGCTCCAGGAGAGTGCTTTCTGCGGTGGGATCCTGCAGGGTCCCCCGATGGCCCCCGCTTTCTCCATCCGAGTGTGTGGGGCTGGCTGTGAGAGTTTTGGAAAGCACACGCTCATCTCATCAACAGGAAATTCCCCACCAACCTCCTGCGTTCTCATCTGGGGGCCTCACAGAGCCATCTGGCTGTATGTCCCACAAGGGAGCCTCCCTGCTCCGGCTCATGATGCCGCCGCCCCCTCCATGGCAGCCCCCTCCTGGGAGACCCTGGGTGCCTCTGTTTCCTCTCACCTCTCCTGTCCTCTCAGCTGCAGACCCCAAACCTCCCAACGAACCCCTGGGAACTGGGAAGGAGAGCTGGGAGGGGGCAGAGGGCGGAGGCAGTGGGCTGCCCTGGAAGGCCACGTCGTGTCCAGCCAGGCCCATTGCTCCTGCTCCACCTTTTGCCCAAGTCTCACTGGAGCTAGGGCAGGGCTCGCCGGCCAGACTTGGACAAGGTTCTGAGCACTAAAGCCTCCTGGGGCCCACCGTCCAAGGGAGAGACTGGCAGGTGGCAGGCAGTCACAAGCCCGTGCAGTCTGGGCTGTGATGGGGGAGGCGCAGGCAGCTGTGGGAGGCACCTGCCCGCCTGGCGCATCATGGCAGCCTTCCTGGAGAAGGTGATGCCTCATTATTGAAGGGTGAGCAGGTGCTATGCAGGGAGAAAGGACCAAGGTGTGCGGAGTGGAGTTGAGAAGGACCTGGTCCTTCAAGGATGAACGAGTGACCCAGGGTCACCATGCAGGAGACAACATGGCTGAAGCTCTGCTTCCGATACACGTTAACCCAGGAAATACAATGTTGTTAGGGGAAACAGAGAATGATGAAGCTACGTTCCATCCAGTTCTAAAGCACTTCTTTGTGGGTGCAGATAAAGAAGTTATGGATCTGTCGATAGATAGAGGTATGTAGGTATGAGGGTAAGGTGAGGGGGAGGAAAGATGGGGCTAAGTCATGCGGATGCCTGCAGGCCATGCAACCGAACTTGGCTTCTTTTGCCTTGGGGAGCAGGGCAGGGACGTGGCCAGATCAGAATTTAGAGCAGGCATGGCATTTCTTTGGTCTTGGGAGGTCTCAGCTTATCCATCTCTAAAATGGTCTCTCTCTTCTCCCATTTTTTCCTTTCTGAGAAATGACCAGGGTGTCCTGCTTATATCGAAAAACAGCATGTTGCCAGTGCTTATGGTTGAGAATGGTTTCTGTTTGGGGAAGTTCCGTGTGTGTGTGTGTGTGTGTGTGTTTCCCCAGGGAGTTCCCACAATTAAATTCTTACCTCCTGTCCTTCACAGGGAGGGAGATAGGGGAGGAGCTTTACTTTCTCTCTCTCTCTCTTTCTCTCTCTCTCCCATCAAGTTGTTTCTGATTCATAGTGACCCTCTAGGGCAGAGTAGAACTGTCCCCCTGGATTTCTGAGACTGCAAAGCCATAACAGCGTAGAAAGCCTCCTCTTTCTCCCTCTGAGCTGCTGATGGTTTTGAACTGCTGTCCTTGGGGTTAGTAGCCTAACTGGTAACCACTACATCACCAGGGCCCCTAGGGGCTGCACCATCCTGACTGTGTTTGGAGGCCTGGAAGGCAGAGTCATTCCGGATGGAGCTATCTTTGGAATGAGGAACATGAAGTTCAGAGATGCCAATGGCCCCAGCTTGCCCAGGTGTCTGTGGCAGAACTAGACCTCGGACTCAGAGCTTCCGATTCGTGGCCCAGAGCTCTTTCCAGCGGCTGCCAGGGTCCAGGTTTTACCAGTGGAGGGTGTGGCCGCAAGGTCTGGGGGTGGGGACTGCGTCCCAGCCCTGCATCTGATTGGACGTATGTCTTGGCCTTGGAGAGTTTGCCCTGGCTGGGTGGGTGTTGATTTAACTTAGAAAGCACTGTGGGATGAGAAAATCCAGGCTGGGAAAGCAGAGCCAGACAGGGGCAATGTTTACCTGTTCTGGAACAAATAAACAGGCGTCATGTTTTCGCTCCACACGTTATTCCTAAGTGCTGGCCACAGCTGGTTGGAACGTGGGCGTTCGAGATGCGCTCACAGCAGGGCCACTCACCAAGCCCTTAGTGTGCCCCAGACCCTTAGCACCACCAGCATCCTGGCACCTCGTGCTGCACCCATGAACCGGGTATGCATCTCCTCCCCTCCCCGGCTCCGGATCAGGAATGGAGGCTCCGGGAGGGGGAATCTTTAGCACAAGACCACCCTGTAAGGGGCAGGGTGATTCATTGTGGGGGCCCTGGCCGTCCAAGCCCTCTTCCCATGGGGTCTACCAGACTACTTCTTGGGCCAGAGGTACTTCTTTGTGGCCCCAAGTGGTGTCCCCAAGGGGGTGGGCTCTGATCACCTATATCAAACCTGTCTGAGGCCTTGTTCAAACCCCAGTTTACACGGGACCCCTCTGCGACCCCCCCCCACTGAATCAGAGTGCCTGGGGAGGGGCCTGGGAATCTGCATGTGTCACCTGCCCCTTAGAGATTCTGATGAGGCCACTGTCCTCCTGCGAGAGGGAGCGCTGGGGTCTGCGTGAGACCCACATGGGCAGCCACAGGTGGTGACGGTAGTGGGGTGCAGGAGGAGTGTGGGGAGAGAGAGGGAGAGAGGAGGGGGAGGAAGGAGAGACAGAGAACCTATGTGCCTGAAAACCAAACCAAACTCCCTGCCACCGATCGAGGCCACCTCCCCGTGACCCTATAGGACAGGACAGGGGAGACCTGCCCCTGTGGGTTCCAAAGACAAACGGGTGACTGTTAAGGGGATTAGAAAACCCCTGTCTTTCTCCCTTGGAGCAGCTGGTGGTTTCGAACTTGGGACTTTGTGGCCCGCAGCACAACCCGTAACCACTACGCCGCAGGGCTCCTAAAGGGGACCACACTCACAATCCGAGGCCCGGTCCTACCGGGGATCCCGGCTGAGAACCAGTGAACTCCTCGTGTACACCTCCCCCGTGTGCCCCATATGCCCCTGTTGGAAAGCTGGAAGCAGCGCCAGGCACAGTGTAGATGAACGGACAGCACCCCGACTCTCGCGGCTGCCTTTGTGGGGCGTCTCTGCTGTGGGCGGTTGTTGGAGTCCCGCTGTGGGATCAGGAGCACACGGTCTCTGTTGTCCACTCAAAGGCGACAGAGGCTCTCAGAGCAGCTTCTCCAGCCTCGCAGAGCAGGATGCGGGTGGTCTGGCCCTGAGCTGGGGTCCTGAGACCACTGCCCAGTTTGTCATTCATGGTCGTCCCCAAAGATCTTGTCCCGTGGGGCAAGGTAAGCAGCTCTGCGGCTGCACAGGCAGCACACTGACCCATGAGCTAGCCGGTTCCCTGCCCTTCCCTCGGCCCTTGCAGCTGTCTGGGAAGGGAGGGGCCACGGAGATCCCATTTTACAGAGGAGGATACTGAGGCTCAACAAAAAGCAGGGGTAGGGCTTGGACTGGAACTCGGGGTTTTCTGGCTCCAGTGCCCAGAGGCTGGATGACTGGTTTTGGGGTCTCCCCACCCCCGTGCTGGCTCTCAGGGCCGGCCAGGCCCAGTGGCCACAGCTGCTCTCTCAGTTTGATGAGGGTCAGGTCTTCAGGGAGCTAAGCACACACGGGCTGGTGACATCATGTCTGCAGGGGCCCCCTGGGGTCTGGCCCAGCTGCAGGAGTCTGGCTGGGGGTCCTGGATTCCTGTGGGATGGGGCCAGGTGACTTCAGCAAGATAAGGCGGGTTGTGGGTTGTGGGGTGGGAGGCTCCATGGCTTCCTTCTGGAGAGCCCCCAGAGAAGACCTGGGCCATTTCACAGCCAAAGACTCAGGACTCAGGCCCAGCACTCGGGATAGAGGCTTTCCAGGCCGGTGGCATCGTCTCAGGTCCTGGTCTCCTCCTCAATGGTGCCTCGTCCCCTGCAGGCAGGGCAGCTGCCAGCAGACAAAAGAGATGACATGGTGACAGGCATGACTAAGTGCCAGGCCCTCGTCTGGGCCCAGAGTGGCTTCTTCCCCGGCCCCAGGGCCTTCTCCCCATTCTCCCGATGAGGACATAGAGACTCTAAGACAGCGGTTCTCAACCTTCCGAAGGCCGCAACCCTATAATACAGTTCCTCCTGTGGTGGTGACCCCCCAACTATAAAATTATTTCCGTTGCTCCTTCATCACTGTCACTTGGCTACTGTGATGAATTGGGCGACCTCTGTGAAAGGGGTTTCGACCCCCCAAAAGGGTCGCGGCCCACAGGTTGAGAACCGCTGCGCTAAGAGGTGAAGGGACCTATCCAAGGTCACACAGCTAGGAAAGGTTCAGGGTTTGGGCTCCAACCCAAACCAGTGAACTTCCCGTGTCACACAGCAGGGCTGCAAGGCCCTGACCAGGCATCTCCCGAGCTTTGCTTCAGGACCATGAGGTGGCTGGGGTACGGATGGAGGCCATGGAGGGCCCCCAGAGCTGGACCAAAGGCCGCCCCGCTGCCAGCTCAGCATCATTTTTTTTCCCCCTGGAAGGATTCCTAGGGAGGTGGTTGGCTCATGCTGGGCTTTGAGGCCTTCGCAGTGGAGCGGGCGCTGACCAGAGCCTCACCAATGTTCCCCTCCTTCTGCAGGCACAGTCTTCTCCCATCAGGCTCACTCCGTCTGGCCCAGGCCCAAGTCAGCGACAGTGGCCGCTACCAGTGCACCGCCAGTAACCCCGCAGGCTTTGCCTCCCGCCGCTATGTTCTCAGTGTGCAAGGTAGGCCCGGGCTTCCCCCCCTCATCCCCATACCTGCGGGTGGGCCTGGAGAGGCTGTCCAGACGCCCCACGAGGGTGGAGGACTGGCCTGCCAGAGACCTAGATTGTTGGGAGGACTTGGGGGCTCTGAGGGGTTCAGGGAAGGGGGGCAGTGGGAGGGTGTGGTCTGAGGCCATCTGCTCAGTGTGTGGGCTCCCCAAGGAGCCCAGAGTTTGGAGGTGGTGAGGGGCACAAGCTCATGAGATCCCCCTCGGAGCCCCTCCTGCCCAGCACCCAGCTGTTGAGGCACCTAGACTCCGACGGCAACAGCCCTGCCCCTCGGTGGGTAGTGGGGTACTGGGGCAGCTTGGTGGGTCATGAAGTCTAGGGTCCCGAAAGTGGGCATTCCCCTGTGTGCCCAGGCCCACCCAGGGGGAGCCAGGCAGGGTGACACAGTAGTCAAGAGGCAGGGGGGACTTGTCACCTTACAGAGTCCAAGAGGCCCTCTGGGACAGCCAGCTAGCTCTGCCCCCCTCCCCAGCCCCCCTTCTGGTTAAGCCCTGGGGTGAGAGAACGGTAGTCTTTCCATGACTAGAAGGGGAAGTGGGGGCCGGGCGGGAGGACAAATTAGACAACACTCAAACTTCTGTGTCCATAAATAAAGTGTCCCTGGAACCCAGCCACACACACTTGCTTATGTATGGCCCGTGGCTGCTCCCACGCGGTGACAGCAGGCACAGGGGGTGACGGAAACAGAGGCTGTCTGGCCCCCGGGGCTGCCGTGTTTACGGCCTGGCCCTTTAGAGAAGCCGTTTGGCCACCGCCTTGACGCCGTGAGCAGTCCCTACGGCACACTGAGGCACAGGGAGCAGCTTCAGCGTTTTCATGAGTGTGTCCGTTGATGGGAAGCAGCAGGGAGGGGGTTAAAAAATGAGCAGGGCCTTCTGGTCAGTTGTAATTTGTAGCCACCCGGTAGGGCAGATAAATCTGTCTTGGAAGCAGTTCAGCCCGACTGCACCTTAGAGGCCGGGATGGCATGGGTTTGTCTCCCACCCTTGGCACATGTCAGGAGAGACCAGCCCCGGAGAAGGACATGAAGCTTGGCAAAAAGGAGGGCAGCAGACAGCGGAAGGGCCTCCAGGAGATGGACTGGCTACAGCGCCGGGCTCAGGCACAGGGCGATCGTGAGGATGGCAGGGGATCCGGCGGTGGGTAGAGTTGCTATGGGTCAGAACCACTCCTTGGCTCCTGACAACAACAGGACGGAGTGGAGCTGCTCCCTGAGGTTTGGGAGACTGGACGTTTTTACAGGAGCAGGAAGCGGCAGGTGGGCTTGAACTGCTGACCTAACGCAGCCCGACACATCAGCTGCAGGGTTAGTATGTCAACATGCTGCCCGCCGGCGCTCCTGGAAGGTCAGCGGAGCTGGGCTCAAACTCTGGCTCCACTGCTCACTAGCTGTGTGACCTGAGGCCATTTGCTTGGCCGCTCTGGGTCCCAGTTTCCCCCTTGGGCAGTGGGGCCGCAGCAATGCCTGTCTCATGGTCATCAGCACCTGTCGGTGACGTAAGGCACTTGGCAGAGTGGAAGCTGGCGTTGCCTTCGGTCAGTGTTAGAGGGAGAAAGACAGAGAGACAGGCAGATAGGGCATCACATCCTCATGTACCTAGGAAGAGTCTGCTCCCGGGCAGTGGGGTTCTGGGCTGAGGGCTGGTCTCCTCTCTGGGTGCCTCTTCAGAAGCTCCGGAGGGGGTGTGTGGGCATTCTTAGGCCTGCCCACACCCCCTTGAGGGGGCCAGTCCTGGAGCAGCACTGGCACCCCAGGGGCCCAGGCCTCTAAGAATTCACCGAGGCCCAGGCGGTCCCACTCCTGGTGGCTTAGCTCCTGCCAGCTGTGATCAGGTCATGTGACATTCCCAAGCCTCAGCTTCCTCATCTGCAAAGTGGGCCCAGCATCCACCACCCTGTGGGCAGCTCTGGATGAACTGGAGGATGAGCACATGGCTTGAAAACATGAACCCCAAAGAGAGAAAGCCCCCCGCCACCTGCGCTGCCCCTCTGCCGAGGGGGGCCAAGGAGCAAGGTGGAAGTTATGAGAGAGAACGAGCCCGATGCCTGGGCCAGGTCTGGACATCTTCAGGACAACTTTGATGGGAGGGGGAAACTGAGGCACCAGCTGGCCCAGGGTCCTGTGACTTTGAGAGATTGAGCCGTGATGCTGCCTCCCCTGACAGTGGACTTTGAGCTGGGTGCTGCCCCTTGATCCGGTTGTGTGCCCTGGAGTCTGTCTCTGGGCCTCAGTCTCCCCCTCTGGGCCTCAGTTTCCCCTGGTTGCTTCCAGGTGGTGGATCTCCTGTGGGTCTGGGGGCCAAACACGAGGAGCAGCTGCCTCCTGAGAACGAGTCTGGGTCAGAGCCCGGGTGCTATTCTTTTTGGGGCGGGGGTGGGGGTGGGTGAGTACCTAATGGCTTCTTAACAAATCCAGGTGCAGGCTGGTCAGCTGTGTGCAGAGGCATGGAAAGCCCTGCCCTGACCCCTCTCTTGGCCTGTCAGTGCCCCCTCAGGTGCAGCCAGGCCCTAGCGTGCTGAAGGTGCTGGCTGGAGAAGCCCTGGATTTGAACTGCATGGCCGAGGGCAATCCGGAGCCCTGGCTGAGCTGGTCCAAGGACGGGGTGGCCCTGGGGGACCAGGCGCTCAAGGGCTCTGTCCACTTTGCCGCCGTCAAACCCTCAGACGCAGGGACGTACAGCTGTGAGGCCGCCAGCAGCGCCGGCGTGGACGCGTGGGAGCTGGAGCTCAGAGTGCTGGGTGAGCCCCCGAGGCCCAAAGGCCTCTCTCCATCTCCCTCCACCCAAAGCCTGGACCTCTGCTCCAGGTCCAGACCCCGCTCCACCTGCCCTCCTCGGTCAGAGCCCTTATCCTCTCTGGGTCCTTTTAAGCGCAGCCTCCTGCTCTACTTGGCAGGGCTGGTGGCTGATGGTCAAGGTCAGTCCAGGTAGTCCTCAGAGCCACCCCCAGGGGCCTCCCTGATCTCCTTCCCCTCTGAGGTGGGTGGGGGGCACCCAGGGCTCATGAGCCCAGGTCCAGCCTCTTCCACTTACCAGCAGGGCCCCCGTACTGTCCAATCTCTGGCTTTCTCCTCTGTCCCATGGGTCTGCTCGTATGTGAGGGAGGGTCAGGGGGAGGATGCATGTGAAACGCCTGGTGCCCAGCAAGTCCTTGCTGTGCGGTGCTCACGGTCTGCTCTCTGGAACCTGAGTGCTTATGCACTTGAACCGAGGGTGCAGAGCGTGGGGCAGAAGGGAAAGGGCAGTGCTCAGAGCCCGGGGGCTGGGAGCCCTTGCTCAGCCTCGCCAGCTTATGTCCCACTGGGGTTCTAGATGGGGTGGGTGGGGGGTACCCTCCCTGCCAGCTCTGGTCCTGGGAGACTGAGCATGCCCATGTCATCTCCCACCAGAGCCGCCACACTGGGGGGCTGATGAGACCAGTGGCCTGCTGGAGCGAGTGGCCGGAGAGAATGCCACCTTGCCGTGCCCTGTCAGAGGTGAGGCTGGGGCTTGGGTGGGTGGGGCTAGGGAGGAGTCACCGCCCCAATGCCCTGGATCCCAGTGCCCTGGCTCACACATTGCGGGTAGGACCCGGGGGCTACGGATAGCCCTGCCTCCTTGCCAGGGCCACGCCAGGCATCTCATCCCATCGACACCCATGTGGCTAAGTCCCGTCGGGTCAGCTCCGACTCTCAGTGACCCTCCATGCAACAGAAGGAGCGCATCCCAGCCCCAGGCGGTCCTTACCATCACTCTGAGGTTTGAGCTCACTGCAGCGCCCACTGTGCCCATCGTCTTATCAGGGGCCTTCTTCTTGCTTGCTGCCCCTGCAAGCAGGATGGCCTTCTCCAGGGACTGGTCTCCCCTGACAACATGTCCAGAGGACGGGAGACAAAGCCTCGCCATCCTTGCCTCTTAAGGAGCACTCTGACTGCACTTTTCGCGAGACTTTGTCTGCTCATTTGGCTGCCCTGGTTCCTTCACGACTGCCCGCACCACCGTTCCACGTGCTGCGTTCCCGTGTCTTCCTTATGCGTGGCCCAGCTTTTGCGTGCACGTGAGATGTGTGGTCAGTGCACCTTGGTTCTTAAAGTGGCCTCTTGGGTCTGGAACACTTTAAAGAGGTTGGTTCATGCAGCAGGTTTGCCCAAATGCAAGACGTGTGATGTGCTCACGGCTGCTTCCCTGAGCATCGACTATGGGTCTGAGTAAAGTGAGCTCGTCGCCAACACCGGTTTTTTTTTCCTTGTATCAGGCTGTAGCTTATTGGTCCAATTGTGGCCTGGTTTGACCCGTGCCCTGACTGTCCCTCCACTGGGGTCCCTCCGGGCCTGCTGGGGGAGACCTCAGCTGGGCAGCATCGGGACTGTGATGGTCAGGGCCGAGGAAGACCCAGGCTCCTTGTGGCTTGAACTGGGTACCGTGCAGCTGCAGTCTGCAGGCTCCTGGAGGAGGGGATCCCCCTGTCCTGAGTCAGTCAGCCCTCTGGGGTCCAGCAGTACAGCATGACGCCAAGGCAAGCCACCTCTGTCGTTAGCTACTGATGCCTTCTTTGCCCCTTCCTGCCTGTACAACTTGGGGCAGTGGACAGCACTTTCATGAACCCTCATTCCCCCTCTGGACTCCGCTTGCTGGGATAAGTTGGTGGGGCAATGGCATTTCCCGGTCCCGGCACCTTGCCTACTGCATAGAGGGAGCTCAGGATGTGTTGGATGAATGGGGCCCCATTTCTGCACAGCCGCCCTGCCCGGCCAGCTGATCCACCCCCCAGCCCAGGGGCTTCTTTTGACTTGAGGGCCATCGGTGGGCATTTTCCAGTTTCCCCGCTGACTGTGGGCTTCCTGCCTGTCTCTGTGACTGGGTGGCATCCTGTAGAAGGGCGGGGGCAGGGGGGTGGGGAGCTGGAGGGCAGGCTAGGGAAGGCCAGGGAGACTACTTCTCACTTCAGCTGTGCTTCCTCCTGCTTCAGGGAGCCCCTGCCCTGGAGGCGGGATGCACGGGGCTGGCACTAGTTCCAGGATGGGTGGTGACCAGCTGCCCACTTCAGCCTGGGCAGGAGTGGGGCTCGGGAAAACTGCTAACAGGTTCCCCTCATCCTGAGGCTCAAGATTTCAGGCCCTCGACCATGGCGCCACCTGGTGCCAGTCTCTGGTAACAGCTAGCAAATGCTCCGCGTGGCGGGAGGTAGAGGTGGGAGCCACCCAGCACAGGCCTCTTGCTTGTCCCCTTTTCTCTGGCGGCCCACAATCCCCACCACAAGTCCTGGTCACTCTGGGGCTTCTCCTCACCAGCATGACGCAGGCCCCCTCCAGACAAACACTGCCTCACCTGGCCACGTTGATGAGCCCTTAGCTGGACAAGCCCTGTTCTCTCCGGGCCTGGGCAAGCCCAGTGCAGGGAGGAAGTGGGGACAGAGGGGTACAGCTCTGTGACTCCTGCTGTCTCCCTGCCAGAGTCTTCAGGGCAAGTCTGCAGGGAGAGCTAGTGTCAAGTCTCAGGCTGAGAACGTGTGCCCCTCGCTGGCCAGCACCTGATGGACCCAGACCCTTCCAGTCCCAGCAGCTCTGAGGCCCGGGTTCCCTGGGTGGTGGGTTGAGATCTTAGGGAGAAGCCAAGGTGCTGGAAGAGATTGTACGTGCATACATGTGTATGTGTGTACATACATGTATGTATGTAAGCCTATGTGCAACATGTAGACATCAGATGCTGAAAGCTGGGCATTCCAGCCAGCATCCTGGGCAGAAACATGCTTGGGGATTCCAGCCATAGAGGGTTTCAGTGACTTGCCTAGAGAGGCAGAGAGTAGACGGACATGGGAAGACCCCCAGGCCCGGGACCCTCTTCCTCATACCAGCAACAAGTAGCAAACAGCACTGGGATTTCCAGCGGTTTTAGGTGGGAGCCGGCAGAGCAGGGCAGGGAAGCCTCCCGAACAAGATGGCGTTAGGGTGCCTTTGGGTGCCGTGTCCTGACTCCCGCCCCCACGATACCCCTCCATCCCAGCAGGGAGGATGAAAGAGACAGAGAGAATTTGTCTACAAAGGGAGATGGCAGATAAGGAGAGGGTGTTATTAGTGGTAATTAATATTAGCAATTATTGGGAGTCCTGATGACGGGTGATGGCAGCAATGATGAGTGTGGTGTGGTGGAGAGGTGCTGACTTGTGAGTTTGGGGGTGCAGATCAGTGCCCGATATTGCCCCTGGTCCCCAGCCTCTCCTCCTACTCAGTGTTGGGGAGATAAGGTGGCAGGTGAGGGCTGAGTACACAGGTTTAAGGGTGGCCACTGCTGTCCTGAGGGCTGGGCAGGTCAGTCAGAGGTGGGAGTCACACAGGTGGTGCCCCCAATCCTGCTGTGACCACTAGGCAGCACTGCCTCCCACCTGTGTGAGCAGCCTGGCTGGTGGGGCGGTTCATTCCACACTGCTGGGAAGACTTTGTGACTACCAGGCCCTTTTCTAGGGGCAACCACATGTGGCCATCCCCACTGTGTCCCAGGCCCTGTGGGGCTAAGACAACCAACAGTGGACAGTCCATTATGAGGGTGTGTCCCTCACAAGGGACTGGGATTTGGCTGGCCAAGTGACGGCACACACATGGTAAATGAACATCCCGGGCAAGGCAGGTACTGGCCGCCACTCCTGCCTTTATCCCAGGGCAGAATGCAAGGCTTGGGGCTTGTTCATCCCGTCACCTGCACACCCGGCGTCCCTGTGGTGGCTAGGCCAAAGGTTGGCAGTTGGAGTCCCAGTAGAGGCACTTCAGGAGAAAGGCCAGGCAATCTGCTGCTGCCAGACCATCAGCCGTTGAACCCCCCTTGGGCACAGCAACGGGTCTCTGCTTGACTGGAGCATCATGGGAGGAAGGAGAGAGCCAGGAACCGAAGAGGGAAATGGAATTTGTGCCTAATTGTCCCCACGGACAACTGCCTCCTTTGCCATGAGATCAGAGGACTGTGATGGGGCCCAGCCACCAGCACTGTACATTTTGATCAAAGATTCTCTGAAAGAATCCTGATCAAGAGAGGGGCTTGCAAACCGGAATATAAAATGCTTATGAACTGACTTTCTGCCCTGAGATGTACTTTGGACATGCTGTCAGGAGAGAGCCTCGTGTTTGGTCAAGCAGAGGGGCAGTGAAACTGAGGAAGGCCCTCAGCAAGAGGGACCGACACAGTGGCTACAATGGGCTCGAACATAAGAACAATTGGGAGGATGGTGCAGGACCAAGCAGTGTTTTGTTGTTCCTTTGTGCATGGGGTCGCTATGGGTCTAAACTGACTTGACCCCACCCAGCCCCCCCGCAACACAGTGCACATGGTGTCAGAGTTGGTGCAACAGCAACTGGTGTTGGCTGCACACCTACTGTGTGCCCTATGCTGTGCTGGGGCTGGGGCTGCAGCAGCCAAAGCCCTGGGGTCTTGTGGGAGGAGCCAGGCATTACCTAATAAAGACCTGAGCATGTGCATTCCCCGGGGCAGGTTGGGTGTGCTGGGTCGGGGTTGGTGGTCAGTGAGGTGGCCTACTGGGACCTCACTGGGAAGGAAGTGGGCTTATGGGCCCCCCAGATGGGAGGCAGAGTAACCCTGTGCAGGGAGCCTCGGAGGGGGAAGGTGGCCCCTCTCATCCTGGAGAGACCTAGGGTGGCAGTGGGGGACAGGGTGAGCCTGAGTGTGTGGTGCTAACAACCTCATGTGTCCTGTCAGGCACGCCAAAACCGCAGGTCGTGTGGCGGAAAGGCCTGTCTGGGGAGCCCCTGCGTGGACGGCCAGGCGTGGCAGTGCTGGATGAAGGGGCCCTATTCCTAGCCTCAGTTTCGCCGGCAGACAGTGGG
>NW_022103919.1:5464589-5469878 GCF_000313985.2 Echinops telfairi
GCGGCCCATCTGCTTTCCCAAAGATTCACAGCCTGGGAACGCACTGGCGCAGTTCTGCTCTGAACGCACTGGTGCAGTTCTGCTCTGACCGGTAGGGGCGCTATTGAGGCGGAACCGGCTTGACGGCATGGATTTGGCTTCAAATAGGTGAATGGATTTGAAAATGAGCCGGATTGCATGGAGAGCCTCCGGGGCCAGCTCAGGGAGCCTCAGCCCTTTGCCTTAACACAGGCACCTCGATGGGGCTCTCCATGCCCAGGGAGCCTCTGTGGGTGATCATGCACCCCTGGGGCAGTTTGTTGGGAAGAAATGTCCACTCGTCAGACTGACTTGGAGCCAGGTGGGCCTTCCTAGGGGTGGACGTGAGACAGGGTGGGTCCAGGGTCTCTTGCCAAGCGGAGTGTCAGACAAGGTGGAATCAGTGGGCTTCCCTGAGGCCACAGCCAGCCCTGGGCTGGGCTGGGGGTGGGAGGGCTCAGATCAGGGACCCTGGGACTCCAGAGGTGAGGAGGGAGCCGAGGCTTCCCTTTCAGGCCACGGAGAATAGCCCAGGGGAGGTCCAGGTGGATGCAGCTCTTGGGGCAGGGTGGGCAGGGCCAGTTCCTTTGTTTCTCCTACTCTCCCAGTGCCCCCCAGCATCCGGGAAGACGGGCGCAAGACCAACGTGTCGGGCATGGCTGGGCAGTCGCTGACACTGGACTGTGACGCCAAGGGCTTTCCTGCCCCCGAGATCGAGTGGCTCAAGGATGGACAGCTGGTGGGTGACCCCTGCTCTGCTCAGGACAGACAGGCCGTGGAGGGGCGGGTATGTGTGCTCTGTCTAGAGGAAGGGTCTTCCGGGCAGAGTTCTCTCGCGCTCCATGATGGGACAGCGAGACTGTGGCGGGTGTCCCTAGGGATTATGGTCTCATGATGCAATCTGGGGGTCCGCATGACGGAGAGGGCAGTGCACTGGGGTTCTGGTCATCTCACCACAGTAGGGCCCTGGACAAGTCCTTGGCCTTCCCTGCCCTCAGTTTCCTCGTCCCTAAGTCCGGAGGCTCACTAGCTCCCTCTGGCCTCGTCCCAGATCCCTGAGGCTGGCAGCCACCACCTTCCGGATGGGGCCCGGTCCCTCCACTTCCCCAGGGTCCAGGAGAGCGATGCTGGCCTCTACTCCTGCCGAGCCCAGAACCAGGCAGGCACCGCCCAGAAGGACTTTGAGCTCCTGGTTCTCAGTGAGTATACTGGGGGGCGGCGGGTGGGGCATAAGGGGGCGCTGATGGATTGGCTAGGGGTCTTGCACTTTCCTTTTGTGTGAGTTCGACTAACTGTTTGCACTGATCACCTACTGTGCGCTAGGCCTTGTGCTGAGCGAGGGGTGGGGGGGTGGGGGTAGTGATTGGCAGACTCAGGCCCCATCCTCATAGAGCTAGGAGCTCTGGGCAAGGCATCAGACAAGGGAACAGTTAGTCAAGTCATTGCCATTGTGTTAGCACCAGGAAAGGGGTGCAGTGCTAGGGACCCGGTCCAGGTTAGGGGTCTGGGGGTGCTCCTTGAAGGACGAAGAGGTTCCAGGCAACCCCTCTACCCTTCAGAGACCTCTTGGAGGAGGGGCTTAACGGCCTGAGGATTTTCACCTCTCCCCCTGTTGCCCCCTAGTCCCACCTTCTGTGCGCGGAGCTGGGCCCACCCACGAGGTGCTGGGACTGGCTGGTGGGCAGGTGGAGCTGGAGTGCCGAACGTCAGGGGTTCCCGTACCCCAGGTGGAATGGACCAAGGACGGGCAGTGAGTCTCCCCCCCCCCCGCCCCGGTGGGTGGCATGGGGTGGTGCCCAGCCCGGTGGGTTGGGTGGGGGACACTGAGAGGCTGGACCCTGGGGGAGGGGAGCCTGGGAGGCATTGCTCCTGCCTCTCAGTACTGAGCAGAGTCAGGCCCCTTCACCAGCGCCCTACGGTGACCCAGGCCAGACCTGCTCTCATCTCAGCAGGTTGTCCCTCCTCCTCCTCCATCTACATTTCTCTCTCCTTTCTTATTGAGGTGAAGTTCGTGTAGTATAAAGTTGGCCGTGTGAAAGCGTACGCTTCTCCACGCTTGCCATGCTGACCAGCCTTCATTGCTGTCTAGTCCAGGAACACCTCTGTGCCCCCCAAGGAAACCGCAACCCCCTAGCAGTCACTCACCACTGTCTCAGTGGGGGGTCGACCACTAAGGATCTGCCCTTCCAGACATTTCATCTGGAGTGGGTTATGCACGTGGCTCCTCGTGTCTGACTGGTTTCACTTAGCACCGTGTGTTATCGGTCCACCCAGGCTGTGGCATGGGCCAGGGAGGCATTCCTTTTTGACAGCCGAGTAATACTCCACTGACAGGCTTTCCCACCTTCCACTTCTCTGGTCCTCCACTGAAGGACTTTGGGGAGGGCTCCACCTTCGGGCGCTTGTGGGTCATCTGGCCTTCTTTTTAACATGCTTCTCCATTACTGCTGAGATAGCATGGGAGTGGAGGTCTGCTGAATGCAGAGAGCCCGGGTGACAGAGCGGAACTCCCCGGGCTTTCCCAGGCTGCAGTCTCCATGGAAACCGGTTGCCAGGTCTTTTCTTGTGCAGAGCAGCTGGATGGTGTGAACCGCCAACCTTTTGGCGAACAGCTGAGCACTTGGCTGTTGTGCCACCAGGGCTCCTGGGTGGGGCTATGGGCATCCTGCTGAGGCAGAAACCCAGGCACAGGAGGGCTAGGCGGACAGCTCGCAGTGGCCCAGAGTGGGCAGTCGAGGCAGGGTTGCACGGCCCCTGCTTCCCACACAGGCGCTCTCCTGAGCCTCTCAGATGCTCTGTAACGGAGCCAGGGGTTCCTGAAACTCAGCTGTTTGAGGACCCTCTGGGACACGTACACAGGCCGGCTGCCATGTAGCCTAGCCGGCTCAGTGACAACTTTCAAGAGTGGGACCAGCCCCCTGCTCGAATGCCAGGCTTAGGAGGGTCACTCGGCCTCAAGTTGGGATGGAGGCCAACCTGGGTCTCAGCAGGCAGGCCTGTGCCATGCCCTCAAACTCAGCCATGGTGACTATCCAGTTGATAGGGGTGAACAAACCCCACTGCAAGTCAGTCTCATAACGTTTCTACCACTGGATACACTCAGCAGGGGGTTCACACAGGAGCCTTTGCATTTTTGGTCCAGGACTGGGATGTGGGGACTAGGTGTGTGCACGCCGCATGGCTGCACCTGAGAAGTCTCGCTGGCCTGGCCCTGTCAGGCCTGGGCCCTGGCTTGCTGGCTCAGGGACCACCCACTCCATGCAGTTCCCTGCTTGGCCAGGGAGGGCGGCAGAGTTCCAGGTGTGTTAGGCTCCCTTCAGGGCAGCCGAGTGGCAGCCAGTCCCTGCCTCCCGGACAGTATGCTCCCGACTCTCCGTCTCCTCAGGCCCATTGTCTTGGGAGACCCTCACATCCAGCTCGAGGAGGGCGGCCAGCTTCTCCGGATCATCAGAAGCCACCTGGGGGATGAGGGCCGGTACCAGTGCTTGGCCTTCAGCGCAGCTGGCCAGCAGGCTAAGGACTTCCAGCTCAGAGTACACTGTGAGCTCCGCTCTGCCCCACCCCTCCCCTCCCCTCCCTCCTGGAGCCTGCCCCCACCACTGCCTCAGAGGCAGGATGACAGCACAAGGGGGCCCCAAGGGCGAGCCCCGGTCCAGGGAAGCCAGGATGGGGGGACTAGTGGGAATTCCGACCAGTCACAGTCACCTCTATGCCCGAAGCACACATTTTACTATTTCTGACTCCACTCGGATGGTTTGAAACGCTTTTTCTTTAATGCAAATCACTGTACACAAAAAGTCATTTATTTCCAGTGACATTTAGTATTCCAGCCGTCAGTGGAAGACCAAGGCCACTGATATGAAGGGAAAACCCCACTGCCGTCATCATATAGGACGACCCTATAGGACAGAGTAGAACTGCTCCCCAGGGTTCCTGAGACTGTGGCTCTTTATGGGAGTGGACGGCTTATCCTTCTCCTCAGAGTGGCTGGGGGGTTTGAACCAAAGGCCTTCCGATGAGCAGTACAATGCTTAATCCACTACACCACCAGGCATGAATGGAAAGGAACAGAAAGCAAATGCCTGCAGAGGGTGCTGAGCCCATGCCTGTGAACTTGGGAGAGAAGAAAGTGCTAGACAGGTTAAGCGCATAGACCAGGTGGGGCCCTCGCCCGAGTCACCCTCAGGTAGAAGGGTGTTGGGAACAAGCATCACTTCTCTCTTCTGAGCTATGCGATTCACACCTTCCCCAAATGAGGGGCCACCTAAAGTCATCATGGGGGCCAGCAGTATTGTGCCACCTGTCCTGTGGGAAGCCCCGATCTAGCCCACCCCCTCACTTTACAGATGAGGAAACTGAGGCCCAGAGAGGGGAAGTGACCTACCTTGGGTTATACAGTGAGTTAGAGGCAGAGTGGGATCCAGACCCCCGCCCCCTTCCCAGCCTGCCGCATGTCCTGTGATGACTGGCTGTGCACCCCATGTCAGCATGCCCCTGAGCTGGCCCTCCTGTCTGTCCCCCAGATCCCCACTCTCCCCACCTCCCGCACCTTCCCCGCCCCCGTGGTGGAAGTCCTGGGTGTGGGACAGTGCCACCAGCACTGGACTATGCATGCCACTCTAGGGGAGGACACCAGCCGCTGCTGGGGTCCTCTGTGACTGTCCCCTCTCCGTTGTCCTTCTCAGCTCGCCCCACCATCTGGGGCGCCAATGAGACCAGCGAGGTGGCTGTCATGGAGGGCCACCCGGTGCGGTTCCTCTGTGAGGCCCGGGGAGACCCTCCTCCTGACATTACATGGCTCAAGGATGGGACCCCACTTCCCATCAGCACCGAGGCCGTCTCCAGCAGGGGGGGCCGGCAGCTGCAGCTGGCAACGACCCGGGACTCAGACGCCGGTGTCTACACCTGCCAGGCCAGCAACGCTGCGGGGACAGCAGAGAAGACCACCAGGCTGGAAGTCTTTGGTGAGTGGGCCAGGCTTGCACCCGCCAGTGTTGATGGTCAGGTCAGCTGGGGTGGCCAGGAGCAGGGACTCTTGGCTGCGGTGGCCTCCACCAATTCCCAAAGGACAGTGAGGGGCTGCCGCTTTGAGGGGCCAGAGGCAAAGAGGATAGGAGGACTATTGGGTTGTCCTGGGAGAGGGTCATCTAAACTCAACCTCATATCGGGAGGGAAACTGACAAGGGCTTGTCCAGGGGAGTCTAACCTCCAGGTCTCCTCCACTCATGATTTGGGGCTTATCATTGAGCCACATGCAGGCCCTCATGACCA
>NW_022103919.1:5471527-5472544 GCF_000313985.2 Echinops telfairi
TACCCTCTAAGGTTGCTCTGAGATAGAATCGACTCATTGGCAGTGAGTTTGGGGGTTTGGGGATGGAACTGAGTACAGCCAGAATGCTCCTTAGAGGCAAGGGTGGTGAGAGTTTGTCTTATATACTTTCGACATGCTGTCAGGCGGGAGGGGAGGGGCAGCGAAAAAGAGCCAGATGGGTTGACCCAGTGGCTGTAACCAGGGGCGCAGACGCAAGAACGCTGTGAGGATGGTGCTGGACCGGGCAGTGTTTCACCCTGTTGTACACAGGGTTGCTATGAGCCAGAATCCACTCGATGTCCACTAGCAACAGCAGAAACGTCAGCAGTGTGAGCTCACCCCGAGGTGCATGGGGAGAAAGAAAGGCTGGTGTTCTGCTTGCAAACAGCTAACCAGTGGGAACCCTTAGAGTGGAGGGAGCACAGCTCTGCTCCGACCCACAGGGGGTTGCCCTGAGTTGGAAGCCTAAGGATGCTTGGTTGATTGGTTTGTTTGTTGCATGTGACATTTGGTCTCAAGTCTGTGTCCCACTTAACAGATGAACATGCTGGGCCCAGAGTAAGACGTGACCCAGGGTCACGGTGCCAGAAGGTGCTGGGGCTGGGCTGTGCCTGAGTGGGTCTGATGGGCACGTATTGTAGCTCAGCCCCGCCCTGGCTCTCCGAGCCCTGGCTTCGAGCTTGGGAAGGAGGAGAACACCGGGGCCAGGGGGCGGCCACGCGAGTGCAATGAGAAGGCAGTCCTGCAGCTGTGTACCAGCTGCAAGATACCAGCGCTCGGATGCTGGGACCTCGGAGAATCCGCAGGGAGGTTGGGCCACGGGGTCTGTGGACAGCCTCTGAGGTTGGGCCCAGCTGCTAGCCCAGAGCTACCTCTTTTGTGGTCAGAGGCCCCCTGGGATTGGAATGAAAGGGGTACTTGTGTCTATCACTGCTCCACGTCCCCTGGTAATGGCTCCCCCACGCAGCACGGGGGTGATGCACACAGATGTTCCCTCTGTGTAGCTACAGGGGGTCC
>NW_022103919.1:5474625-5475951 GCF_000313985.2 Echinops telfairi
CGGAGTCAGAGGCCTCTGCTAGCTATGCCCCAGGAAGGCCTGGGAAGGGCATGGGATTGGTCTTCTGTGGCTAGTATTACCAGGCTGGGCTTCCCAGGTGGCCAGAGAGAGGCAGGTGTGAGTGGCAGGTCTCGTCACTGGTCCGCCTTGTCCTCTGCCTTGTCCAGGCCCCCCGCTGCCCTCCCCAGCCTCCCTTCCCACACACCAGCACTTTGTGTCGACCGCATGGAGCTTCTCCCACGTCCTTGAATACATCTGCTCCCTTATCCGTCTGTCTTGTGTATGTTATTCCCTCTGCCTGAACACGTTCCCCCCTCTGCAGAGGCTTCCCCGCTTCCCCACACTGACTTGCACAGCCCGGTCTCTGCTGGCCATCCTAGTGGGAGGACTTGTTCAGTTTTCCGTGGTGACTGCCTGGCTCCGTGGGCCCCAAAGGGAAGCCCGGGAGCCCCTGCTCTTTGCCGTAGAGTCCTGGGTGATGCGCTGACCCGGGCTCAGAGTGGACGCTCTGTGCACCCGGGAGCGGATGCACACGGGAGTGGTCGATTTCGAGAATGTCTGAAGTGCTGGCTCCCAGCCTGGAGCATTTCTCCAAAGCCAGGTGTCTGAGGGGGCAGGTAGAGGCGAGAGGCCAACCCTTGGCCAATCCTGAAATGCCATTCCTCAATCCCCTGGGTGCCCCCTGCATCTCCCCTGGCCCTGACCTGAGACCTTCCTGCCTCTCCCCGGCCAGAGTTCCCACGGGTTGACATCCTCGGAGGTGAGAATATCACAGCCCCTTTCCTGCGGCCTGTGACGCTCCAGTGTGTGGGGTCTGGGATACCTGCTCCAAGCCTCCGCTGGTGGAAGGATGGGGTGGCCCTGGCAGCCTCGGGGGGAAACCTGAAGGTATGGACAGGGCTCTAGGGCTGGTGGGTCAGCTGGGCATGGGTGGAGGGCACCCCGGTGGGAGTTCTGGTAGCCAAGGAGTAGGATGGGTTCTCACTTACAGGGAGGTCAGTAGGATGCTGGACCAGAAGAGGGGGCAGGCCCGTGGACTATTCTAGGTCCTGGGAGCTGCAGCCACAGAGGGGAGAGAGTGGAGTGGGTGTGCATGCCCAAGGGTCAGCGGAACCCAGAGAATCCTAAGTGCTGGCCTCATGACTCCACCCCTAGACCCAAACCTGACCCCAGTGGCAGCCTGGCCATTTGCCATGTTCTGTTTGCTTACCTACCCTCCAAGTCACATCCTCAAGGTGCCCACTCTTCCTTCCTCCTTCCCCTCCAGATTGAGAAGGTGGACCTGAGGGACGAAGGAGTCTACACCTGCTCTGCCACCAACGTGGC
>NW_022103919.1:5477955-5479576 GCF_000313985.2 Echinops telfairi
TTTATGGAGTTGGTACCCTGGGGAAGGCAGACCCAAGGGTTGGAGCCCAGAACAAGACTCACCCAGGAGCTTGCCATTGAGTGGCAGCTACAGTAATTAGATAATTCCCTGGATTGCTGCTCCATGACACTTGTGATCCGAATGAGGAAGGGGAGGGCCAAGCCGCCTTGTTTGCCACATCCGGGGCAGCCGGGCCTCCCAAGTCAGGAAGCATCTCTGAGACCAAGACGCTTGCCTGACGCTCTTTGTCAGAGACTGAAGCTGGAGAGACGGGGGGAATGTTAGGGACAGGAAGGCGGCCAGGGAGCCTGGAACTTATAAAACAAGAAGAGGCAGGGCCAGGACAGTGCTGGTGGCCAGATGGCAACGGGACCTTGAGGGCCTGTGGGTCATAGGTAAGGTCTTTATCCCAAGAGCACTGGGTGACCAGACAGGTGACTGGGACCCTGGACATCATGGCTGGCAACTCCCAGATAGAACTGAATCATCAGACTGCCTTCTGCAGAAGATGGGTGCAGATACAACCCATCCATGTAGCCTCAGTGCTTTGTGGCCTCAGCCCACCCTGCACAATTCATGACGCCACGCTGACCAGGAAGCTCACACTTCCTTGGGCAGGCTCCGTGCCTGCTGGAGTGTCTGTGTCCCTTGCAGCATGGTGGAGCCCTGAGGAGGGCCACACCTATGTCCCTGCGCTTTTCAGCTTGTGCCACCGTCATCACCCGAGCTCAGTGGGTGGCTCTGTGTGTCCCCACCCTGCAGTGCCTCCACGCATCACGCTGCCACCCAGCCTGCCAGGGCCCGTGCTGCTTGGCGCCCCCGTTCGGCTGACCTGCAATGCCACTGGAGCCCCCAGTCCCACTCTGATTTGGCTGAAGGATGGCAATCCCGTGTCTACTGCAGAGACTTCCGGCCTCCAGGTCAGTAGGGTTAGAGGTTGTGCTTCACCCACCCGATACCTCTGTCGGTGCTGGAAGCAACACAGTCAGGCCACAGGAGCTTAAAGGTGAGGGACAGGCAGCTACTGTCCAGAGGTGTTGGCTGGAGGGGCTGCTGAAGGGCCAAGACATGGCGAGCTGCGCCGTCCAACAGAGCAAAGCAGGCCACAAGTTTGTGTAATTTAAAGTCTTCCGGTAGCCTCAGCAGAATGGCCTGCTGAGATTACAGCCAAGGAAACCCCATTGGGCAGTGCTAATCTGTCTCCATGAGTCAGAATAGACTCAATAGTACCATATCATGATGCCAGGGTGGTGCACAGGGTTCAGCAGTGGACTTTGCACCCAAAGGCTGGCAGTTTGGATGCAGACAGTGGCTCTGTGCATCCCCAAAGATGACACTCACCTTCAAACAAGCACCCCCGAAATGAGGTGTCAGCACACACGGAGAGCATTACAGCTTGTGTGATTTAAGGATTGTAAATAATGAAATCCAAGATCAGAGGAGGAAACCGTATTAGAGCTTAAATTCTGAGCACTTGGTTTGCAGAAGGCTATGGATGACAGTGAAAACCCCAAATTTCTCTGCAGTGGATTAAACCTCTGGTGAATCCCCTCTGACTATTAACCACGGGATGTGAATCGCCTTGCTATCAGACAGAGGGCGTTGGAAAGTGGACTAATGC
>NW_022103919.1:5482824-5484047 GCF_000313985.2 Echinops telfairi
CTGGTTCCGGCCTGCCCGCCTTGTGGTGAGCAGCCCCGTGTGTAACCACTACCCCACCAGGGCTCCAAGGAACTGCCCAACGGGGCGGCAAAAGCAGATCCTACACTAGATCATGGCCTATAATACAAATGTTTTTAATTGACGGAAGGACAGTGAGTCACTTTTTTCCCACTGGGGGGAAAAAAAGGGCGGGGGAAGAGCGGTAGGCCAAACAAGTTGGTGAATTTATGATCTCCTGTGTCCTTGAAGGCTGCCAATTGGCAGGGGCTGCTTGAGGTGCCTGGTCTCCCTGCATTCTGGGGGTCTCTGGGGTGCTGAGCCGGCTGCCCACTTATGCTTGTCAGCAGGGCCAGCATGTGAGGGGTGGCTGCTGCCCCTTGACAGGAGGTCAGCGATGCTCACCCTAACGTGTTCTCTCTTCTGGGGACCCAGGTCTTCCCTGGTGGCCGGGTCCTCACTTTGGCCAGTGCCCGGGCCTCTGACGCCGGCAGCTACTCCTGCGTGGCCGTGAGTGCCGTGGGCGAGGATCGCCAGGATGTGGTCCTGCAAATCCACGGTGAGTCGGAGACCCGGAGACCTGCTCGGTCCAGGGAAGCTGGGGCTGGGGACATCTCTGGCTCCATTCAAAGGAAAAAGGGCTGGTGCCTGGAGGCCGGCTGAGAGCTGTGCGGTGCTGGGGAGAGGAGGTCCCTGTCTTCCCTGGGTAGGAGCCTCATGTGCTGAGCAGGTGGGTAAGGGCGGCAGCCTGCGTGACCAGGAGTGGAAGGAGGAGGAAATAGGGAGAGGAACTCCAGGTATACCAGTAGTTCCAAGCCCAAAGCCAGGCAGCCTAGCCAGCATCCCCGGTGGTGTGTCCCCTGGGGAAAAACCATTCTGGAAAGGCAGTGTGGGTGGTGGCCAGGAGCAGACACGTGAGTGTAGTGGGCCTAAGATTCCAACCGACCTTCTTCACTTCCTAGCCAACTGTTCTTGGGTCGCGCAGTTTGCATCTCTGGACCTTGGCTTCCTCATCTATGACCCGGGGCGGGGCTGGGTGGGGTGGGGGTAGAAAGAATAGCACCCACCTCACAGGTTGCCCCTGGGGAGACAGGAAGCCTATCCGGTGCACACTCACCATCACCCTTGCTCCTGAAGGCCGTCCTGTGGGCTTTGGTGGGGGCCAGTGGAGGTCCACAAAGGGCCTCGGGTGGAGGGGAGGGGACTGCAGGGCAGGTTTCTTCCTT
>NW_022103919.1:5485147-5487339 GCF_000313985.2 Echinops telfairi
GGGGGGGGGGGTGAATATTGGAAGAGGGAGGAAGCATTGGGCGGTGGGAATGTGTCACATGCAACTTCGATCACAGTGAAGCTGTCGGGGACACACAAGAAGTGTGGTGTAACACCGTACCCGGCGGAGAGACATGACCGCTGTCCATCCACTCGTGTGACTCAGCTTCGGGACCTCTTGCTGAAGGAGGGCTGGGAAGAGAGCTGAGGGGAGAGGACGGGAGGGGATGGGTAGGCAAGAAGGTTACAGCTCAGGGGGCAGACCCCATCTTCATGCCGACTCCCCCAGCCCCTGGTGTTTGCTGCTTCCAGCAGCCTCAAAGAGGGCTCGGCCCGACCCTGGCTGCAGCCCCTGTCCCGCTCGCCCCACCCACCCCCTTCCTGAGCAGCTCATCTCTTCTCCGTGACCCCCATAGTGCCCCCGAGCATCCTGGGAGAAGAGCTGAACGTGTCAGTATTGGCCAACGAGTCCGTGGCCCTGGAGTGCCGGAGCCACGCCACGCCCCCTCCTGTGCTGAGCTGGTGGAAAGATGGGGGCCCTCTGGAACCCCGACCTGGCGTCCGTCTCTCTGCAGACAAGGCCCTGCTGGAGGTGTGTGGCCTCTCCTGGAATGAGGGGACGGTGGGCGGTGGGGTGGGGGAGCTCCAGGGGGTGCTCAACACAGCACCACCACTGATGCTGGGGGTGTCAGGCCTGACTCCGCCGAGTCCCTACAAGCACTGGGTCAGCCCGACATGACCCAGAAGCTCCTGTCCGAGCTGGCTCCAAATGAGGATGGGTGGAGAGCAGAGGCTCAGGACTGAGGACTGGGTCTCCCTCATGGCCTCCCCAGCACCCCGTGCGTGCGCTAAGCAGCTTCTGACACCTCCTTCCACCTTCATTCCTCAATCAGCAGCCCCAGGTGGTTCCTCTAGCCTCCTCAGCCACATGCACCAGTCCCTTCCTGTGGTCCAGCAGGCCTGGGGCCGCCTGGGGTCAGGGCTCTGAAGGTCCTGGGTATTGAGTGGTAGCTTCGCCTTCCATTGCTGCGCCTCGAGGCACTGACCTGACTCCTCAGGTCCCGTGCCCGCAAGCACCCTGGCACCTTTTCCAGAAGGTGGCCGGAGGACACCATGAGGAGGTTCCAAGCTGTCCCAGAGAACAACTTGCCCACGTGGCCTCAGAGGGGAGGGTGGGGAGCCATCTCTCCGGCGGGTGGATAGAATCTTCCGTCCCAGCCTGTCCCCCCTCGCTCGAGGTCTCTCACTCAGTTCTCACTGCGATCACGTTCATTCCAACCCTCTAGGGCTTGGTCGAACTGCCCCTGTTCTCGGAGTTTAATTCTGAGAGTTTAGCTCTTTACAGGAGCAGACAGCCTCATCTTTCTCCTGAGGAGCAACTGGTGGTTTTGAACCGCTGCCTTTGTCAGGAGCAGCTCAACTCATAACCCACGACGCCACCGATCCCTCTGGACCTGTGCTGTGTGTTTGGCTTCGGCATCCTGCCAGGATGCCTGCGCCCTCCTTGTCCGTCTCTTCAAAGCCACAGCCGAGCCTCCCTCACCATAGGCCAGGAGCTGACCCCCGAGGGCAGGAGCCTCCCACCACACTTACCTCCTTCCCTGCTGCCTTTCTGATCACTTCTCCTGGGTTTTCCAGAAAGGCCACCAGCAGGGCAGTCTGGTTTCCATGGAGCCCTGTTGCCAGCCCGGCCCATGTCAGGCCACTGCAGGCACTGCCATCTGGATCATTTGTGTCTGAGGCCTGGGCAGGGCTATCTCCGCCCGGGTTCCAGAGAGGCACAGTGACAGGTCTCAGGTCACACAGGCTGTCCAGGGCATGGCCCCATCTCTTTTTCCCCTCGGCTAGGTGGACCGAGCGGAGGTGAGGGATGCAGGCCACTACACCTGCGAGGCCCTGAACCGGGCGGGCCGCTCAGAGAAACACTACAACCTGGACGTCTGGGGTGAGCACTCCTGGGCCGGGCTCCTTCACACACACCCCCCGCCCCCCAGAGCTGGGTGTGCCTCGGCTGAGCCCCCCAGCCCGGCTCATCACTGCTCCTCTCCAATCCAGTGCCTCCAGCATTCCCCCTGGAGCAGCCCCAGGCCCTGACTGTGACCGAGGGGCACTCTGCCCGGCTGTCCTGTGAATGTCACGGTGTCCCCTTCCCCAAGATCTCCTGGAGGAAGGACGGTAAGATCGCTGTTCTCA
>NW_022103919.1:5487481-5493407 GCF_000313985.2 Echinops telfairi
GCCCTGCACAAGGAGACTACTCCCCACCCCCAAAGTCCCAGGCCTAACTGAGGTGGGTGGGTTTGCTGGCTTATGGGATGGGGTGACACTTCCCTCAGCCTCCCTCTGCTCTGTTCCTGGGCCTGCCCCCCGCTTTCCTCGATCCTCCCTAGCCAGTGAGAGCTGGATGGGTCCTCGGCCTTTGCTTCTGATGTCTCTTCTTCCAGGAAGCCCTCCTTGACTCCCACGCTTAGACTGAGGCAGGACTTTCTAAGGCAGCCCCTTTGGGCTAACTGGCCCCATCACCCACCTTAGTCCCTCCATGTGCCCCCTCTTGGCCACCACTGGGCTCCCAGTTTGGTGCCTGGTACAAAATAGGTGCTCACTCGGTACCTGGGACTCCTTCCTTTAGCCAGTGGGAGGATTTGCACCGAGCCTGCTGCCGGGCCCTGGTCCAGGCACTGGGACCTCAGAGTGGGGGAGTCGGGTCAGCAAAGTGAGTGAATGACTTGGCACCTTCTGTTGGGGGAAAAATCAGACCAGGAAGTGCAGGGGTTAAGGCTTGCTGTTTTATGCTGGGTGGCCAGGAGCGTTTGCAGAAGGTGAGGGACGGAATGGGAACACCACGGGGAGAAAGACACTGAGCGGAGTCGGCAAAGGAGAAGATGTGGTTCCAAGGCCTCCGTGAGACTAACTGCCAGTAGGACCATGGGGAGCCGGGGAGGAGGCTTGTGCAGGACTCCAGGAAAGAGGGGCTGGTGGCCTGGATGGGGGGCCACAAAGGGATGTGGGGGGCTGGAGTCTGGGTGTGTTTTGAGAGTGGCGCTGCCAGGGTTTCCCGCCAGTTGATGGGGAGTGGCGGGGAGGGCTCAGTCACTCCTCGGGAGAAAGAGGAGGCTTTCTACCCCATAAAGAATTACTCACTAGGCAGTTCTGCCCTGTCCTGCAGGGACACCCAGTGGCTGTGTTTGGTTTATGAATTAGACACTCACTGAGCTGTTCAGAGGAGCCCTGTCAGAGGAGCCCTGGTGGCACAGGTGGCTAAGTATTGGGCTGCTGGCGGCAAGGTCGGCAGTTCAAGTCCACCAGCCGTTCTGCAGGAAAACCACGAGACTGTTTTGGTAAAGATGTACAGTCTCAAACTGTGGAGCATGCCACTCGATCCTCCTGGGCAACCTTGGGTAGGAACCAACTTGATGAAAGTAGGTTTGGTTTGGAGAGAGGGATCGGTGGGTGTATTGTCTGGAGCTTAGTGGGGCTGTCGGGGCTGAGACTAACTCTGGGAGCAACATAACAGAAGGAGGCCCACGGGGTGGGGCGTGGGTCAAGAAGAGGAGGAGTCCTGGACTGCCAATGTAGGAGAGAGGCATTGTCACTTGACCACTGGGGCCCCTCCCCCGGGGGACATGCATTGTTGAATGCCTTGAGCCCGGAGTGTGGTCCTCTAGGACAGCAGTGTCCGTGTGGACCCCAGTACTCCCAGCTTCACCGAGACCTTCTGCCCCGATAGGGTCTGCTTGCAGCCAGGGGCGTTAGCTGCATGCACTTCCTCTGCCCAGGGCACTGCATTAAGTAGCCTGCACTGAGCCCTGATAGGCGTTGGCCCTGGGATCCTCTGAGGACCCTGGTGGAAAGTAAAGTGAGTCAGGGCTCACCCTCTGGATGGGCCCTGGCCAGCATGGGACTTAGGTGGGACACGTGCAGCTTCGATCTGTGATGGGGAGGATCTCGGGGGAGCAGGGGCTCGGCGTCGGCAGTCAAGGAAGGCTTCCTGGAGGTGGCGGCATCCATGGGGGCCCCTGCAAGAGGAGCAGGAGTTGGCAAAGACGGGAGGCCAGGGCTTCCAGGTGGAAGAGCCTCATGTCTCGCAGTGCCCTGGAGCAGGGGCTTCTTTCCTACTGCATTCAGGTCATCCCTTGCCTGGGGAGGGGCCCGGCCTCGAGCAGGTGTCGGCTGTGGGGAGGCTGCTGTACCTGGGGCAGGCCCAGCCCAGCCAGGAGGGCACCTACACCTGTGAGTGCAGCAACGTGGCGGGGAACAGCAGCCAAGACCAGCAGCTGCAGGTGCATGGTGAGTCCGCCAGGTGGCGGAGGGCGGGGCGAGGAGGGCCGGGAGGGGGTGGACTGCGGGGTCAGGTCCCGAGTGAAGAGGGGAGCAGTGAGGATGAGGATGCTACCTTGTTCTCTCATAGAGAATTGGTCCTTCCCTGACTGTTTTCTCAGCATGGGACCATGTGCACACGGTCCCTAACACCCCCAAGGACCCACGGCCCCTGATTACCCCCCAGTGACCCAGAGCGTACAGCACTTCAGGGAGCATTCGAAACAAGAGAACTGCCCAAATTATAGGAAGCTCCCAGGGACCTTGGAAGTCTACGTGGGATTCTGTTTGTCTGCCAGGGATGGACTCAATCATCGTAACTCGTGACTCACTCGCTGCTGCGTGACAACCCTACAGGAAGGGGTGGGACTGCCCCCTTGACTTCCCAAGACTGGAACATTTTTCCCCCCACTAACATGCATACCTTTTTTTATTGTGAGTGGAGGTTTAGAGCCAGTCAGTTTTCCATCCAACAATTCATGGACTGTTTGTTTTCTGCATTCCCCACTGTGAAAAACATTCCATTCTCATTCCATGTCCTCTGGTATCTACATTCCTCTTGGGACTCAGCCGCAGTGAGGCGGGTTTCTTTATTAACTGTTCCTACCTTCTGAGCTTGGTCCTGAGGATGGCCGCCTCTTGATCTCAAATTGTTGATGGGTCTAAGGAGGATTTACCCCCTTGGTAGCTGAAAAATTGAGTTACAGGGCTGAGCTCAGTTCCGGGTCTGAACAGTAACTAATTGCACACCCTTAGGGGTTCCGCCAGTATCTTTCTGACCAGTTAACCTGGGATTTGCTATCATTTTTAGCTTTGCTTCATATCTTTCTCCCACGGTACTCCGGACCTTTAATGCAATCTCCTTCGTAGAGGTCAATAGCAGTAGCTGGGCACCATCCAGTCCTTCTGATCTCAAGACGGTGAAGTCTGCTGTGTGTGCAATAGCGTCGGTGCTATTTAAATTAGACATAGACCACTGCACGGGGGGCTTTAAGGAACGAGATAAAAAATTCTCTACCAGGGGCCTTCAAAACATTAATAGGGAATGAAATTTTTAAATTTTCGTGAATTTTTGAAGCCCCCCGGTATACACATCTGAATATAAGGTAACTCCAACCATCATCATAAAATTAAGGCAGCTGTTTTATTCTGAACTGGAAAGCGGCCCAGCCATTGAGAGTGTGCCCCACAGTGAGAGGTGCTGCCCCATCCACTCCATCTCAGGCTATCCTTTTGGGAGAAAAAAAGTATCAGAATTCTTTAGTTATGCCACCGATTGAATGTTTTTATTCCGAGAGACGTGGCATTGGTTGACATCTAGAATTGAGAATAATAAAGCACCTAAGTACTGGAGAACATACTTCACGACAAGCTGCCCTTCTAAAACAGTAGGTCAGTTTGGGGTTTTATATAACAAGTTAGGGAGACTTGCACCTCAGAATTGCTAAGTAGCCATTCTGCACTTTCTGGGTCTCAGCTTGCAGTCAGGTTAAAGGTGAATGACTGTATTCTCCCAGGGCTGCAGAGCCACAGTTCCTGCTTAAATGAGTGTGGTTTGTCTAGGGTTTCATAGTTCTCGCCGCATCACAATCAGCTCTACTGTTCTTTTCATTTTTAAATATTCGGATCAAATCATCTGGCAAAGGAAAGATAACCTAGCCTCAAGTCTAAAAGAATGGCAAAGGGGAAGTGGGTGATTTTTCTGTTCAACTATCAGGTCTTGACAAGTAGTGTGCTCGCTGGCAGGGAGCGCGTGGCCCTGTGCCCAGAGCCTCACGGACTGTCCTCGGGCATCACAATGGTCGGCAGGCCCGTTGTAGGCTGTCCACACTGGCTCTCCGACAAGCAGCTGCGTTGCTTGGACTCAGTTCTTTTCATCCAGTGTGAAACTTCCCACAGGAAGTGTTAATCGTGTCTCCATTCTCCACGAAAATTCCGATCCTCTTGTCCTCTTTAGCTCTAACATCAGAAATAGCCACTTCCCTCCAGGATCTATCGAATGTCATCATCCAAGTGCTAACGTTCCTCATGAAACAGTTCATCTTTTCTTCATCATTTGGTGGCTTATCATGGCATCTTGTGATCGTGTCCACCCAGGGCTAGTTTCTCCCTTTTCGGATCTCTTCTCATTTTGGACTTTGCTTATCCTTGTCAGCACCCAATGTCCAGTAAAAAGACACCACACTGACTCGGTCGCTCCGGGCCAGCTGGGCGACTGGGCTCCGGTCAGTGGGGTTTCCTCCAGTCGTCCTGGGACTCGTCCCCTGCTTCCACATCTTCCCCCCTGGCCGCAGCTCAAACTCCAGGGACAACAGAGACGGCAGCACTTTATGGGAGCGGAAAGCCTCGTCTTTCTCTGATGGGGCAGCTGGTGATTTTGAAAGGCTGACCTTGAGGTTGGCAGCCAATGGGAAACCCACCACGTTCCCAGGACCCCATCATCGCTAGAATGTAAACCTGGGGAAGCCCCATACCACATCCCATGCTGACGTCATCCAGAGCCTTATCCTCACCCCTATCTGCCCCCCTCCCCCCTACGCTCTAAATGTTGGGGACCCTCTGGTTTCTGAGGGAGCAAAGCCCTCACAAGGCCTCAAAGGACTGCAGGGTTCTCCAAGCTGTAGGGTTCCAGTAGGGGTGGTTGGGGCATCTGGGAAGAGCGGGCATGGCCGTGGGGCACCGTTAGGACCCATTACAGAGATGGGAATGGAGACACAGAGAGGCAAGGCCACACCACCAGTGAGTGGTGGAGGGTGCAGGGGTGGGGGGGAACCCACCAAGTGCCCGTCCTGGGGCAGCTTTCTCAGACCCGCCCTTTCTCAACCCAAGTTCCCCCTCAGATCGCTGGCCCCCGGGAGTCATACACACAGGTCTCCGTGGTCCAGGACAGGGAGACCACTCTGGAATGCAACGCCACCGGGAACCCCCCGCCGACAGTGACATGGGAACGGGATGGCCGGCTGATCGGGGCCGAGCCTGGCCTGCAGCTGCAGAACCAGGGTCAGAGCCTGCATGTGACACAGGCCCGGGCTGCCCACGCCGGACACTACAGCTGTGTGGCCGAGAACATCGCTGGGAGGGCCGAGAGGAGGTTTGCTCTCTCTGTGCTGGGTGAGGACCTGCGGCAAAGGTCAGGCGGGGCTGGGCTGGAGGGCAAGGCTGGTTCAAGCCCAGCCGCAGGCCTCACCCTGTCTTTCTGGACTCGGCGGTCTCAGATACCGGGGTGCTGCTGGGGGCAGCTGTCAACCCTGCCCTCAAAAACGAGGGGCGGGCCCCAAAGAGCCCAGAGTCCTTCCATCATTCTGGCTCCCTTCTTTTCCCCCTTGCTTCCTCCTCCCTGCTCTCCCTCCTCCTGTTCTTCTCTCTCTTCCCCCCTCATCGCCTCCTTCCTCACTGCCGCCTACTGCGCTCCGGGCACTGGGTAGATGAGCAGTCTCTGTCCCCAGTGAATGCATCCCTGGGCGGGGCAAAGGGACGCACTTCTCGACCAGCGGGGAGGTTGGCAGTTCGAGACAGTCAGGTGTACTTCAGGAAGAGGGCCCGGGGCTGTCCTTCTCGGGGAGGGGAGGTCAGCCATTGGAAGCCGTGGGGAGCACAGCTTACTCAGACACAACTGGGGCTGCTAGGAGGCAGGGGAGGGAAGGGGAGTGCTCTTCATGGCTGGCACGTGACAGAGGAAGCTCAGGGGCCTGTGAATGATCAGAAAGCCTTGAACTCTTGTGAGAAGTCAGGGCAGCCTCCTGGAGGAGGTGACCTGTAGGCGCTCAGTAGGGTTTCACCAGGTGCAGGAGCAGGTGCAGGGGAAGGGCCCCGGCCCTGTTAGTGGACTGCAGCTGCTCCGTGGGAA
>NW_022103919.1:5494901-5502235 GCF_000313985.2 Echinops telfairi
GGCCAGCCGAAGCACCTCTGTTGTTATTTCTTCTCTTCCCAGACTGAGGAGTAGGCTTGTTCTGGCTCAGCTACAAGTGGGGAAACAGAGGCCCAGAGACAGTGCCCTCTTCATGTCTGCCGAAGCTTCCAGGGCTTACGGAGGCCCTGTCAGTTGGTACCCCCAGCTGATGCGTGAGTGGCCAACGTGCCTCACGCGCGGCTTCTAAGCCCCAGTGTGGCTGCCAGATGCGTTGCCCAGGTCTGAATTCAGAGGCTGCATCTGGGTCCCGTGGATGACGAAAGGTCCAGTCGTGGTTCCTGGGCACAAGAACGTGCTATGAGCTGTCCTCCCTAGGGGACCTCAGGGACCCCTGGCATCCTATGAGAGGAGGTGGCTCCCCTCTGAGGAGTTCTTAAGGGAAGGCCTAACTGTGTCCATCAGAGGAGGGGAGGGGCAGACTTGGGCTGGAATCCTATAGCTGCCTTTTTACCACAATCACACTCACTGCTGTGGAGTCGGTTCTGACTCACAGTGGCCCAATAGGACAGGGTGGAACTGCCCCCGTGGCTTTCCGAGCTTAGTGGGAGCAAAAGCCTCCTCTTTCTCCCAAGGAGTGTCTGGCAGATTCATACTATTGACCTTGTGGTTAACACGTAACCCACTAACCACCAGGGCTCCTGAGCTCTCTTTGAGCTCTCGCCAGTTTTCAGAGCTCGAAGTGGCCAGAAAGCGACAGACCTTTCTTGCTAGAACAGGGCCCCCGCGTTTCCCCTGGTGCAGGTCTACTGTCTCCGTTTGTTGGGCCCCTTCACTGTTACCCATCTACAGAAGGGAACACTGAGAGGAAGACAGCTACAGGAGGATAGGGCCTGGTGCTCTTCCTTCCCGGCCTTGGCTTGGCCCAGGAGACCACTCACAGCCGTGCTCCGACCCCAAACCCCTCCCTCCCCAGGTGGCTGGATGCTGAAGATTACTCAGGTGCAGGAGCAAGACACGGGCCTTTACTCATGCCTGGCAAGCAACGAGGCTGGGGAGGCGAGGAGGAACTTCAGCGTGGAGGTCTTGGGTATGTCGAAGCCCCATCAATCCTTCCTTCCCCGCCTGGGCCTTCGGCAGGGGCATTGGTCCAACCCCCAAATGTCTGTTCACCTCACTGCCCTCTCTGCCTGTGGAAGCACGTGGGGAGGTGCGGGTAAGAGGGAGGGGTGTCCTTGGCTTATTGCTCACAGATTTCAGCCTGGGCGGCCAACCCCAATCAGTAACGGTCTGGCTCCCTGCTTCTCCCAGTTCCTCCCAGCATTGAGAAAGAGGACCAGGAGGAAGTGATCAAGGTCCCAGAAGGGCAGACAGCCTACCTGACATGCAATGCCACAGGTAAGGGAGGGTCAGAAGAGGAGTGAGAGCCCCTCCTCCCACTCCCCACAGAGGTTCTCTCTATGTTTGGGACATGACTCTGTCCCTGCTCATCTCTGCACTGCTGTCCCCTCTACTGCCAACTTTCCACCCCATTCCTCACCTGTCTGAAGATCTGTGTCCAGAACCTTCCTCCAGGGGGCTTAGATCCCCACAATCCCCTGTGGTCTCCTGTTCCAGGTTAGACAAGGCTGGGCCATAGAGGTCTTGTGACTTCTGTGCTCCCATATCAGGCTCTGAGCTCCTGAAGACTGAGGGGTGGCCTTGTCAATAGAACCTTCCTAGAGCTGCTGCTAGTTGCCATCAAATCAATCCCAGTGGATGGTGGCCCGGTGTGTGCAGAGTAGAACTGCCCCCTCGAGGCATCAGGGCTGTATCCGTTTAGAAGCAGATGGCCAGGCCTGTGTCCTGAGGTGCCCCTGGATGCTTTCAGCCACCAACCTTTGGTCTGTAGTTGAACAGTTCACTGTTTGCACCACCCAGGGACTGCTCTATTGGCCGAGTAGACTTCCATTAATGCCGTGGGCTGATGGATAGATGAGTGGATGGATTGATGAGTAGATAGAGGGATGGGTGGATGGATTGATGAGTGGATGGAAGGATGGATAGGGGAATTGATAGATGAATGGTTGAATGGTTGAGTGGATGGATGGATGGATGGATGGATGGATGGATGGATGGATGGATAGATGGATGAGTGTATGGATGGATGGATTGATGAGTAGGTGGAGAAATGGATGAGTGGATGGATGGATTGATGAGTGGATGGAGGGCTGGCTGGCTGGATATATGGATGGATAGATGGATGAGTGTATGGATGGATGGATTGATGAGTGGATGGAGAAATGGATGAGTGAATGGATGGATTGATGAGTGGATGGAGGGCTGGCTGGATATATGGATGGATAGATGGATGAGTGTATGGATGGATGGATTGATGAGTGGATGAAGAAATGGATGAGTGAATGGATGGATTGATGAGTGGATGGAGGGCTGGCTGGCTGGATATATGGATAAATGGTTGAGTGGATGAGTGAATGGATGGATAGATAGATGAGTGGATGGAGGGCTGGCTGGCTGGCTGGATATATGGATAAATGGTTGAGTGGATGGATAGATGGATGAGTGGATGGATGGATGGATTAGTGGATGGATAGAGGGGTTGATAGATGGATGAATGACTGAGTAGATGAGTGGATGGATGGATGGATGGATGGATGGATGGATGGATTGATATAGTGGATGAAGAGCTGGCTAGCTGGCTGGCTAGCTGGATAAATGGTTGAGTGGATGGATGAATGAATGGATGGATGGACTGATGAGTAGAGGAAGGGAGGGATAGATAGAAGGAGGAATGGAGGGAGGAAAGAAAGGAAAGAATAACTTGTCTTTGTGTCTTGCCTATGTGTATTGAGCAGCTTCTGTCCACTGCTTAGTGAGGACAAGGCAATCGAAGCACACAGGAAAGGGGTGCGGGCAAGGCCTGGTAGCTGCTTCTCTGTCCTGCCCTGCTGCCCAGGCCTCTGCACCTGGATGGAGAATCCATGTCCACTGCCCCCTTCCAGAGACGTCTTTAACCTGGCTGACCTGGTCGAGCCTGCTGAGCTATATCTACCCCACTTCTTTTCCTGTGTGGACAGGCCACCCACAGCCCAAGGTCAGATGGTTCAAAGATGGCCGAGCCCTAACCAGTGGAGACGCCCACCACATCTCCCCAGATGGAGCCAGCCTGCAAGTCCTCCAGGCCAACCTGTCCAGCGCTGGCCACTACTCCTGCATCGCAGCCAACACTGCCGGGGAGAGAACCAAGCACCTGCAGCTTAGTGTCCAGGGTAAGTGTTGGGGCTCAGAGACAAGCTGATAGGGCCCACCAAACACTTACTGGTGTTCTTCTGCTTCTTCAAGTTCAACACAACACTGTCAGCAGATCTATTGATTGAACCTCTGTCACGGGCCAGGCACTTTGCCAGGTCTGAAGGGTTCTTCCTCACACACACCCTGGGAGGTGGGAGATACACCTGCCCCCTGTCTCCAAGGAGGCACAGAGAGAAGTGAGTCATGCCAGGCCCTGGGGGTGGATTCCCAGCCAGGCCGTGTCTCCTGAGGGCACCGCACTGTCTACTAGGTTGTAGCAACAAGAACCCTATAAAGACAAGAGGGGTCCAGATGTCGCCAGGAAATTTTATTTCTGAAAGTGCTGGCGTGGCTGTGTGTGGCGGGAGGAGCATCCCGCAGGGACTGAAAGAGAAATGTTAAGGGCAATGACAGTAGAGGGACTCGCCTGCTGGGGACAGAACAGTGGGTCCTGGTTTGGCAAGTGGGGGGCGGGGAGCCACCAGACCGGAAATATAAAGACGTGAGGAGGCTCTGGTTACATTCATAGATATCTTAGATGCTGAGAGACTATCTGGGAAACACAGGCAAGGACTATCCAGTTTAGTGATGGAGAGCCCGGTCACCCACCCAGGTCCAAGTTCACATCTGGCAGCACCCTGGAGTGAGCTCTGCGCTCAGTCTCTTCATCTGTAGACTGAGACGGAGTAGCTCTAAGATCAGGTGCCCCAATCTGAGGTCTTCTTGGTTCCTTGAGGATCCTCAGGGTTGACCCCCGCTCATGAGCACCCCCCCACCCCCCATGACAGTCGTTCCCACCATCCTGGGAGTGACCGAGGACAGCGCAGACGAGGAGGTGACCGTGACCATCAACAACCCCATCTCTCTGATCTGTGAGACCCTGGCCTTCCCCGCCCCCACCATCACCTGGATGAAGGATGGGTCCCCGTTTGAAGTTTCAAAGAACATCCAGCTGCTCCCAGGTGATGCCTTCAGTGGGGGGAGCGAGGGAACAGATGATCTGTCGACAGATTGGGTGAGAGGGAGGGGACCGTGAGCCTGAGCTGCAGATGCCTAATGAGGCTTTAGCTGCCAGGTGACCCTTGCTGCCGCCCCCCCAAGCAGGTACCCACGGGCTGCAGATCCTGAATGCCCAGCAGGAAGATGCAGGCCAGTACACCTGTGTGGTCACCAACGAGCTCGGGGAGGCAATGAAAAATTACCACGTGGAGGTCCTCAGTGAGTCTGGCACCTTGGGAGTACTTCAACCCCACCGCACCCCTGGTGGGCCCAGCACTTATCTCCTCTGAGGTTCCCAAGGCAGCTGGGGTGGGCTGGCTCATTTTCTATTTGGAGCTGAGGACACGCAGGGTCAGGGAATGGAGAGTTGGGACATGGGCTGTATGGATCTCACACCCACACCAGCCCCGGCTTCTCTCCGCCGCTCCAGTGTGGGGTGCGACCAGAGGGCCCTCAGTTTGAGACTGTAGAATCCCCAAGAATGGCCTCAGGAGGTGGGTCAGTGCGGGAATCCCCCTGCCTCAGACCTGCCCTGTCCCATTACCACCACAGACACGTGTGTCTCTGGACAGAAGAACCCCAGGGCTTCTGCTCCTCAGCCCCAGCCCTTGCTTTGGGGCCCGTCCCGGGAGCTGGGCGCATGCAGGGTGTCCTTACCCTTCCCCCAACTCTAATCCTCAGACCCCCTTGTGGTTTTCAGTCCCCCCTTCCATCTCTAAAGACGACCCCTCGGGGGAGTTTGGCGTGAAGGAAGTGAAGACCAAGGTCAATAGCACCTTGACCCTGGAGTGTGAGTGCTGGGCTGTGCCCCCACCTACCATCAGCTGGTACAAGGACGGACAGGTGAGTGGAGACCCCTAGGGGGCCTCGGGCTCTGAACCTGGAGGTTCCCATGGTCTTCTTGGAAGCTTCCAGAAAAAGGCAGCCCTGAAAGCACTCGGCACCAAAGTTGGTCCGGGTTCCCTTAAAAAATAATTTTAAGAATTATTTTTTAACAGTTTTATTGGCGTATAATTCACACGTCATACACTTCAATCGTTCAGTCATATTAAGAAGAGTTGTACCATCATCACCACAATCCATTATAGAGCACTTTCTTTTTCCTGGTGCTCATTATTGTCAGCTCCCCATTTCCCCCCAACCTCCCTGGCACACCCCCGAGAAAGCACTCAGCCAGGGGTCGGACACGGGCTGCATCGATGGGTTCAAACATAAGAATAGTCGTGGGGAGGGCGCAGCACCGCACGGTGTTCTGTCCTGTTCAGGTCCCCTCCTCTCTGACCTCTGTGCCCCCCGCCTCCTCTCTCCTAGCCTGTGACGCCCCACGAGCGACTGCATGTCCTGGGCGAAGGCCGGCTGCTCCAGATCCAGTCCACCCAGGTCTCCGATTCAGGGCGATACTTGTGCCTGGCCACCAACGTGGCTGGCGAGGACGACCAGCACTTCAACGTGCTCATCCAGGGTGGGTGCTGGCCACTGGACCAGGGGCCCGGGCAGGGGAGTGGGGGTGGGGGGAGGGTGCCCTCCAGGGTCAGAGCCTATGTGGGGGGGACACTCACTGCCCTTCATCTGCCCCGGAGCCTGCTGCCCTGGCTCCGCCCACCTCAGCCATCTCACACTGAGCCATTGCTTTGTGGAGGGTGCAGGTTCCCGTGCACATTTAGTCTACAGCCCCCTGCCCCCAGGGATCCCAGGAGCTGTAGTGGTGGCTCCCTTAGCAAGCACGCACTTGTCCATGCACCTCCCACACGTAGTCCCCGGGAACCATCTCAACAACCCGAGACCCTTTACAGCTGATGGCATGCGGTCTACAGAGATGAGCGGGCTTCCTCCCAAACCACAGCCTCATTTCGAACCAGGTCTGAGCGAGCCTAAACACTGTCTGTAGCCCCTCGGACAGGCCCCCGGGCTCTAATAGGAGACTCGGGGTTCCCAGGTCAGAGTGAGGCGCGTGGCTCTGAGCCACTCCTGTTGTGGGTTCATGATCCTCTCTCTGTTTTTCACAGATTAGAAACTTTTTCTTAAGAAAGAGAAGAGGAGGCGAGGGAAGGCCACAGGGGTGGGGGGTAGGAAGGGGAGAAGCTAGCTAAGAAAGGAGGCAAGGGACAGGTGGGCACCGGAGGGTCTCAGGGAGGGTGGCGGATGAGTTCAGACAATAGATGCATGAATTGTGGACGATTCAACCAGTGACCGATTCTTCCAGACCTTCAGCCAGGTCACAATGTATGCATCGTGGTAAGAGTTGTGCGAGCCCCCAATAAAATGATTGAAGAAGAAAAAGCAAATGCATCCCTGCATATCAGGGAGAAAACAAAAGTTAAAAGGAAGGGGAGGAAGAACGGTGGCAGGCAGGCTTGTAAGCCAGGTTGTGCTGCCCCGTGCATGCTTCTAGAGAGGACTGGGCTCTCGGGCCCCAGGACAAGAAGGGAAGGAGGTGGCTGTACTCTAGCCCCAGCTCTGTCACCTGTGTTCCTTTGGGAGGTCGCTGTCCCCACAGGACTTTGCTTTGGCCTTTTGTAAAACGTGGGCACTCCAGTCAGGTGACCTGCAGGGCCCCCTCCGGATCCCCAGGCTGCTGGTTTTAGTCCCTCTTTGCTGGGACACCTGTACTCTCACTTCCTCCTCCCCCGCTGCTTCTGCCCAGCGAGGACCCTTTCCGAGTCCCCTTGGTCTGAGATCTAGAAGGCACTCATCTGAGCGGCCAACCCAAAGTCATTGCTCAATAAACACAAGCGGACGACGGAGTGCGTTCCCCATGCTCCCCCAGGGAAATGGCCCAATAGTGGGTGCCTGTGAGATGGAAAGCCTTAGTGCCTTTGTCTGCCCACCCTGCCCACCCCTCCACAGTGCCTCCCATGTTCCAGAAGGTGGGCGATGCCAGTGCGGGCTTTGAGATCCTGTCTCAGGAGGAGGAGGCCCGGGGCGGGGTGACGGAGTACCGGGAGATTGTGGAGAACAACCCCGCCTACCTGAACTGCGACACCAATGCTGTCCCACCCCCGGAGCTCACCTGGTACCGGGAAGACCAGCCCCTCTCGGCCTCTGACGGGGTGTCCGTGCTGCAAGGTACCTCTGCTGGGAGCCAC
>NW_022103919.1:5503069-5506023 GCF_000313985.2 Echinops telfairi
TATATGTTTACATTCTAAGTCACAACAACAAGGATGCGGGAGTGGGGCTCCGAGGGGCCACTGTCCAGGACTGTTTGTCTAGTGCCCCCTTGGGCCAGCCAGCTCCCAATAGGAGGGATTGGAGGCCTGCTGTGAGCCCCAGGAGGGGGACTGGACGGCCTCTGATTAGGACTTGCACTGTGTCCTGTCAGATTGGAGTCGATGGAGGGGCGGGTTGGGGAAGATGAGGCCGCACCAGCCTTCAGACAAGCCAGGCGATAACAAGGTTTGGACTTTGGCTGATGCCAAAGACAGAGGCCCCTGGAAGGGAGGCGACACTTGTCCTGCACTAATTGCTTTTGCTGGAAACCCCTGGACAAATCCCATATCTTGCCTTCCAACTGCTGGCTGTCCCATCTCCTTACCTCAAACCCTGGGGACACGATTTCCATCATGCACAGCCCCCCTGATTCAGACTTGTCCACAGATGAATCCCACCCATCAACCACACCCTGACCACAGTCACTGACCAAGTAGGTCTCCCAGCCCACCACTCACCCCTAACCTTGGCCTAGACATTCAGTAATGATGACCACACACTGGTCCCAAGCCTAACCCTGGTTATAGATTAACCCCAGTTATCAGCTGACCCCTGCCCCTGGTCACCGCCTCCCTAGTTGTAGCCCTTGCCCCTGTAGTGATCCTTGGTTCCAACCCCAGTCACAAGCCTGATCACCATCTAGGTCATTGATCCCCACCACCCAGAATCCTGAGCTCAAAGGAGCTCCTCACTTCGCCCCTGTATAAACCAGCTCCAGCCCCCTACAGGTGCCGATGCTGGTCCTGGAGCCTCCTGGTTCATATGCAAGTCCTTGATCACAGATGTCCCCAGGTGATACCGCCCACCCCAGCCCCCCGAAGTTCAGATGTGGCATTCTCTGGCCTCTGAGAACTTCTGGACTCCAACATGGCTGGACACTGGCCCGGCCCTCCTGCCCCTCTCAAGGAGTTGGACTGAGCAGGGCAGCTCCCAGGAACCTGCCATGCTATCCTCTTGCTGGGCACTCTTGGGAAGCCTCTGCTCCCCCACCCCACCCCCCAGAGTCACGGTGGAGTCAGGGCCAGAAAATGCTCAGCCAGGGCCTGGCCCACAACAAAGCCATGGTGCTTTCATTTGATCCTCACCCTGGCCCAGGACTCGGACAAGCCAAGCTCAAACTCACTGCCATCGAATCCATTGTGACCCATAGTGACCCTATGGACGGCATCGAACTGCTCTTGTGGGTTCTCGAGACTGTCTCTAGTCTTTCCAGGACTAGAAAGCCTCGTCCTTCTCCCACAGAGTGGCTGGTGGTTTTGAACTGCCAGCTTTGCGGTTTCCAACCCGACACATAACCACTGTGCCACCAGGGCTCCCTCAAGACAGGCAGGCGGGGGTTCTTGCCTCCTTTACACTGCTGGGGAGGCAGTGGCTAGTCCCAGGCCCCTTCCGGAGAAAGAGTGGGTCTCCGGCCTGATGGAGGAGGAGCCTCTTGGGCCTGAGCAGCAGCTTTGCCTCCTTGTCCGGCAGGGGGCCGAGTGCTTCAGATCCCCCTGGTGCGAGCGGAGGACGCTGGGAGGTACTCTTGCAAGGCCTCCAACGAGGTGGGCGAGGACTGGCTGCATTATGAACTGCTGGTGCTGAGTGAGTGCCGGGCCAGGGCCAGGCCACGGGAGGTGTGGGGTGTCTCTGCTGAGGTGGGGGGAAAGCACTGCAGAACCAAAGGGGGTCAGCATTCACCCAGAAGGGGGTCTGGTAGGGTGCATCTTCAGCCTTGCTGTACTCCCAGTTGATAATGCAGGGGTGACAACCTTGAGTCCCCAAACGAGATGGAACTGGGCTCAGGTTCCAAATTAGCTGCTCCCTAGCCATGTGCCCTTGGGTGAATACCAGCCCTGTCTGCACCATAGGCCGGTGGGTGTGGAGACAGTGGGGCAGGAGGAACCCCACTGCTGCTCTTGCCTCCACATCCCCTCCCTCCGAGGTCTTTCCCTGGGAGAGGTCCTTGGGCCACAGCCCACTGCTACCTCTCCCCACCTCCCCAGCCCCACCTGTGATCCTGGGCGACACAGAGGAGCTGGTGGAGGAGGTGACCGTGAATGCCAGTAGCAGTGTCAGCCTGCAGTGCCCGGCCCTGGGCAACCCCATGCCCACCATCTCGTGGTTCCGGAACGGGCTGCCTCTCTCTCCAAGCTCGCGGCTGCAGGTCCTGGAGGACGGGCAGGTCTTGCAGGTTAGGGCAGCCCCTGGGCAGGCTCAAGGAGCAGTGGCTATTGTGAGCTCAGGCCTCCTTGCCTGGGAGCCTAGGAGCTGCCATTTTCTGAGTCAATTCAGGGATGCACATTGGGCTGCTAACTGCGAGGTTGATGGTTCAAGCCCATCGGCCCCTCTGTGGGAAGAAGATGAGACTGCTGCCCCATCATGACTTACAGTCTCAGAAACCCTAAGGAGCAGTCCTCCTCTCTCTTACATCGGAATCCTCTCGGGCGGAGGGGGCTTGGTTTGCGGATTTTGAGTACCTGGGATGAATTCCTCCCAGTAAATCAATAACTGCGTAACTGTAAACAAGGAGCCGTGCTAGCCAGCGAGGCCCACACACGGCACCTAGGAATTTGAGGATGCCTGCAAGGGAGACATGTGCACGCTGCCCCTAGAGCCCAGCCCGGCACAGGGCATCTTGCGGAAGGCCATCCGCCCAGTCGTGGAGCCTCCGACTGTGCCTGGCACCCTCGGCACCCAGTGCCCAGACACACAGCCTCCCTCCACGGGGTTGGGGGTGGCGGCGAACACCAGATGGGCCACAGAAATGCACCAACACCGGCCTCTCACTGAACCCGCCACCAAGTGCCACAGAAAGCTTGGGGGATTGCCGCAGTCTGCCGTCCATCAATGGGCCACCCTGCCCCTGGTCTCCACCAGCTGCCTGCTGTGGGTG
>NW_022103919.1:5506146-5510723 GCF_000313985.2 Echinops telfairi
GTGTCTCAGGAGTCCAGGGCCCTGCAGCTTAGAGCATCTCCCAAGCACCATCTCCCCGTGCCCCACAGGTTTCCACCGCAGAGGCGCCCGACGCCACCAGCTACATGTGTGTGGCCGAGAACCAGGCGGGCTCCACAGAGAAGCTCTTTACGCTCAGGGTCCAAGGTGAGCTGAGCGGAGCTGGTGGGTGGCCAGCTGAGGTGGAGCGGAGCCGGTGTGCTGGGCCTCGCTCTGCCACTGGCCAGCACGGAGAGTCAGCCACGCAGGGCAGACTGGGGCAGGAGGGTGTAAGGGCAGCTCAGGGCCACTGTCTTGGTTCTCTGGCATTGGGGCTTGGAGCCCATCCTGGGACAGATGCCCACGGCTGGAGCCGTCCCAGATTATTTTCAGCCGAGCCCTGGTGGTGCAGTGGTTATGCATTGGGCTGCGGTCCACAGGGTCGGCAGTTCGAAACCATCAGCAACTCCGAGGGAGAAAGACTGGGCTTTCTACTCCCATCAACAGCTGCAGTCTCAGAAGCCCACAGGGCAGGTTGTATGTGTGTGTGTGTGTATATGTGGTTATGAGTCAGCATTGACTCAAGGCCGTGAGTTTGGTTTAGGGAGGCAGCCAGGCCTTACTTGGCAAGCGTTCCCGGTATACCCAGCGGGAGGCTGGGCGCCTTCTCTGGCTGACTCCTTCCAGCAGAGCGCTGAGGCCAGCCCAGCCTCTCAGCTGTGGGAAAAAACTCACGGAAGCCACACAGCCTGAGCCTGTCACTTCTGCCTTCTCTGGACACACGTGGCGCTTCGGTGGGTGGCCCTGAGCTCTGCCTCCAGCACAGTAGCTGCTGGGAGGGAGGGTGACAGTGTTGAGCTCTCCAGGGACATGGACTCAACGTAGAAGTTGCATTTTCACGCTGCTGCTGGCCAGCTGTGTGGCTTTGGGAAAAAGACACTCCCTCTCTGGTCTTCTCATCTATTAGACGGTTGTCGTGTGCAGGGGCCGCTGTGTGGCCAAGGGGTTGCCTGCCCTCCTGTTGGCGTGTGTTCTCACGTACCTCTCTTTGTCCTGGTGGCCCTGGCGACAGTCCCACCCAGAATCACAGGCCCGGCCTCAGAGGAGGTTACTGCCATCCTGAATAGCCGCGTCTCCCTCCCCTGTGATGCCCACGCTCACCCGAGCCCCGAGGTCACGTGGTACAAGGACAGTCAGTCCCTGTCCCTGGGTGAAGCGGTATTCCTTCGGCCTGGTGAGTTAACTGAGGCCGCAGCCCAGCTTGGAGGCGGTGTAGGGAGCCAGCATTGTTTTCCTGGCACCAGGGGTTGCGGTAGGGTGGGAATAGAGGAATGGGCCTGGGGGCTGGGGCCCAGCTTGCTGGTGCCAGGGGCTGGGCTTCCCCTCGCAGGCACGCACACGCTGCAGCTGGCTCGAGCGCAGCTGTCGGACTCCGGGACTTACATGTGCGAAGCCCTCAATGCCGCCGGCCAAGACCAGAAGTTGGTGCAGCTTAGCGTGCTGGGTATGTCTCCTGTTTGTCCCCTACCTGCACGGACCCCCACTCCCCTCAGTAAGCCCTGAGACGCTCGGCTGCGTGGGTGGCTCAGCCGGGAGAGGGGCGGCCAGCACTGAATGAGGCTGACACTCCAGGGACGGTGTCCAGGTGGCACTGTCTTGCACACTGGCTAAGGCCATGGCCTCTAGAGTTGGGCAGAGTTAGGTTTGACACTCAGCTGTATATGTTCTCGCTCTGTGACCTTGGGCAAGTTGGTTGAGCCCAGCCACCTGTTCTACTAACTGCATCCTGGCTGAGCAGGAGAGAATGTTGGGATCGACTGGTGATGTCTGGTCTGGCATAGGCTAAGGTCCCCTCTCTGAGCCACAGATTTCTCCTCTGTAAGGTGGTGCCTGGTGGGAAGATTGAACGATGGTTGGTCTGCACTGCGATGAGCCCAGTGTCTGGTGCCAATCACGCCATGGTGACAGTGGCATAGGAGTAGGAAGTGTGACAAAGTCCCAAGAGCTTGGTATAGAAAGGGGCTTTTCCCAAGTCACCAGACTCTGGGCATGGAGGGAGTCTATTGCAGGACTCATGGTCTCTGGAAATCATTGAGCTAGAACCGCCTAGAACAATGGTTCTCCACCTTCCTAATGCCGCAACCCTTTTAATACAGTTCCTCATGTGGTGGTGACCCCCCAAACATAAAATTATTTTCGTTGCTACTTCATAACTGTCATTTTGTTACTGTTATGAATCGGGCCACCCCTGTGAAAGGGTCGTTCGACGCCCCCCAAAGGGGTCGTGGCCCACAGGTTGAGAACTGCTGCCCTAGAAGCATGTGTTCATCTACTCACACGATGTTCTAAGCACCACGCTGGCTCCCGTACATTTACAGCTGAGGGTGGGCCTTAAGGGTGGGGCTTCCACAACCATCATCGCTGCCTGTGGGAAGAACTGGTTTGCTGGAGGGTCAGAGGGCTCTGTGCAGGACTCCAGTCCAGACACAAAAGAGCCTGGGAGAGCCATCAGAGAGCCTCAGAGAGAGCAGGTGCCTTCCCCAGGCCCCCTAGCATGTCCCTGCTCCTGAGAGTAGCCTGGACTCCTTGCCCTGCGCCTGTGCTAACCCTGGAGGCCAGGTCGTCGGTCTGCCCCTGGTGGACCTCTATCGACTCATTCCTGTGGCTGGGGCCAGAGTGGACGAGGGGGAGAACACAGCACCTCACTCGGCTTCTTCTCTTGTCCTCAGTCCCCCCCACCTTTAAGCAGCCTCCCAGTGGACCGCAGGACACAGTCCTGGTGCGGGCAGGGGACAAAGCTGTCCTGAACTGTGAGACGGACGCTCTCCCCGAGCCTACTGTGACCTGGTACAAAGACGGGCAGCCCCTGGTTGTGGCCCAGCGGGTCCAGCCTCTGCTGGGTGACCAGAGGCTGGAGATCCCTGATGCCCAGGTGAGCAGCCAGGGTGCCGTGGGTGGGGCTGCTGTAGGCGGGGGCAAGAGAATCATTTTCCAGCTCTGCTGAGCCTGGGGGCAGGGGTACAGGCAGGTTAGGGGGAGACGCTGGGGGAACACAGGGCTTATCTGTAGACCTTCTGGAGATGCATTCTGGGCCGCTCCCTCCTGGCTTAGATCCATCCTCACAGCAGGGGGGCCTTTTCTGCTGGGCTTGACTGAGGCCCAGGCCCAGGGGAGGGCAGGAGTCCTGTGTGTGTGTGTGTGTATGTGTGTGTGTGTAGAGGCAACTGCCCACCTCTATCTGCCCTCCCTGAGGTCCTTGGTTGAGGCTAGAAGGCCTCATCTCCTCTTGGCATCCTGGGCAGTGTTGGCCTACTTGGGGGGGAGGGAGGGGATGCTTCTGGGACCTCCACATCTTCATGAAGCGCCCTCTGTCCCAGGTGTCCGATAAAGGTGTCTACAGTTGTAAAGTCAGCAACGTGGCGGGGGAGGCCATGCGGAGCTTCGTGCTCACTGTCCAGGGTAAGCCGGGCATGTGGGGCGAGGGACGTCTTGCTGAGCATCACCCAGGCACGTCCAAGGATGAGCATGCCCTGTCTGGAAAGAGGGCTGCTGCTGCGCGGAGAGGGGTGTGGGGTCTAGACTGTAAAGGACTAGAGTCCAAGCAGCGTGCTTCATGGAGTGCAGTAGAGCCACATTGCCCCTCTGGGCTACGCTTGTCATCAGTAAAGGGGGCCTGAAAGCAGCTCATGCCTGCTGGGTACACAGGAAACACTTGCTCTCATGGCACTGCCATGACTGTCTTTGTAAAGCAGCGGGCGCTATGCCTGGGCAGCTAGCCACTGCCTCAGAGAATAGACATGAAGAAGATCCAGGGCCGTGTCACCTCCACTCTGGATACATAAAGAGCCCAAGGTCAGATTTAGATGACATTTGATTGGCTAGGAGACTAGCAGGGGAAGAGGGAGTCTGTCTGGGCTGTCTAGGGATGGAAGCCCGGCCAAATTTTCTTCAGCTCAGACGTGTGTCAGTTAGAGGGTGGCAAAGTGTTTCCCAAACAGGGGACCCAGTGAGAGAGAAATGTTCCCCTCTCATCGAAAAGTCCTGAGATGCACGTCCATACTGGTGGGGTAGCTCTGTGCCAGGCAGACCCAGGTTCTTTGCATCTTATGACCTCCCATTGTCATGGGTGGCTGAACCTGGGATGTGCTGACCCTGCTCTGGCTTACGGGAAGCAGAAGGGAGCAACAAGGAAGGACAAGAAGGTTTATCTTAAGCGAGTGAGGCAGACACTGTGTTGGCCTCTCTGCTAGCATTCCATTTGCAAGACCCTCATCCGCTGGCCACCGCAGGCTGCAGAGGAGACGACCCTGTTTCCCCAAAACTAAGACAGTGTCTTATATTAATTTTTGCTCCCAAAGATGTGCTAGGTCTTATTTTCAGGGGCTTATTTTTCCATGAAGAAGAATATGGTACACATTTATTGTTTTATTAAAAGAGACCTTGCACTTCCTGTTTGCTCCAGCTGCGCTGCGGCCAACGGTGAGCTGCATGGCGGCGCCAGCCATTATGGTCCACAATCCAGAGTTACGGTAGCTTGGGGGGGCTTATTTTCAGGGAGGTCTTATTTTCAGGGGGGGTGC
>NW_022103919.1:5511776-5527549 GCF_000313985.2 Echinops telfairi
CGGTCCCTGAAATCCCAATATCCATCCGGAACTGCTCCCATGGACGTCCAGGGTGGGACACCTGGGCTACTCAGGGCAGCGGTGACACCTGTGTCTGTCCCAACAGCTCTCCAGAGACACAAGACACAGGTTCTACACTGTGCAGGGCGGGTCCTGAGGGCCTGACACTGAGCTTGCTCCAGAAGTGGCTTCTCTCTTGACTCGGTTCTATCCAGGGCCACCATTGGGCACCAAGCCCATCCCGACATGTGCCTTGTCCCATCCTCTACCCCTTGTCCCGTCCACCCTGTGGATCCTTTGTCCTGCCAGCCAGGAAACACCTCTGGCACGGGCTCCCCACCCTTAGCCTCCTCCTTCCCCTTCCATGAGGCCAGCAGCCCCCACACTGGTCTGCGGAGTCCGCCCTCTGCCTGCAATCCAGCCACCACCCAATGGCAAAGGGTGCTGCAAATGCAGCCTCGGGTGGGTTGTCTGTGGGCCGTCCTTTCACTATGGTAGCCCTGAGAGCCATGCCCCAGGGGCCATGTGTGGCCCACCTACCTGCCTCCGCACATGCACGCTCCCTATTCTAGCCAAGCCCCACGGCTCCTGCATACGCCTGAGCTCTCGCCCCTTCGTCCTTTACATGATCGTACACACCATCCGGTTGCCCACGACACTGTACGTTTGTATGTTCAATCGTTTTCATATTTCCATAGTTGTGCAATCATCACTACAATTAATTTAAGAGCATTATATGCCCCCCACCCCAAGAAACCTCATATCCATCAACAGCCACCCCCCATTTCCCCCAAGCCTCCCAGCCCTACGTAATCACCAGGCTACTTCTGTCTCTCTGGACCGACCTGCTCAGGACCCTGCTGGTATCAACCAGACTGGAATTGGACTGCATGTTTGTGTGTTAGTCTGGGTGGATTAGAAAAACAAATTCATAGCCACTCATATGTATATAAGAAAGAGCTTTACATCAAAGAGTAATTGTATATTAAGAAAACATCCCAGCCCAGTCCAGATCAAGTCCATATGTCCGATATTAGCCCATATGTCCGATACCAGTCTATTAATTCCTCTTCAGACTCATGCAGCTAAGCAACAATGCCAAATGCAGGAAGATCACAGACCAGTGGGTAGAAAGTCTTGTGGAACCAGTGGCGATGGAAGCCTCTCAGTGCTGGCGTGGGTCTTCATGTGGTTCCTCCAGCTCCAGGGCTCTGGCTACATCAGTGTAGCTCCATGTGGCTTGTCAACAGGAATGTCTCACAGGGAGAGAGAGTGTGTCTTGTGTCGGGCTGCCAGTGAGCTCTTCATCTCCATTGTGCCTCCAAATGAGGTCATCAAGCTGCGACCTGATTGACAGGCTAGACTCCGCCCCCTCCTCAAGTTGACAGTAGATGATGTAACTGCCACAGTTTGGGACTGACTTCTTCCCCTTGGGATGTTTCCAGGGTTCACCCAGGTGTGGCAGCGATCAGAACCTCATTTCATTGTTGCCCAGGACAGTCGAGGGGTGTGGCTACATTCTATTAAGCCATCAGTGAGCTCATGGACATGTGGGTTGTGTCCACGTCTTAACGGTTAGGAGTAACGCCGCTGTGAACATGCGTGTACTCATTTCAGGGTGGACAGGTTTTCAGGGATCTTGAGTATACGTAGCACTTACCAACATGGTTCAGTTCCACAGACCAGGTTGCTATGTGGAATTGACACTGTGGAATTGACACTGTGGCATTATATGATGTCTGTCAGGGCACACTCCGTCACTGCCCGGCGGATGCCCCTGGTGCATCTTGTGACATGCATGGCGCTGTGGGCCCCCTTCCCCATCCCCATGGAGCCCGTGGGTGGTGGGTAGTGGGGGGATGGGGCCAATGATTGCCCATTACCTGGCTCCTGCCACCACCTGCCCTGGGGCAGGACCCTGCTATGCTCTATCTGTCCTGAATGCATAGCCCCACCAAAACCTCTTTCTTCCTGCCTCCCACGTCTCTCCTGCCTCCACCCCTGCTGACCTCCCCCAACTTCCGCCTGTCCACCAGGGACCTTGTATCTTTCATCATCTCCCCACAATATCCCCAGCCCTCTGTAACTGGGCCAAGACATTTCAGATGTCCTCAGCCAGCCGGCTGCTGTCTCACATGCTCTGGTTGTCTCTGGGTCCTCTAGTGCAGTGTGGGGCCGGGACCCATTGTGGTCAGTGCACATTGTGGTCAGTGCACCCTGTTGGGGCCAGGACCCATTGTGGTCAGTGCACATTGTGGTCAGTGCACCCTGTTGGGGCCGGGACCCATTGTGGTCAGTGCACATTGTGGTCAGTGCACCCTGTTGGATAACGAGGGAGTTGATCAGCAAGAAGCTGGAGGGTACTGAGGCTGGCACAGCTGGGCCCTGGGTGCTGTTGTTTCTCCTGTTTTGTCTGCTGCTCCCCTGGCTGCAGTACCCACCCTGCGCCTTCACCGGCTGAGTCCTGCGCACGTTCCAGGGTGGTCTGACACCCTCTCTGGCTACCCTCCCCCTGGGTCCTGGGCTCTATTAGGGGTTTCATGGGGCTCTGCTTGTGTTCTGTCTGTCTCCTCGGATACATTTTGAACTCCTTGAGGACAGGGCTGGTGTCTTATTCAGCTTTGATTCCTAGGCTCAAGGCTGGGGCACGTAATAGGTGCTCAGTAAATTCCGGGTTGCAAATGTGGGCCTCGGGGGAGGGCAGGTCAGCCTGGGTTAGTGACGGCCTTGGGCAGACGTGGGGCTGGAGAGAATGATGGAGAGTGTGGGTGGTGGGGACACCCTCCAGGAGTCTTGTGACATCTGTGTCTGGTCCGTGGTGGTCCCCCGGGGCCACGGTGAAGGCCCAATGTTCCCTTCTCCCCTCAGAGAGCAGTGTGGCCCAGGGCGTGGTCTCCCGGGGTGGCCGCCTGCAGTTGAGTCGCCTGCAGCCAGCCCAGGGCGGCACCTACACCTGTGTGGCCGAGAATGCCGAGGCGGAGGCCCGCAAGGACTTCCTGGTGGCCGTGCTGGGTACGTCTCTGTCCTGTGTGCTCCACCTGGACCCACCCCAGGCCTGCCCCTGCCACTGCCCCAGGCCTTATCCACAACCCCTGCCACAGTGGCCCCTAGGATCCGGAGCTCAGGAGCCACACAGGAGCACACCATCCCGGAGGGACAGGAGGCATACCTGGACTGCGAGGTGGAGGGACAGCCACCACCGGATGTGGTCTGGCTGAAAGATGGGAGCCCACTGGACCAGGGTCTGGGTCCCCACCTTCGGTAAGTCTAAGCCTGGACCCTCAGCACACAGACAGCAGGGTCCTAGACCCTCATACGCCTGCCCTCTGCTGTAAAAACCCCTACCCCTACCACCCCCGTTCCAGCTTCTACCTGGATGGCCATTCCCTGGTGCTGAAGGGCCTTCGGGCCTCGGACTCTGGAGCCTATACCTGCGTGGCCCGCAGCCCTGCCGGGGAGGATGCCAGACTGCACACCGTGAACGTGCTGGGTGAGGAAACAGACCATGCGGGGTGATGGGGGGGGCCGAGGGCAGCCCCACCATCCTGGGCTTCAACAGTCTGGCTAGTCTGGAGGGTCCGTGAGAGGGTGAGAGCTGGGCTTGGCTTCTACTAGGTCCGTACTATCAGCCGAGGCCTGAGTCCACCTCTGTGGGCTGCTCTGTCTTCCACAAGCTGGAGTCTCAGCCACTACAGCCCCAGGGGTGCCCACGGGAAAAGGAGGGGGTAAATGGAGGCAAAATAGAGCCTCAGGGCATGGCTGCCACCCCCCCCTCCCCCATTTCTCAAACGAAAAGGCCACCTGCCCTGAGCCTCCTCACGGATCCCCTTCTGCCCTCTCTGCTTCCCCCCACACCCCCAGTCCCTCCCACCATTGAGCAGGGCGCAGGCAGCATGGGGACCCTGGTGAGCAGACCCGGCGAGCTGGTGACCATGGTGTGTCCAGTCCGGGGCTCCCCACCCATCCATGTGAGCTGGCTGAAGGACAGCCTGCCGCTCCCGCTGTCCCAGCACACACACCTCTACAACTCCGGCCGCACCCTCAGGTGGGACAGGCTCCCCATCCAGGCTGGTCGCAGGTTCCAGTTGGAGTATTAAACATATCAAGTGGTTGGGGAATACAAACACTATCAACAGATAGACGCTTATGATGGGCAGCGCTGGCGGACCCCAGCCCCAAATAGAACATCACTAGGGCTCAGAGATGATGGACACTTGCAACGTCCAATGGGGGAAGAGAGGTAGAGACAGGATCCAGAGAACACACCTGGGGTTCCCCAACTCAGCCTGGCCCAGGGGCAGAGGAAATCCGAGAAGGCTTCCTGGAAGAAGGTGCTTGAGCCAAATCAAGGACACTTATGAGGTGCTACTAGTGTTCAATCATCGGGACAGAGCTGTGAGCACAGCAGAAGTCCCTGTCCCTGCAAGCTTCAGGGGGCCAGGGACAGGTGTCTGTGTGGGGAGAGAGGGTGGGAAATAAACAGAGGTAAGCATGCAAGGCCGGGAGTGGCTGAAAGGTGACAGTAGGGGGCGCTGCTTTAGGGGGTCCGGGTGGCAACTGAGGTGAGCCTAGAGGTGAGAGAAGGGCAAGCGTGTTTCAGGGAAAAGGTGTCCAGACTCTAGACATGGGCAGGGGACACATGGAGACCCTGAGGCGGGATGTGCCTGCTGTGTTCACAGAGCAGAATGAGTGGGGGAGCGTGGGGGAGGCCAGGGCCCGTAGGACCCTGGAAAGATTATTTCCTTTCCTAAAACCCACCGCCATCGAATCAATTCTGACTCTCAGGGAGGGTTTCTGAGGCTGTAATGCCTGTGATGGGACCACGGCAGAGGCGCACGTTCTAAGGTTGCGTCTGAAACGATGGGTTTGTGAGGCGCTGAGACGGGAGAGGCAAGCTGGACGTATCTATCCCAGGGCAGAGTTTGGGGAGATGGACATTTGGGGATCGTCAGCAAACAGGTGCTTTTAGGAGGTAGGGCTGGGTGTAACTCCCAGAGCAAGTGTGGAGAGCGGCCTTGATGCCAGTGTTGGCCAGGACAACAGAGATAAGGGCCAAGGAAGAAGGAGGGGCTGGGGCAAGCAGGGAGGAGGAAGAGATGGGGTGCAGGGGGGCGGGGGGGACCAGCGAGCTAAGCGACCAGAGGCTTGGGAACTGACCACCGATTTTGACTTTCTGCCACTTAGTCACGACCTTATAAGAGAGGCTTAGGAGTGGTTCGGGCCAGAGTTTGGCTGGAGGGTGTTGTGGAGAAAGAGAGGGGACACATATGAGACAACAGTGAAGCCAGAGAACAGTCTCCTTCATGACAGGACCGGCAGGGGCCTAGGCACCAGAGAAACTTCTAGAATTTGGGAAGCAGGAAGTCTGGCAGTGGATGAGTCCAACTGGGTCAGGGTTAGGGTGGGGAGCAGTGTGGGCCTGTACTGTGGGGCCACTGGGGAGCCAGGAAAGGGTTTTAAGCAGAGGCTGGCTGGACTTGTTCCGCCTCGCACGTCCACCGAGCCGGCCCCCCTCTCTCCTCTTGGGATTTCAGGATTTCTCAGGTGCAGCTGGCAGATTCGGGCGTCTTTACCTGTGTGGCCGCAAGCCCGGCTGGCGTGGCAGACAGGAACTTCACCTTGCACGTGCATGGTATGGAGCTGGGGGTGGGGGGTGCAGGTCCCTTTGGCCTTGACAGGTGAGAATCCAGACCCCTGTCCCTTCAGCTCATCTGGGTGGAGGGGAGGGTCCCCCTCCCCCATCTGGGGGGATGCCATCTCACTAGTCCTGGTGGCAGCTCTGAAAGGCTGTCAGTGCGGGATGGAGACGCCTGCATAGGAGCTGCAGAGAGAAGCTTCCCAACAAAGAATATCCTATTTGCTTCCATGAGGTGGGTGTGGGCGGGTGCTCTGTCGAGAGATGAGCTGAAGGAAGTAGAGGTGCAAGCAGTGAACACACTCCGCCGCTACATGAAAGGTGGGAGGTTCGAGCCCACCTGGAGGTACCTGGGAAGAAAGGCCTGGCAATCCACGTGTGGAAAACCCAGTGGACCGCAGTTTTACTCTGGCACGTCTGTCATGAGCCCCAGTGACTCCATGGCAACCGGGAAAGGATGCTGGGGGAGGGTGGAGAGGCTCTGAGGGAGGGCTCCCTGAGGAGTCGAGGTTGGAGATTTGAGAAGGGATTGTCTGGGAGAAGGGCCAGTGAGGGCAGCCTGGCATGGAATAAAACGGGTCCTGCCCACCCTTGGCTTGCACAGTGCCCCCTGTCCTGGAGCCGGTGGAGTTCCAGAAAGACGTGGCCGTGCTCCGTGGCTCCTCGGTGCTCCTGCCCTGCGAGGCCCGCGGCAGCCCGCTGCCCCTCGTGTCCTGGATGAAGGATGGGGAGCCCTTGTTTCCCCAGAGCCTGGAGCAGGGGCCTGGCCTCCGGCTGGAGACGGTGGGCGCTGCGGACTCGGGGGCCTACTCCTGCCTGGCCGAGAGCAAAGTGGGCGAAGCCCAGAGGCACTTCCAGCTGACGGTGATGGGTGGGTCATCTACCCTGGCATTGGGCCGGGGAGGACAGGGAGGGGCTCCGGGGAGGGGGGCCGTGTGGAGAAAATGGGGAAGGAGAGAGGCCTTCGATGGCTGGGGCTGCTGCCTGGGAGCAGGGCTTAGGAGACGGGCTGGGTCACTGGCCTTGCCCTCAGGATCATGGATGACTGGGATTTGATTATCTTGGGACCTTGAGCTGTGGCCACCTCCCCCAAACCTGCCTGGCAGGAAGAAGCACCAAGATCGGGGGTAGAACCCTAAGTTTCAAGCACAAAGATGGACACGTTGGGGGAAGCTCACTGCCGTCCAGTTGGTGCCGACGCATAGTGACCCTAGACTAGAGGGGGCACAGCGTAGAGCTGTCCCTGTGGGTTTCCGAGACCATAGCTCTTTATCTTTCTCGAGTGAAGCCGCTGGTGGTTTTGAACTGCTGACCTTGAGGGTCCCAGCCCGATGCTGCACACCATGTCTTCTCCTCATACTTGTTGGCTTTAAAGCCCCCTTCATTGCTACTCACCCTGGAGGGTGGGTGCTATTTCCTAAAGGTGGACCCTCAGCCTCCCCCACAACCCGTGGCCCTGTGGCCCTGCCTATGGGGAGATGAGCCACAGGTCCCAGCCCCCTCGGGGAGGGGGTCCACTGCTGAACGGGGGCGGGGGCGTTTTTTGTAGATCCTCCCCACATTGAGGATGCAGACCACACTGCGGAGCTGCTGCTGACTCCTGGGGCCCCCTTAGAGCTGCTCTGTGATGCCCGGGGAAGCCCCCCACCCAACGTCACCTGGCACAAGGACGGGCAGCCCCTGAGCCGGCCAGAGACCAGCAGCAGGGCCGGCAGAGTGCTCCGGGCTGAGGGAGTCCAGGTGCCTGCTGTGGGAGGAGCCTGGGGGCAGGGAAGGGGCTGCCTTTGTGCCCAGCCCTGTGGGGGGCATGAGGAGGAGGAGGCAGGGTGTATGCGGCGGACTGGAGGCGGGGTGGGTGGGTAGCCATGGGCATGTGCTGGAAGGAAACCAGGTCTGGGGGTGGACAGGCAGGCCCCGAGTCAGGCGCTCACTCCACTCCACCCCACCCCCAGGTGGGGGATTCGGGGCTGTACACGTGCCTGGCCAAGAGCCCTGCTGGTGAAGTTGAGAAGAGCTTCCGGGTCCGAGTGCGAGGTAGAGGGTGCAGAGGCAGGGGCAGAGGTGGGAGACGGTGGCAGGGGACACAGTGAAGGCAGGAGAGTCCATCTCGCTTGTCCTCTCTGCCCTTGCCCAGCCCCGCCCAGTATTGTTGGACCCCGAGGTTCCCGCTTGGTGGTCGGCCTGGCCCCAGGGCAGCTGGTCCTGGAGTGCTCAGTGGAGGCAGAGCCAGCACCCGAGATTGAGTGGCACCGAGATGGCATCCTGCTGCAGGTGGGTGCCAGCCTGGGTCTCCAGGAGGAGACCGGACCGGACCCAGAAAGTATTGCTTTCTTGCCTACATTCTTGGGTCATGCCCATGTCACGCACCGGAAGATTGAGGTTTTGCCCCAGGACTTCTTCCCACTATAGCCTGTGGTTGTTTGACTTGGCCTGTCCCAGACTGGTTTGAGCGCTGCCCTCCAGCTGGCTGCCATGGCCCCAAGGACTGCTGGGCCTTGCAGCCGGAAAGCCAGCTCCTTGTCTGAGCACGTATCCCCTCGGCCTCTCCCCAGACAGGAGTGCTCCACTCAGGCTGCTTCTCCCTTCCCCTGGGCCTACAGGGTAGCTCACAACGGGGCCTGACTTTTTCCTTGCTCTCTCTGAACGGTCACTGGCGGAGGGGGCCTGGGGCCTGGCGCAAAGCTGATGGTGTCTCCCTGCATGCACCCCACCCCCCACCCCCGTGGCACTTTGCAGGCAGATGCCCACACACAGTTCCCTGAGCAGGGCAGGTTCCTCCAGCTGCAGGCCCTGAGCATGGCCGACGGTGGCAACTACAGCTGCACAGCTCGCAATGCTGCGGGCAGCACCAGCGTGGCCTTCCGAGTGGACATCTACAGTGAGTACACCCCCACCCTGCCCCCACATACCCACCCCACAGCCCCACGGGGCTCCCAGCACCTGCTTTCTCTGCTCCTACAGCGACACCCACCATCCGGCCGGGGCCCCCCACAGTGAATACCTCCGTGAACCACACGGCCCTGCTGGCCTGCCAGGCCGACGGGGTCCCCCAGCCTCTCATTAGCTGGCGGAAGGATGGCGCCCCCTTGGATCCTGAGAACCCAAGGTGGGAGCTGGGAAGGGTCGGCAGACCTGTCCAGTGCCACTCTGCGGGTGGAAGCAAAAGCCCCCCAAGGGCAGTTGGAGCAGGACGCTGACTGTCGCACGAGCAGGGGCAGAACCCGAGGGCAGGCGTGTCCTCATGCGTGTGTGCTTCAGGCCTCTCTCGCTGTCGTGCTGTTGCACACCTGCTTCCTCTGTGTGCGTGGCAGAGGTGTGCCCCCGTTCCTCAGCTCACCCAACCTGCTGAGGCATCTGTGCATCCCAATTCCAACATTTCATAGCATGCCCTGGACTTGGCCTGGGTGACACCCCCACGCCCAGTCCAGTTCGCTGGGGCTGGGGCGGGATTCCACAGTGCAGACCTGGCTGTGGGCCTGGCCTTGGGGAAGGGACCCAGGCTGACTGAGGGAGACCTGCACAGCTCCTGTCTCCTCTGATGCTGGGTTGGGGTGTTTCTGGGATGCGGGGAAAGGCCCTCTGACCGTGGCCTCGTGGACACAGGGCTCTGGCCCCTGAATGACATCCTCTCCTGGGACAAGGGGTGAAGAGGAAGGTTTTCCTGGGGATAGCACTAGGGATCCGGGTGTCCACGGTGCCCAGCTAGAGCTGCTGGCCATCTCCCGCCTCTTTTCCAGATTGGAGCTCCTGCCCGACGGTTCCCTGAGGATCCAGCCGGTCCTGGCCCAGGATGCTGGCCACTACCTCTGCCTGGCAGCCAGCTCCGCAGGCTCCGACCGGCAAGGCCACCACCTCCAGGTCCTTGGTAGGTGGCCCCAGCCCTGGCCTCTGTCTGGGCGGTGTGCTGCCGGACTTCTGGGCCACTCCGGATGTCCAGAGTCAGGAGCTCCGTGCTCTCCACATGTTTCAGAGTGAGAATTAGTATCAAGCGTGTAGCACACAATTGATACCCCACACTCTAAGTATGCATATTCATCTTCACCCACGGATTACACCTTCAAGGAGATGGACGGCCAGAGTGGCTGTGTCATGGGTTCACACATCACACCCACCGTGAGGCCAGCGCAGGTCAGGCAGGGTCTCACTCTGTCATCCCTAGGGTCATTATGAGCTGGAACCGACTTGAGGGCACACAGCATTCCCCTCCTGACCACTGTGCCATTACCTGGCCCGTGGGATAGAACAGCAACAACAGACCACTGCTATTCAGTGGACTCGAACCCCTAGCGGCCCTAGAGGACTGAGTGGAACTGCTCCCTGCGGTTTCCCATGGCTGTAAGTCTTCATGGAGCAGACTGCCTCCTCTTTCCCCCACGGAGCAACTGGTGGGCTTGAACTGCTGGCCTTTCAGTTAGCGGCCCAGTGTGGCTGCACCACCAGGCCTCCTTCAGTGTGTGACCAGACAGAAATGTGGGGAAGGGTGGGCATAACATCATTGTCATCGCCGGCTGCGCGCCCCGCTCCCACTCCCCCGGACACTTTGGTTGAGACCGCGTTGGGGCCCCGGCTCGGGGACTGTGAGCTGCGTAGAGCCCTAGAGGCCTTGTTCAAGGAGCAACAACTCAAGGACACCGTCCTTGGTGATGACCAAGGTCCCGCTGTCCCAGCTCTGAGAGACCTCCTCATGCCTCTCTCAGGATGGGTTGAGGGTAGGAGCTAGCGCCCTCTGTCCATGACCCCACCCTGCACCCTGCTTCCTGATGTCTACCCTCTCCCTCCCCCACCCAGAGCCTCCAGCCATTGCACCTGGCCCCTCAAACCTGACCCTGACCGCCCACACCCGAGCCTCCCTGCCCTGTGAGGCCAGTGGCTCCCCCAAGCCCCTCGTGGTCTGGTGGAAGGACGGACAGAAGCTGGACTTCCGCCTGCAGCAGGACACCTACCGGTAACAAGCTGGCCCCTCAGTAGCCCCAGGTGATGTCCATCTCCCTGAGGAGGACCCTGGTCTGGAATTGGGGCCTACCTCCTTGGGGGTCTCACCAAAGGCAAACCCCAAACCCCAAGCTTGCTGCCATCCAGTCGGCCATGAGAAACCCAAACCCAAACTGCATGCCATGGAGTTGGTGCTGACTGGCCTGCGGGGTGCTGAGCTGTAGCTCTTAATGGGAGGAGATAGACCAAGCTTTCTCCCTTGGAGGGGCTGGCGGTTTTGAACCGCTGACTTTGCAATTAGCACCCCCCCTGCGTAACCACTACGTCAGCCGGGTGATCCTAGAGGACAGAGTACAACTGCCCATCAGTTCGACGGTCATTGTTACTGAAGCAGGTGCCATATCCCAGTGGCGGATGGGTTCTACGCGCTGACTTTCTGTTAGCAATTCCATGGGTAACCCCTGTGCTGACTGGGCTCCTTCCCCCAAGGGCCAGCACTCATGTGCTCGACCTTGGGGCCAGAGTGTCTTTACACCACGATGGGCACCTGGCAGTGGATGGGAGCCTTTGGGACCTACAGCCCAAGAGTAAAAATGTTTGTCCTTCAAAGCGCCGGCAGTCACTAGTGGGTTAGAAAGGGCTCCAGTTAGGACACGTGACAGGCGTCCCTGGGTCCCTGTGTTCTCGAGGATGGCAGAATTCAGTGACGGTTGGGGGACTGAGGGCGTAGACGCACCGGGGGAGTCAGCACGTGTTCACTGTGTTGGGCGCTTTGCCCGGAGCAGACACTCAGTGCACGGGGGCAGTTGTGATGAGGGCTGGGAGGGTAGTTCTGATGAGGCACGTCTGCTGGACAGGTGTTGTAGGAAACAGGCCAGGTGAGTGAACACCCGTCACCCATCATCCCAGCAACCTGAGCGAAGTATGTACTGCTGATCTTGGTGGGGGCAGAGATTTCTAGAAGACATGTTTTGAGTCAAGGTGGGAGTCCAGATGCAGGGAGGGGAAATGGCCAAGGGCCCTCAAATGCAGGCTGCCCCGGTAGGGAGGCCATGTGGCCTCTTATGCAGCAGCCAACCATCTGTCCATCTGTCCCAGGCTCCTGCCTTCCAATGCCCTGCTCCTCGCAGACCCCAGCCCCCAGGACTCGGGCCAGTTTGAGTGTGCAGTGAGCAATGAGGTGGGAGAGGCCCGCAGGCTCTACTGGGTGACCATTCACAGTGAGTACAAGGGTGGAGCAGGGCCAGGCACCTTCCCGCCCTCGGTCACTCTCTCTGCCTGCAGGGGCTTGGCACTGGGTTCTTCTTGGGCATCTGCTCCAGCGAGCCCTCTCCGATCCCACCTCACTAACACCAACATAAAATAACCTGAGCCTCCGGCGCAGTTCCTCTCCACAACCCAGAGCTTCCCAAACCCAAATTTCACTGTCACCACCTGAGCTAAAATCCCTCCCTGCTGTGGGGACTGAGTCCAAAAGTACACCACCCAGACCAGGTCCTGCGGGGTCCAGCTCCCCCACCCTGCTCCTGCTGCAGCTTACACCACCGCTGGTAATCCTCACCTGGAGCCTGCATGCATGCTGATCCCTCTGCCAGGAGCACTCTTCCCTGCACCCCGTGTCCCTATAGAAAGCTTTTGGGCACGGTATTCCTGCCCCCAGCAAGAGAGAGGCAGAGTGATGGCATGTGGCTTCCCCTCTATGCACAGCCCTCGCTGGCCCTTGGCCACTCACTGTCCACTCCGTTCATGCTTCTCATGCTCCTGTCCCTGTGCCCACGTGTTCCCTGCAGACCTCAGCAGGACCTCAAGCCTTATCTTGCATTTCAGTGCCTCCCACCATTGCTGACGACCAGACAGACTTCACGGTGACCAGGATGGCACCCGTGGTCCTCACGTGCCACAGCACTGGCATCCCAGCCCCTACGGTGTCCTGGAGCAAGGGAGGCGCCCAGCTGGGGCTGCGGGGGAGCGGCTATCGTGTCTCCCCAGCAGGTCAGTAAGGGTGCGCCACAGAGGGGGACCAGGAACACTGGACAGTGCAGGTAAAAGGGGCTAGTTAAGACCATGTGGCAGGGCAGGAAGGACAGTTCTGGCCTGGTTCTGCTGTTCTCTCGCTGTGTGGCCTGGGGGGCCCTCTTGCCCTCTCTGGGCCTCATGACTCCCTGCATGCACTGCAGCTTTGAGATCTGTTAGCAGTTCTCTGACACTAGTTGACAGCAAAATGAGAAAGGAAAAAAGAACCACAGAGAGTGTTTTCCTAGAGCGGATCTTCTCTGCTGGGAAAACTTAGCTTATTCAAGGAGCCCTGGTGGTGCTGAGGGAATAGCACTGGGCTGCTAACCGCAAGGTTGCCAGTTCAAAACCCACGAGCTCCTCCGTGGGAGAGAGATGAGGCTGTCTGCCCCCACAAGGATTTACCGTTGCTGTGAGTCAGATTTCACTGCAAGGCAATGGGGTGGTTTTGTGTGGGACCTTTATTCTGAAATGATGCCTGTGTGTGTGTTGAAAATCCCTTCATTTTGTGAAGCTTGGGTTGTCATGGACGGTGTTTATGTATTTCTTTTTAAACGGCTTTGCTTGTCAACATAAGGAGCTGGGAAGCGTTATGGGACCTTCCCAAATTAAAGCAATCGATTCCTTGGCTGGTGGAATCCTGAAGTTGGGGCCCTGCTGGCTCTATGTGAACTTCAGGAGCTGGTTAGGGCAAAGCCCGGCTGTGGAACAAGCTGGCTGGCAGCGACCGCTGGCCAGGGACGTGGAAGGCGGCCCCGAGTCCAGTGGTCCTCCCTCCCTCGCACCAAGCAGGCCCGCAGGGGGCCGGGGGAGGATGGCTGAGAAGCCGTTCGACTGTTGAGGTGGAGTCTGTGGTCCAGGAATGGTACAGTGGTGTCTGCTCGCTGCCTACCCAGGGCTGAGGGGAGGAGGAGACGGGGCAGCAATCCGAAGCAGCTTCTTGGAGGAGGCAACGGAGCGCAGCAGGATGAGTAGGGCTTGTGGAACTGTGGCCTGGCCAGGGCAGATCAGAGACGGTGTCATCTGAGTCCTCTTTGAACACACAAGGAGGCTGAGGCCCAGTGGGTGAAAGGGACTTGCCTATGTGTATGCTCTGGGTGGGGAGCAGGCTGGCCTGGCCCCCAGTTCTCACCGTGTCTGTGCTCAGCGCTGTTCGACCATAGGCTGGACAGGCAGTGTGAATGGCCTGGGCTGTGTGAGGACCCAGCCGTTCCACCACTGGGCACATCTGCCCCCATCTTCTCTCTGCCTACCCCCAACCCCCAACCCCCGCCCCCCCAGGAGCCCTGGAAATCGGGCAGGCCCTCCCTATCCACGCTGGCCGCTACACCTGCACCGCCCGCAACTCCGCAGGTGTGGCCCACAAGCAGGTGGTCCTCACCGTGCAAGGTGAGCGAGTGAGCGCAAGGCAGCCCTTGGGGCAGTGGAGCAGGTGGTAAGGGAGAGGTGGAGGGATGGGAGTGAGGACCCGCCTCTGCCCTGACTCCCTGATGGGATTCCGGGAGAAAAGAATCTTTCTACTTCCCGGGGGGAGGTCAGAGTTCACCTGGCCAGAGGGCCCTGGTGACAGAGTGACCGCAAGGACCTCTGCCCTGCTTTTGGACAGCCTCGCCCGTGGTGAAGCCGCTGCCCAGCGTGGTGCAGGTGGTGGAGGAGGACGAGGTGGTGCTGCCCTGTGAGGCCTCTGGCATTCCCCAACCAAGCATCACCTGGCGGAAGGAGGGGCTCAGTCTCCCTGCAGGTGCATTTCCATGGCAGCCCTGGGCGGAAGGATGGTGCAGGCCAGAGTCTCCCTTCGGCAGGCCTGCTGAGTGGCTGCTCAACAACCCCCCACTCCCCACTCCCCACCACACCTTAGCTTTACCCTCACCCTCTCCCTGTCTCCTTTCACCAGCCCAGAGCCTGGAGGGCGGGGAGAGGAGGCGGCCCCCTGGGCTCTGGGCAGGCTGTTCCTCTTGCTCGCCTGTGACCATTAGCTGCCAGGTCAGACAGCACAACCCCAGTCACCCTGGTCCCGATTCCCCCTCCCCACATCCAGGAGCAAGAACCCAGGTCCTCCCCAGCGGAGAGCTGCGGATTGTCCACGCCAGCAGAGAGGATGCCGGGAACTATTTCTGTGTTGCTCAGAACAGCGCTGGCAGTGCCATGGGGAAAACTCGGCTGGTGGTGCAAGGTGAGCCCAGGGGTGGGGCTGAGGTGGGAGGGAGTGGACAGGTGGAAGTGGGCGTGTCCCAGCATCCCTGACCCCCAAGCACTGCTGGTGGCAAACAGGTCCTCTCCCGGGCCCCCAGAGTCTGGCTTCAGAGAGCAGATCCTCATCCCCAAGGCCTTCTCTCTGGCTCCTCCCCATTCAGCCTCACTTTCCGGTCATCATTGATAAGCCTGTCCCTTTTCTCGCCCGTACATAAACCAAATGTACTGCTCCGGGAGTTGGAACCATCCCCGGAGACGTGATTGGCCAACCACCAGCAAAGCATCCTGGGAATGTTCTGTGGGGGTCCCTCCTTGCTCTGATCCCAGCAGTCTTGTTTCCCACCGGGCATCGCTGGTATTGACCCCACTGCCACCCTGGACTTGGGCTCAGGGGACCCGGGGGCTCCTGGCTCCAGGCCTGCTTCTAGACCCACATGTCCTTTTCCGGGAGCTAGATACACGGGTGGCGGCAGCAGTTCTGCTTTGGGCCCTGCAAGTGGCCCGACAGGAGCCTGAGCCCAGGTGGATCCAGCCTAAGCTTTTAGTTAGTTGGTGGGCGCACACACACGCATGTAGCCCATGTCCCATCGAGTCACTGTTACCGTGTCTAAGCACAGCCACAAATCTGGCTTCAAAGACAGACCTTTATGGCCTCTCTGTCCTGGAGGATAGGAGCGGGGCCAGGGGTGGTGTCCACCCCTTCTTGGTCAGCAGCTTTGGGGCTCCCTCGAGGTCTTGTCTTGCCCAGTGTTTCTTAACCCGTGGGTCTCGAATCCCCCACCCCACCCCACCCCATGAAGCTGTATAACTAACTGAACGCGGGTTGAGGAGAATGGGCAGCAGTGAGGTTTCTGAACGCACACTGGCCAACTGGCCAACGGTGATTCAGAATCAACCAGGTCCTGAACCCCAGGGGCATCTAGCAGCACCGGCCGCCTGCAACTGTTTCCGGGGAGAAGGGCTCAGAGTGGGGATCGCTAGAGCAGCTCTGGGCTGTAGG
>NW_022103919.1:5529376-5531387 GCF_000313985.2 Echinops telfairi
CACACACACACACACACACACACACACACACACACACACACGCTTCATCACATACCAAACCCAAAACCAAACTCACTGCCATCCAGTCGATGCCGACTCATAGCGAGCGACCTTACAGGACAGGGCAGACAGACCCCACACAGCCCACCCGTGAGGCTCCCAGAGCCCCATCTTTCTCCGTCCTAACACCCAGCCTCACCAAATTCAAGAGCCTCCAGAATTCATCCAGCCCACAGGTGATGGCCCATGACCAGAGAGGTGGGGGGACAGCAGATGAGGGTGGAGGAAGGGGCTGAGGGGCCAGGCCAAGTGCCAAGCTTCATGGGCACCGGGCCAGGGTCCCTCTACCCCAGCTCAGCTAGAGCCCAGCCCTGAGTGGAGTGGACCTTCCTCTCCCCCTCAGTGCCTCCCGTGATCGAGACTGGCCTCCCCGACCTGTCCACCACTGAAGGCTCCCACGCCCTCTTGCCCTGCACGGCCAAGGGCAATCCGGCGCCCGCCATCACCTGGGAAAAGGACGGGCAGCCTGTGTCTGGAGCGGAGGGCAAGTTCTCCATCCAGCCTTCCGGGGAGCTACTGGTGAAGGATTCAGAGGTGAGGGGCTGGCCGGCTGAGCGCCAACACCAAGCCCAGCCCACGGTCATCCATCAGCTCCCACAGAACTGCGCCTTAGAACCTCTGAGACTGTCAGGCCTTAGGAGTGCTGACAGACTCATCTTTCTCCCTGCGTGCCACTGGTGGGTTTGAACCACTGACTCTCGAGTGATTGGCCCATCGCTTAACCCACTGTGCCACCAGGGATCCTTCTGCAGACCTCCAAGCCAAACCAAACTGCCATCGAGTATGCCGACTCACAGCGACCCTGTAGGACAGGGTAGAACTGCTCCCGTGGGTTTGTTTCCGAGACTGCAGCTCTTTAGGGGCGTGGGAAGCCTCCTCTTTCTCCCGCAGAGCTGGCTGGTGGTTTTAAACTGCTGACCTTGCTGTTAACAGCCCAAATGGTAACGGATACGCTGCCAAGGCTCTAGACTACCGTGGGGAACAATTGTAGCAACGACAAGCGCAAACTGGCTGAGCGCCCACTGTTGTTCATGCTCTGTGCTGAGCCCCGTGTCGGCTCTTAGCCCCAAGAACCTTGGGAGACCGGTGTTATCATCCTCACAGACCAGTAAAGAGACCAGGGTTCAGAGGGGACCGAGTTTGCTCAAGATACATTATTGCTAAAAGGCAGGCGCGGGATTTGGAGCTGGGCCTCCTGGCTGGCTCCTGGGGGCGGGGGGCGGGGAGAGAGCCCAGGGTGGGTCATCCGCCAACAGCCCTGATGTCAGAGGTGCTCCTGAGCCTGGAGGTGGAGCACTCACCAGATTCCCCAGGGAATGGGGTGGCTGCGTGGGTGGAACATGTGCCTGGAGGTGGGTCGTGGAGGCCTTAGGAGGGATCAGGGTCCTGAAAGGACAGTGGTGAGCTCCCCAGCCCTGTTCCACTCGACCAGATAACATCTCTGAGCCTTGCTGGACCCTCCACACAGAGACCCCCAAAGTCGGGCTTGTCTCATGGATGGGGTGAGCGTGCAGTGAGCTGAGGCCAGTCAACGTCTAAGCACAAGCCTAGCACAGAGTAGGTGCTGGTCCTCATGAGGCCGCAGTGGTAGAACCGTGCCCTTGGCTAGCTGTGTGACCTTGGGCAAGTCAACTCACCTCTCTGGGCTGGACGGTCGTGATGGGGCGTGGCTCCTGAGAGCATTCGAGCTCAAGGAGGTGGGGGGCGGTGGGTGCCCAAGCTGACCTCTCCTTCTGCCCACAGAGCCGAGACGCGGGCACCTACACCTGCACGGCCCAGAACGCTGCGGGCCGCGCCCGCCGCCGCGTGCACCTCACCATCATGGCATTGCCCGTGTTCACCACCCTGCCCGGAGACCGCAGCCTGCGCCTGGGGGAGAGGCTATGGCTCCGGTGTGCAGCCAGGGGCAGCCCCACGCCTCGGATTGGCTGGACGGTCAATGACCGGCTGG
>NW_022103919.1:5532073-5534598 GCF_000313985.2 Echinops telfairi
CCCCCACTACAACAGACCACTGCCTGCGTTAGGTGCCCTTCAACGAGGGCCAGGGCAGTGGGGCCAGTGCGGGAAAGCCTGGCTGGGTCCCAGCACTTCTAGGGACCATGACCTTGGGCAGGGGACTCAGACTCTCTGAGCCCAATGTCTCCATCTATAAAATGGGGTGACGGGAGGTTCCGGGGACAGAATGACGGAACGTGGGTGGTGCCTCACCCAGAGGAAAGGCCCGAGCAACGGGAGCCCTTGGCCCCGTTCCTGTTGTCAGGGCGATGCCACCCTCATTGCACAAACGCAGAAAGCCCACTGATAGGTTCCATCTGTGTGTTGACCACCGCGGTGTTAGCTGAAAATACCGTATGTTGAGGGGTCCCCCAAACCTGCCCTTGGCCAATCATCAGATCCACCGTGTGTACCTGAAATTGAGAGTGGATGGTCTAGGATGGCCTGTGCCCCCCAGCATGTCTGACTTGATTGGACTCCCACCTGGGGAGAAGGGAAACTTGTTCCCACAGCTTGATAAAGCACCTGCTTGTCCCCGGTCTGAGTTAAGTGTTCAGGGCAAGAGGTCCCTGTCACCCTGGGCTCAGAGCCACCTCTCCCCTGTGGGGGGAGTCTCTTTCTCTGCCACAGAAGGGGTGTCGGAACAGGACGGGGGCAGCACGCTGCAGAGGGTGGCAGTCACCAGAGAGGACAGCGGGACCTACGTCTGCTGGGCAGAGAACAGAGTGGGCCGTGTGCAGGCCATCAGCTTTGTCCACGTGAAAGGTGGGGTCCGCTCAATCGACCTTCCTCCGTTCTCGGGAGATACAAGCCACATACCAAAAGTGAGGGGCTCTTCTCCCCGACTGCGCATCGCAGCCCCTCCCCTGGGAAGCTTTACAGGACAACAAGGTCCTGGTGCCTCTCCAGACTCCATCACAGTCTCTATTGTGGGGGTGGGGGTGGGTGGGGGAGGGGGTGGGAGGTGTCAGGCATCAGTACAAGGAGAGTTGGGGATCTGACCGACTGGCCTGTGACACTCACTCACTACCTGTAGCTGGGCAGTCCCCATGCGGGGGGTGGGGAGTGATGCTTGCCAACCTGTCCAATGAGCCCTTGTGGGGCAGCCCTTTAACCCTCAGTGACACCATGACTTCATTTGCTTAACTTCAGGAGGGGTGGGGATTGATGGAGGGACACAAACAGCCCAGGACACTAGGATGCAGATGCAGCTTCTGGTTAATTCAACCTCAGGAAACTGCAAAGGGCATCCAACATTTGAAATGAGCATCGAGAAAATCTGTGCACAGGGAGGGGTCTTAATGATCAGATGGCTCATATTTCTCAAGGTACCTGGCAGGGGAGATGGTGCTCTAGGGCTGAGCTAATCCGTCTCTAAGAGAATCTAACACACAGAGCACTGCCTTCCTGTGTGTGCCTGTGCCAGGCATCACAAATCAACCACAGCACCATTGCCACTCATCTTCAAAATCCTTCTCAACACAGCCTTCCTGGCGGATACTACCAGTCTTTTGGATTAGGCCCATGTGGTGGAGCGTGTTTGCCACCCTTGATGCACTTCACATCGTGCTGGGCTACCTGCCAGGAAACGCGGAAGGCCCCTGCCGGCAGAGGTTGGGCAAAACTGAGTCTGAAGAGAACCTTCTTCCTGACTCCTCTCTGATGTCACTCTGTGCAGAGGCTCCCATCCTGCAAGGGAAGGCCTTCTCCTACCTGGTGGAACCCGTGGGAGGCAGCATCCGGCTGGACTGTGTGGTCCATGGAGACCCAGTGCCCAACATCCGCTGGAACAAGGACGGTCTCCCGCTGTGGGGCAGCCTTCTCCGGCACCAGCTGCAGAACGGCTCCCTAGCCATCCACAGGACCGAGGTAGGAGGGCCTGGTACCTAGGGTGGGGCCGCCGGGGACAACCCTAGCTTCACCCTCTTTGTTCAGGAGGTGTCTTCAGCTGGGCGCGGGAGCCCACGGTTTCTCGGGCATTTTCCGACTCGTTGTTCGAAGCTCCTCCCAGTAACTGCACGTTCCTGTGCCTGTTACCCTGCCTAGTTGACAGAGGTTAATACTGTTTCTACCTCATCGGTGTCTGATGAGAAATCAATGAGACACACCATCTCGGGTGTTTCAGCATGCCTGGTCAGTGGCCACGGTCAGTCGTTGTTACTGCTTTTGGCAACCCCGGGAGACAGACCCCCCCCATTATAGAGAGGAAGATACTAAAGGGCAGAGCGGCTCATTGACTGGCCCTAGGCCCCATAACCAGTGAGTCCCCCAGGCAGGGCACATCACTCTGTATTTTAACTGCTACTGTGAAGGTCTTCTTCGTTAGACTGTGCTGTTGATGTTGTTGTGGGTCATTGTGAACACAGTCAGGCCTCCTGGTTCCTGCTGATTCCAAAGTTTGGGGAACTGGAGCTGTCCCAGTCTCCATTCTGCACCGCCAAGTTCCCCAGTGATCACACAGAACCTCATGATTCAGTCCTGACTCAAGCTTACCTTAGGGGTTCTTGATCACCAGCCTGGGA
>NW_022103919.1:5534777-5542912 GCF_000313985.2 Echinops telfairi
CTCTGAGACTGTAGGTCTTTACGAGAGTTGGAAGCCTTGATTTTCTCCCATGGAACTGCTGGTGATTTCAAACTGCTGACCTTGCAGTTCGCAGCCCCATGTGCAACCAGTAGGCCACCACAGCTCCAAGGCAATAATGATAGGACTGGTCATAATAACAACACTCGTAGCCATGAGAGCAGCAACAGTGGCCACCAGCACTTGAGTACTTAGCATGTGACAGACACGGTGCCTTCCACTGTGCAAATGTCATCCCATTTAATACTCACCGCAAGCCTAGAAGTTATCACCCCCATGTGGAAGGTGGGGAAGCTGAGGCTCCAACGACATAGTAGGTCTTAGTAATCGGCTTGTATGGTCAATGGTGGGGCTGGGATTTAGCCCCCTATTGCCTTGAGCCCCAAATCTACACTCTTTACCACGTTGCCCCTTGATGGTCCCATGGATGGGAACTCCAGGACATTCTCATTTAGGTGTGGACAGGGGCCCCAGCTGCACCCCAGCTCCATCCCATGGCTGTGCTGCTACCCAGAAGTGACTCAGAGCTAGGGGGGTTCCCAGCTCCCTTGCATCCATGTCCGGGGATGTCAGGGGAACAAAGTTTCCCAGGATATAAACCGTGCCTGGCTGAGCCTTGGTGTCTTCATCTGTAAAACCTAAGTATCAGAGCCCTGGTGGCATAGTGAGTTATGGATTGGGCTGCTAACCTCAAGGTCAGTGGTTCAAACCCATCACCTGCTTTCGGGAGAAAGATGAGGCTTTCTGCTCCTGTAGAGATTTTCAGCTTCAGAAACCCTCAGGGTAGTTCTCCTCTGCCCTAGGTAGTCTCTCTGAGTCAGAATGGACTAGATGGCAATGAGAGCCGCCTAAGTAAAGGAGCCCTGGTGGTGCAGTGGTTAACATGCTCAGCTGCCAACCCAAAGGTCGGTGGTTCAAATCCACTAGCTGCCCTGTGGGAGACAGGTGTGTCAGTCTGCTTCTGTTAGGAGCACAACTTTAGAAAAGCCCATGGGACAGTCCCCTCTGTCTTCCCTGGCTTCCCTGAGACAGAATCAAACCCTGTCCCATCTAAACTAGTGAAATCTTCCATGGGGAGACTCACAGTGCCCGCCAGGGGAACAAGAGCCCGAGAAATCAGACAGATTGGGAACAGAGGTTGCTGTCTAACGTGATCTCCCCCAAACTGACGTATCCCTGGGGCCCAGTTTTAAAAATAGCTTTATTGGCATGTACTTCACCAAGCACACAATTGAATCATTCAGTCAAAGTAAGAAGGGTTGTGCAATCATCACCACAATCGACTTCAGAACATTTCCTTCCGTGCCCACTGTGGTCAGCGTCCCCCAAGCCCCAGTCCCACCCCACCCTCTCCTGCCAGGCCCCTAGGTTAACCATGAGGTATAGATGTACAGTGAACCCTCGCCACTTCGCGCTTCGACTTCCGCGGCTTCACTCTATCGCGGTTTTTGCGTAACAGCGCATGCTCTGTCATGACTGCCACTGATTGGCTCAGACTGTACACGCTTGATGCCATAAATAATATAATAAATAATAAATGATAATTGTAACGTCCAAAATGTTTTACTGTATTTTCCCTTTTTCGTTTAATAAATTGGGTAATATGAGTGTAATGGTGACTAAAGGGTGTTTTTTCATGTCCTCTATGCTCTAACTACGAAAATATTTGATTTACAAATAAGGAATCCTACTTCGCAGAATTTCATTTATCATGGTAGGGTCTAGAACCGATTAACCGCGATAAACGAGGGTTCACTGTACCTATCTTTACCCTTTGACACGGAGCCCAGTTTTCAAGGAAGCCCACTAACATGCCGTGGGACAATAATGTTTGGAAGAGGTAGATCTTCCAGCGTATGATTCCACTCGGATGGCAAATCCATAGCCTCAGTCATCGCCCCCACCGCCCCCACACACCTCAGTTCCAGGGGTGGACCAGGGATGGATTAACTTTGAATCCTATTGACGGGCAGCCACAGAGGCCCTCTGGGACTTTGGGGGGGAGGGGGGGAGGGAATCCCTGGATCCCAGGCTCCTTCCTGATTCTCTGAGCTTTGCTCTTGTGCCCCTTTCCACGCCTCGCTGTCCTCCTTTCCTGACCCCTGACCCCTTTCTTGGGCCCACCTGCAGATGGACGATGCCGGGCGGTACCAGTGCCTGGCGGAGAACGAGCTGGGTGCCGTGGAGAAGGTGGTGGTCCTCGTCCTGCAGAGTGAGTGCCAGCCTCCCTGGGCCCTGGCCTCGGGCTCTTCTCAGGGCGGGGCGGGAAGTGGACACTCGGGGCAGAGCTGAGCTGATGGGCCGGGGCGGGGGCAGAGCTATGAACATCCAGACCTGGCAGGGACTGAGCATGCAAATGCAGGGGCAGCCCAAGACCACAGAGGAGCCCTTGCTGTCGCCAAGCAGCTGATCGTTCACAAATCACTATTGGAACCTCAAAGTCACCCTGCGAAACCGTCTAGATCAGAAACCCCAAGCCAACTCCTGGCATCGAGTTGATCCGACTCACAGCAACCGTATAGGAACAGGACAGGGTAGAAGTGCCCTGTGAGTGTCCGAGAATGTAACTCTTGACCAAAGGAGAAAGCCCCATCTTTCTCCCCCTGAGCAGCTGGCGGTTTCAAACTGCTGACCTTTTGGATGGCAGCCCAATGTGTAACCGCTATGCTAGCGGGGCAAACCTTAGACTTATAGGTCAAAACGCTTTAGAGAAGAGTGCATGGGGGATCATGGGCTGTGCCAAAGCAGCCAGCCCACCGCCACTGAGTTTCCAACTCAATAGGGTTTCGAAGATGGTAAATACTTCCAGGAGCAGAGCCACTGGTAGGTTTAAAACGCAGGCTGTGTGGTCAGCAGGCAGCCCAATCCTCGCCCGTGGTGCCACCCATGGGGGTCCATCATTAAGTGGACAGCTCAGTGAAATGTCACAAATCGGACCTCTCCCCCAGTTAACTCACATCCACATCAGCTCATAGAATACTCTCCGCTCCTGACTTTGGGGTTAGCTGCCCTGGGCTCACCCCACTGCGCCACCAATCAGCACTTCTGCACATCCTCCCCAACACTTGATAACACCAGTCTTCCGTGTTCACATTCTAGTGAGTATGTAAGGGCGCCACCCTGGGGTGGGGGGCGGGTATGGGTTAGGCATTGGGGTGCTAACTCCTAGAGAGTAGCTGATGGGTTGGCAGTTCAAATCCCTTGGCTGCTCTTTGGGGGAAAGATGAGGAGTTCCACTCCCATAGCGTTCTGCAGTCTCCGAGACCTTTTCTCAGGCCCCTCTGAGAGGGAATGGCCTCAGTGGCAGAGATTTGGGGGGTTGAGGGGCGGAGAGGGGCTAGTGGGTGTGTCAGGAGCCCTGGGCGGGAGGTGGTGCCGAGGTCAGAGAGCTTGGCGGCCATCAGGAAAAGCATCAGGCAACCTGCTCCCACCAAGATCCCAGCCTAGAAGACCCCAAAGACCCTTTGCTGCCTAGGGTCACCCTAGGAACGGGAACAGAGCTCGAGTTCAGGCGATGAGCTCCTAAGCAGAAGGGCTGCTCGCCGGCCCCTGACAGCACGGTGGTGTGAGGTGGCTTCCCTGTGCACTTCCAGAATGACTGATGCCACTGAGCATCTTTCCAGGTACTCGAGAGCCGCTCGTGTGCCCGTTCGGGTGAAGCGTCTCTTCGAATCTGTAGCCTCTCTTTTAATGGGATAGATTGTGTCGTTGCTGGATTCTAAGCGTTCTTTACATAAAACCAGGACACAAGTCCTGTATCAGACATAGGACTGATGATGCCTTTGGAGAGCAAAATGTGAAAATTTGATCAAGTCTACATGTATTCATTTTGTTTTGTATGAATCCTGTGTTTGGCATTTTATATATATACACACACACACACACACACACACACACACACACATATATATATATACATATATGTATTTTTTTAAATCTGTGCCTAACTTAAGGTCCTGTTCTCTTCTACACGTTTCATAGATTTCATCCTTACGTTCAGGTTTATGGTCCATTTTGAATGATTTTTTCTGTGAGGCAAGGACCTCAATTCCATGTATTCTTTCCTGCATATTGAAATCCAGTGTTTTCCCAGTACCACCATTTATTTAGGCCTTTAACCCCTCTCATTTGCATCTTATTATTTTCAGTGTATTTATGTATAGATCCTATACCTCTTTTATTACATGTATTGCTGAGTATTTTCTCCTCCTTAATTGTCCTTGGAACGACTTGGGTAGAATTTTTAAATTGTTCGCTGCTAATATGTAGAAATGCGATTGATTTTTTTACATCTTGATCTTATGCTCTGCAACCTTGTGAAATGAGTTTTGAGAGGGTTCTAGATTTTTTTGTTTGTTTAGTGTTTGGCTTTGTCCTGAGCAGATTTCTGAGGGCTTTTTGACCGTAAGGTCATGTTTAGGATGAAAGTCAATTTTGTCTTTTCCTTTCCGATCCGTGTGTCTTTAATGCCTCTTTGTTGCCAGATTGCTTTGGCTGGAACCTCCAACACAACGTTGGAGTGACCAGAGCAGACCTCCTTGCCTTTGACCCCCTTAGATGGAGAGCCTCCAGTCTTGCACCTTCAAGTGTGAGATTTGCTGCGGGCTTCTCCTCTCAAAACCAAACTCACTGCCATCGAGTTGATTCCAACCCAGAGCAACCCCACAGGACAGAGTAGAACTCCCCCCGTGGGTTTCCTTGTGGTAAGCAGCCCGATGTGTAACTAACTACACTACCGGGGCTTCTAGATGACCTTTATAAACTCAACTTTTATAACGTATGGGAAATTCTATTGTACCCCTAATTTGCTCCCAGTTTTTCCGTAGACGGAGGTAGGTTTCTGGCTCCAGACAAGTCCATCCATCCTTTATTGCACCGTTCAGCCCACTCCCACTGAGGGCAGCTATTTATGATGGTGGTATTTTGCTTACATCTTGGACCGCTCACCACAATGTCAGCAGTTCACCCCCGCTGGCCCACCAGCCGCTCTGCCGGAGGAAGATGAAGCTCCCTCTCTGCTCCCCTAAAGATGTACCCCCTGAGCACCCTAGGGAGAATTCTACTCTGTTCCATAGGGGTGCTCGGACTCAGAGTGGCCTCGACGGCACGGAGCTGGTTTGGCTGGCGGTCATGTGGATGGTTGGGTTCCGGCCTGCAGTTTTGCTGTCTGTTTCCTGTGTGCATCCTAGGATCTCTGGTTCTCTCTTCCTCCTTCACTGTCTCCTTTGGTGCTAAACGAACACGGACTGTGGTGAAGCAAAGTGAAAAGAAGGTGTGTGCAATGAGGTCAGCTATTGCCCACAGGAAAGCAAAACTAGATGCAGAATCAGCGTTGAGAACGGAACATGAGCTGGGTGGTAGGCTTGTCCTGCCTCTTTGTATTTTCTGATCTGTCGGAATGGATATGGATCACGGAAGCAGACAAAAGGGATCCTAACAAGCTGTCCCGGGCCTCCCACAGGTGCCCCAGTGTTCCAGGTGGAGCCCCAGGATGTGACGGCGAGACCTGGCGAAGACGTGGTCCTGCGGTGCCAGGCCACTGGAGAGCCAGTGCCCACAGTGGAGTGGCTACAGGCGGGGCAGTCCTTGCGGGCCAGGCGGCGGCTCCGGACCCTGCCAGACGGGAGCCTGTGGTTGGAGAGCGTGGAGGCCAGGGATGCTGGCATATACGAATGTGTAGCGCACAACCTCCTGGGGTCTGCCAAAGCCCAGGTGTTCTTGGCTGTGAGAGGTATGGGGGATTCGTGCCCAGACCCTTTGTGTCTGTTGCTTTGGGAAAGACCGGGTGCACTTCTGTGCTAGTTCCCCAATTCTTGCCTTCGGTAAGAGCCATACACTCAAGAATGAAAGCCACAGCTTCAAACTAGAAAACAAAACAAACAAACAAAAACACTGCCATTGAGTGGATTCCGAACCATAGTAACCCTGTCTGAACTGTTCCTGTGGGTTTGCAAGACTGTAACTCTTTATGGGAGAAAGCCTCATTTGCACCCTCAGAGCAGCGAGTGGTTTCAAACTGCTGACCCTGAGGTTAGCAGCCTAACACATAACCCACTATGCCACCAGGGACCCCTACCTTGCCTCCTGCAGTTTGGAGAACTGAGTCTTATGAATGCTAAGTGTTTGGATAGGGAGCCCTGACTTTTCTAGCTCACTTGACAAAAATGCATGGCATCCCTCTGGACTCTACAGCCCTAGGAAGTGGGCAGAATAAAACAAGGGCATGCAGGGTATCCACCTCCGGGCTTACTGTGAAAGTCTAAGGATTGATGTCCTGAGCTTTGTACCCTGCCTGACCATAGCAGGTGATCAGTGAATGATCCTATGTATGGTACTCCTGACCCAGCCATCTACCTGGCAGCTGCACCCTGCTCTCTTTCATCAAACCAAATTCCAAACTGAGAAAAGGACTCTGCTGAGAAACCACCATAGAAGGATTCAGGCCGGCATAAAGAACATTCACACACTGTTATTTTGGAATGGTCTGTGCCACGCGAGTAAATACTTTGTATCAGTTACTTCCATGCCCGTGGCAGACATCACTAATCTATCTCCTCCGCAATCAGTGTCAGAATCCTTCTCCATAGACTTCTCCTCCAGCCAGCGTCTCTCGACTCATTGGAAGTAGAACTGGACGAGAAATCTACTTGATACTCTAGCACGCAAAATCCACTACCAAGTAACTACAGGACCCTTTCTGGACTCTAGTCTCCCTTCTAGTCTCCTCATCTAGGCAGGCAGGGCTGGAGGCCAAAAGCAGCTCTGGAAATCCAGTGACAGGCATCGGATTGCCATTTCTGGAGAGCTTTAGGCCTGAGCAAACCCTCTCTTTATTTCAGAGCTTGGCCCCAATTCTCACCCTTGCTGGCGGAGAAGCCCCCAACCCAAAGCACTGAGCTCTGTACCTGGTCTCTTTTTTCATGGAAACACCCCCTCCATTTACTAATTGTAGAGAGGTCAGTTACTATAGAGATCTATGAAAACAAAAGTAGTTACCCACGATCCCATAATTCAATGACCTGAAATTACTTGGGCACTTATTTGGGCATATTCTTCCACACTTTTTTTTTTCTCTGAAAGTAAAAAATACCTTTTTTTTCTTCTTCTTGCAAACAGGTCAAATGAGCGGCTTCTCTTTATACTCCGCCATTTTTACTTATTACTGTACCATGGACAGCGGCATTTCATAGCAATAAGTAGGTCCATATCCTCTCTCCACTCAAAACCCACCGCCCTCGACCTGATTCCGGCTGACAGTGACTCTCTGTAAAGTTTCCAAGGCTGTGCATCTTTATGGGAGCACAAAGGGTTATCTTTCTCTCAAGGGCAGAGGGGTGCCTTTGAACCGGCAACTTTCCAGTTCGCGGTTTGATGCTTACCAGACAGCGCCAGGACGCCTGCGTCCTCTTTCATAACGTCGGGTGACTCCACCGTAGAGGAACTTTTAAAAGCGTAGTTGTTGTTAGCTTTATTACACGAGTGCTAACCGCCAGCAGGTCAGCAGCACGGTGAGGTCATGTGTCCCCTGAAGGGTTTCAGCCTTGGAACCCCTGGGGAGCAGCTCTCCTCCGTCCTAAGGATCGCCTTGAGTCAGAATCGATGAGATGGCAGCGGGCTGGTTTCCCACGTGGCTTCCCGTCATTCCACGGTCGGAGAACTTCTTTATCTAACAACACAGCTGAGTTTCCTTTCGTTCTCCATAAACTGTGGTGCGGTACCATCTTTGCATACTGGTTTGAAGATTTCTATAGGACAAATGCCTGTCAGGGGGGTGTGTGTGGGGTGTGTGTGTGTGTGTGTGTGTGTGTTTTCCCAGTATGAGAAGCACCTAACTATAATCTAAGGGCGCCCGGGTGGCACAAGTCACCTGCAATCAGCTGCTGAACCGAAAGGGTGGCAGGTACAACCCGCCCAAGCGGCATTCAGGATAGAAGGCTAGCGGAGGTGTTTCTGTAAAGATTTTGGACAAGAGAGCCCTATGGAGCGGTTCTATACATGGGCTTACCATGTGTCAGATAGACTTGATGATGATGATGTGTGTGTGTGTGTGTTTAAATTACATCTTTGAGTGATGCAATGATTCAACTGGTTAGCACACTCAACTGCTACCTGAAAAG
>NW_022103919.1:5543013-5554560 GCF_000313985.2 Echinops telfairi
CTCACTCGACCCAGAGGGGCCTGGGAGAAAGCCCAGCAGCTTGGCCTCTGAACCTGGGGCCACTTTGAGTCAGAGTCCCCTCAATGGCAGCTGGTTTTTCATTCACTTTAAACCTGACTTCCTTCCCCATCTGCTCTCTCCATCCTGCCTGCTCCATCAGGGCCCGTCCCGGGCTGAGGGGGAGACTCCAGGCTGCGGGGACACCCTTTGAGAAACTTGAAAGGGCTTGCCCATTCTTGGCCTGCAATTCTCTGGCCCCTGGCAGCGACACCTGTGTTGGGCCGCTGCCTTTGTAGCTGCAGTTCCCCGCCTCCTCCCTAGAGCCCTTATCAAACGTCCTAGGATGGATTCTGGAACATGGTCATCAAAGATTCTATAGGAGAACCCTGAGCTCAGGAGAAGGCAGTGAGTAGCCCCTCAAGGATTACAAATTGTGGAAGATTCCCACGGAGACGGATCGGAACCTCTGAAGAGACTTCCCCCCCAACTCTGAGATCATCTTTAAACCTTACAGCTTAAAACTTTTCCAAAGTCTTCTTATCACCAAATGAGTAGTTTAGTTTAACCAGTAAAGAATGTCTGCCTTGATCACTGAGCTCTTTTAAGATCTATCCATGTGGGATCAGATTGACAACTGAAGTTCTAAAGACTAGGTAGAAAATTCCGGAGACAGTGAGGTGATGTTAGCGGGGGAGGGATAACCCCTTAAGGAATGAAATCAATATCCTTGAACTTTATGTGTTGAAACTATTGAATTGGGGTGGGGGTTGCTGCGTATTGTCTCAACAAGTCTGTTTTTAATCACACACATGCCAAAGTTCAGGGACAGGTCCTCATCCTTTATCCTGCCCTTTCCATCAACCCTGGAACCTTAGATATTGACGAGAGACATCCCAGGCCCACATCAAATCTCATCAAACCCCAGCTCAGAGCTGCAGGAAGCTCATCGCTTCCTGGACTTCAACATTCAACAGCCCTTCCATGCACCCCTTTGGGATCCTGGCAGTGGAATGTTTTATGTTATTTTTTCTGACAGATCATGGGCAATTTGTTGTTAATTTCCCCCGAGAACTGGTAAGTGGAGAGGCAGGCTGACTTCTGTCTCTTGCCCCGGAATGCCATCTGCCCACATAAGACAGGGCCATTAGGCAGAGGAAGCATCTCCCTGCGCCCACCGTCGGCCATCTGATTCATGCTGAAGGCTGGCTGCTTGCAAAGTCCTGGTGGCCACAACCTGCCACCCCCACCCCCACCACCACCCAAGACTGGCTGGGGGGCGCTGGAGCTAGATCTCTGATATGTTGGAGGAATGTCCAGTGGCGGTGGCACTCAGTCCCTAGTCTGTCGCCCTGCCTCTCACCTTGGCTCATGCAGCATGCCAGCTGCTGCCGTCAGGGTCCCCTGCCCTGCCTGTGGCCCCACCTTCTCATCTTACAAATAAGAAAACTTAGATGTGGCTTGTGGGGGCGGGGTTGGGGGTTGGGGAGGGGAGGTGGTGCAGGCTGGCCTGCTCAAGTTTCAAGGAACATGGTGGCAGAGCCAGAATTAGAAGCTGGTGCCCTCCACCCCACCAGCACCAGCCTCGAATTGCATGCTGAGCCCAGATCCCCTGGGCTTTAAGGCCATCATTCATTGGTCACAAGTTATTTCTCCTCCCTGAACTGTTTACTCCTCCATGCAGTGGGAATGACAACAGTGCTTGAAGGTCTAAGGGTTCTTGTTACGCCCTCTCTTCCTCGCAGTGGAGCCCCGGGGCAGCCGGGGCAGCCTGATCGGGGTGATCAATGGCCAGGAGTTTGGCGAGGCCACCTTCAACACTAGCGTGCTACGGGAAGCACGTGCTGGGACCACGACCATCCGGAGCAGCATCAGCCACCTCCCTGCAAGTGTGGGTAAGTGGAGGCAGGAGTGTCACCTGCACCTGGGCCACGGCCCTCCGCTAGATGCTGAGCCCAGGAGGGGGCAGCTTGCTAAGGGCCTGCTTCCAACACTGCAGCTTCTGAGCCCAAGCCAAGATGGACTTAGGTACGGGCAGCTTTCTCCCCACCCCGCCACCCCTCCAGCCGATTGAAAGACCTGGGTTTCAAATCAGCCCGAGAGCGTCAACGAGTCAAGCCTCTGGCCTCAGAGGTTAATGATTTCTGAAGCCGCTGATGGCTGGGGGCGCTTTTCTCCACGGTGACAAGCAAGGACTGATGACAAAGTAGAACTCGCCAGCCAGGATGGAGGCCTTGTGGGCGGAAGGGACCGGAGAGGGAGGAGGTGTCGGGAATAAAATTAGCTAGAAGACCCAGAGAACCAAGAAACGTCCACATGCGAGCAAATCCTTGAAAGGAAGCACGCACAGAAGGTGCTGGAGAGAGCTTCGCCATCTCGGCTCTTCCTGGGGCGTTACAGCAATCCAACGTAACGGACCTTGAAGTCTGGCCTTTCTCTGGGGGTCCTGAGTCTGATCTTGGGGGTCCAGAGCACAGAGGAAGGCAGTGCTGACTGGCTCTTTGCTAGAAGCAGCTCCTCTGAAGATGCCCTGGAGCACAGGCCTCTGTGAGCAGGGCCAGGTCAGGAACTTTGCCCAGGGCGTCGCTCCGAGCTGGCTGTCAGCAGAGAGTTAATGAAGCAGGATGCTTCCCAGACAGGGCTGGTTAGGGAGCAGGAGCCTTGAGGGAACATCGGGCGCCAGGCCGGGAGGCCCAGCTCTGTTTAGTGCAAGGGCGGCGCAGGCAGGTCGAGAAGGTTCTGCTCCATAAACACAGTCTCCTGCCACTTCTCTTCGGGGTTGACAGCTGTTGCAGCAGAGCTGAGAAGCTTGACTGACCTTGACCTTGAGCAAGCAGCATCTTTCCCTTCCCTAGTCCACGGTCCAGCCCAGCCCGGAGAGCAAGATGGCACCGCCGTGCGAATGAATGTCTGAGCAGCACTGTCAGGGGCAGTGGTTTGGCTCTAGGGGTCTGGACTGGTCCTGGAGCTTTTTCAGACAGTATCTACAATGTAGGAACGATGGTTGGACTTCAAGACGGTTCTGCGAAGATGTATTGAGGGCCCATGGGAGCCCAGGCTCCACAAAGACCCCATAGGCTCTCGATCGATATTTGCTGAATTGAGTTGACTATCCTTCACTGCCTTACATTAATCTTCGCGTTAAGACCATGGGGTGGCTCATGCCTTTGCCTTTTTCAGATTCCAGGTTACAGAGCAGGTAGGCGTGGGGCTGAATCTGGGCAGGGAGGGAAGGGGCTGATGTTCTCCTGGGACAATAGGGAGTCACAGAGGGTCCCGGAGCAGGAGGGTGACTGCCCTCGGGATACAGCCCTAACCTGGACCCCTGCCCTGCCTGCCCAGGGGCGCTGATGCGCATACTCATCGTGGCCATCTCTCCCGTCTACTGGACCCTGGCAGGAGAGAGTGGGGAGGCCCTGAATGGCCACTCCCTGACAGGTGGCAGCTTCCAGCAGGAGTCGCACGTGGAGTTTGCTACAGGTGAGCGGGGTCTTGCCCTAATAGGTAGGCCAGGTGGGTCAGGGGCCCCTCCCCCACAGTGACTGGATCGAGTGTGGCTTGCAGGGGAGCTGCTCACCATGACCCAGGTGGCTCAGGGTCTGGATGACAATGGCTTCCTCCTCCTGGACATGATGGTCAATGGCATCATCCCCGAGAGCCTGGCCGTCGAAGACCTTCACATGCAGGTGGGAGTCGGGCCTGTACCAGCCCTGGGGGTATGCAAATGGGGTGGGTGAGAGAGAGCAGGTGCCGGCCCCAGCCATGCCCCTGGCAGCTGCTCCCGCGTCCCTTCCTGGCCCTCCCTGTGGTCTGGCCCTGGCTGGCCTTGGGCTTGGGGAAGATCTAACAGCTTGGACCGGGAGAAGCCCGGGAGAAGATGGTCAGAGCCCAGACACTTACAGGTGTAGCGTTCTCCCCATTCCCTAATGGAAAACACAAGGGATAAGACTTGCCCAAGATCACCCAGCTGGTTGAAAGGAAAACTAAGAGAGCCATCCAGGCCACCCTGTCTAGCTCCTCCCACCCCAGGATCTCCGGTCTCACGGGGGTTGACATCCCAGCCATGTCCCCTGTCTGCCTCCTTGCCCAGGACTTCCAAGAACAGTATGTGCAGACAGGGCCTGGCCAGCTGTTTGTGGGCTCCACGCCGCACTTCCTGCACGGTGGCCGCCCCACGTTCCTGCACTGCAACCGCAGTATCCAGTACGACGCAGCGCGGGGGCCCCAGCCCCAGCTGGTGCAGCACCTGCGGGCCTCCGATGTGAGCACGGCCTTTGACCCTGAGGCCGAGGCCCTGTACTTCCAGCTGACCACAGCCCTGCAAGCTGGTGAGTCCCCGTCTTTGTCTCTACCTTTTCCATTCGCCCCCTTAGAAGCCTGCCAGGAGTCCTGTGCGCCCCTGGGTAGAAGCCACGGAGCCACCCCTCCCCCAACACACACACACACACACACACACACACACACATCCTGTGTCTGCTGATCAGAGACCCCTCGTGCTCAGGGACTGAGCTAGTGCATTGCCTGCTCCGTCTACATCCAGCCAGTCCCCCTGGGTGTCTTGCCACACCCTCAACACAGATAGCTCTTCATTGAGGTCGCTCCTGCACAAAACCCTGGGAGGGCTCTTCCCAGGCCCCAGGGTGGAGGTCCAACCACTCCCACCCAAGGTCTGCCTATAATTTGTGACTTTGAACGAGGGAGAGTGGTAAGCACACAGGCTTTAAGGTCAGGGAGACCTAATTTGGCTGTCTGCCCTACCACTTCCTGCTTGTGGAAGCTTGGAGACATGCTAGCCCTCTCTGAGCCTGCGTCTTCACCTGCACAATGGCCATGACGTTGCCTGCTTTGCAGCGTGTTAGGAGTACCGGTTCTCCCTCTAAAACACTAGCCTGGCCTCGGAGAATGCTTTAAAAGGGTGACTCTCCCTGCAGTTGCTTAGGGAGTCTTGTCTCCCTTCCTGGCTCCAGAACACATCTCTCCTTGTGCCCATCTTTGATCTTGCTATCCTCGGCGGAGGTCACCCCTTCCTCAAGCCCTCCCTGCCCAGCCATGGGGTCCAGTGCTCTTGGGAGGTCTCACCAGCACACGGTGAGAACTAGCCCCCATAGCAGGCCTGGGTCAGGAATGGGCTCACTGCCCTCTGGGGTGTCCAGGCTGACTCAGGGAGGTGTTGGACCATGCTCTTCCCATCCCGCTTGGGGACCACGGTCTGCTGTGATCCAGGGTGAGGGCCCCTGTGGTCCTGAGGCCTCCTCCCTTTGTCTTGCAGAGGAGAATGAAGTGGGCTGCCCAGAGGGCTTTGAGCCGGACTTCCAGGGAGCATTTTGTATGGGTAAGTGTCCTTCCTCCCACCCCGGTGGGGACATATGAGATGTCTCTCTCTCTCTCTCTCTCTCTCTCTCACGCACGCACGGAACCTGAGAGCACAGACCAGCAGACCTCTCCCCCAACACCCCCAGACAAGGACGAGTGCTCAGACGGCCCCAGCCCCTGCTCCCACTCCTGCCACAACGCACCGGGCCGCTTCTCCTGCTCCTGCCCACCCGGCTTCACCCTGGCTTGGGACAACAGGGACTGCAGAGGTGAGTGGGGCGGGGGGTCGCAAGGGTCTCCTCAACCTGAACCGGCAATGAGGTATGAGGTGTGCGCAGGGGCTCCCTGTCGCTCCTGCACAGTGGGCTCCCCAAGCAGACAGGACAGATGTGTTTTTTCGGGGGGGAGGGGGGGTCCATGTGCTCTTGTCATTCATACCCTGGAAGCCTGTATATGCTTCTGACAAGGGCTTGAATGCAGTCATCTCCAATCAATTAGTGTTGGCCCGACAGCTGGCACCCACTTGCCTGCCAGCTTGCCCTACGTGGGCCCCTCAGCCATGCGAGCTGTGTCCTGTTGCTGGCCCCCTGAGCTACATCCCGTCTCTTGGAGAGGCCTAGAACTGTCCTGGGGAACCAGGCACACACCGAAGCGGCAGGCTGTAGCCCTCGGCTCCCTTGGTCTGGCCTCCCAGGCCTCAGAGAGGAGGAGAGGGTGATGGAAAGAGTTAGCAGGAGGGTAGGGACCACTTGGGCTCTCAGGCCCAGGGGACAAAGCTGGGCCAGGGTGGGGGTGTCCCAGAGGGCCTGGGGGACACGCACGCGCCTCTTCCTCTTCGCCCCCAGATGTGGACGAGTGTGCCTGGGATACCCACCTCTGCCAGGAGGGCCAGCGCTGCGTGAACCTGCTTGGGTCCTACCACTGCCTCCCTTACTGCGGGACCGGCTTCCGGGTGGCTGCCAATGGGGCTGACTGTGAAGGTGATAAGCTCAGGCATAGCTTGGGGCCCCTCCATGCCCCTGGGAGCCCAGCACTGTCAGGGTTGAGGAAGGGAGGCTGCCGGTCCCTGGAAGGTCTCCACCCCTCTCGGCAGGGGGCCAGCATGAAAGGGCTGAACTGGGGCCCATGATGTCTGGGTGGTTCTTGCCCAGCCTGACGCCTGACAACTGGAGGGGCCTTTTCCAAGCACTTTCTGCTTATGGGAAGTTTCGCATCTGCTCAATGGCAGGGAGACCGGCTCATGGATGGCAACTGCATGCTGCCTCCCATGTCACGGCCCCTCTATCCCTGTCCACTTTCTGGGTCTCAATCCTTCTCAGCACAGCTTCCTCAGCAACCGTTTCCAGCCCAGATGAGAGCTGGAGGCCACCCCGGACGGATGCTCTCCAGAGTCCTCTCTACTCTGCCATCAGGGGGCCCCTGAGCCTTCCAGGAGTGGACCGGGAAAGCATGGGCACTAAACTTGAGCTCAGAAGATATTCCACCAGGCTATGGATTCCTTGCACTCCAGATGGAGCTCCGCCTGCCTGCCTCCCCCGCTCCTCCCTGCCCCGCCCCTCCACTCTGCTTACCCTCCATTTCTGAGCTCTTCCTGTGTGCCAAGATCCTAAGCCCTTCGCCTGCCTCAAGAGCCAGTCCTCCACTTCTACTCTTTACACATGAGTAAACGGAGACTCAGAAAGAAGCAATTATTTGCTCCAGGGGCTAGAAATGGCAGAGCTCTGACCAGTGTGAAACTGGCACTCTCTGGCTTCAAAGCCCCCCTTTCAGTCCCTTCCTTGCTTCAGGGCCCAGGACCCTCGGAATCTCCAAGCAGGGGCATGGAGTAGGGGTGAGGGGGTAACTGGGAGTGTGGTGGCAAGTGCTGGTGCTTAACCTTGTGTCACTGGCCCCGCAGAAGGGGACCAGGCATGAGGCCCAGATGTGAGGGGGGAGGGGTTCTGAGCCGTCCCCTGCCCACCCCAGATGTGGATGAATGTCTCGAGCAATTGGACGAGTGTCGCTACAACCAGATCTGCGAGAACACTGCCGGCAGCCACCGCTGCAGCTGTCCCCGGGGATACCGGAGCCAGGGCCCACGTCTGCCCTGCCTAGGTATGGGGATGCCTAGAGCCTTGCTGGGGCCCTGGTCAGCACTACTGGCCCAGGGCTAGTGGCTGTTTATCACGCGGCCCTCGCCGGGTCCTGCAAATGACCGCCACCGCTGCCTGGAATCGAGTTGGCCAGTGCTATCACACTGAAACCTCACTTCAGCCCCGGGACCAGGGGACATGGGGGGAGAAGCGAGTGGGCCTCAGAGTGGCGCGGGAGGTAAAATTGACCTAAGGAGGGGCTGTAGGGATGTGGGGCTGAGGGGCGTCAGGGTGGGGTAGTGCTCAGAACTGGGGGGCAGTGTGGGGCCTAGGAGCTGAAGGTGGAGAAGAGCCGGGTGTGGTCCGGGAGGCCCAGGCTTGGAGGATTGGTTTGGTGTAGTGTGTGAGGTGGCTGGGTCCTGGGATGGTGTGAACAGGTGAGCCAGCCAGAACAGAACATGTGCCCAGCCCAGCCCCACCCCACCCTTGCCAGATGTCAACGAGTGCCTGCTGCTGCCCAGCATCTGCGCCTTCCAGTGCCACAACCTCCAGGGCAGCTACCGCTGCCTGTGCCCACCAGGCCAGGCCCTCCTCCGAGATGGCAAGAGCTGCAGCCCACGGGAGCGTGGTGGGCAGAACGTGACCACTGTCAGCCTCCTCCGGGGGCCCTCTGTGCCCTGGCTGTGGTCCCGCACCCTCATTCCCTCTGGCTCCTCCCAAACCTGGGTCTCCCTCCGGCCTGGTCCTATCGCCCTGAACAGTGCGGGCCGGGCCTGGTGTCCGCCCGGCTTCATCAGGCAGAATGGCGTCTGCACAGGTGAGGGTGGGCCCAACCATCTCAAGCTTCTAGTTGAGGTGTGTGGGCTCCAGCAGCATGGTCAGCGGCCCAGGACCCCACGGGCAGGGGGTGCAGATGGTGTTTGATGGTGGCTACATGGTGTTTCTCAAGAGACCCATTTGTCCCAGGGGGTGTCCACGGATGCCTGGGGAAAGGGGGAATTTCATGGCCAAGGAGTTTGGGGAAGGTGGGGCCAGGTAAAGTCGAGGCTGCTTCCTCGCTGCAGACGGGGTGTCTCAGAGACCTGGCTGTGCTGTGCTACTGGGCAAGTGACCTCCAACAGAGAGATGGGATCTCTCCCAAACACGTGACTTCAGACACTTCCCCGGAGGGAGAGTTCCTAGGACCCATTTGGAAAAGCCCTGCCCTTACGGTTCTAAGGGAAAGCGATCCGGAAGGGAGGTTTTCGAGAGTGGTAGAGAAGGCTCCAGGCCTGGTGGGTGCAGGGTGGGGGTGGTCGTGCCCCAGCCCCCCAGGCTGCAGAGAGGGGACAAGAGCAGGTAGCCCCACGAGGGCTGGCAAGCTCCAGCACTCCCACCTGACAGGAGCACGGGGCAGGGAAAGGCAGAACTCCTGCCGTTTGCCAAGCCTACGGAGTCCCCTAGGGTGGAGTAGGGTGGGGACAGGGTGTGGGCTGCCCATGGAAGGGAAATTCCCTGCCTTGGCCCCAGAGTCTGGCGGCCAGGCCTGTGTCCATGTGGGCATGGGTGACTCAGTGTGTCTCTGTCCCTGCCGCCCTGCTTCCACGGCCATGCCCGGGCCAGACCTCGATGAGTGCCAGGTGAGGAGCCTGTGCCAGCACGCCTGCCGGAACACTGAGGGCAGCTACCAGTGCCTCTGCCCGGCCGGCTACCGCCTCCTCCCCAGAGGGAAAAGCTGCCAGGGTGAGTGGGTGCCCCTGGGGGGCGGGCGTCACCCTGCATGCTGGAGGGACAGGGCAGGGCAGGGCTAGGGGCAGGCTGGGGAATCACCCCTTCTGCTCTCCAGACTACTTCTTTCCAGCCATCCTTTTGGGGGGTGGGGTCCAGAGACCACCCCAAACTCCCACAGCCATGTGGTTGCTGGACTGGGCCCTAGGCTCCAAATAAGAACTTTTAGAGAAGAAGTAGACGCGGGCTCGGTAGCTTTCTGGTTACATGCCAGTTCCGCTGTGTGTTCCTGGGCAACTCAGTCTAACTCTCTGAGCCTCAGCCTCTTTGTGTGAAAGGGGCTAGTGCCGTTCTTGCCCCACCCCCTCCCCCAGTGACTGGGATAGAGCTCCTGAGTCTGAGGGCAGAGCAGCTTGCCACAGGCCGCTGCTGGGGGTAGTCAGAATCGTCTCAGCTGCCAGGGCTTGGTCTTTGTGGGGTGCAGGGTGCGTGCGAACTGCCACGTCGGCTAAGCCCAGCCCCACCCCAAAGCTCCAAAGCTGCTTGCCGTCGAGAAAGGAGACGAGCTGGCCAGGTCTCAGTCCCCTAATGTCTGTCCTGAGGGTCGGTGAGCGGAAGGGGGGCTCCGCTGGGGTGGATGAAGGCTGGAGACCGCTCTGCCTGGGGGTAGTGCAGGTTCTCAGTACAAGGACCACACTGGCCTGTCAGGGTAGCCTGCCTCCCCCTGCACTTTGGGAGGACTCCAGGGTGTCCCCCACCCCCTGAGGGCATTCAGAGGGGCTAGATGCTTCTGGGCCTGCCGCTGAGTCTCTCCTTATCCCTCTTGTCTGGCGGCTGCCTTTGGCCCTTCTCTGTCCCTCTCATCTCCCGCCACCACCCCACCCCTCCGCAGACATCAATGAGTGCGAGGAGGAGGGCATTGAGTGTGGGCCCAGCCAGATGTGCTTCAACACCCGAGGCAGCTACCAGTGCGTGGACACACCGTGTCCTGCCACCTACCGGCAGGGCTCCAGCCCCGGGTAAGGACTGAGTCGGCCCTCGGAGGGGGGCCGGACCCTGGCACTGACTCCTTCCTGTGTGACCAGACCCCACCCCCAGGAAGGCCATCAGCCACGCTTGGTGACCGGGTGTCAGGCCCCTGGTGGGCCTTCACGCAGCCATCCTGTGTACCAGCCCTCCTTAATGTGGACAGGGTCCTAGAGAGACTGGGGTTGGGAGCAAATTGGGGCCCCCGGAGAAGAGTACACAGAGACACACAGGACCCGAGTTCAACAACATGCAAGCGCATACAAGACCATGGGATACATACAGATTCATAAAGGCCACCAGGAGTCCGGAGCACACAATCCCGCAATACAGGCATGCAAATACAGCATTTGCAGGCCTAAAGGATGCACACAGACTTGGGGATGGTGGTGGGCAGATATTACAGCAACTGGGAAGGAGGCTTGTCCAGGGTCTGCCAAACCTCAACGGGCAGCAGAGCAAGGCTGGGCACGTGTCTCCCAGCCTGCCCAGAGCCAGCGACTCGACGAGACTGCAGGAGGGAGGTGGTCACCCCGTTGGTCACCTCGCGTCTGTCCCCCTGTCCAACCTGCAGGACCTGCTTCCGACGCTGCTCGCAGGACTGCAGCGCGGGCGGCCCGGCGACACTGCAGTACCGGCTGCTGCCGCTGCCCCTGGGCGTGCGCGCCCACCACGACGTGGCGCGCCTGGCCGCCTTCTCCGAGGCGGGCGTCCCGGTCAACCGCACGGAGCTCAGCGTGCTGGAGCCCGACCCGCGCAGCCCCTTCGCGCTGCGCCCGCTGCGCACCGGCCACGGCGCCGTCTACACCCGCCGCGCGCTCACCCGTGCCGGCCTCTACCGCCTCAAGGTGCGCGCCGCCGCGCCGCGCCACCAGAGCGTCTTCGTCCTGCTCATCGCCGTGTCCCCCTACCCTTACTGAGGGGCCAGCCAGCCCGGCATGGATGGCGAACGAGCGCAGCCCTACCACCTAGGCCAGGCTGCGGACGGGGGCGGGGCGGCCCTGGCCTGGGGGTCGGGGTGGGCAAACGGAAACGTCATCCCCCCACCCCGTGTGTGCGTCAGCGAGCCCTTCAGCAAACAGGACCCTGCCCGCAGCCTTGACCTCAGGACCCAGAGGACCAAGCCCCTGCCCCGCCGCCACACCTACTGGCTGGCCTGGCAGGTGTCAAAGGCTGCCCTTCGGTGACCGAAGCTAAAACCTGGCCCCTCTAGACCTGCCCCCACGCACCAGAGGGAGCTGGCTGGGACCTAACGCACCTGGGTCAGAACCCTGTCTACCAGGACATCTGAGGGGTGGGCTAGACCGTGTGGGGGACGCCGCAGCTGTTGCCTGCCCACTACTGGCACTGTCACCCCAAATCTCGTGTATCAAAACTCTTGTTCCTAACCAGCTTGGGGTTTGTGTCCAGTTATTTGCTTTGGTAATGTGGG
>NW_022103919.1:5554851-5560310 GCF_000313985.2 Echinops telfairi
ACATACATACACACATACATCGGTGAGAATTAAATGAACAGACATAAAATACCCAAACAACACACAGCTCATGCTCTCGGAATTAATTCATTAAACTCACTGCCCCAAGAACCATTGCATCTGCGTGTGTACCAGGGAAACCTGGTGCCATAGCCACCCCATGGAACAGGGTAGAACTGCCCCTGCAGGTGTCCGAGACTGTCCATCTTCACAGGAACAGGCAGGCAGTCTCGTCTCTCTCTCACCTGGACAAGCTGGTGGAGTCAAACTGCTGACCTGGGGGTTGGGGCTGCCACGGCCACTGTGAGCATTAAAACCCTGTGCGGGGGAGAAAAAGCAAAGTTTAAAAGGTTGGGGGGGGGGTTGCGGGTGTGTTGAGGATCATTTTTAAAAGACTGTTTTTTAAAAGATGGGCCTCGCTGAGGGCACATTTGAACAGAGACCATAAGAAGGCGAGGAAGAAAGCCCCACAGACTCAGGAGCGGGTGTCCCTGCCAGAGGGGACAGCAGTGTCAGGGCCTTTGGTCAGGGGTGTATGTGGTGGGGCGGGTCCGGCCAGGGGGCCAGGGCTGCTGGAGCTGAGTGAGGAAGGGGAGGGAGAGGAAGGTCTTACCTGAAAGGGAAGGTGAGGTGAAGCAATGAAGGATGGGCCCTTTAGGAGAGACCCGACTCAAAGGGGCCCATGTTTGGGGGTGCAGGGCCCTGGACCTGGTCTGCGTCTCAGGGGGTGCTCAAGAGGGAGGAGCTCAGCAGCAGCCCCGCCGTGCTGCTCCCCATTGCCGGTCCCTGTTCTCCTAGGCCGGCTGCAACCCCACCTCTCGAGGCAACCCTGTTGTTAGCTGCCTGCAGACACAGCTTCTGGTTCTGGAGAGGAAAATGCGTTTTCTCCTCGCTCTTCTTGGTCCGTGAGCCGTGGCCGTCCTCCCCTGGTCAACGGTCTCTCGCGTCTGGGTGATGCGGAAAGCTGCCAGAGGGAGCTATTTCTGATGAAGGGATACATGATTGTCTACATGGTGCCCTCCAGCAAGCCTGGGGGTTATACGGGGAAGAAATCACGGGACCCATTTTCCAGATGGCAAAGGGGAGGCTTCGGGAGACAGCAAGGTGGCACAGAGGGTCAGGCATTGGGTCATAATCCAAGGTCACTGGTTCAAACACAACAGCTCCTCTGCAGGGAAAGAGAAGATTGTCTGCTTCCATAGACTGACAGCCTTGGACACCCCCCCCCCAAGACCCCTACTCCGCCCACGGGGTGGCTATGTATCGGTGGACATCATTCCGTGGAAGTGGGTGGGAAGGAGGGGGCATGAGTTGACTGACACATAGCTGGGACTCCCCCCAACTGAAGCTGGATCCCAACCAACCCAGGGGGAACCCCCACTTTCCAAATTGGCCAGTCTCCTTTAAACTAGGAGTCGACAAACTTTTTTAGTTTTTATCTGCAAAGTGCCAGATAGTAAATATTATCAGGGTCACAGGACATGCTGTCTCTGTCGCAATGACTCACCTTTGTCATCTCAGGGCACAGGCATCAAACAGGGACAGCTCCATGCCAATAAAACTTTATTGATGGACACTTAACATTTGAATAGCATATAATTCACCCGCGTCATGAAATGGAATGATTCTGCAAATATGAAAAACCATTCGTAGCTTAAAGGGTTCCCAACAACAGGCCCTGTCCCCTGCTTTAAGCCAAAGTAGTCCCTGGAGGTAGAATTTCCTGCTGGGGAGAGGAGGGATTTCAGGGGAAGCAGACAGAATGGGGGAAGACCCCCAGGCCCTCACATCCCCCATACACCCTGTGAGACCCTACCTTGGTCTGAAGGCCCCTTTGTGCAAACTTGGGCTCCATGGCTCAGGGGTGAAGCCCTGCTCTTGGCTGGACTGGTCATTTTTGTGGAGCCAGGGGGCTTGCCGGCCAGGAGAGGTAGGCCAGTGTGGCAGCAAGATGGTGCAGAGGCTGAGGCCTGCAGGGGGGTGGGGGGAAATGCTGACTCCTCTCTGGCCCCTGAGCTTACCTGCTTGCCCCTCCTCAGTCTCACCCAGGCCCTTCAGGGCTACAGGGCTACAGGGCTACCCTTTGCGCCCTGTCTAGTGGGGCCATCCGGTTTATTTAAATCTCCCATGGAAGCCAATGGCAGAAAACAGCATCTCCATTCCATAGGGAATCAGAGATTGGTCTATGCCAAGTCCCATCCATAGCTTAGGACTGCACTCAGGCTGCTCTGACTGCAGAGCCCAGGGCCTGCACTCCCCACCGAGAAAGGAGGATGCATGAGGGGCACAAGGACCCGGAGCAGAAGAAAGAGCATTTGAGCGCTGAGAAGCTGCAAAGGGAGCCGTCCATTCCACCTAGCCATGTTTGCCTTCTAGCCTTCTCTGTTTCCCCGTTGAAATGACAAAGGAAGGGCTGGAAAGGAGTGACTTGCTCAAGGTCACACCAAGGCTCCCAGCTCCAGGCTCACCACCCTCCTCCCTGCCCACACCTGCAGGGATGGCCACTGAGAAGAGAAGGCCCTGCCCAAGGGAGCTGCAGCTGGAGCCAGCTCCACCAGGGCTGTTTTCCACTTCTGCTTTTCCAGCTGCCCGCTGTCATTGGTCAGGGCCCCATCCAGCTGCCCAGCCCACGGCCTGACCTCAGGCTGTTTTGCACCCTCAGGGGTGGAAAACAGCCCTGTAGGTCACTCATTAAACCCTCTGATGCAGCTTTTCCAAGAACCCAGCGTTGGACTCTGTGTCCCTCTGGGTGGGGACTGGGAACCTGGGGTCCAGCCTGCAGGACACACTGTGTTCCTGGGGCCAGTCCCCAGGCCTGATCACCAACAAAGTGGCTTCTGGTGCCAACCAGGAGAAGGTTCCAGGTGAAGTCATGAACAGCAGAGTCATGTCATGAACAGCTGTGCTGTTCATGAACCGCAGAGTCCTTGGGGTGGGTTGAGAGACAGGCCTGAATCTGCGTGTATCGGTAGGGTGCTTGGGGAGTGTAAGCCATTAGCTCCACTCAGCTTGTTCCTCAGCAGGTGGGGCATGTGGTCAAAGAAGTCAGAAATGCTTGTCATGAGACCAGAAGTGGATGGTACTCAGCTACCATTACTGGACATTCTGACCAAAGACTCTCTAGAAGCATCTTGGCCATAAGGGAGAGAATGCAGAACAGAATCTTTAAATCGTGAATACAAAATAATCCCCCAAAGCCCTCCTACAACCAAGCAATAGTTTAGCTTAACGAGCAAAGAATGCCTGGCCTTGAGCATTGTAATCGAACTCAAGGGATTGAATCGACAGTAACAATCTCAAAGATGAGAGAGGAACCTTATAGAGCAGTGAGTTTTTAGTAGCGGGAGGAAGGACTCGGAGAAACAGAGTGAGAATAGTTGTACAAACGGAAGCGTGTAGTCGATGCTCTTGAAGTGCACGGACCTGTAGGGGTTGCTGGGTTGGTGTGTGTTCTGCTGTGTGGAGTATCAACAATAATCATGAAAATAAAATAAATCACACACATATATTTTTAAAGCCAGCACTGACCCTTACACAGACCACTCTGGCTTCAGGGTAAAGTGAGGACCCGAGGGAGAGAGGGTGGGTGAGTGCAGCCAGGACGTCAGGTAAGCTGTCTTCCGTGAGGATCCTGATGATGGTGATGGGTTAGGCGAAGACAACAGCAGTGGAGAAAGGGATAAAGGAAAGATTCCCTCACTTTCCTCCCTTTGTGCCTGGGAGCAAGGATCAGACAATGTTCAGCCAAAGACAGAGACCCAGCTGAATAGAGAAACTCCAAGTTCATTTGGCAAGTGCAAGACAGAAGGAAACAGTGGATGTTGCTACCTCCAAACGACCTCAAAAATCCAGTGATAACCAAGCAAGTTCTGCACTTCAAACTATGTGACAAAAGCAGGTTTGGCGATGACCACAGGAAACCATGATCGAAGCCGACATTTCTCCAGGGGTGACCAGACCACCCTCCCATGAAACACCACACTCCACTGCTTACCTAGATGAGAGATGCTTCATGCCTGGCTACACATCTGAATGGCCTGGCCTACCACCTTCCTGAATTAGAGCATCCTACTGGTTTGGCTTAGAGGGATTTATTTACTGTGAGGGAGGGGCTGTTACATGTTGGATTTCCAACAAACTAAGTTTTAAATTCGGTTATATGGCTAGTATTTTGATTAATAGCAGGTTAACCCTTTCACCCCTCTATCAGAGACTTGAGCCATCTGCTCTGTGCCAGAAGGATTGGGGTGGGAGTGGGGGGAGGGAAGAGAGAGGTTGTAAACCTGTCCCCAAGGAATAGAACATTAAGGGAGGACCTAGGAATTCCCCAAGGAAAGACTGGGGAGGAAGGAAGCTCCCCAGCCAGGAGGACAATATGTGCCAAGATTGTAAGGCAGAGAAGATTTTGACACATTCCGGAAACACAAACAACTGGTAGAGGGTGAGGGCAGAGGTGGGCAATATGTAGGACAGTGGATTTGATCCTATGAGTGATAAGGGACTATCAGAGACGTTTAAAGAAATCATTTCATTCACTAGTGTGTCCCTCTCTCCCTAAATGTGAATAAATACTTTAAAACATATAACTATAACACCATTATCATATCTGAAAAACCAGCCATTTTTCTTACTATTATCATATATCCTGCCATCCTTCAAATTTCTAACTGTTCATAAAGATGCTATTTCTTGTACGTTGAAAAAAATCAGACTCAAAATAAGTTCTATGCAAAGTGCCTAGTTAGTTACATCTTTTCAATCTCTTTTAACTTTCAAGTTTCCCCCCACCCCGCTGAAAAACTGCAGTGAATGTTACTGTAATAGAATTATTTCAGGAATGCAAGGTTGGTTAAACACTTGAAAACCAACCAATGTAATTCATTGACTTTTTGCCACGTTTACAGGATAAAGGAGTCAGTCACACGATCATCTCCATAGATATAGAAAATGCATTTGACAAAGCTCAATAACTACTCCTGATAGAAACTCTTGGGCTGGGGTAGGAACAGAAACGGGGGAGGGGTGGGATATTGAGGAGGGAGGGGATCAGGAGGAAAACACAGAGAAGCACATCTCTGACAGGATATTGTTGTTCATTTCATTTCTTGAGACGGACTGTGTAAAGGACTGTGTAAATATATAACGTGTGTGTTTCTTTAAAAGCAAAACAACAATGCCTCTGGATTCCTTATCTCTCAACTCTCAATTCTGGTCTGAATGACTAAAAACAAAGCAAGAAACGTGAAACGGAAATGAACTTGGAGTCTTCAGTGACAAATTCATCTCAAGCAACAAATGAAAACAAAACGCGCAGTAAAGAAGAAATAGAAAATGAACTTCTTCAATAGGATAGAGCATCTTTGCAACACCTATCAGAACAGAGCAAAGAGAGCCACTTAGCAATTCGCCCCCAGCACGGTAGTGGGTCCATGTACTTGGTGGGGGTGGCTGCTGTCAGG
>NW_022103919.1:5560410-5570817 GCF_000313985.2 Echinops telfairi
AACACCTATCAGAACAGAGCAAAGAGAGCCACTTAGCAATTCGCCCCCAGCACGGTAGTGGGTCCATGTACTTGGTGGGGGTGGCTGCTGTCAGGCTGGTTCTGACTCGTGGCAAATGAGGTACGTACCGGGTAAAACGGCTCCATGGAGTTTTTTAACATCATAATGTCAGAAGCAGGCCCCTGGCCCTATCTTTGGAGCCCCTCTGGGGGATTTGAACCGGCACCATTTCAGCTAGCAGCTGAGCACGTCCTTGTTTGTGCCACCCAGAGATTATCGGCCATTTCCAAAGGTCAGGGGGAAAAGTACAAAGATGAGAAAGGAGAGAAATAAGACTAGTCATGGGTGTTATTGCCTACATAGAAAACCCTAAGGTGTTTACAAAAATCTGTAAGAATTAGGCAGCAAGTTTAGCAAGGTTGTAGAATACAAGGGCAATTCAATGGTATGAGGGGTAGCCCCCAACAATCCAGAATCTTTTTCAAAGCTATGTACTTAACATTTTTTACAAAAATACTCTCCATGACACTTAATACATTTGTCAAATCTGCCATTCCATTCCCTCTCTCTCTTTGCAATTCCATTCTTAGAAACAGTTTTCCAACTCATCTGTTTGGATGGCTGCCGGGAGCTCCCTCTTTGTTCTTCATTCTTCTACGTTGTCAAATCGCTGTCCTTTCATGTCCGTCTTCATTCAAAGAAACCAGCAGAAGTCACATGGAGGAAGGTCAGATGAGTAAGGGGTGCGGGCCAAGAGAGGCATGCTGTTTTTTGCCAACAAGTGGCACACTGAGGTGGCTGTGTGAACAGGTGCGTTGCAGTGGTAGTAAAACCAGTCCCCCATCTGCCACAAATCAGGCCGTTTTTGACACACACCATGATGCAATCTTTTCATAGCCTCTAAATAGAAAACTTGATTAACAGTCTGACCTGGTGCTACAAACTCTAAATGTACTATCCCTCTCACATTAAAAAAAAAACACAAAAAACCTCTCTGGCCACAGCGCCCAGTGTGGCCCACACTCCCTGCTGCCTACACCCCTCCTCCCTCTGCTCCTCCCCAGGCTCTCGGAGCCAGGGCCCGATCCGCCTTAGCAGCCACAGCGCCCGGCACTATGGCTTCTAGAGTGATGTGAATGATGAAGTCATCAAAGTTTTTAATGATATGAAAGTAAGAAAATCGTCTACCCAAGAGGAAATCAAAAAAAGGAAGAACACCGTCCTCTTCTGTTTAAGCGATGACAAGAGACAGTCATTGTAGAGGAAGCAAAGCAGATCTTGGTGGGTGACTTTGGTGATGCTGTAGAAGACCCCGACGCCTCTTTTGTGGAGTTGCTACCTCTGAATGTTGCCGATATGCTTTGGACGATGCCACATACGAAAACAAAGAGTCTCAGAAAGAAGACCTAGTATTTATATTCCGGGCTCCTGAAAGTGCACCTTGAAAAAGCAAGTTGACTGATGCTAGCTCTCAAGAGGCCATTAAAAAGAAGTTTACAGGTATTAAACACGCGTGCTGATATTGGATGATATTAAGGACCGCCCGGCCCTTGGAGAGAAGTTGAGAGGCAATGGAGTCGTTTCACTTGAAGGAAAACCCTTATGAAATGACAGTCACGTGCCATCTGGAGCTTATGGAGCTTTCGTTTCTCCAGCCCAGCCCATTGGAATCGTATGAGGGTTTCTTCTCCCCTCCCCCCTGGTCCTTTCAACACATGCATGAAGAGAGAACATTTAAGCAGCCTACCAGTGATTGCCATTAGACTGTTACAACGCTTACTTTTATGTAGAACCCAAGGAGTTACTTTTATGTAGAACCCAAGGAGTTACTTTTATGTAGAACCCAAGGAGTTACTTTTATGTAGAACCCCAGGGATGCCTTTCTTTAGCCAAAACAACCGGTTAGCTGCCTCCCCTGCAGCAAGCATCACAGGGAAGGTGATTGTCAATGTGAATAGCTTAGAGTACTGTAAAGAGTAAGCTAATTGAGAGCCTTGAAAAGTGTTATCCTCTGGTCAGATGGTAGACTTCATTCATGATTTTTCATAGGTGCAGTTCTGTGAAGCTCAAGCACGCATACACCTCACCTGCCTTGGCAAGCCTATTTTTGCAGAATGGCAGCACAGATAAAACACTGTGCATTGAACACACCTTTTTTGGGGGTAATGCGTTTAACCCTCCACCCCCAAAGGAATGCCAATTAAGGTGCAGATACTGTGTCACCAGCTTGTCCTGGTACCTCGGTGTTCATGCCTGTCCCCTGCGTTGCATGTCTTTGTACAAGAAATAGCTGTTAATTCCTTTTGGTTTTCCATTCAGTGTACACTACTGAGTAAGTTTAGTTTTATGTTTACCATGTGATGTGGCAACACTAAAGAATATTTTGAATATCAGTCACGAGGGCAATTGCTGTCTAAAAGAGCCTTAAATGGAACGTTGTTTTGAGTTCAACTCCTCACCTCACAAAAATGGCCACGTTGCAATAACAATTGTGGCATATTAAAAAAATAAAAGAGCATCGTCTTGATCTATGCTTACACTTGGCAAGCTTTTTTGGGGGGGGCAAGGTGATGATGGCATCGTCCACTGGCTCGATGGATGTTTGATTTCGGGGATGTAAGAATAGCACCATGTCTCCTCACTAGTAATGACCTTGGGAAAAAGTCTGGGTCACTTCAGAGCTGTTCTCTCAACGCACAGCATGTTTCCACCTGACGCTGTTTTTCCTGGTCCGTCAGAACCGAGACACACATTTCACAGTGACCCTTCTCATTCCCAAATCTTCCGTCGAAATTCGCTGAGCTGGGCTCTGAGACAGTCCAGATAACTTCCCCATCTCCTCAATGGTCTGTCGTCAGTCTTTGAGCACAAGTGCATGAATTTTGTCAACATTTTCATCCATTTGGGAAGTTGACAGACGTCCAGAAAGAGGTTTGTCTTCAATCGACATTTCACCTATTTTGAAATGAGGAAACCACTCGTACACTTGAGTTTTTCCCAGCGCGCTGTCCTTGTGAGCTGCGTTCAACATCACAACAGTTTCTGCGGCACTTTTCCTGAACAGGAAACAAAATTTCACAACTGCACGCTGTTCTCTTAAATCAGCCATCACAAAAAAAAAAACAAGGTGCTAGCGAAACGGCTTTTATGAAACAATTCACCGTGACCAGAGAGAACCTTCCCAGGAGATGCCACTGGGTGCACTACCTCAGAGCAAGTCGCTTGGTGCTCGCCTAGTGGGAAAAATGCATACTATGAAAGCCCCGCCCTGCGGAGCTTGTTTCCATTTTTAGTGGGGTACCCCCTCGTATTTCTATAAACTAGAAACAATCAGAAAATAAATGTTGAAAGTACCACTTATAATCCCATCCCCAAACCTAGAAGACTTAGAAATACACTTAATGAAAGATAATTAGGACTTGGGAGCCCTGGTGGCATACTTGTTGGGCTGCTAAGTGCAAGATCCACGATCCGAAACCACCAGTCAGCTCCCCAGGAGAAAGATGAGGCTTTCTACTGTCACAGAGAGTCGCGGTCTCAGAAACTCACAGGGGGAGTTCTACCCTGTCCTATAGAGTCACTACGAGTCAGAACTGATTTGATGGCAGGGAGTTTGGTTTGGTTCCACACACTAAAAGTTACACAGCATGGTTCAGACATCTGAGCTAAATGGACTCTTTTGACACTCCCATTGAATCTGAGAACTTTCATTCTAACCATCAAAGTTACCCCGCCTTGAAAGATCTTCCTTCCCTTTGAGTGGAAGACTTGGGCCTTTGCTGACGAAGAAGCTTTCATCTGGTCCTGACAAGTCACCCGAGGTGCCCAATAAAACATTCACTTGTAAACTGAGAGCTGGAGTAGCCATACCTGTTGCCTCACCTCTTCAACCATGGAGGTAACCTTATTCACATTGATGTCACAAACCCCAGCTCGTTCCCACAATGGTTACGACATATTCTCTTGCGTCTGGAAAGTGCTCATTCGGAACACTCTCATTTTTAGGGACCTTATGAGCCTCTAGCTTTTCTAGTTCTGCGTCTTGCTAGCCTATATCCTGAAAGAAGAGTGTTATCTGGGATTTTACATCAAATAAAGGCACTCTCTTCTGACATGGAAGCATATCGATTTCAATACCATCTTAAAAGATACAACTTTGACTTAAAACGTTGAGTTCACTACAAGTGCAGATCATTTCAAAATGTAGCTACCTATAGATTGAACCTACCTGCTTTAATTTCTTTCCCTTTGCTCACATAAGTAGCAATGAATACTTTTTAAATAAATGGCTTAGTTTTTCTAATGTTGGGAAAATAAAAGAAGACATCAGTAACTCGAGAGATATACCATGTTCATGGACTGAACACCTTAGTATGGTTAAAATGTCCATTCTCGCCAACTCATTGAAATATCTAATCAAACTCATTGAAATATCTACTCAAACGTCCTACAAGCTTTTTGTATGAAGTGACAATTTACATGGGAATGCAAAGGTCCTAGAAAAGTCAAATCAGTTGTAAAAGAACAAAATTGATGGACATGCACGACATGAGGCTCCAGGACTCACTACAGAGCTGTAACAACCAACAGGGTGAGGTGCTGGCATCAGCCTAGATAGATAACAGAGAGATAACTGGATCAATGCAACAAAATAAGGGCTCCAGAAATAGGCCCTATTAATTCACTTAGTGACTTAATTTTCAACGTAGACGTCAGTGAAGGGGAAGTCAAGCAACGCTGCTAGCACAACTAGATATCAGTACTGGTGGGGTGGGAAGACCCACTAAAGGGATTTTAAGACAAAGTGGCTTGTTTTGACTTGTGTTTTTAAGAACTCTAGCTGTCAGATGGAGAAAAGATGGGAAAGGGAGTCAAGAAAACATCAAGGAGGCTCTTTCGGTGGTCTGAGGAAGAGGAGATGAGACCAGTTGGTGGGGTGACAAACCCTGGTACACTTAGAAGCTAGGACTGTCTGGATGCCAGTGCCCCAGGTTCTCCACTTGGATGAGCCTCGGGGTTGCTGTCTTCAGGGCCACTGACCCAGGACGTGTGTAGGTTTCTCCAGGAGCTCTGACCCGTAGGCAGGCTCAGTGGAGGGTATGGATTGAAAGACAGGATCCCTGGGACCTTGCCCCAGTCTAGTCACCCAGGACTATTCTTCAGGATTAGGGCTGGGGCAGTGTCCTGATGCCCCCCTGGCACATGGAAGCAGTAAGGGTGGAAAATGGCTCACCCAGGAGAGACAGCCAGTTCACCTCCACCTTGATCTCTGCCGCTGGGCAACCATCCACCCCGCTGCTTAGTGGGGAGCTGGCAGCTCGGCTCTCTGTTTTTCTCTCAGGAGAGCTATGGCCTCACTGTACCTCATGTCACCAGAGCTAGTGCGTCAGGATGGACCAATCCTCTGGGCTGCAGCCATTTCTGCTGCGAGAGTAAAGGTCCCTGTGTCCTGGGATCCTGGCCCTGGGATCTCAGCTAATCCGAGAGTTGACCTCAAGCCTGGGTAGAGTACAGGGTTAGGGCCCAGGCTTACAGAGAGTGGGTCCTAGTCCCTGCCCTGCCACTCACCTACTGTGTGGCTGTGGGGGAGATGCCTCCTCTCTCTGTGCTGCCACGTCCCACCTACCATGATGATGTTTGGTGCCATCCAGGCGGTGCTAGCTCATCCTGACCCTATATGGCAGCGTTAAACTAGCATTAGACTGTAGTGATCTTCATGGAAGGAGATTGCCAAGTATTTTCTCCCTTAGCGCAGCTGTGGGTTCAAACCTGCAGTACGGAAGTTAGCAGCTGATTATTTAACCATTGTTCTGCCAGGGGTCCGTAATAATATTACAGGTCTCTCAGGCAGGATGACATCCTTATTCCTCCAAGGAAATACCGTTTTTTTGTTTTTTTGCTTTTTCCCCCCCTGCCCTCTCCCACCGAAAGACCATTAATATGATGATTACTCCAAATCACACCCCAACTACAAGACGAAACCGAAGTGTTGCTTTTTAACCTACCTCTACAGTCTGGAATCGATCCAATAGGCAATCAAGATGAATTGCTAATTACTGGTGATTGTAATGTGAAAGTTGGAAACAAGGAAGAAAGATTGGGGATTGAAAAACATGGCCTTGGAAATGACATCAGAGATCACATGAGAGAATTTTGCCAGACCAACACCTTGTTCATTGCCGATACCTTTTCCTCAACAACATGAATGGCGACTGCAAACATAAACCTCAACAGGTGGAATACAAAAACAAACAAACTGGGGGAAAAAACAGCCAAACTGCTCTCAATTCATTTCTGACTCATAGTGACCCTAGACTAGAACTGCCCCGCCCTAGGGTTTTTTGTGACTGTAACTCTTTAGGGGAAGAGAGAGCCTCATCTTTCTCCCACAGAGTGGCGAACCTTGAGGCTACCAGCCCAACATGTAAGCAAGCAGGGCTCTGAACGAAATAAATGGGAATCAAATCCACTACATCTCTGATGATGATGGAGATGCTCTCGATTATCCATCAGAACAAGAACCAGGACTGTTCAGGTTGAAGCGGAAGAAAATTAAAGCAAGTCCTCTAGAGCCAAAGGATGACCTTGAACGTATCCCACCTGAACTGAAAGGCCGTCTCAAGCATCGTTTTGCTGCATTGAACACCAATGACTTATGGCATGGCATCAAGGACGGGCTACACTAAGAAAGCAACAGGTAATTAAAACGACAGAAAAGGTCAAAATAGATGTCAGAAGAGACCCCGACCCTTGCTTCTCAACGTAGACTAGCGAAAGTGAATGGAAGAAATGATGGCCAGGCTTCAAAGGGCAGCTTAAGAAGGCAAATGATTATAAGGAAACGTGCAAAGATCTGGAGTTAGAAAACCGAAAGAGAAAGGCGTGTCTGGCATTTCTCCAGCTGAGAGATGAAGAAAACATTCAACCCTCAAGTTAGAAGAGTGAAGGATTCCATGGGCAAACTATTGGGAACAAACCCAGGGAACAACAAAGGAAGATGGAACGAATACATAGTCACTGCCCCCAAACCGATGGGCCCCCAGTCAGGCCTTTTAGGAGACCCCATGTGATAAAGGACCAATGGCATTGAAGGAAGAAGTCCTCGCTGCACTCAGGGCATTAGCAGAAAACAAGGCTCTAGGAATTGGCAGACGACCAACAGAGATGCTTCAACAAACGAAGGCCACGCTGAAAGCCCTCACTGGCCAGCCAACTGGAAGAGATCCATAGTTGCACCTATTCCAAAGAAAGGTGCTCCAACAACATGTGGACACTGCTGGGTAATATCATTAATAGCTCCTTCAAGTGAACTTGTGTTGAAGATCATTCGAAAACAATTGCCGTACTACATGAGGAGGGAATTGCCAGAAACACGCACAGGATCCAGAAGAGGACATCGGACGAGGGCTATCATTGCAAACATCAGCTAGACCTTGCTTGGAAGCAGCGGATACCAGAAAGATGTTACCTGTGCTTTGCCGACTATGCAAAGGCATTGGACTGCGTAGGCTCTAACAAATCATACATCACACTGAGGAATGACGTACCAAGGCAGAACCTGGACGTAGACCGAGAGGCAGTTGTTTGACCAGAACAAGGAAGTATTGCCAGGTTTAAAGACGGGAATGGTGTGTGCCAGGGGTGTCTCCTTTCACCATATTCACTCAATCTGTATGCTGAGCCAACGATCTGAGAAGCTGGACTATGTGAAGAAGAATTCGGCATCAGATCGGAGGAAGAATCCTTTTGCCAACCTGAAATTTCCAGATGACGCACTCTTGCTTGCGGAAAGCAAAGACTACTTGAAGTAATTTTACTGACAAAGGTGTCGATCCTTGAGGATGGATTATACCGCAACATAAAGAAAATTAAAACATCCTCACAACGGGCCCACTAAGCCACATCGGGGTGAAGAGTGGCGTGGTCAAGGCTTTCCTTTAACTTATATCCACAGTCCAGGGGACCCTGGGAGCAGCCGTCAAGAATCAAGCACCTCATTGCACTGGTCAGATCTGCTGCAAACGAGTTCTCTAAATGTCACTTTGAGGACTAAATACCTGACATAGCTGCGGTGTTTTCAATGGTCTCAGATGTTAGGCGAAATCTCGGCGGTATGCAAGCAATCAACAACCAAGCTCACTGCCATCGAGTGAAATTCTGACTCACAGCGACCCTACCAGCCAGCAGTTCTGAGACTGTAACGCTTCATGAGAGGGAGCGGTTGGTGGGTTCAAACTGCTGACCAACATGTAACCACTACGCCACCAGGACTCCTGTATAAGGAATACTAAAGAAAAACGGATGTCTTTGAATTAGAGTGCTGGTAAAGAATATTCGATATACCATGTGCAAACAATTCTGTAACCAGAATATTCCTGAGAGCCAGGATGGCAAGGCTCTGTCTCACAAACTTCGGACATGCTTGCTTGGTACAGTAGAGGGTCAGCCAAAACAAGGAAGCCTTCCCGAGACGGGCTGGCACCGTGGCTGCAGCAATGGGCTCAAACCCCGCAAGGATGGTGAAGGCGGAGCAGGACCAGGACCAGATGGTGTTCATTCTGCTGTGGATGGAAGTAGAGGTGAGTTGGGACAGACCCTATGGCACCTAACAGCAACAACTTCACACCGTGTAGTGATGAAGATTAGATGCAGGTAAAGAGCGTCCAAGGACACCTGATGGGAACCATCAGCGGTGTGGCTATGGCCATGGCCACGAGTTATCCAGATGACCTTTCACCCCCACTCCCAGCAGACCGCTCCATGCAGGCAGGGAGGCACTCCTCACTCTGCCCTCTTTCTAAGACCCAGGTCATGGGGCTTTGCTTTGGGGCCCCCATTGAGGGAACATCAGGCCTGATAGCCTCTGTTTCCCTGTCTAGTGCTCTGTAATACTCCAAGGAGATGGTCCAACCCACCCACCCCTCACAAACTTTCTCAAAGGGCAATGCGATCTCAAAAGCCAAAGCCTTCATGCCAACTCCTCCTCCCCTGGACCACTGATAAAGAGACAGGCTGGATGGGAAATGACCTGCCCAAGGTCACACAGTTTCTGTGACCTGCTCCCTGCTGGTATCCAAAGGCCCAGTGGCTCTATGAGGTCCAGCCCTGACCCGGTAAGTGTGCTAAGGGGCTTCTGCCACACTGCGTCCTGGTTGAAAGGTGTCTAAAGACTCTGAGTACAGTCACCAGGACCCATGCGTGGGTTGCACCATGCTAAAAGAGATCTGGCCATCACAGGCCACCGGTTTGGATGCTAGAGGGACTTGAAGCTATGGCTTTGCAACCTGGTTTTGATGCCCCTTCTCTCCTGGGAGGACCTCCAGTTAAGTTGGCTGGCTGTGTGCCTAACTAGACTGCCAGTGTGCTCTGGGGCGGGGATGGCTGGCAGAGGCAGGTGTTGAATCAAAAGAGTGCTGACGTCAAGGCGGTGGCTGAACAGAGAGGCCCAGAGACTGAGAAAACAGCCTTCCCCTGTCTGCGGAAGGGCCCTTCCTCCGGCTGCTGCTCCTTTGCAGGAAAGGGCCAGGCCAGTGTCACAACCTTAATGTCACCTATTACCCTCCCCACCCCCACCCCTAATCTCCCAAGAAAGCTGAACAGCCAAGCCAGCAGGGCAGGCTTGGGCCTTCCGCCCTGCCTCTCCTGTGCCCAGGGTCAGTCCCTGGCCTTGGACAGGCTCCCAGGGCCTGAGGTACCGAGTTTGTGGCTGTACTGTGTGGTGCTTTGAGCCCTGACAACCAGGTGGGGACACTGGTGATGCAGAGGGTCTTCTGAAGGCCAGTCTGGAATCACAAGGGTGGGTTTCTTTTTGCAAGCCAGAGGTTTCCCTGCTGTGACCCTCCTGGCCTGCTATCTACTCCATTTGCTTACCAGCTACCGCATGACCCTGGGAGACAGCCAGTAACCAAACAAGTACTGAAGGATGTCACTCCGGAGTTCATGGCAGGCCAGGCAAAGCCCAGTCTTCCACTGGGTGCAGTGGGCCCCTGTGAGGGGGGCAGCTGGGGATGAAAGGAGGGCCCGTGTGGTCTCCAGGACACCTCGCGGGATCAGAGCAGGCACGGTGACTCCCAGGGCCCTAGTGGGCAAGAGTGACTGTGAACCCAAACGCTGGCAGAGGGGACCTGCCCAGAGGCGGCGCAGGAGAAGGCCCTGGCTAAGTAAGACCTGCTGTGACTGCTGGGATTCCAGCTTACTAAACCTGGAGGCAGTTCTGCTCCGGCAGAACGAGTCTAAAATCCACCCCACCGCACCTAACAATACCATGCCCCCCCCCCCTCCTGGCCCGGCTCAAAGCCTTTGAAAGCTGCTTCTCAAGGGCCAGGAGGCCCTGCAGGCTACGCGGCTCCACACCCAGCCGCCTTCTCTGCCATGCGGCCAGGCCCGGAGACCCGCCCGCCTCGTTCC
>NW_022103919.1:5571289-5576394 GCF_000313985.2 Echinops telfairi
GCGGTGAGCCAGGGGCCTAGGGCGGACGCCGGAGGCGCTGAGCGCCCTGCGCTCTGACTGCGGCCGGTGGGGAGCTCGCTGACCCCTGGAGGGTGTCGCCCCGACGTCGGGGACGCGATTTCCCAACTCCCCGGCCGCGGGGCGGGGCAGGATGGACGCCCGGCTCTGAGGAGCACCCCGTTTTGCCTGGATTTTCCTCCTCCGGTCCAGCTTCCCTGACCCCCTCAAGGGGAGACCTTGGGGTGCCTGGATGTGGGGGACGCTCCTGACGCGTTCAGGTCCTCACTGGCTCACTGCCTCTAGCCTGGCCATTCATTTTCCCTCTTGGCGAGACCAGAATTCCAGCCCCACCTCGGGCCCCCCACTTCTGGGGCCTGGCATCTGACTTTGCCCCGAGCCTCAGTTTACCCCGACAGACGGGCTTGGATGGGAGCGGGCTCGCTTTCCCGCAGGGTGCCGCAGGCGCCCGACCCCGCCACCGGAGAGGGGTCTGCGGCCTGCGCTGTGCCCAGCCGGCGCTGGTGGCATCGCCCAGGGTGGCGGTGCCCCGTTTTCCCCTGGCATTGGCTCAGGGCTGTGGGAGGGGCCGGGCCGCAGGAAGCCGCAGCCCCGTCTGGGCTTCTGCTGCGATGTCCAACGCGGGGCTACGCCCGCCCTTGGGGAGAAAGGGTCAGCGAGCAGTGGAGGAAATCCCCTCCCATCCTGCCCGAGCGCTTCCTGACGGCGAGGCACGGTGGCCGCCACCTCAGCGCCCCTCTCGGTGGGGTGGGGATGGCTCCCTGGGAGCTGCCCGGCGTGGCTGCCATCCGGGGCGCGCAGAGACCTGTCCTTCCCCCAGGGCCGAGTCGGGAGGGCCCTTGGCTTTGATCCTTTCCCTCCCAGCCTACTTCCGGGTGACAGGAGCAGCAGGTTCTGGAATGCTGCAGATCCAAGGCCCGAAGGCCAAGGCAGGTGAAGGCGAAGGCAGGTGCGTCTCGGTGAGGACTGGGGCTGGGCCACCAGCTCCCCAAGCCTCAGATTCTCCGCGTCTTAGCTGGCGCAGGCTCAGAAGACAGAGATCCTAAGGGGCTGGAGCGGAATGGGTCCACTGAGCCCAAGAGCAAGTGTCCTGATGAGTTAGGTTCTGATGCGGGCTGCCTGCAGAGACTGATGTGGACACACAGGGGTAGGAGCTTATGCAATAAATAGCTCAGACCTGGAGGAGTCCTTGTTCCACGCCAGGACTTCCAACCGGTTCATTCCGGTTCAATCACCTGCGGAGAGTTTGCCTGTCCACCTCATATGGACTGAATCACAATCCACATTATATAGATTCTGATTCAATCTCCCTGGGGTGGAAAAGCCAGTTCTCAGCAAGGGGTCAGCCTGGAAGGAGCCTGTTTGAAGCCCTGTTCCAAACTTCCTCTCCACCTCTCACCTTCTCCCTAGCATCCCCTGCGGGAGCCGAGCTGGGGGGCCTGCAGGGAGCATGGCCCAGCCCCCTGTGTGTTACGGGGAGAAGTGATTCTGGCTTGCGAAATATGAGTGGACCGAATGGATGACTCATCACAGCTGAACACCTAGAACAAGGCCAGGCAGGGGGTGCCATGCAGGGAGTAGGGTCCTCCTGTTCTCAGCATAGTGTAAACACCCCTGAGTAATCACCTTTGTCCTCACCAATATCCCCAACCCTGGGTGGAGGAAGATAGCTGGGTTATTGGGGTCCCTGAAAGAGTCCAATATTCCCGGTTTGATTCTCAGGCCCCAGAGACTTGTGCTTGACTTGTGCTTCTTCATTTGTCCATTGAGAAAACAAAATTCTTCCTCAGGCTCACCTTAGATGTGATGATAGAACTGAGCGAAGACTTTCTAGTGAATGGTTAGGTTGAATCCAGTAGGGGGACAGTGGCACCTCCAGGCCAAAGTGTGGAATTGCAGCCTCCCTCTGTAAGACAGGAGTTGGGATGGCTAATCTTAGAACTCTTAAGGAATCTTAGAACTCTTAAGGCAGTGGTTCTCAGCCTTCCTAACGCCAAGACCCTTTCATACAGTTCCTCATGTGGTGGGGACCCCCAGACTGTACAACTATTTTCGTTGCTACTTCACAACTGTAATTTTGCTACTGTTATGAATCGAGAGACCCCTGTGAGAGGGTCGTTTGACGCCCCCAAAGGGGTTGCGACCCACAGGTTGAGGACTGCTGTCTTATGGTCTAAACTCTAGATGAAGCCATGTTTTATAAAACATTATGATGAACTCGGGGTTTGAATGTTAGTGAGGGGTTCCAGAGAACAGAGAACAGTAAGCTACATGACGCAGGACATGAAGCAAGAGAATACACCCGTGGCGATGTATTGGAAATGTTATTCTCTGGACATGGATGCATAAAGGGAAGGGAGTCCACGTGAGGGTCTTGCAGCGAGTGGATGGTCTAGTAATGAATTTGCGATCTGGTGTCGGTCTGGGTCAGAGCCCCAACACTGCATCAGCTTTGTGACTTTGGGCAGGGTGCTTAACCCTCCTGCACATCCGATTCCTCACAGGTAAAGAGTAGGTAATAGGTCATCTCTACCTTGAAATGAAGTGTTGGGAAGTGAGCCCCGGCCTGCTTTTATACTCATTCCAGCTCCAAAGCGTCCCTTAGTGCTGTGCCCAGGAGGGCCTCGCACGATCCCTGGAAGCGGGCAGTAGGGTTCTGCTGGGCTGGGCGGTGAAAAATGTCCTCTGCCTTGTCAACTAAGGCCCAGAAGGCAGTGCCTGAGCACGAGGCCACCTTCCTCCCTTATTTCAGATGTCCCTGTCCTAGTGAGGATGTCTAGGCTGGTGCTGGGGGTTGAGGGGCAAAGATGTTCTTGGCAGTGGGGAGACACCACGAGACTTGTTAAAGGGCGGTTCATGGCAGTGGTCAGGAGAGTTTAGTGGGCTCTGAAACACACACACGCACATGCACACGCACACGCACACATCAACATCTCATCGAATCCTCACCTCGCCCCGTGGAGGACAGAAGGACAGGCTGTTCTCATTCCAGGTTTAGAGCTTAGGCACCGTGGCCCTTGGTCTGGCTGATGAGTCACTGTGCTTCCCCCGGGGGAGCTCACACATGGATTGGCCCTGAGGTTCCTTCTCCATCTCCATGTTCCTTTCCCCAGTGCAAAGCCTGGCCTTTATCTCACAGGCCGCTGACCTCAGGGGCAGAAGGAGGAGGTGGCAAGGTGCCGGGAGGACAGGAGGCGAGGTGAGCATCAGGTGCCATCCTTCTCCCAGCCCAGCTGCCCAGCTTGTCTCTGTGCCCAGCTGGTCTACAGGCCCAACTTAATCATACACGTGACTTTCTCAGGTGCATGCTGCCAAGACAGCCGTTCTTGCACATCACCTGGGTCCGGTGGCACCCACCTTGCAGACCAGGCCCTCGGGGTCTACATGTATCACAGTCTGACAAACAAGAGGAGCTCTGTGATTTTGGGGGTAGAGCATGTGTTCAAGTCCAGACTGTGGGGATTTGGACCCCTCTGCACAGAGAGGAGCATCTGGGAGTAGGAGCAGCGGTGCTGCCTGCTGCATGCCAGGCAGGCATGGTGGGACCCCAAGGCAGAGGAAGGTGATCTGTCTCCTCTTTCTGTCCTTCCCTCCTCCCTGTCCCTTCTTGACTCCAGGTGCCTTTGGAAGGTGGTAGAAGCAGAGCCTGCCTGTTAGAGCTGGGTATATCTTGGGGTGGCATCATTTCTCCCTATCTCAAGTCCACCCCCGTCCACGGCCATGGATTCTGGCCTACCTGAGACGCCCCTGACCACTCTCCTTGGCCCAGCACCCCTCTCCCCTAGGCCTTCCTTGAGAGGGGTGGCTCTGTACCTCCCACCCCGGGTTATGGAGCCCAGCCAGTCTGGTTTTGAACCTTGGCTCTTCCACTTACCAGCCAAGCCAGACCTTGGGCAAGGTCCCAAACCTGAGCCTCCGTCTCCTGGTCCCTGAAATGGGGACAACCCCACAGTGAGGGCCTCGGCCTGTGATGGACATGGATGGTGGTGAGGATTTCATGGGCGTAGACACAAGTGGAAACTTGGGAAATGAAGCACTTATGGTATGTGGTTTTTTAAGAACATGCCACAGGACACAACCACACCAGCACAGCAGACACCAGGGTTCCTGGGAACATGTTCTCCCTGAGAGCTTCCGGAGGCAGGAGCCAGGACCTCCGGGGCCTCCCTGCTCCATGAGGCTGCTCAAAGGGGGTTCGGGCGGCTGGGGAGGCTAGGGTTCAGGGCGTCTAGCCCCACCCACCTGTCTGTCTGTCAGGGCCGACAGCTGAGCAGCTTTTGCCTTTGCAGAGTGGTTCGCTGAGCTGTGGAGACAGGTTCTGGAAGAAGAGATCCCACGCCACCAATTCCAGGTATGAGCCAAGCCTTTCTGCCTCCATCTCTACCCCCTCCCTGACCAACTAACATCCTGGGTATTGCCTGGCTGCGGTTGCCATGGGCACCATATGCTGGCTCCAGGGTCAAGGTCTGCTGAGTCACTAGCAGCCCGGGGCCTGGGCAATGGGGCTCTGCCAACCCAGACAGGATCTGGCCCGCAGGTGAATGCCCAGGCAATGGGAGAACCATGGGCATGGATCCCATTGAGGACCCCAGACTCCATCTTCTAGGTGTTGTGTCCACCCACCCTAAGTCCAAAGGGCAGAGAAGGGCGTCCGAGGGGGAGAGGCTAGTGGGTGGTGGGTTTGTGAGATGTGTTAGGAACTGTGTGGTTCTACCACGTGGCCAGACTCCAGCTCACACGTGGCCGGGGCAGTCAGGACAGCCACTTCACCTCGAGAAGCCTCCGGCATGCAGGGCGTGCTCACTGCACCAGGGCCAACATCACTGATGGTTGTGATGGCAGGTGACCCTCTGGGTTTCTGTACATCTGTGAAGAGATGGCCAGCCTCTTCCATCGGTGTCTGATGAGGGCCCACCACCACCCCCAGACACAAACAGCTCCCCTCTATGTGTGCACCAGTGGGCCAGGTGACCTGGGTTCAAATGTGGCCCCTCCCACACGTTGATCGTGACCTTGGGCTGGTGGCCCTGCCTTTCTGACCCTCTGTGTCTTCTTCAGCAAAAGCTGCCTGATGGCAGCACCTACTC
>NW_022103919.1:5576559-5589421 GCF_000313985.2 Echinops telfairi
AGCCTGAGCGGAGCTGATGGGCAGGAAGGGGTGAGCATCTGTGTTCCCTGCAGAGCCCAGCCGGGTCTCCTGTGAAAGATCCTGGGTCAGAGAAAGCCATTGTGCTTCTGCCTGGCTATGTTCTGCTCTGAGACTCAGTTTCCCTACTGTGCTTTGGGGTTGCTGAGCCCCTCCCAATGAGGTGGCCCATTGTGTCATCCCCCACCCCCACCCACCCCCCAAGGAACCTGCATTTGGAAAGTGTCTTGACACCGCAAATCCCAGTGAGTGGAGGGGGCAAAAGAGGGCCCATGGGAGGCAGCAGTGGAGGCTGGGTAAGGGCCCAGGTTCCCGGGCCGGACACACACGCACCCCGCCCTCAGCCCCAGTGTCGGGCTCTGCGATGGAGATCGTGGGTCACAGCGGGGTTTAGGGCCCAGCACTGGCTGCTTAGCAAGGAGCAGTCAGGGCTGGGGATGCGTCTGCTGCCTGAGTCGAGGGGCCAGAGCCCCTTCCGACTCCCCCAGCTGCCTCGTCTCCTTCCCTCCTCCTGGCCTGGGTCCAGCAGCTCAGTTCATATGCCTTCCTCTCTGGGAGGGGCTCCGCTTAAAGAGGTAGCTCCCTCCCCCCAGCCCTAAAGGTAAGCTGGGCTGTGTGTAGGGGCAGGGTCCTGCGAGGTAAGGTGGAAGGACTGTGACCTCAGGTGGCCCCATTCTAGGTGCACATCCTTTTCCCGGCCCACCAGCAAGCAATGGCTTTGTCCAAGGCCGGGGGTGGGGGTGGGGGAAGCAGGGGGAGCTAAACTACGTGCAGAGACGTACAGCTGCCAGGTCAAGGCCGGTTGACCCCTAGTCCCTCACACCACTCTTCGACTCTTTCCAGACAAGATGTCCGGCAAAGGCTCCGTGGTCCTGGCCTACAGTGGTGGCCTCGACACCTCCTGCATCCTCGTGTGGCTGAAGGAGCAAGGCTATGACGTCATTGCCTACCTGGTGAGGCGGAGTCCCTCCCTTCTTTTGCCACCTGTGGCCAGTCCTGACCAGCGCCCAGCTGGCTGGCTCCAGTATCCGCCCCCTCCCCCCTCCACCGCTCCCTTGCCTTGACTTTGAGAGAGCAGCTTCACAGTGCATTCCCTCACGTTCTCCGTCTGCAAAATGGACACTTCCTCGTCCCTCAGGACTGGGAGGAGGCCAGATCCTCTGTGGGTGACCCCAGGGCAGGGTGGGGAACCCTTTTTTTTCTCCCCTGCCAAGGGCTATTTGGATTGTTCTAACCTCTTTCGAGGGCCGTACCGTATGATCGACTGAAAAATTAACCTGCAATATTAGGTCAAACATTTCATTAACTTCACCCTGATGTGCTGGCTGGAGCTACTTCACTTTGGGGAGCCGTGTGATCTTATTGGATATTGTTGATTTCAGAGGCCAGAGGTTCCCGACCCTTGCCATAGGGGGGTGGGGCATGGGAGTGGTCTTGGCAGTGCTGCTGGGCCAGCCTTCCTGGGGAGTGGCCAGAACGTAGGTCTGAAAGCCACAGAGAAAACCTATCGGCTTCCTTTCCCCGCCCCAGGCCCCCAGCCCCACGGAATTCAGTAGAGATTGCCAAATCCCACTGTGACTGAGCTGAAAACCCTTCTGCGTGAAATGACAGGTTCTGGAGTTGAACTGCAAGAACGTTTAACAAAGACCCTAGTCCTGGAGGAAACCACAGGGATGCAGCCAGGAGGCGGATCACGCTAGAGGAGGAGCTAAGGACATACTTCCCTGAAGAGGAATTGTGTAGAACCTAGAGCCCTTGAGAGACTTCATTGCAGGGGGCGGGGCAGGAATAAGTTCGGGAAGGTTGTTATTTAAGCTAAGACAGATGCTTCTAAGGCAGGGGGATATTTGTGATTGGGCCGCCGGGCCGTGAGAGGGTTCTCGGCTTCCCCTGAAAGGAAATCTCAAGTGAATGTGGGTTTGGAAAGTTCCGGTGAGGGAAGGTCCGTAATTCGGATGGAAGCACCTGGGACTGATCTAAAGCGGTCAAGGTGTCTTCTGATTGGCATGGGTAATAGACTGTGTGGGTTGCCTTTCCCCGGTCCAGGGTCCGTGGCAGACATCACTAGTCAAATGAACTCTTCTGATGCCTCTGGGTGGGCACAGCCTCTGAGCCTTTTGCCACTTGGCTGTGCTGTTCTTGACTCTTGGTGCCACATCCTGGAAGTCCAACTCAAGCTGGCTTGAGAAAAAAAGAGAAGAAATGAACAAGATAGTCTTGGGTTCGTGTCCCGGGCTGAGAAGTCCACCGGTGTATCTAGCTTCAGGCTAGGCTGGATCCAGGTGCTTCTCCGGGATCTCTCTCCATCTCCTTTTGACTTCCTTGGCCTCTCCACATGGCAGATAAGACAGCTGCCAACAGCTCCAAAGTCACCCTGGCCTAACCTTCCCAGGAAGAGGAGGCTTCCCCAGTGGCTCTGGTGTCAGGACCCACAAGGACCCCTGTTGGCCTATCAGAATCAGTGTCCACCCGATACCAGTCACTGTGGTTGTGATGTGGGAGGCTCTGATTGGGAAGGGAGGAAGGGATGTGATCCCCACATCTTCCATGCCGAGCAGGATCTCCCCAGGAGAGAATTGATTATTCTCAGGGAAGCTGGGGACTGGGCTCCAAGCAGACAAATGGCCAGTGGTTTGTCTGCAGCTGAAGTTCATGTGCCCTAACTACCATCCCAGCCTTCATCCGTCATACAGTGGGGAGAGCCAGGCCCGCTCCTCTGGCCTCCAGCAGTACAGTGGGGCACAGACCACAGGCTGGCAGTTTTCAAGCTGAACCTGACCTCAGATGAAGCTGCTAACACTGGACTCTGGCCAGTCCAGAGTAGAATTCAGGCAGCAAGGGTTCAGACGAGGGTCTGGGCAGCAGGCCAGAGTCCAGCGGGGTCGGACACAGGCTAGGGCCCCAGCTGCGGGGCCAGCACTGGGAGCTGCTGAGCGCAGGCACCTCGGGATGGTCAGGGTTCAGCCTGGGATGCGTGTGATCCTAGGGGCCGGTGGTTCCTGACAAACCAACAGCCGGTTGGCACCAGCTGTTGAGAAGTCAGATTCCAGGGAGATCTTGGCCCTCCTTCAGCCAGGTCCACCAAAGTTTACATTCCAGAAGCCTCGGAATGCACACGGGCGAGGCTGAGCCAGCCCCTGGCCCCTTGAAATCTGCTCTCCGGCACACGTGGGCAATCCAGTTCCAGCAACGGGGGTGGTTCTGTCTCCGGACGCTGGTTCTCACCCTTTCTCCTTACCATGACCTCCGGCCCTGCGGAAGGGAATCACCTTTTGAGATGGCTGTGGGTGGAAGGCACTCCCTGAGACACTACCTGGGCTGACTGGGCCTCTCGGTTTCTGCTCTGCAGGCCAACATCGGCCAGAAGGAGGACTTCGAGGAAGCCAGGAAGAAAGCGCTGAAGCTCGGAGCCTCAAAGGTATCCAGTAGCTGCAGAGTGTCAGGGCTGAAGGCAGGCGGAGGCTAAGGTGGGGTGTTGCCATCCAAGGCGCCTTGTCCCTGCTTCTAAGAGAATGAGATGGTTACCCTCTTGCCTCCCTCCAGCACCCAGCCACCCCAACTTCCCATCCATCCATCTCTTCTCCATCTGTCCAGCCACCTGCCCATCTCCCTTTGACCTCTCTCCATAAATCCATCCATCCGTCCGTCTACCCACCCCCCTAGGCATCCTGCGTTGACTTTGAGTTTGAACTACTTAGAGAGTCGTAGGAATCTGCCAAAGCAGTACCATGGGGCGTGGGGTGGAGGGGGCGGGGTGCAGCTGGTTCGTGGGTGTGAGGACCCCCTGGGAGTGAGGAGCGATTTGGGAACCAGACAGAAGTGGCGAGGCACCGCATTGTGTGGGTGTGCTAAAGGCCGCTGAGGTGTGTTGGCTCTAAAACAGCTAGTTTCCCCTTTTGTGAATTTCACCGCCATAAAGCAAAGAGTCCTGAGACCCCGTCATTATTGCGTTAAAGGTGCCACCACGTCACTTTTGGCTCTTGGCTCTCTGTGCCCTCGGTTTTCTTGGTTGTCAACTTTACAGGAGACATCACCAGATCTCCCTCCGGAGGAACCACTGCCTGGGGCCGAACTGCCAATGTTCGTGTTAGCCTCCGAGCACAACCAGGGCCCCTGCGACCTCATTCCACTCACTGTCCCAGAGCCGATCCCAGTGCATAGGGACCCCACGTAGGGTTTCTGGAAACCATGAATGTGTCCTGGTGCAGAAACCCCCAGGGTGCAGCCGGGGGCTTTGAACCTCCAACCTTGCAGTTCGCAGCCCAGCACCCAATCCCATGAGACCCTTGGGAATTATTGGGAGGCCCCAGAGCTTTTGTGGCTTGCATCTATTTCTATTTATCATATTCTAAATGGAAGCTGACATTTAAACAATGGCAATTCACTTAGGAAGAGCAATACCATTAGGTGCTAACCGAAGCTATAGATTTGCTTCTTAAAGCTAATTATCTTCCAACACAACAATAGCAACAAACATTCATTAAGACTGGTATTGATTTACATTTCTTTCAAATCTCTCTTCATGATTGGCTGATTAGAAGATAGCTAAATTCATGTACTGTTGGCGTGGACACGTATGGAGATGTATCATGAGGGAGAAGAGGCATGTTTTAATAGCCTTTCTCAGAGAATCACACCAAAATTCAAGGCCTGGTGGCTTCTGACAGACTGGCGGACTTTAGACTCAGAACTGACCAGTGCGTTGTTTGTAGTCCGTTCCCTTAGACTCCGTTGGTTCCCTGGGCACCGTGATCGGATCTTTCACTTGTCCCTGCCTGTGTCACATCAGGCATTGATCATTTGGGAAATGTCGTTTCACTGTGTTGTGTGGATTTCCCGGGTTTTGACACATCTCCTTACACAAAATTAAAATATCGCGTTCGTTAATAACAGCACTGCTAACATGGGAAGTATTGGGAAACTGTCAAACTCACTGAGGTGGATGCAAGCCTTGTCATCTAATTTCTGCTTGAAAGCTTGGTTTTGTCATGAACAACCTATGATCTCTGTTTCTCTGGAGGGGACAGGCACGTTTCATTAAGGTTTGCGGGAATGGCTCTGGAAACCCAAGCCGGAGCCGCCCCATTTCCTCTGCTTATTGTTCTTGCAAGTACAAACCCTGCTCCACGAGGAAAGGGGCTAGTTCAGCTGGCAACTCCCAACTCCCGACTCTGGGAATCGGCTTTTTCTGCTCCCGTAAGCTCGTCTGGCAAGCTTGTGTCACAGGCCCCGGCCCAGACAGACACCGAGAACGAGAACAGAGACCGAGTGCAGTCTGGCGCCTCCAGGCTGAGCCAGGCATTTCGCCCATTGCTCTTTCATCATCTGTGTGGATGTCAACGTGGGGAAAAGGCAATTCACACGGGGGTCACACGCCGGGCTTCGATCCGCAAGGTTGGCAGCTCAAAACCACCAGCTGCTCCACAGGAGAAAGACGGGCTTTCAACTTCCGAGTTACCGTCTCAGAAACCCACAGGGGCAGTTCGACTCCATCCTGTGTGTCACTGTGGGCATCGACTTAATGGCGGTGAGGGTCGTTATAAAATCGTGTTGACCCAGTGCCTCCCTAAAAGGATCCTGGGTGTCCCTGGAGAGAGGGCAACAGGATCCTGTCTTGAGAGCAGCTCTGAATTGAGGTTTCTCAGTCTTGCTGTTGCTGCCAGTTGGTCAGCAGCCCTGTGCATTGTGGGATGTTTAGCAGTATCCTCGTCTTTCACGCTAGATTAAGGTGACCAGATGTCCCACTTTGTGCGGGACAGTCCCAATTTTTGGCAATTTTTAAAAGTCCCGATGTTTGGAAAGAATGCACAACAAGCTAGGGAATGGTCTATTTGGTCCATATAGACCAAATTTTTAATCAACACCCCCCTCCCAGTCCTGCTTTAAATTTGGTCACCTTATGCTAGCTAGATGCCAGACCATCTATCTCCCACCCCTGCCAGTTGTAACAGCCTGAAAACTACTGCTCCAGATGGCAACTAAGTTCCATCGGTACCCAGAATAATATATTGAGAGGGATTCAGGGACCAATCAGCTTCAAACAGATGGTGTGCTAGGGTTGATTAACAATGTCTGCCAAGATGACAGGAGGAAGAGACTCAGGCGCGCATGCTGGTGCTGATTAGTGATGTCTACTGCAGATACGGCAATAGAAGCAGTAGTACAGTTTGTCACTATCAACCGGCAGATCAGCTGTGTCTGCCATAGATGCAGGCCATCAAGGCCCCTAGGGTTCTGTATTCTGATTGGGTCCCCAGTTCCTGGCTGAGTAGCCTCTCTCTCACGGGCTGCTCTCCCTATAGGTGTTCATCGAGGATGTCAGCAAGGAGTTTGTGGAGGAATTCATCTGGCCTGCTGTCCAGTCCAGCGCACTGTATGAGGACCGCTACCTCCTGGGCACCTCGCTTGCAAGGCCCTGCATCGCCCGCAAGCAAGTGGAGATCGCCAAGCGGGAGGGAGCCAAGTATGTGTCTCATGGTGCCACGGGAAAGGTAAGGCGATGATTCTGGGGCAAAGGGAGCGTGGGCAGAGGGAGAAGCAGGCCGCTCTGCCGGGATCAGGCAGGCCTGCTAAGGACACAATGAGGACAATGCATATCCCCTGTGGTTTTAGGCTTTGCCTCCAGGACAGAGTCAGATGCTCAGGCTGACCGTTGTTAACATCCACATAAGAATGGTAGTTACAGCTAAGAGCTGAGCGCAGCCATGGAAGAGGCAGAGGCTCTGGACTGGGCTGTGGCTGTGTGAAGGGGGTTGAGCTCATTCTGAGAACACTAGGATTGAGGCAGCATTCCTGACCAAGAAGGGCGGTTGCCCCCCCCACCGTGGGATGCTCAGGAAGGTGCTCTGAACCATGGTGACTCCTGCAGGAGCGAGAACGAGAACGCATTTCCCTCTGAGCTTCTTTCTCATGAGCCCAGGAGCTGGGAACACATTGGGGCAGGGTAGCAGGAAACCAGATGCAAGGCTGGTGGATTTGACTGCTCAGGGCGCGTGAGTGTTGCCTCCGCTCAGGGGTCTCAGTGGAAAGGAGGTTTGGGATGCTCAGAGCTGGGCTCAGATTCTGCCTCCCCTACTTTCATGTTGTCTGACTTGGAGCAACTGACTTCACCTTTGTGAGTCTCCATTTTTTTGTCTGGGAAAGGAATACGCTGGAACGTACTGACTGATAGGCCGATTCAGGCAGGTGCTCCACACCGGACTGCAACTGGTGTAGCGTGGATGGGGGACCTGCCCTCGCTGGACGGTCACCGCTTGTTCTTGCGGGCAGAGGAAGGCCACTGGACTGGGAGGCAAATGAAAAAGCCCCCCAGCCATCTCACCTGTCTGTGATGGAGCGAGTGGGGCAGTGAGCTCCCCATTTCAAGAGGCATTCAAGCTGAGCCTAGGGGATCCATTCAGGAAGGAAGAATACTCAAAGAAAGTTGCTCGTTAGGGTACTATCAGGACTGAAAGCTTTTCGACCTGGGGGAGAGAATGCATGGGGAGGTGGGTGGGTTGTCTGGCCCTGGCTTGGGTGGCTACTCTCAAGTCTCGAACAAACTCACTGCCACCACGTAGACCCAGACTCATAGCAACCTTATTGGACAGAGTAGCACTGCCCCTGTGGGTTTCCGAGACTGTAACTCTTTACAGGAGTAGACAGTCTCATCTCTGTCCCACAAACTGGTTGATAGTTTTGAACTGCTGACCTTGTGGTTAGCAGCCCTATGAATAACCCCCTAACTCACCAGGGCTCCTCAACTCAACTCATAGCAACCCTGTAGGACCAGGTGGAACTGCCCCTGTGGGTTTCTGAGCCTCTGACTGTTTATGGGAGTAGAGAGGCTTGTCTTTCTATCGAGGAGTAGCCGGTGGTTTCAAACTGCTAACCTTGTGGTTATCAGCCCAAAATAGAATCACTAGGCCACCAGTGCTCTTAAAAAAGCAAATTAAAAACCTCATTGCCCCTCATCGTGACCCTGTAGGACAGGGTGGACCTGCCGCTGTGGGTTCTGAGACAGCGGCACTATGGGAGTAGAGAGTCTCATCTCCCACGGAGCGCCTGCTGACTTCAAACTGCTGATGTGACAGTTATCAGCCCAGTGCGGAGCCACTCGGCCACCAGGGCTGCCCTCACTGCCATCGGGTCAACGCCAATTCATAGTGACCCTGGGAGAGGGTAGCACTGCCCCCCCTGGCATTCCAAGATGGACTGTTTACAGGAGTAGAAAGCCCCGTCTTTGCCCTACAGAGCTGCTGGTGGTTTCGAACTGCTGACCTTGAGCTCAGCCCAACTCGTAACCACTTGGCCACCAGGGCTCCTTCCAGGGCTCCCCTTCTCCAAAAGGAGACTCCCCTGCAGTGCAGTTGGGAGAAGCGTGTGTGTTATACCTCCATGTAGCCACCAGAGGGCACCAGAGACCCGTATGTGAGGCCGCCGCGCTTCTGCCATCCCCAATGGAAGAGGCTGGAGGTGGCTCTTGGAGGCTTCCTGCGGCTGCTGGGGCTTGTCCTTGCAGCGCCTACTCTAGCAGTGGGACCATCAGACTAGGACACATCAGCTCGGGGGGCCTGACAGACCAGTGGTGGGAAGGCCACAGTGGCTGGGGAGCCCAGTTCTGCCCTGGTTCTGGCGTTTTCTTGGGGTGGTTGTCTCCACGGCTGGCCTTGCATAAGTGTCTGCAAGGGACAGAGCGAGTGATGGGGAGAGCAGCCCCAGGCACTAGGGTGCGAGCAGTTGGGGTGCTCCCCCACACCCACCCCCCGCGCTGCAGAGGAGGCGCAGCAAAGCCTCTGAGACAATGCCAGCCCTCAGATTAGCCCCTGAGCCAGGCGGTGGTGGGAGCCAGCCCCACCCCCAGGGTCCTGGTGCCAGCCACACAGACATAGCCTCTATTCAGGGGTCCCTGAGGGAGACAGGCCTGGTGGAGGTCCTTGGGCATTAGGGGCTTCGGGAGACATTCGGGAAGAGAGAGGGTGCTAGTAATTGGTGCTCACTCAGAAAGGGCCTTCCAGTTCGCAGGGTTACAATCACAAGAGACCTCCTGCCCAAGTACCCCAAGCACAGGCAGCACCTAGTGCAGAGAACACCACCCACTGTGCTGTGCCCCCCCCTCACAGAAAGGCCCAGACACTGGGGGGGGTGGTTCATCCAGGCCCCTGCCTGCTCCCCAGATTTGGAAAACAGACCCAGAAATATGAGCCCGAGACCCCGGCGGGGCGAGCTTTGTAAATGGCACCATCTGTATGGCTGTCCCCGGAGCAGATGGGAGGACCGGGCCACCACCCCACCTCATCCCACCCCCACCCCCACCGGCAGCCCCTCCGTTCTGGTGGGTGCCGTACCACATTTACATGTGTCAGCATGTGGATATACATGTGGGTGGGGGGTGCACTACATCACCCCTCTCGGTTGCCCCAGGGGCTTCCCCTGAGGGTGACGGCACTAGGAGTAAGAAGGGCGGGGTAGGACCCTTCCCTCCTGGCTGTAGGGCAGAGTCTGAACCAAAGGGGTCTGTCTGTTTGGCATCTGCGAGGGTCTCCGAGTCCCGAACAGATGGGTGTCCCCATGACGGGCCTGAGGAGGCACAAGGCGCTTTTGTGTGGGGGAAACATGAAGCCCTGGGGGAGGGGGTGGGAAAGACTTTAAGGAGAAATAGCGGAGTTGCCGTCTTTGACCACGAGCTCTACAAAGCCAGCGCACGTCTGCTTTTTCGGACCGCAGCCCCTGCAGCAGCAACTGCTGGCCAGGGGTCAAGCATCATCGGCCCATGCCCATCCCTGAGATGGGGATAATGGAAGCACCCTCAGGGGCCATCCGGTGGGTCACTACTCTCAGAGCTCAGACCACTGACCCCAGGGTGGGCTCTGAGGACGGCCCTGCTGTGGGAGGCAGATGACCTTGGCCCTCTGAGCCCCAGCAAGGTTGACTGTCCGCTGGCCCCGGCCACACTCATACTGCCTTGGCTCTGTCTGTGGCTCCAGCTCTGGCGAGAGGGGCTGAAACCAGTATTTCCTAGTCTCCTGACAAGACTCTGGAAAATGACATGTTATTCCCGCCGCTGCCTGGCTGCGCCCGTGCAGTTTTCACAGTAGGCGGAAGGTCCCTCTGTTATTTCCGCAGCGCTGGAAGTCTCCCTCCGGCGCTCAGCACGTGGGGAGCAGGCAGGATGCTGGCCGCCATTTTCACGCTGGCTACCGAGCAGGCCGGCTGGTGCTGGTGCTGCTGGGGGACACGGGGGGTGCCCTCTGGCCCTCCTTCCCTCTTGAGTCCCCAGCATAGGCAGTGTGCTCCCACAGATGCCTTAGCCCATATTCACATCTCAGTGGGGTGCAGGACTTAGTCTTCAATTACAGCCAGCCGCAGGTGCAGAGAGGCAGGGTGGCTTATGGGGGCGCAGAGCGGCCCTGGACATCTGATCAGCTCTGTGCCCGTGGGCAGGTCCCTCTCTTTCTCTGGGCCTCAGTTTCCAAGTCTGAGAAGGGAGGAGATGGCAAACAAAGCGCCCCTCAACCAGCCTCTGTACCCCGGAGGAAGCTAAGGCTCAGAGAAGCAGCCACCCACTGCCTCCCAGTCCACCACGACTCCCTGCATGGCAGAATCACCCCAAGGGTCTCCCAGGGAGAAGCAGTCAGGTCTTCTGCAGTCTGGCAGAGGTGTGGCCAGGCCTAGCAAGTGGGTGCTGAGGGGCAAGGGCTGCCCAGAAAAGGGGCGGAGCTGGGTCCCTCAGGACTCCTGACGCCTGGAGGCTGGCAGTGCCCAGACTCCCAGCCTCAAGGCAGAGGTAGAGCTGCAGAAAATAAGGCCTCAGGCAATTAGCTTCCAATTGCTGAGTGATCTCCCAGCTGGCCATGCAGGCTGCCTGGGGTGAATAGAAGAAACTGCTCATCGAGCCTCCCCTCAAGTGGCGCCTAGGGCACGTGCCTAGCCTGCTGTGCATGCCCTAAAGAGGCCTTTGCCCCAGGGGAGGAATAGGTGTGTGCACACCCCTGCACTCTCCCACATGCACGCCTGGTCACATCCACCAAGACACTGGCGCCCATATTCCTCCACGAATCCTCGAGCGCGCACCCACTACAGACGCATGTGCTTGCTAGCCTTGGCCTGGTGTTTATGCATGGACACACCCCAGCATGCTCCCAGATGTGCACAGCCCACCCACCCCATCCCCACATGCCCGCACAAGTCCACATGTGCACACTTACGGCATTCCTAAGCCCCGTGCACAGCCCCATCCTACCCCCCCCACACACACACACATAGCCACACAAGCCCACCTGTACACCTTGCCACAAACCCACTCGGCACACATGCTGGGCACAGAGGTGGGCTGTGCTGCACGGGTGGCGTGGCTCAAGACACAGGAAGCCCTGGGGTCCAGTCCTGACGGCCCCTGTGGGCTGGGACCTCGTTAGTCAGCCTTTCCAGGAAAGCCTGTCTGTGACACAGGCTGAGAGTGCCCCACCCCACTCTAGCAGGTGTGAGAGTGAGTGGGAGGCGCAGCTGCATTGGCTCGCCAGCCTGATCAGTCCGCTGTGGGGTTTGCCGTCAATGGTGTGTGCACCCCCCTGTTCTGTGGCCCCTGACAGCCTGTCCTGTTTCAGGGGAATGACCAGGTCCGGTTTGAGCTCACCTGCTACTCCCTGGCCCCCCAGATTAAGGTAAGAGGTTTCCCTTCTCCTTCAGGCATGGGTGCTGGGGCCTGAGACCTCTGGGAGGCTGCCGAGGCTCTAGGAGGCCCCACAGGAGGGGCAGCGCACACCTGAATCTTCTCCCAGGGTGAGTGGTGCCCGTCTTTCCCATGGCACGATGGGAGGCTGGATTCAAGAGTGTCCGGAAGGGCCGTTCCCAGGGAGGCTCCTTTACTCGTGTCTGCTGCAGAGAGCAGCATCTTCCCAGGGTGGCTGTCCGGCCATCTGGGGGGCTCTGGGCACTGAAGTAAAGGGCAGCGATGTCCTTAACTTCCCCCAATCTGGACTTCTGGGTGTAGGCCAGCAGAGTGCAGGGAGGCAGTCAGTCTGAGGTCATGGTCCCACCTCCACTCTGAGCTGCAAGGCTCCTCCCTGGCTGCCTCTGCCCTGCCCCCAACCTCGGATCCTTTCCTGGGATGAGAGTCACCAGGACCTCTTACCACCGCATGCCCTCCAGGAGTGAGAGCCCATGTTGGGACTGTCCCTGCTGTCCGACATTTGTCTAAACTGTAACTCTTTACAGGAGTAGAAAGCCCGATCTTTCTCCCAGTACATACATACATTCACCTATCCACCCACCTTTCCATCTGTCTATCCACCCATTCACCCACCCACTGATTCACCCATCCATTTACCCACCCATCCACCTATCCATCCACCAATTCACCCATCCATCTACCTATCCATCCACCTATTCACCCACCCATCCACCTATTCATCCATCCATCCACCTATCCATCCACCTATTCACCCATCCATCCACCTATCCATCCACCCATTCACCCATCTATCCACCTATCCATCCACCCATTCACCTATTCATCCACCCATTCACCCATCCATCTACCTATCCATCCACTCATCTATCTACCCATTCACCTATCCATACACCTATCCATCCACTCATCTATCTATCCATCCACCCATCCATCCACCTATCCACCTACCCATCCGTCCATTTATTCACCCACCCATCCGTCCACTTATTCACCCACCCATCCACCTTTTCATGCATCCATTCATCTACCCATTCACCCATCCATCCACCTATCCATCCACCCATCCATCCACCTGTCCACCCACCCATTCACCCATCCATCCACCTATCTATCCACCCATTCACCCATCCATCCATCCATCCATCCATCCATCCATCCATCCATCCATCCATC
>NW_022103919.1:5589521-5593125 GCF_000313985.2 Echinops telfairi
CCATCCATCCATCCATCCATCCATCCATCCATCCATCCATCCATCCATCTATTCATCTATCCTTCTACCTACCCAGCTGTTCACTCAGTCATCCAGCCAGCCATCTACTCATACATCATCCACCTCCCACAACCTGTCTACTTACCCATCCACCTACCTATCCACCCAACCCTCTTTCCATCCATCCATCCATCCATCCATCCATCCATCCATCCATCCATCCATCCACCCACCTCCTCAACGCTTCTATCAGCCAGCCGGCCATACCACTCATCCACTTCTCCACCCACCCACCCACCTCCCCATGTACTCATTCACCCAGTCAGTATTCACTGGGTGCCTCAGGCCAGGCTCCGGAGGTGTAGGCAGGAGGCAGAGCAGCACTGAGCAATAGGAGCAGAACGCAGACCGCAAATGTGAGCCCCGTGGGTCCTTGCCTACTACTACCTACAAGCCTGGATCTGTGCAAAGAAAGAGCCATCGTTCGTATTAATCATATCCTTATATTTAGCCCAATATGTCCAAAATAGCATTCCGTATGTAACCAACGTCAACGAGGCAGGCCCCACCCCTTCTCCACTTAGTCTCAGAGTCCGGGCTGTGTTGGATGCACAGCACATCTCGGTCAGGGCTCAGTGGCCGTGGGCGTGTGGCTGCCAGGTTGGATGTGGGGCCTGGAGTGTGGGCTGCCACTAGGCAGGGCAGGGGACTTTGGGTGGAAGCTCAGGAAACCTCCCTCCTCCCATCTCCCTCCCAAGCACCCCAAGGGCTCAAAGGGCTTAGTTTTGTTTTTGTTTTTTTCTTTTAAATGACTCGTCTTTCTCTACCCCTTTAACCAGCAGCTGCTGGGGGTGGGGAGTGGCCTGGGAGGTGAGTCCTAATGAGCTCTAATGAGCTATTTTGACCCCAAACACCAGGCTGCTGGGAAGCCCCGGACAGTAGCTGCTTGTCCACTTGCTGCAGGCGGGCATCAAGGGCCCTTCCCCCGAGTTCCCACAGCAGCTTGGGGGGCCAGGGTGTCCAATTTCTAGGCCTTTGTCTGACGAGGTCGACCTCAGGGGCCAGTGCCCATCCCCAGCCTGGGGCCCGGTCCAGGCACCGTCCACTCTCAGCCTGGGGTGGTTGGAGGACAGTAACAGGCCTGTCTTCTTATCAACTGGCTCCCACAACCACTGCCCAGGCCAGCTCCACACCCCAGAAATCAAACCAGCTTCTCCGTTTAAATGATACCCCAACCTGTCTGAAGTCATTGTCAGCAGAGGACGGGGCTGGTTGAGCTTCGGGGGTAAGGGCAGTTGTCCCTGCCCACCGGAGGCCAGTGAGGCCTGTAAGGAGGAATGAGGTTGGCCTTCTCAGGGATTGGACTCCCCTGCCCTAGCTGCCTTCCCCCCGCCACCCAGAGCAGCCATGGGGTGCAGAAAGGAAGGGAACAAGAAGAGAAGCAAGGGAGACATATGTGGTATCTCGGCCCCATCACCCAGAAATAAGGTCCAGCTCCTTGACCCTTCCTTAGCTGCCAGCAGTGGAAGAGCCCTAGCTTGCTACCCAAGGGTGTGGGGAGGGACTTGCAGCCTGTCCAGTTCAAACCCTCACATCCCATTTAAGGCAACTGAGGCCCCAGGGGGCAGAGACTCACTGGGGGACACACTGACATTCAACCATGGAGTGGAGACCTCTCCGTAGCCATCTCTCAGCATGACGAACTGGCCCCTCCTCTGTAGGGCCAGGCCCCCACCCCTCCCCACCACCACCAGCATCCCCCAGGAGATAGCAGGCGACCCTCGGGGACCCTGGGGGGCCTTGGCCCCTTCCCAGGGGAGGCAGAGACGCCAGCAGCTGGGCCTCCCATGCTGACTCCTTGCCCCCTGCCCAGGTCATTGCCCCCTGGAGGATGCCGGAGTTCTACAACCGCTTCAAGGGCCGCAACGACCTGATGGAATACGCTAAGGTACGGCTGAGCCTCCCACCCCCCACCCCTGGTGCCTCCCAGGTCAGTCAGGGGCTGTCTGACCAAGGCACAAAGCCAAGGACAGATGCCCGTCCAATAGCAGGTTGTACTCCTGTCCTGACGCCACCCCCACCCCCACCCCGTGGCACCTGTCTGTCCCCAGTTCAAGGCCCCCAGAGGCATGGGTCTCAGCACGGTCCTTCCTCCGCCCCGGACTGGGCATCCCTAAGGGAGCACCAGAGGGTGCTGGGCTCACCCTCCCTCCTGTTCCTGAGGACAGGTGCCTATTGGAGCCCCGCTCACCCCCTCCGCCGGGGCGGGGGTGGGAGGGGGTGCTGTGAGTGGCCCTCCATTCCCTTGGCGGCTAATTGTTCCCGGCACTCTCTCAGGAACAGGTAGGCACGCCGAGGGGCAGTGGAAGACAAAGACTTTTGTCAGGGCCGCCCTCGTGAAGTACAAGTTGCAATAAAACATATTAGAAGTTTTGCATCAAGATCCTTAGCCGCGCTCCGGGGTGGCTTTCTTGTGAGAGGCTCCGTGGCAGCTCTTGACAAACAGCCTCAATCAATCAGCCGGGGAAAAGCACGGCGGTGCACACACCAGAAAATTGCTCGGGTTTTTAAATAGCAGTCACCAGGGCCGGCTGTGAGCTCTTGCTAAAGCCAAGGTGCCGCGTGGTAGGGGACTCGGCGGGGACGCGGCCCTGCCCCTGCTGCCAGCATCCCATTAAGCCCCGGAGAGCAGGGACGAAAGATCTTCTCCACCATCTGCTGTTTTATTATGAAGAGGGGAATTTACAAGAGCAAGCCCATATGTTGCCAAACAAATTGTCAAATAGCAGAGCTATTAAGGGAGTGGAGGTTGGCAAGGTGGCGTGTGTTCGCTCCCCTCCCCACTCCTTGTCTCTTTGAAGACCCAGACTAAGACCCAGGATAAAGCCTTGGAGCCCCTGCCCCATCTGCATGCCCGGGCCCTGAGTCATGGTTAAAGAGAGGCACGGTTGTCCAATAGGCTGCTCTGATCACCGACCATGTAGCCCCCCCCCAAAAAAAAAAAACAAAAGTGGCTCCTGCCTTTTCCCTGTGAGGATGAATTTCCAGGGTGCTGGCTCCCCGATTTGGGGAAAAGGCACTTAGCTTCTATTCCAAATAATCTTTTGGAAACCTTTTGATCGGGCAAGTTTGTCAGAGAGTCGGTATCGCTCCCTATTGTCTCTCTGATTCCCTCTCCCTCTGGCTCTGAGCTCTGGGGGATGTGCGCACCTTCTAGAACAGAGGCTGTGTTTAGCACCCAGCAAATGACCCCCATCCCTGAGCAGCCGGTGAGGTTTGGTCTCGATTCAGAACTAGCCAGGGTCAGAGACCAGAGAGCCAAAAAGTCAACAGACCTTTTAAAACCTCTGCTGCCCCCACCTGTACATAACCATGACCAAGAGGTGCCACCAAGCCAGGAGAAAACAAGCCCACTGCCGTAGCGACCTGCAGGACAGGGTAGAACTGCCTTTTTAAAAAAAATCATTTTATTAGGGGCTCATACAACTCTTATCACAATCCATACTTACATCAATTGTGTAAAGCACATTTGTACATTCATTGCCCTCATCATTCTCAAAGCATTTCCTCTCCACTTAAGCCCCTGGCATCAGGTCCTCATTTT
>NW_022103919.1:5593853-5609239 GCF_000313985.2 Echinops telfairi
TGATCCCTTCGACACTTCGAGTTTCTGAGACTAACTGTGTGGAAGCCAGAAGCCCCGTCTTTCTCCTGAGAGCCACACTGGTGGGTTCGAACTGCTGATCTCGTGGATCGCAGCCCAACTCATAACCACTGCACCGCCAAGGTTCCTTGGTGGAATTCATGAAAAGCATCGGTGGGCTGGACTTTCTGTCCCCCCACAGATCCACCCGCCACAGGACGGACAGACACCCACACACAGCCGTCTTTACCAGGGTCACGTTACTTTAAAAACAATGCACAACCACAAACAAAGCTACAGGGCCCAGCAGGAGCTGACAGGCAGGCTAGGGTCACCCTGGAGATGGTCTTTTCTGTCTCCTCACAAGGAGGGTTTGCAGGGAGAGCCGAGGGGCTGGGAGACCAAACCCTCTTGGGTTCTAGGACATCACTGTGGTTGGCCCTGATGGGAAAGGACTTCCTGTGCTGTCCATGACCTCTGTTTGTCCTTCTGCCCTGTCTGCTTGTCTTGCTCCTGCTTGTCTTTTTCCTTTGGAAAGGAGACAGAGAAAGGGTGTTCACACACACACACACACACACACACAACCCAGAGCCTCAGGGAACTCAGATGATGCTGGATTAGCACTCCCCCCAGCAGTGAGGACGTGTGGGTGACATTGACCCCGCCTTGCACAGCGCCTGTGCCTGCACACCTGGCAAACTGTGCCTGCAGAGAGCAGGGCGAGGGCGTGGGGCTGACCCGGGGCCACCTCTTGTCCCCACAAGAGGCTTCAGCCTGGAGCAGCCTCTGGAGTGCAGCCTTCTCATCTACCTGTGTCATTTGGAGGAAAAGCACAAACACAATCAGGGGGATTGTGTGTTCTGTTTGCGGTGAATCTGCTGCTAAAGCTTAAGAAGGGGTGGAGAGGCAGAGGGGGGTTAGTCTAACTTGTTTTGAAATGTGAAAGAGATTGGCAACTTCTGGAGGAGCTTGGGGGTGTGGAGGAGCACGGCGGCCAGGCTGAGGCAGCAGGTCTTGGTCTTGGCAGCGGGCAGGCTGAGCTCCTGGTCCTGGGGCTGAAAGGGACTTGGCTCACAGGTCCCCGTCTGGACCAGCTAACTACTTGTTGGCTCATTGAGGAGTCCCTGGGTGGTGCAAATGGCCAAGCACCCCTATCAGCCCAATGGTTCTCAGTTCGAATCCACCCAGAGGTGCCTCAGAAGAAAAGCCTGGTGGTCAGTTTCTGAAATATCACCGCCATGAAAACCTTACGGAGTGCAGCTCTGCACAAACGGGGCCTTCTGAGTCAGAGCTGCCTCAATCAGCAACTGGTTTTCACACCTGCAAGAGAGGAGAGCCTCGCCCAGTGAGTTCTGTCAGGGACCTGGTCCTGAAGGAAACTGTCATGCTTGATTTCCATCAGGTGTTTGTGAGGCTGGGCCTGGTCTCTAAGGCAACCGGCCTCATCTTTCCTTGCAAAAAGGCTAAGAGAGGTGGGTCTTCAAAGTGCTTTAGGGCCCAGGGAGGCAAAACAGAATCAGAGCCATGTGTGAGGAAGGTGTGTGGGCATGCACGTGTGTGTGTGCCTGTGCCTGTGTGCTCCTCCAGGAGGCTGTCTTCTTTGTAGGACCTTGAAGAGTGGCCCAGACGAGCACAAGCTAGAAGCACTCCTGGCCCTCGTCCTTGCCCTGGGGTGTCCGTGTGTCCCGGGCCGGGTGCCTTGCATCCCATGCTGGCTACACTGGTGTGTGGTCCATCCCAGCCCCACAGGGTCACAGGGTCGTGGTGAGGGCCAGCCAGCTGAGCTGAGAAGGACAGACTCATAGAATCTTCTGGAAGGAACCTTTGAGACCAGCCATCCACCCCACAGCCATCCATCCAGCAAGGAGGCCCTCCCTCCCTCCACAGGCAGCCCTGGGGAATGCAGGAGGGGGCTCAGGGACACCCGAGGGGGACCAGAGTTTGGGACTGCTTTCCACCCTCAAGTCCCCTCCAAGCGGTCTCAGGCCTGCCCTGTGTTAATTCTTACCTGCAGCAACACGGAATCCCCATCCCGGTCACCCCCAAGAGCCCATGGAGCATGGATGAGAACCTCATGCACATCAGGTAAGGGGTTCTACCCACGTGTCCACTTTTCTGTCCATCCTCTGTCTGCTTGGTCTGGCGCACGCCCGCCTGATCGCTGAGCTGGCTCCAAGGGGCCCTCCAGGAACCTCAGGGCAGGCAGACAGGGGCCCGCCACACCGCCCCCCTCCCCACAGCCAGGGCTGTGACTGCAGCGTCCTGCGTGCCAGGAGGACGGTAGTGGGGAGCTGGCCCTGTCGGCGACATCCCAGAGGGCTTCCGTGAGGAAGTGACGTTGGAATGATCGCCTCGAGGGTGCACAGGGGCTCCCGGGAAGAGCCTCGCAGTCCCCACTCACTCCCTGCCCTCGAGCCCCTGCTGACTCCTAGCGCCCCGCCCCTCTAGAACAGGTTGGCGCTGCCCACACCGTGGGGGTCCCGAGGCCGCAGCTGCTTGTGGGAGTAGAGTCCCGGCTTCTTACTGCAGAGCTTGCCCCTGGCAGCCCCTTGGCATCCTCACCGGTGCCTGAAATAGAGCGCCCCTAGGGGCAGAGCCCTTGCACTGGGTGCCAGCCACCCTGCGCTCCCACAGCCAACCAGGGGGGCCCCACTACCCCTGCAGGGCTCCAGCACCCCGGCTAGCAGAGAGAAAAGGGCAGCACAACTGGGGGGCACAGGGGAGCATTGGATGTCCCTCCCTACTGATGCCCTGTTGGTCTCCCGCTCTGCCCTCACAGCTATGAAGCTGGGATCCTGGAGAACCCCAAGGTAAGCCCCGCCCTCCTCCTCAGCAGCTTCACTGGGAGCCTCTGAGGCATGAGTAGCCTAATTTGAAATTTCACGGGGGCCGGGTGTAGGACCCGGGCCTGTGTTCCCCACCCCTCCCCACCCGGCCCCCCCTCCACCTGCCCTCCCCACAGCCCCCCTCCACCCCTTCGTGTTCCCTGTCTAATTGCCGTCCGTCCGTTGTCGGATGAATAGGGGAGGGAATAGTTCAGGGCAGCATGGAGGGAGAGAGAGTCACTGTGAGACGATAAAGAAGCAATTAGGCAGATGAGACACTTGTGGGAGGCGCCCAGCCTGTGCCCACCAGCGCTCGGCTGCTGCCTTGATTATCATGGGCTGGGGGTGGGGGTGGCACTGATTAGCGTCTCAGGACCCATTTGTCTGGGCCTCGGCCCTGTGCCCCAGGCAGCCAGCCCTGAGCCTTGGCTGGTCCGTAGCATCTCTTGCTGGCCCAGCCAGGGCCTGCTACAAGTTTAGGGTTTCTCTCCCGGGGCAGTGGGGGTGCTTCTCATTATATCGCCCCCTGTCCAACGTGGGAGATGAGGTGGAGGAGGCAGGGTGAAATCTATCATGGGAAGAGAGAGATCTCTTTGTTCCTGTGGGAATGTGCCCTGGCGCAGCCCCACAGCATGGATGGGGGGCTAAGGGGCCTGGCTACTTGGCTGAGGTTAGGGCAGCAGTGTGCTGGGGAAAGGGGTTGGCAGCTGGGCCGGCTGGTGGTTTGGGGAGGGAGGGCAGGGAGAGCCCTTCTCTGGCTGTGTGAGCATCCTCGTTTAGGGGTGGTGCACAGGGACCAGGGAGCCATGGCCCAGTGGGCCAGCTGCTCAGTGAGGAAGTGGGGTGGTGCCTGGGGCACCCTGTCACAGGAGTGCACGCCCTCCTCTTGTGGTTCCCTAGCTGTCCACAGCCCCAGAAGCCGCCTGGCCCCTTCCCCGCTGTCCGCTCACTGGCTCTGCCCAAATGTGTCACTCAGGAGAGCCCTGCACCCTGGTCCCCTGGGGGCTGATGGGCCCCACACGGCTGCTGCCTGCTGGCCACATATTTTTCCAGTTCATGCTCTGCTGACCCCACGACACTCAGGCCAGCCACCCCTAATTATCCAGTCAGTCAGCACCCAGGGGGCCGGGGGCTGGATTGGCACAGCAGGGCAGGGCATCCTCCTGGCCCCTGAACCTTCTGAGAAGCTGCATATGCGACCCCACTCCCAACAGCTGCAGCCCCCATCCTAACCCCGAGAATAGACCACCTCAGGACTGGGGGAAAAGCTGAGGCCAGGCCTGACATCACCCCCCAGGCAGTACTGGGGGCTGTGGCTTCGAGAGACCTTCCTGACGAGGTCCTACGCCTCCTGGCCTCCGAAGGATAATCACGTGTGGGAGCTTGTCTTTATGAGCACACACCCTGCCACCCACACCGGACACGAGGCTGAAAGGCAGGAGGGCTAGTGGTTGATACTCAAGCCCCAGAGACAGGCAGCCGGGACCTGGGTCGCTGCTCTGTTGCTTACTGCTGTGCTACTTCGGGCAAGCCACTCAACCTGCCCGTCCGCTGCCCCATTCACAAAAACCAGAGCCGCCGCCTTGCCGGCCTGGGTAGTTGAGGATGAGATGGAGAACACGCCACTGATCCCTGGCCCGGAGCAAGCCCGGCCTGGACCATGGGGTGTGGCAATGCTGGGTGTGGGCAGGGAAAACTCTTCCCTGCTGAGAAGCACCCTGAGTCCAGTCTGCAAGGTAGGGGGTCTGTGCCAGCTTCCTGCTGGTCTAGCCATGGTGGGGAGGGTCCCCTGAAGCTCCGGGAATACCCACAGAATACCCAGGCCCACGCTTGTCCCCCCGGGAGCCCGAGATCTTTGACAGCCGGCTTGCGTGTCCAGCCCCCCGCCACCACCACCCAAAGCACCTCTCGCTCCACCCGCCTGAACAGCCCCGGACCCCTGGGGAGGGGCTCAGGGAGACCATCATAAGGGAAGCAGGGCCCCCTCCCCGGCTCCAAAAAAAAAAGGCCCTGAGACCTGCGGAAGGGAGGGTTTGAAGGCAGATGGCGGGGCCATTTTCTGCCTCCGTGAGGGCTGATTGAAGGGCAATGAGGCAGCTAATGCGAAGAAAGATAGAAATTTACTTGCTTTAACTTCATACGGCCCACAGTGAAAGAGTTCATTCAGTCGCCGGCCCTCCATATCTGATGGATGAATAAACCATTTGCAACATCGATCATGCCTCTACATCATGGTTTAGTTCACGGGCCATTTGCTTCCAATTTCTTCTTCTCGGGCCCTGCTTCATGCTTTCTTTCGCCCTCTCCCCTCACCCCCAACTCTCTCTCTCTCTTTTTCTTCCCTCTCTTCCCCCCCCCCCATCCTCCTTCAACCAAAGATGACATTGGAAGTGAGCCCTCCTGCTGGGACGGATAAATAGATGGCATTGATACTCAGCAACGAACTATTTGTCATTTGAACTGGGCTTTTTCGGAGGGAGAGTAAAAAGAAGGCAAGCGGCCCGCGCCACCTCGGAATGCAAAGCAAAAAGTCGTTTTATTTCTAGTTAGTTATTTTATTTAATCGGTGCTGTCAGGTGCCTGCCGGGGTGTTGGGAACCCCCCTCCCCTTACCGCCCCTGGCCGCAGCAGCTTCCGCCTGCACTGTGGATGGAGTCTGGGGACTCGAATTTTCCAGAGTCTCCCACCTCCTTCCGGACGCAAACCTTCTCACCCTCCAACTTTCCTTCTGGGGCCGGCTCGGTTAAGTCATCTTAAAACTGACCAATAATAATTAAGCTTCACGAATTTTTGTTGGTTTTGTTGTAAGTCTACCTTGAGCTGTATTGCGTTGTTTTTTTGGTAAATGAAAGGCAAAACCAAACCCATTGCTGCTGCGCTGGTTCCCACTCAAAGCAAGCCGGCAGAGGGTCCCCAAGTCTGTAACTCTTTCCCAGGGCTGACAGCCTCCTCTTTCTCCGGCGGGCTCCTTCACAAGCTGTCTAGATGGGATTGGAACTTGGGGGGCCGTGAGGGTGTCCGGGGGAGGCAAAGGGAACTCGGAGGACATGGGGGGAGGCTGGCTGCACACCTCAGAGGATGTAGTCAGCCTTGCTGACCCCTGTGCAGCCCCTACTGGGCGGGCACGCGTTTTGCAACCACAAAATGAAAACGAGAGTGATTAAAAGTCTGGCAGGAGGGAGCGACCCGCACAAAACTGAATACAGACCGGCAGGCACGGAGCAGGTGGAGGTGGGAGGGCTGGGGGTCCTCGGAACATCCAGGAGAGGCCCACTGGAGACCCTTGTTTGAGTTAAGCCTAGGCTGGGGATCAGCGGGGATCTCGGGCAGCCAGAGACGGGAGCGGTAGAGGTTTGTCTGTCTGCCACCCACAGGAGAGGGAGTGGCCTCAAGCTTTGCTCTTGTGGGCCCTGGTGCCTGGCAGAGCCCAGAGGGGGCTGGGGAGCCTGATGCCCCACTCATGGCTAACAGTACCGGCTCTCCGGCTGTACCCTGACAGCCTCCCAGCGCCAGTGACTCATAGCTGCTAGGGCAGAACTCGAGAACGCTGGAAAGACCACCACCAGGTGGGCAGTCCAAAGACCCGAGGCTGGCCATCACGTTGAGGCTGATGTGCAGTGTGATTGGACCAGCTGCTGCTCAGAATTGGCTTGTCTGTCAGTTCAGCGGCGGCATAGGGCCAGGGGCCCTTAAGGAACCCCCTATCTCCCAGAGCTCTGCCGTTGAGCTTGGCTCAGGGATCTTGTTCCCACCGCTCAAATGGAAACAGGCCAAGGGGATGCCGGCCCGAGTCTCACACAGCACTGGGGGCTCCAGCCCGAGTCTCACACAGCACTGGGGGATCCGGCCCGAGTCTCACATAGCACTGGGGGCTCCGTCACAGGCCCCCTTGGAGCCCAGGGCCTAGGCGGAGCCAAAGGACTGGATACTGCTGGTCAGCCCAGCACTGGGGGCTTCTCAGACCCTTTCTGGGCAGTCTGGGAGGGCTGGTCACCCTAGCATCAAGCTGGCAGCTCCAGCGACCCCAGTCTGTCCCGTGAGCCTTCCTCCTTCCTGCATGTGTTCCGGCGAGTGTAAGATAGCAGAGGACAATTGTTGCTTTCCCCAGGGCAGAAGGAACTTGCCTGCCCCTCAGCCTGGGGTCTCGACTCCCAGCCTGCATGCTATTTCCCACCATTCTGAAACCCAGCCTGTGTCTGCCGGGGCCCTTGTGGGACCCCTGTGATGAGGAGACAGGGACTGGGTGGGACCAAGTGTGTGCTGTTTGTGCTCACTTGAGCTCACCTTTAGAGCTCACAGTTACGGCTACAGGTACTGCCCCTTGGCCTCAGTCTCTCCGTCTGTCGATGGGGTTGCTTACAGCGGGAAAACGACCCTACTGCTTTGGGCGGGCAGGTGGGTTAATAGTGATAGAATCCGAGCCCCGCAGCTGTAGCTGCCACATCTAGAAAAGATTGGGTGGGTGGGTGTCTGTAGAGGTTTAAAGTGAAGGCGTAGGGGACTGCCGTGCCCAGGCTGTGAGCGGTGGACTCGGGCAGCTGGGCTGTCGGTGCTCACAGGAGGGACTTGGGCTGTCCAGTCTCTGGCCCTGGTCCCCACAGTGGCAAGTGTCCAAGCCACAGTGCTGGGGGAGCCTCCTGCGGGGGGTGGGATGGATTTGGAGAGTCTGAGGCAGCAGATGTACTTCCTCTTGTGCCGGGAGAAGAGGCCCATTTCCCAACACGCCCAAGCAAAAATATACATAAAGGTTGATGTGTTTTCAAATGGGCTTCTGCTTGGCTCTTCTCTTTTCTCCCTGTGAGTATTAACCTCAGGACCCCGAGGACGGCTCTGCTCGCCAGAGCACCTGCTGGGGTCACGCTTAGTCATTAGCTTTGCGGTCAGTGCAGAATAAGCCCCAATTCCCGCGCCAGCGAGGACGTGCGGGCCGGCTCCCAGGAAGCCCCCGGAACGCCACCTCATCCCTCCGAAGTCACACTTTTTCCTGCCTGACTTGTTCCTCTCCTGCTGGTCTACCTCCAACTGTGGGGGCGTCGGAGAGAAAGATGAGATCAAGTTGAGGGGAAAAATTGTCTGATTTCTTGAGCCCTTTGTTTCCCTGGCCCCCGGCAAGCAGGGCTGGCTGGGGGCTGGGGTGGGGGGCAGGCGGAGGGCACTGCCGGCCCTGCCAGCCCGCAGGGACATGCCAGCAGCCCCCTGGTTCTAGAATGGGGACAATGGACTGGCCACTCCATCTCCAACCTCTTTCTGCCCTCTGCCAGAGCCAAGCACCTCCTGGTCTCTACACAAAGACCCAGGACCCAGCCAAGGCTCCCAACACCCCCGACATCCTTGAGATTCAGTTCAAGAAAGGTAAGTCTCCGCCCTTAGCTCCTTTCCCAACCCAGCCCTGTGCCCCCCTCCCAAGTTCCTGAAAACCAGAGTTCAAGCAGTGTGCCCAAGGGTCCCCGCCTCCCCTGCCCTGGACTGGGTGACCCATGGGGAATCCAGAGGAAACATCAACAGCCCACCATTCTGGTTCGTGAACACCAGGGTGTGTGTGTGTGTGTGTGTGTGTGTGTGTGTGTGTGTGTGTGTGTGTGTGTGTGTGTTCTAGTCCCCATCCAGCTACTTGCCCACTGAGGGACGTTAGAAAAGTCACTCAACCTCCCTGGGCCTCAGTGCTCTCATCTGTAAACTGGGGATAAAAGAGCACCTGCTGCCTGTAGTGGTCCTAGCTGGAGAATGTGGCCTGTGTGAGCAGCAGCCCAGGCCCTGACACTGACGAGGGGCTCAGTGAGTGTCAAGGTTAAAGAGCCAGCCCCAGTGGTCCCTCTGACCCCGCACCTCGAGCCCTAGCGAGACCCAAGGCTTGCTGCCTCACCCCACCTTGCAACCCCGGTCACAGCTTCCCCCACATGCCTGCTCCCCCTGCCAGGGGTGGCCATCCCAATCTTGGCCCCCCTTTCACGGCCATCCCTAGGAAAGCCATGCTGGCCTGGGTGCCAGCCCCAAGCCAGGCACCAGAGAGAGCCTGAGACAGAAACGTGGCCTTGGAGGCTGGAAGTGCAGGGAAGGGAGGCTTGTCTGGTAACAAGAGGAGCTGGCCCGGGCTCAGAGGGGGGACTCGGGGTTCGAGGACAGAATTTTCCAAGGAGGCTGCCGAGAGAGAGAGAGAAATCAGGGCGGCTTCCTTGAGGAGGTGGTGCTACATCTCAGCCTCAGGTTGGGGAGGAGCGTAGAGGAGACAAAGGGCATCCCCAAGGCCAGGCCAAGAGATTGGCCTGTCCCCCCAAAAATCAGCTCTCAGGCTAGAGCTGGGGCAAAGGGTGAGGGGCTCCTCTTCATGGCTCCCCTCCATCTGCTTGGTCCCTGGAGTTTCTCACCACTCAGGGGCCAAAGGGACCCTGGTCCGAGGGCCTGAAGGCAGCTGCAGTTCTGTGTCCGCCTGATGCCTGTTGGTGGGCGCAGACACGCTTGGACATGTCTCTGAGAAAACGGAGGGGGCAGGACTGGGTGGCACTCGCCTCTCCCAGCAGGTGCCCCAGGCCCCCTGAGAGCGGCGGGGATGGGCCCCAGTCAGGAGGGTGTCAGAGGCAGCCCTCCGCTGAGCCAGACCAGCAACGTGATCCATTTGAATGATTTACGGACCGTCTGGGAGGGGAAACGGACACAAGAAGCCTCCCCTGACGACTCCCCATTCATCCGCTAGTTAATTTATTTGAAGTTTTAATCTAATTATTAACTATTTTAAAGGCTAAGAGGCTTTCTCCGCAGCAGCACCAACAATGCCCCGCCCCTCCCGGGTGGGGCCCACTCCCAGGCCCATAATGGGAACCGAGAGGGAGGGGAGAAAGGCGAGGGGTGGCAGAGGGGTGGCAGAGAGGGGCTTAAGGTTCATTATTGGGCAGACTTACATTTAATAGCAATTTACAACCAAGTTATAAAACCCCTGGAAATGGGGGTTAAGAATGGAGAGGCTGTCAGCGCCTTGAGGGAAGCCCCTCCAGGCGGCGCCAGGCTAATAAAGACTGGAAAAGGCGCTATTGAGCCGTGATTGGCACCTGATCGCTGGCTACATGGTAATGAGCCGGGCAGATGGGTGGGGGATTAGCCGCCAACTTTGAACAGCTTTCCTTTGTCACTGTTACAGCTCTCTTGTTAGTCCCCTAATACATTTATTGCTCATTTCACACCGCTAGAGAAAGTGCCCCTTGCTATTCAAAGTCAACCCCAACCCACCCATCGCCCCCACCCCCCATCTCACTTGACACGGCCCCTCCCTTCCCGACCAGCAGCGGCTGCCACCCCAGACCCCACAACTCAGGATTCAGGGACGCCCACCCCCCACCCCTTACCCCGGCTGGGGCGGGCACCATTTCACCCCATCAATCAGATGCTGGGGTACAGGTCTGGGGTGCAGGCCTTGGGGCACCGGGGTCTGCCTGACAGACGTGGTAGAGGGCTGTGTGTGTGTGTGTATGTGTGTGTGAGTGTGTGTGCATGCCCAGCCGCACCTCGGCCAGGCGGCTCCCGGAGCTGGTGGGACAGAAGGTGCTGGGGGTAAGACAATGGTGGAGCGTGAAATTCAATTAGTTCGGGGCCTGGTTCCAATTACACAGCCCCTAAATGCAAAGGGGGCAAAGAGAATGGGAAGGGTGGGGAGAGCGTTTTTATTGCCTTTTCCCTTTCATTCTGGGGGGCTCTCTCGCCCCTTCCCTCCCCCCCCAGCAGGCCTCACCCTGCACAAGGCTTTTCGGGGAGTCATTTGGAGTCCATATCTGTCACATCCATTTAAGGCGTTGCGGGCAGAGGGGAGAGGGCGGGGCGGCGGGTGCTGGGCTCCTCCGCCAAGCTTCGGCCCAGAGGCCCACTGCCCTCTCCCCCTGCCCCAGGGGTCCCCGTGCAGGTGACCAATGTCAAGGATGGCACCACCCACCGCACATCCTTGGAGCTCTTCATGTACCTGAATGACGTCGCGTGAGTATCAGTCCTACCCAGCCACCTGGGGAACCCCGGCGATGGTTACCACCTGAGGTTTCAGGTCCCCTCTCCTGTGTCCTCAAGGTGGCCTTGGCCATTGGCCCTGTAGGGGCTCCCAGACCAAGGGGACTGGTTAGACAGGGAAGTCCTGGGGAACCCTTGTTTAAATCCTTAGTCTCAGAAGGCATCTGCCCCAGAAGTCTAACTGCCTTCCAGGGATGGTCAGGCTGCGTCCTCCATGCCTACAGCCAGATCTGCCAACCCCCAGCAGAAGCAGAGATGCGCAGAGGTCCGGGCTGACACCCGGCAGACATGGCAGAGCGGCATCCTTAGCAGGCAAAGGGCCTGGAAGGAGAAGATTATGCCCACTGGGCCACCCAGACATGAGCCATGGCGGTTGGCTGCACCAGTGATGTGGTTCTAGGTGCTCTGGGGTGGCTCTGGGGACACTGCCAGGCTCCCTGGTGGCGCTGCAGCCAGGGTGGGCATCCAGTCCGAGCCTGCAGCAGCACCTGGTCCAAATAGCATTCTCTCGCACAGGGGCAAGCATGGTGTGGGTCGCATCGACATCGTGGAGAACCGCTTCATTGGGATGAAGTCTCGAGGTGAGTCAGCTCACCTGCCCTGGTGGGGGAGCCAGGGCACCAACTTTCAGAGCTGCCCAGGGCCCCTGCCCCGGTCAGTAAGGCACAGGCGACCCACCAGTCTTCAGCTCCCTTCCTGCAGAGTGAGCATGAGAAGCCCTTGGCCAGGGACTTCCCAAGGGGCTGGGCCCAGACGTTGTTGGGAGGAGGCGCTGGCATCCCCAAGAGACTGTGAGGAGAGGGGAAGCAACAGGCCAGGCCTAGAGGTCAGGCTCTCTTGTGTCCCAGGCGGGCCGGCAAGGTTTGTAGGCGGACCGTGCCGGGCTGATTTCGTGGTCATTAGGCTGCATTGAGGAGACCCGCCGGGCAAGGTCAGAGTCCTGCCAGTGGTAGGCGCTGTGGGCCAGCTCCAGACTCTGCCCAGGTCTCCCCCACAGCGTGCACTGGCCCTAGGTTGCCCAGCCCTGTGTCTACCTGTGTCTGAGTCTGGAAGAGAGAAGGAAGCGACTGTCCCCGTGCAGCAGCCTTCATCTGCTCCTAGTGACCAGAGCCCCCCAATGCCCTTGTCCATCTCCGCAGGGCCTGAGCCCTCAGAGACCCTCCCTACAACGAGAGGGCCAGCCGTCACCACAGCTCTGACAGTTTGTGATACAGCAAGTCGGTGTCTTTGTGAATTTGGGGGTTTTGAGGAGTGTGAGGTGGGAGAGGCAGGGTTTAGCACCCCTGAATTTGACCCCTGAGCTTTTTAGATCCTTAGAGTTGGGTGTGGGGGGAAGGGGTGGACCCTGTGAAAGGCCAGTGTTCACGTTGCTTTGCAAGGGGTCCATTTAAATGGTAGCACAACCAGATAAGAGTGGGCCAAGGCGGGTGGGGGGCTGGCCTTTTGCCCTCGGGTGCTTTCATGAAGATGCTAGAATCCTAAGGAGCTAACAAGCCCCAATTTCAGCTGCTTCCAAAGGGCAGGTAGTATTTCGGGGGCAACATCACTCTGGGCCTCAGTTTTCCTATGTACCCTGGGGGCGGGGGCGTGGACATGGGAGTTGGCTCACCAAGTGCTGACCTGTCTGGGGGGGGGAATCTGGCAGGAAGGGCTGTGGCTGTTGTGGCCTGGGGAGTGGGGGGGGGGGGGGGCTTTTACCCTCCACACTAATTGAAACTCTCTGGGGAAGGCCTTGTCATGAACAATATTACTAATTAGCTGCTGCCTTTTATCCTTGCCTACCTTTGTCTCCTGTGTGCAGTATTAACATCTGATTAAGGGTCCTTTGTCTAAACCTGCCCTTGGGAGCGGCACAATGTAAGGCCTTCACATCCGTGCTGGGAAGGACCTTGGGGACCCAGGAAACCAGCACCCTCATTCTACAGATGAGGGAAGCAAGGCTCCTGAAGGGGTCAGGGCCCCAGGTGAGGGTACCAGGGCCCCCAGTCAGGGTCACAGGCACGGCCATGGCAGGGCTAGGACTGACCCTCAGAGAGGCGTGGAGCAGGCGCCAAAGAGCATGGGCTCCAGACTGAGGCTCACACACATGTGCAGTGGACAGGGGTCCTCATGGCACCTGGTGGACGTGCTCGGGAAGGACGTGGATGTCTGTTCTCATAAAGAGGGCTGCCTGGGAAACCCCGTGGGGAAGTTCTCCTGACTTCTGTTGGTATAGACTGGACAGCAAGGGGGTTGGGGCCCCAAAGGAGAGAGCCAATAAGCAGTGGGAGGATGCCAGGAAAGGGCAAAGGCAGCTGTGCCCTCTGGACACCGGTGATAGCCTGCCCCTCCCCTGCCCAGGAATCGTTTGTGGCACGCGCTCTCCTGTGGAGTGTCAATGTGGTCTCTAGCGTGGCAGGCCGCCACTGCTGATAGGCCAGCCTGGCTCACGTGGGCCTCGTCCTCTGGTTTCCCTTGCTGGAAGGGAAAGGGCTGGTCCAGGGTGGATTCACAAACTGAACGGGCCGGAGCAGAGTGACCATAGAAGGAGACCCTAAGAGGGGATGTGAGATCTAGTGGGATGGGGGGGTGGAAGCATAGGAGGTGCCTGAGCAGGCCTAGCAGTCGCGGGGCAGGGAGGTGTTTGACAGGCTAGAGGCCCCCGAGACCTGTGGGGGAAGGGTGGCGCTGAGGAGCTGGTGGAGTGGGTTAAGGCTTGGGCATCAGACTGAGTCCCAATCTGGGCTGTGTCACCATGAGAAAACCAATGAGCCTCCCTGAGCCTCGACGTCCCCCATCTGTGAAATAGACTGTTACAGGAATGGAATGTATCACGGCAGGTGCCACACCTACCTTTTCCCTAGGATGGGGGGTCCAGGGAGCACATACGCACCATAGAAGTCAAAGCCCTGACAGCAGTAGTCTGTCCTTCCCGCCCCCCCCCGCCCCAGGAGCCCCGTGTCCACGTTACCCAGATACCGTGTGTGGCTGTAGGGACTCTGCCCCTGCACGCAGTGTTCTGTCTGAGGCTGTCCGGTCTTTGGGGACAGAAACTGCGCTCTGACTCCCTGGACTTGCTGTGTGACCTGCGACGAGTTACTCACCCTCTCTGTTCCCCACTTGTCAGAGGAGGGCCCAGGCTGGGTGAGTTCTTCGTTGCCCTCTGCAAGTTCTGACTTGCCCATTCTCCCACTTGGGTTGAGGGGTGGGAGAAGAAAATTGCTTTTTTTTATTTTAGAGAGGTGTCTTATTTTTCTGTCTGTACCCCCAAATCACTGGCTGGTGAGAAGGAAAATGTGGGGGTGACTTAAAGTACCTGTGGAAGCGCAGGGAGGGTCTCCCACAGATGAGTTTTTTATGAAGTGCATGGTAACGGGAAAGTGGCCCATTACATTGAGGGCAGAAGCAGGAAGTCACCATTGTCCGTGTCTACATGTACAAAGGGAAAATGCCATTTGTATTGATTTTACAAAGCTCGTAATTGAAATTCGTTAAGGGCCTGTTTTGTTTCATTTTTCTTGGGGAGGGGTAACTGGGCAGGGAGTGGGGCAACTTAGTGCCCTGGCCCTGGGGAAGCCCGGTCATCAATGCTGGGAGCCCAGGGGTCAGGAGGCTGGGGAGGCAGTAGATGAAGTGGCTTTTGCAGTATTGTGGCTGTTCACATCGTCATTATCATATTATCTTTTTAACTCTGGAGGGGGGCTAATTAAGTGAAGTAAATGAAATCAGTGGGGAGGAGGAGGGGGGGGTGAAAGCAGGCAGGGGGGAAGAGCCAGCCCGCGTGTCCTTCCGCTCACCTTCCCCCACCACTGTCCTCCCAGCCTGGCCTTGACCTGCCTGATATCTCAGACCCGCCCTCTCTGACTGATCCTAGAGGTGGCAGGCTCCCTACTTCTCTTTCTCCCCTCTCCTCTCCCCTCCTGCTTCCCCCATCACCTACTTCCTACCCTTCATTCTGCCCTTTTCCTTGCAGGAGCTCACGTCCTCTTGCCCCTCCACTTTCCGGCCAAGAAGAAACGAGGGCTTCCCACCCATTCCCCAACCTGTCTGCCCACCTGTCCAGCTCCCCCAGAGGCTTAGCTCAGGCAGAACATTCCAGACCCGCCCAGGGAGGGAAGCAAAGGGGTTCTCAGACCTAGAGACCTGGGGTGGATAGCCCTAGAGGTGCCCCCCCCCCCAATCACTAGATGGGGACCTGTCAGGTAACAGGAGCATGGAGGATGGCTAGCATCCCACCCTGACTGCCTCCCCATCACCACGGCAACCACCTCCATCCTTGGCCCTGGTACCCGCGAGGGGAGCTCTTGGGCTCCAGCCAACTTCCCTTCCCTGGCCTTTCCAAATCCTTTCCCCTTGACGCTGCGCTCCCAAAGGACCAGCGCCTCTTGAATAGACTGGAGAGGTGGCGGAGGCTGGGGGTGGACTCTCATAGCGCTAGACCATGTGCCCCAACCTCCCCCACCACTACCTCCTCATCCCCTGCCCCAAGTGGTCGGATCCCACTCAATTCTGCCAAATTGCTCCATCTGAGTGAACCTGGCAGCCTCGGGAACAGATGAGAAGAATTTAAGCTGCAGCAGCTGCTTTGCCCCCCACCTC
>NW_022103919.1:5610541-5614772 GCF_000313985.2 Echinops telfairi
AAACCCACCAGGCGCTGTGTCGGAGGCCGACACAGCCCCCGATTCCGGGAAGACTCACCACCTCGGAAACCCTCTGGGACGGTGCATCTCTGCCCCATAGCATCACCACCAGTAGACATTGACTCCGAAGCAATGGGTTTGGCTGCCGGTGTTTGAGGTTTTCCCAGAAATGTGACAAAACAGATGAGGAGGGAGCTCAAGGGATACTGAGTTCCTCGCGTGTGCCTGGTGAGAACGCCTAGAGGGCTTGGTCAGTGCCTGGCTTCTGGTAGCTCCACGGAAATGGCCTTCTCGGGGATCCAATTTCTCTGAGAGAGCTGGGGACTTGGCCTTTACCGTTGTCCCTGTTTATGGTGCTTCCACACGTTCTTCCCGTGCCTGGGTTGCCCAGGCCTGCTCAGAGCCGCCACTCGGCCGTGCTGCCCGGCACAGTGACCTTGACTCCTGTGGCCTTCTCGGGGCTGCATTGTCCCTGCTGTGCCCCGACGTGGCTTGTCTGAGGCATCTACCGGGCTCTGGCTCCACCAGCCTCCTGGGCCCCTCTTGACTGAGCAGCTCCGCAGGAACGGCTGCGTTGTGAGCCCGTTCAAAGCATATCCTCTAGGGAATGTGGCATCTCTGAGAAGCGTGGCACCTGAGGAGCACCTCTGGGACTGGTGCCTACACTGGAAGACACTGGTGTTTTGCTGTTGGGGAGGACATCTCCCCCTCAAAGACCCTAACTTGACCCAGGACAGGAGAGATGGCCCACCCAATGAGGGTGGCGGTCTCTTGAGGCACAGTGTAATCACAGGGCTAGAGAGTGCCCCTGAAACTGAGCACTCGAGTTTACCCATAAGAACACCAAGCCCAGACAGATTCTTTTCCCTCAGGAAAACCCTGGGACCAGCGTAAGAACCCAGGCTTCTCCCACGCCAACTCCAGATTCCGATGCGTGTGTTTGTGTTTGTGCTGTGGTCAGAATTGGATGGCGTCTGCCCAAGGCCCTGAGAGACCACCTGAGGCAGAGATGGGAAAGCCCAAGGTGACCTTGGGCCAATCACTTCCCTCTCCGGGCATGTTGGACCAGATGGGTGCTTGCTTTTAAGGATTGCTCACGGGAGCCCAGGTTTGCTGAAGGGCCTTCGCGCCCCTAGTGGGGTCTTGGCTGCCTCGTCTCTGCTGGGCTTCAAACTGTGATCGCATCAATGGGTTTGCCCGCTCAAAAAGGACAACCCTAACCAGGTTGGCTCCAAAGGTTTTCCCTTTGTTTCCCCGACATTTCTGTGATTCTCAGACTGAAGTTCCCACCGGAGGACAGCTCTGGGTCAGACCCATGAAGGACTCCCAAGCTTCCCACGATCCCTTTTGGCTTCCAGGGTTGTGATGACACCCTTGTCGTGTTGCTGTTTTTAAGCCTCTGGTACAGGAAGAGGGGGTTGCAGCGTAACTGAAAGCGTGCCCCCCCCTTTGATCTGCGATGTTCTGAGGTGGGGGCGCAAGAAACTTCGGAGGGAGGATGAGTGGGAGTGAAGCCGTTGCTGCCCCTCCTCTTGGGGACAGGGGACACAAGCCAGTGTGCCCAAGGCTGGGGTAAGAGGAAGTCTGGGGTCAGGCAAGCTGGAGCAAGTCTGCTTGATGCCTTCCGACCCTCACATGCTGTGTGAGACTGTGAGTGGGGGCTCCTCGTGGCGCCCTGGCCCAGAACTAAGCCCCTCTGTGCCACTTCGGAGACCAGGTGGCCCCCACGCAGGTTGCTTGGCAAATGAACTGGGCCTGAGATGAGAAGGAGAAGAGCAGGACCCCCCCACCCCTTGCCCTGCCCCGCCCTGCCAGGCCTCTGGATCTGGACTGCCTCCCACGACCAGCTGACCCACTGGGCAGCAGGTCCTACTGGTCAAGACTTGGGGACCTAGCTTCCATTCCCAGCCCCACTCAGCTTCCCCATCTACACCGTGGAGTTTGTGCAGGGGGCAGCAGAGCCCCCCGCCACATCAGTGGTCAGGCTTTCTCTGGAGAGGAGCATCCGTGTGCACGTGTGTGCACGTGTATGCAGCCGCTCCCTCCCCTGGCTCCCCGGTGGAAGGGAGGAAAGGAGATTTGGGGCCCTGGGCTCCGTCGGAGTTGGTTTAATTACAGGTTTTCAGCTGTGGGCCGGTGGGCATGCGTTGGAAGGAGGGGGGGCTGTTCCGAAACCCTGTCATTTTCCAGCGACTGAGGGCCTCTTCAAAGGGGGGCATCTAGACATTTTCTCCACAAGCCGCAGAGTGGACTGTCGTGGCCCCAGCATGAACATAATGACAGGTGCATTTTGCGGCAAGCTGGGAGTGAATGGGTCCCACCGGCTTGTCTCCTGTCAGATGAGTCATTATATATATCTGTTTCCTTCCTTTCTTTCTTCCTTTTTTTTTCCACATTTGCTGACAGGTTTGGGTTTCATGTGTTTCTGTCTTTTTTCTCCTTTTCCCCCTGCCTGGAAAAATGGCTAGGTATCTACGAGACCCCAGCAGGGACGATCCTTTACCACGCTCACTTAGACATCGAAGCCTTCACCATGGATCGGGAAGTACGCAAAATCAAGCAAGGCCTGGGCTTGAAATTCGCCGAGCTGGTGTACACTGGTGCGTGAGCCACCCCCGTTGCAGGCTCTCTGGCCTGGCCCTCCCCTCCCTAACAGAACATCCCCCTCCCTCCAGGCCTGCCTCCCCTAGCGCCAGCCTGGAGAAGCAGAGAGCTGCAGGTTGAATGGGGTGGAAAGTAAGCGCAGAGGGTGCGGGCAGGGCGTGTCAGGCCCCGGCCTGTTTAAGGCATGTCCTCCTGAGGTGCTTGGCTGCCCCACATGGGGCTTGTGTGACACTCACAAAGCCCAAGACATACCACAGCGCTGTTAGAACGGCCGCTGACGTCTCTCTGCACTAGCCGGGCACCAGGCACTGGCCTGCGGAGTCCTGCTGACCTCCTGGAAGATCGACAACCCATTTAACAGATAGAGAAGCTGAGGTCCAGAATGGGAAGTAGCTCAAAGCTACACAACAGAAGTGGCCAGGCTGGGGTTCGCACCCAAGTCAGGCTGTCTGCAGGTAGGACCTGTCGCTGCAGCATGAAAGGCCTCAAGCTCCCAGACCTGACATGGCGTGAAGTCGGCTTAACCACAAAATGCAGCGCCACGTGGAATGGCAGGTGGACGTTAACCGTATCTCCGTGCCCACCAGCCCCACGCGGGTGGGTCCCCATTTTCCAGGGGAGGTGCTGAATCCCATAGCGTGGGAATCCACGCCTCCTGACACCAACCCCTCTCCCAGCTGCATGTCAGAGGTCGCCTGTGTCTGGTGCTTGTGTAGCCCGAGAGCTGAGGATCATTTTTCTCATTTTTAAATGGGGGGAGGGAGAAAAAGAAGGGTACTTGTGGCATGGGAAAGTGACGTGAAATTCGTTGTATAGACACATTTCAGCGGCTGTCCTTATATTAGAATACAGCCACACGCATGCAGTTGCATGTCATCTGTGGATGGTCTCTCAATTCCACGGTATAGAAGTCATTGTGAGAGAGAGGCCATCTAACACAACCCATTTACTGCCTGGTCCCTACAGAAGTAGCCAGAGTGGTGCTGAAGGTTAGGCTTTGGGTGCTAACCACAGGGTCAATGGTTGAAACCCACCAGCCACTCCTTGGGAGAAAGATGAGGCAGCCTGCTCCCTTAAAGATGAGTCAGAAAGGTTTGTGTTTTTCTTTTGGGGGTGGGGGGCTGCCCTTACAGGAGAAGTGTGCTAGCCTCGGCTTTTTAACATTCACGTATGCCCAATCTGGGAACCCCCTAGCTCGCCCTGCTGAGCTGTTAGGGGGCACTGGTTGCTCCCAGAGCCCGACATTGGCATGTCTGGGGCGCTGGGCATCCAGGGCCAGAATGTAATGTTACTGTGGGGTTGGTTTTCGTAATAACTTCCGGGGACGCGCCCCTCGGCCCTTGCCTGTGATGTATTAGTCCCTTTGAAAGCGGCTAATCACTGTAACGCATCTTGGGATTTAGAAGGCTCAGTGGTTACTGGCTGGCCCCCTTTCTCCCTCCCATTGTTTCCGGCAGCTTTGAAGCCGGTGCCCCCCCCCCTACTACTCCCCCAGGTACAGGCAGGTGTTTAAATACCATTGTCTCCTGCGGGCTCTCACTGGCACGGCGGGATTTTAAACGCTCCAAGGTGGATTTTGGTTACAAAGTCGCAGAGTCATTAGAATGTGGCAGGACCCAGTGGAGGG
>NW_022103919.1:5615866-5635594 GCF_000313985.2 Echinops telfairi
AAGGCTCCTGGTCTCACAGTAGCACTGCACTCTCTCTCTGGACAGCCACTGTCTATTCTCAGCTGTCTAGGGGTGAGGAAACAGGACGAGGGGCTGTGAAGACCCTTGTCCAAGGTGTCTCAGCTTTGACTTCTCGGCCACTCCCATAGAGCTCAGAGGGGCATGGAGGTGGGTGGGCTGAGCCAATAATAAAAAAGGGTTGATCAAGGGGCATGTATGTGGACCCAGTGCCCTCTCCTCTGTGCCCGTCTGCCTAGGTTGTGTCTGTGGCCATCCAATGAAGCCTGTAACCAGCAGTTCTCAACCTGTGGGTCCTGACCCCTTTGGGGGTCAAACAACCCCTTCACAAGGGTCGCCCAATTCATCACAGTAGCACAATGACAGTTATGAAGTAGCAACGAAAATAATTTTATGGTTGGGGGGTCACCACAACATGAGGAACTGTATGAAAGGGTCATTTTGCGACTGTTATGAATCCCATCAAACTGCCTCAGGGAGCCAGCCTTGCCATCTAAGGGGGCCTGGATCTCAGGGGAGTCAGTAGGGTGAGCCTTGGTAATTGTAATTACTTCCTGCGACAAGCTTCCTCTCCCCTCCCATCCACAGAATTATCATCCTGGGTTTAGAGCAATGGGATTTCTTTAATTAGTGGCAAATGAATGTTATGAGGCAGAGGCTAGCTGGAAAAAAATGAGCAAGATTTGGGATAATGCTGTTCCCTGTCTCCTAAACCCAAGCCAAGCTCCCTGTGGTCAAGCCTATTCCGGCTCCTCACGGCCTTGCACACAGGGTTTCCAAGGCTGGAAATCGTCACAAGAAGAGACAGCCTCATCTCTCTCTCCAAGAGGGGCTTTGAACCACCGACCTTGCCAGCTCCCAGTCCGATGTTTCTACCTGACAGCACCACTTAGGAAGCTTTAGGAACAGCCTCTGGCCTTAAGGGGCGCTGTCTGCAGGTGTGTGCTACGTGATACAGTGAACCCTCGTTTATCGCGGTTAATCGGTTCTAGACCCTACCGTGATAAATGAAATTCCGCGAAGTAGGATTCCTTATTTGTAAATCAAATATTTTCGTAGTTAGAGCATAGAGGACATGAAAAAACACCCTTTAGTCACCGTTACACTCGTATTACCCAATTTATTAAACGAAAAAGGGGAAATACAGTAAAACATTTTGGATGTTACAATTATCATTTATTATTTATTATATTATTTATGGCATCAAGCGTGTACAGAGTGAGCCAATCAGTGGCAGTAATGACAGAGCATGCGCTGTTATGCAAAAACCGCGATAGAGTGAAGCCGCGGAAGTCAAAGCGCAAAGTGGCGAGGGTTCACTGTACATAACTGCGAATGCCAGCTGACGTGATGGAGGCAGGATGCTGGGGGCCTTTCTGACCTTCAAGCCTCAGCTTCCCCACCTGTAAAATAGACGCAGCATAGGGACACAGCAGGGCTTCTCCCCAGACCTTCTCGTTCCTTGGGTCAAGCCCAAACGGGGAGACTGAGGCGTGGGGCAGCCCTCTTGGCATCCCCCACCCCCCTCTTAGTCCTGGGTTCCTTGGCTTCTGTGACCCAGCCATACCCTCCTGCCTCCCCGCAGCTGGTGGTCTGCCCATCTGCCCATCTCCGTCCCCTGCCCCACTCCAGCACTTCCGGGATGGATGTTTGGGTAGGTGCAGACCCACTGCTTCCCGGAGCAGCCTCAACCACAGCGCCCAACCGACAGGACCCAGGCATCAGTAAGGACAGCGTCCCTCCCGGGGTGGCTTTCCCACGCTGGCCTCAGTTTCCTTCGCAGCAGCATGGGGAGAATGCACAAGTCGTCACAGAGAGCCATTGTTCTTAGAATGAGAAAGGACCATGGGTGTAGAGGGCCTGAGATGGGGGGCTTTCTGCTCTCACCCCAGGCCCACTACCCCGCTCAAGGCCCCTGACATGCAGGGTCTCCCCCACCCCATGCCCACCCCACATGCACATAGCTCCTGGTGTATTGTCTCCCAGCCTGTGCTAAATTCACTGGGAAAAGAAACCTGAGCAGAAGACGACTCCTGGGGATGGAGGGGGGCAGGCAGTGATCTTGGAGATAAAACCCCAGCCAGGAGACCCCCCACCTCCCCCCACCAGGGATCTCATTCCTTCCTATCTCTGGCCTCATCTCCAGCCTGCCTCCCAACCTGGGAACTTAAAGAGGCTAATTATCCCAACTTACTCAGAAAGGTAGCATGGCCCAGGACACAAGGGCAGGGCAGAGGGGGCCTGCAGTGTCTCCTCCCACGGGGGTCTCACGGCATGTTGGGAAAGGCCTTGGGCTACAGTTCCCAGCCCCAGGTGTCCGTTGGGGTGGTGACCTCGTGTGTCCTGCTCTGAGGCATTTCCAATGGCCGATCTTTCTAAAGTAGATCTCCTGGCCTTTCTGGTGAGGCCAGTCCAGGTGGACTGAACCTTCAGCCTTCAGTAAGCAGCCGACTGCCTTCGTGTGAACCACCCAGGCACTGGCTAGCAGGAAGGGCCCTTAGTTGAGGTTCTCTTGCTGTGTGGCTTTGGGCGGGCTCTTTCCCTCTCTGGGCGTTTGGCCCAGAGCACCTTGCTCGCATTGCAAATGCACCATGCTGAGCCCTCCCCAGCTGGCCAGACCGTGGCTGGCCAGACCATGGCACTATGCTGCTCATCCAGGTGGGGCCCGAATGTGACCCGAAGGATGAGGGCCCATCCTCTCTCCCCACTCAGCTCTCCCGCCTCCCCAAGGCAACTGACCCCAGAGGAGGTCTGCTCCCCCTTCCCACAGAAAAGCCTCAGCAGGTGCCCCCAGAGGCTAGGGCCGCCAACAATAACTGCAGACCCTGGGTTGACCCTGCCCTTTATCAGGGCAGGAGATCGCAAGCCATCTGGCCCTGCAGCTGCCCAGGTGGGCTCACCTTCCCAGCTCCATTTCAGGGAAACCTTATGCCCCCTGCAGCTCCTCCCCCAACCGTAGCTGTGGCCCCTCAGACCTGGACTCCCGTGTGAGGCTAGCGAGGAGAAGCCAGCTGGGCTCTGGGGCGTGGGGACAGGGCATCTGGGTGAGGGAGGAGGTAGCACACTTCCCAGGCCCCTCCTGCCCCACAAACCGAGGGGCGACCCAGCCTCAGGGAGGAAAGCTCCTGGTGAATTCCATAGAGCAGATCCGGAGGACTTGGGCAGAGTTCAAATCCCTGCCCCTCCTCGCCGGCTGCATGGTTAGTTTTTTCCCAACTTCTCTAATGAGCCTCCTGGCCTCACCTGGAAAGAATGGCAAAGGCAGGGGGTTTCCGCACGGCGTTGTTATGGAGGAAGATAGGGAGCCCGGCCCAATAGAGTTTGCCCATCACCTCTGCTTAAATATTCAACAGGTATGCTTACCTATGCAAATACCATTAGGTGATGTCCATTGGCTCTAGTGGTGCTGTTGGGTGAGTGCTGGGCTGCTAACCACAAGGTTGGAGGTTCAGACCCACTGGCCGCTTCTTGGGAGAAAGACAGGCCATCAGTCAGCTCCATAAAGATTCTCAGGTGCTCCAAGTCAGAGTTGACCCATTGGCAGCGGGTTTGGGGCCCATCTCAAGGTTCTTCAAATGGTGGGGACAGCAGTGTCCACGGCAGCCCCTGGTCCACACTCACTGCATGCTCCTTGGACAGTAAACTTCTCGTCCCATGAGGACAGAGACAAGATGTCACCCCCACTGAACAGGGGAGGAGATGGAGTCGTAGAAAGAGAGGTCAAGGCCACCTGCCAGCCACCTCCTGCTGCCCGTGTTAGGCTCTGCCATCGCTCAGCACTGGGGGCAGCTGGGTCTCTGAGTGTGGTTGGGGGTCACCTGCCCAATGCCTGTATGCCTCCATCACAGGAATGGTGCTTCCTGTGGGCACGGAATGGCTTTTCTTCATCTCTGTGGCCCCAGGCAGTGGTCAGGCCCCCCTCCTCCTGACCTTCCTTATACACAGGACCCCTTCAAGGCGACAGGACAGGGGCACTGTGGGCCTGACTCCCTGGTTCCACCACTTACAAGTTCACAAAGGATCAGAACACAGCAACAAGCAAGACTGACCAACCGGTGTGTGCTCTCGGGAGCTCACGGTAGATAGAGCCCCGGCAGCCACAACCCAGTGGGCAGGGTCTGCCATAAAGGGCCGGGCATGGCACGACCTTTCCTCCCCATGCCCTAGCGCCCTTGTCTCTCCCACAGGTTTCTGGCACAGCCCCGAGTGCGAGTTCGTCCGCCATTGCATTGCCAAGTCCCAGGAGCGGGTGGAAGGAAAGGTGCAGGTGTCTGTCTTCAAGGGTCAGGTGTACATCCTCGGCCGGGAGTCCCCACTGTCGCTGTACAACGAGGAGCTGGTGAGGTAGGTCCCCCCAACCCCAACATGCTTACATCATCCTGCCCTGAGCTGGGCACCAGCCTTTCACGCCCGTGGCCTCTGCCAACTGGCTTCTCAGCAAAGACGTGCCCGCACTCCCTTCAGGTGCTGTGTGGAGCTTGGGGGAGACGGTTGTGGAGCGTGTTGGACATCCTTTGGGGCCCTAGACACAAATGGGAGGCTTATAGGCTAGAGGGAGGGCAAAGGGGTCAATCAGATGAACGCGCAAATGATGTTCGCACGCTGCGAAGACGTACAGGAAGCTCTGGTTGGGTGGAATGTCGGGCTGAGGAGAAGCTTCCTGCAGAAGTTGTCTTTGAGCTGATCTCAGAAAGGAAGAGACGAACCGGGGTTGCTTGCCGGGAAGACTAGAGTCGGCAGTGGTTCTGAGCCGGCCCGCAGAGAAGGGGCTGGAGGCAGGTCTTAAAGGGCCCTGAGCCCTGGAAGGACATCATCAAATCTGTGGTTTGGGAGGTTCGTCTGCCTGCTCTGAAAAGTGGACTCCCCTGGGGGGGAAGCCGGCTGGGACAGAAGCAAGGCCACCCTGTGGCACGGCTAGTGGTTTGAGCCAAATGGATGGTTCTGGGAATAGGGAGAAGTTGATGGAATTGATCAAAGGGCTTGGATTGGAAGGAGTGGCAAGGTGTCCAGAACCACGCTGTTGGGGGTGTTGAGTGGTGGGTGGCAACCACTGAGTTGGATGTTCCCGAGAACGGTCATGCATTTAGATGGGGGCACCTTGGGCCAGGGCATCCTTTGAGATAGCCAGGGAGAACTTCCTGGTTGGCCCTTGGACTCACAAGTCTGGCTTGAAGGAGAAAGCTGGGCTGATGACGTGAGAGAATCACGGGTGTTTCCACATTCGTTAAAGCCCTGATGAGCCGAGAGGAAACCGTCTGGGTGGACAAGGAGGGTGTGAGCCCAGGGGAGAACCTTGAACACCCTCCTTGATGGGCCAGGTCGAGGGGGACCGAGGAGGAATTCCTAGAGAAGGAAGAAGAAATCCCAGTGGGCTGGAGTTCGTTGCCGTTGAGTGGGCTCCAACTTCGGGGGCCCTGACACAGACCAGAACTAAACGTCTCTGGGTCCCACACCATCCTCATAATCGCCGATGTCTGAGTCCCTACGGGTCCCAGGGGGCAGTTGACCAAAGGGAGCAGTTGACCTTGAGCTGGCACAGTGCTTGTGTCATGAATGAGCAGGTGGCCTTCTCTGGGGGATCTCCTGGCCAAACGGGAGGCGGGACAGTCCCACCAGCTGCAGACCCCAGACCCGGCTCTGTGCAGGCTGAGGCCGGCGCCTCTCTCCCGGAGGCCAGTTGGGAATTAAAGTACGAGTTTGTTTGGCAGCCTGTATTAGTTTGCCTTCTCTTCTCTTTCACCATGTCGAGTTTCTCCCCCCCCCCCCAACTTCAATCTTTCTAAACACTTTATAAGCCATAAATATAACCGAATCAGTTTAGATCAGTCGGGGTAAATGTCAAATTATCTTCTCTCTTTCTCTCTCTGGCTCTTTCTTCCCTCCCCCTCCAAATCAACAGCCTCTAATAATCTGTCCAACCCTTCATTAAGCCTCACAGTCTCACTCGGGGAGATTAAATGAATAAAGTAAAAAGGGAAAGGCGAAAAAAAGAGAGAAAAGCAGGAGCATTTATTCTCACTGTGTCTCCGACCACTTCCCCTTTCTTTCTGATTTCTACATCACTGACTTGAAAGGCCTTGAGTGACAGCATCACAGGGACCAGCGAGGCAGCCGGGAGAGGCAGCAGAACTGGAAATGCCGTGGCACAGTAGGTAGAAAGTAACGTAATTATAGAGCAGGTCAGAGCCACTCGAATGAGCAAAAATAAAAGCACAGAGGTTTTCTGTAGACCGTCAGGGGAGGTAGGGGGGGGGGAAATCATTGTAAACTCTTTTTTCCACCTCTCCCCCCACCCCAAGCCGCCCCGCACCACTACCCCAACCACCATTTTAAAAAGAGGTGGTTCCGTGTGTGAGGGACACCTCTTGGGACGCCGCAGCTGCTTTGAGGGACCAGGTTGTCCCCGGGTGTGGGACCTCTTGGGTGGGCGGTCTGGAAGGGACCGTTTTAGGAGGAAAGATGGGAGACTGACTGGGGAGAGGGGAACATCAAGACAGCCTGTGGGGGCAAGGGGCAGGGTGAGGGGACTCTCTCTGCTGCCCTGCCTTTGCTCTGGGGCTGAGTACGGGCAGGGGGTTATTTAGAAGGTGAGGGGTGAGACCAGATGTTGAAAACCTATGTGAGTCTGTGTTGGGGAGCAGAGGCCTAGGCTGGATCTTGATCACCCATGAACAAGGTCTACAGAGGGCTAGGAGGCGGTGTTGGGTCCCAGTGTCCTGCAACACTAACTCCGCCCCAGAGGGCACTGAGGGGCAGACTCCCAGAAAATCTGGGGTCTTCTCCCTTCCCCGTGAGCCGCCAATGACTTCACTGACCAGGGAGGGCTGGTGGAGGCGGCATCGGATGTCACGACATCAAGGAAGGTGGGAGCCTGGCAGGGTGACTTTGTGGAGAATCCCATGAGCCACCTCTGAGGCCTGGTGAAGGCCCTGGGGTGGGGAGTGGGGGTCATGAGGCGCGTCCTGAATAAGGCAAGTCCCTGCACCCAGCAGAGGCAGCAACCCCGTGTGCCTTTGTAAAACACCCACAATCCACAAAGGCAGCCAGTCAGAGGTGCGGCCTCAGGGGTCAGCCTCTCCCCCCACCCCCACCCCAACTTCACCTCTGCAGAGAGGGCTCTTGAGGGGACAGGCCACCTCCTTGTCATTGAGAACCTCGAGATGACTTTGTCCTGAGGCTGGAGTTCTGTGCCTCTAGCCCTTTCAGACGGAAAGACAAGGGACTGATTCAGAGCAGGCCATGAGGAGGGGCCTGGGAGAGACAGGCAGGCTCGGGGACCTCAGAGGGGACCTCCTGGAGGAGTCAGGGCCTCGGAGGTCCCTCACCCCGCTTGCCAGTTGCCATGGGACTTACTCTAGTCCTAGCAGCTCCAGGTGGGGTGGGGTGGGGGGCTGGGGTGGGGTAGGGGTGGTAAGGTACTATTGAAAGGATTTCACCTCACAGCATTCAAGTCCCACAGACTTTGGTGTGTGTCCTCCCCCCTCCCCACAAAACCATCTATTGTAGGGGGCTTCAGTCTCCCCAGCCTTAAAATGGGGCAAGTGATAGTCATGGCTGGGTCTTTGTGAACTTCCTGGTGGAGGAGGACCTTCCAGGACAGAGAGGAAGGTGCATGTCGTTTTCTCGGCTGGACCCCCGGTCCTTCCGCTCACCTCACGCTTGGGTGGATCCGAACCACCAACCCTCTGGTTAACAGCCAAGTGCTTCACTGAACGCAACCAGGCCTAGAGAAGCGAAAGAACGAAGGGATACATCGCGCACATAGGTAAAAGGAAGTGCGTGCCACGCGTCAGGAGTCTGCTACAGCATTTCAGGGGCAACCAGTCGTCACTTGAAGAGCCAGTGACTGCCGGCCCCATTCCACAGATGGAGAGCCCGGGGCTCCCTGAGATATGCCTGGTGGCAGAGGGGGGCATGCGTGATCCAGGCTGCGGGCCTCGGGCGGCTCTGCCATGGTCAAGAAGAGGCTGGAAGCACAGCTAGAGATGACGGCGGACGGATCTAGAGTCATGGGGACCGTGGAGGAAAACACATTCCGCTGAGCATGGCAGATACTTCCCCTGCCATCAACTCAATTCTCCTCATAGAAAACTCTGTAGGACAGGTAGCGCTGTCTCTGTGGGTCTCCAAGAATGTCACTCGTGATACGAGTAGACACCTACATCCTTCCCCAGTGGAATAGCTGGTGGTTTTGAACTGCTGACCTTGTGGTTAGCAACCCAAGGCTCCTGTCAGAAGGAGACTTAGCGGCCAACTATTGTCACACGGACTGGCAGCTGCAGCTTAAGAGAAGGTGTCTGTCAAGAACAAGACAGTGTTTGGGGGCCCCTTGTGCATTTCACCCTGGCCTCTGGAGCCCTTGGGTCACGAGACATCACCAACTGTTCCTGGGGGCTCCTCTCTCAGCCTCCCCGCAGCCCCAAGGATGGAGTTGGTTGGGTTCTGCGCCCTCAGTGGACAAACGAGTGCTGTGGTTCCCAGGGGAATTCACTGGGCTAGTTCTGGATGATTAAGTCTGGGTGCTGAGCAGATCACCCGAGGCACCGGACTGGGTGAAGAAGATAGCCTCCAGGCTGGGGCAAGACCCGTTAACGAGCTGCAAGCTGCAGATGCCCCCACCATACCTGCTGAAAGCCAAGAGGACTTGAAGCACTTACTGATGAAGGCCAAAGACCTTCGGGGTGGTGTACGTCTCGACTTCAGGGATATAAAAGGGAGAGAAGACTGGGTGGAGCTGCCTCCGGTTTCTTCTTACGTGGCTCCCCCATCAACATCCCTGGAGACAGCAGTCAAGAACTCAAACGATGCATCACACTGGGCAACTCTGGTGCCAAAACTCTTCAACGAGTTTAAAAAGCCAACTGGTATTCCCAGTTGCCTCATATGCATACAGAAGCTAGGCAGCCAATCAGGAAGACCAAGGAATTAGAGCCGATGCATGTGAATTAGGATGTTGGCGATGCACATGGATGATTCCATTGAATACACCACTGACTGCCAGAGAACAGGGAGCCCGGGTGGCACTGTGGACTAAACACAGGGCTGTTAACCACCAGGTAGGTAGTTCAAACCCTCAGGCTGTTCTGCTGGAGAGCGATGAAGCTGTCTGCTCCCATAAAGATTTTCTGTCTTGGAAAACCTAAGAAGTCATTCTGCTCTGTCCCACAAGTTGGAATTGGCTCCATGGCAGTAGGTGGCCGGATGGAGCAAATCTGCATTGGGGAGGGACTGGTCCCTCGGGAAGGACACAATGCTTAGTAAAGTAGAGAGTCAGCATCCAAAGAGGAAGACCCTCACCAAGATGGCTTGACACAGTGGCTGTGACAATGGGCTCAAAGGGCAATGGCTCTGAGGAGGGTCCAGAACCGGGCAGTGTTTTCTCCTGTTGTGCATGTGGGTCGCTGCGAGTCAGAGCTGACCCGATGGCACCTAACAGCACCTAAACTGATCCTGGACAGCAGAGATCCTGTGATAGAATGCGCACCTTGCAATCTAGAGACTCAGGTTCGACTCTCAGCCAATGCAGCTCATGTGCACCCACCACCTGTCAGCCACCAGCTGTGTCCGTCAGCAGAGGCTTTTGTGCTGCTCTGGTGCTGGATATATTTCAGCCAGGTTTCCAGACCAAGAAAGACTAGGAAGAAAGGCCTGGCAACCTGCACCCCAAAATCAGCCATGAAAAATCTCATGAATCAAAATCAACTGACCCACAACCGATTATGCGGATTGCACGGGGCCAGGCAATGACGTCTTGTTCCATTGTGTGTGTGTGAGGGGGTGTCCGCATGAGACAGGGCTGCTGCTCCCAGCCTTCGCTCCCTAATGTAGCAGGGGAGAGACATTGCTCTCGTCTGCCGTGTTGCCCTGCCGGTCTTGCTCTGAAGCCCCTGAGCTTGGGGCTCCCCGAATTGGACAAAAATCGAATGGAAGTCAAAGTGCAGAGAGGGTGTGGGCCAACACAGGGAGGAAAATCGGCCTGGCTACCTGTGAGGAATTGTGTCTGGCTGAAGAGTCCCCACCCCTAGAGAGGCCCTGGGGCATGCTAACTGGTCTCTCTCTCTCTCTCTCTCTCTCTCTCTCTCTCTCTCTCTCTCTTCTCTCAGCATGAATGTGCAGGGTGACTACGAGCCAATCGATGCTACTGGTTTCATCAACATCAACTCCCTCAGGTGAGACCCTCTGTACCCTGATGGGGGGCAGGCGCAGGCTCCGACCACTGCCCTGCCCTCAGTAGGCCCCCCTTTTGGCCCAAGTTCCTGTAGCCCACCCTTTACCTCTGACACTCATTCCACCATCTCCAACCAGAGGGACCCCCCAGATATGAGCCTTTCAGATGTGAGCCCCTTCCCTGGGCAGGTCAACATTGGAAGTGGCTGCGTCGTGGAAAGGGGGCCTGAAAAGATGGCCTTGTCCAGAGCCTGCCTTCCTGTCCCCACCGGACAGCCGCACAGCTAGCTAGAAACCATCTTCGCCTGGGCCAGATCCCCTGCAGGCACGCCCTTTAAGTTGTCTCCTTCGACTCTCACAGGACGATGCTGGAGGGAAGTCCTGAGGTCCCAGAGCTAGGAAGTTGGGAAGCTGAGTCCTGAGGGCTTGTTGACCCAGCTCTGGGGTCTAAGTCACCCGTCCCTGCTCTCAGGGTACCTTCCCAGCCCCACACCCTGAGAGAAAGGGTGGGGTTCTCTCTCCTCCCCGATGGCACCCTCTAGCACAGCAGCAGCCCCCTCCCTTTCTCCCAGAGCCAGCCTTTGTGCCTGGAGCCACCCCAGCCCTGAATCTGCCCACACCCGCCTCTCCAGTCACCTCCAAGCCCCCCGCCCCTTGCACCTCTCTGTTTGTGTTTTATGACTCCATAAACCCTTTTAAATGGCCCAGAACACACGTGTTTTCATAATGGTCTCTTCACTGCTTTGTCTTCCACAATGACAAGCAACGTTTTCCCTCTACAATACATTAATTACACTACCCCGCTTGGCGGGCAGGAGGGGCCCGGGACAGCAGAGGAAAAGAGGGGAGGAATTAAAAAGACAACTTCAGGCACGTCTTAACCAACAGCTGCCCCCTCCCGCCCCAACCCGGGCCTGCCTGGATGAATTGAAGCAAGTGGATGTTGATAGTGTTCATTGACATTGTCCTTTGTTTTGAATCTGGTTCACAGGCTGAAGGAATATCACCGCCTCCAGAGCAAGGTCACTGCCAAGTAGATGCGCTGACCATGAGGGCCGGGGCCTCCTCACTACCCGTTCCCCAAATGCAGGCGCTAATTGTCGTGATCCTTTGTAATGGTGACTTGTCCTCCCCGGGCGGGCAGCATCTTGGGGGCTCCAGACCCCAGCTTTGTTCCCTAGCTCCCCCCGGCCCCTCGCCAAAGTGGTCAGCACCCAGGAAAACGGAGAGGGTGGCCACCGAGGGAAGCTGTAACATGACCATTTAAAAAAAAAATTCCTCTTTTGTTTCTTTATTCTTGCAGAGAGGAGGGTGAGCTTGGCGGATGTGTGCGTGCGTGTAGTTAATCATGCTTTTCTCAGCCCAACCTTTGTGCTTTGTGACTTAAGCGCCGCGGAAGGCCACCGTGTGCCACGGAACCTGTTTCATACGGAAAAGCCAACCCCTGGCTCCTCCAGGAAAAACCAAGGGATGCGGCCCTGCCCACCTGGGGAGACATTAGCTCCAGCAGCCTGGGCTGTGTCACCATCAGGAACTGAATTTCTGTGTCATTCTTGGGGAGCGTGTTCCGCCCACACCCCCTTTTCCTGGACGTTGCTTCTACCCAACACCCCCACACAACTCCTGGAGCGATGGCTGATAAGAGCTTAAATTATGGAGGAACAATCCCGAGTCAGGAAAGAAGCCCGTGCACAGAGGAGCCACGAATAGCCACAGAATTCAGTGGGCTTTGGGGAGAGGGCGGGGTCCGTTTATAAGGTTCTCTCTAGGCCTCTCCTCCGGCCACGGCCCGGAGCAGACATGGTTTCCTGTGGCCCGCCCCATTGGTCATATCTGTTTGGATCCTGACTGGTCACTTGATCTGAGTTGGGCCCATCAGAGCCTCACTTCCAGACATTTGGTGGTTTGGTTTGATTTGTTTTAAGTAGGGTTTCAGAAAATGGTCAAAACTGACTGCAATTTAGGCACATGTCCTTGCCACGTACCTGGAGAAGCAGAGAGGGTTCTGGCAGAGAAGCAGAGAGGGGATTGCAAGAGGGGGTTATGTATGAGTTTAGAGTTCCTGTTCTTATCCTATTGCCATCTTGAAAGCTGGCTGTATTTCTTGACTTGGATTTCCCGAGACTTCCTGGTTTTCTCACAACGAACTGCCATTGGTGGCGTAAGCTTCCGGAGGGAGTTTTGCTGTTTGAAGCCAGGAAGATTCCTCTGAGCCTCGCTCTGGTTTTAGACCCAGAACCTGCTCTCGAGATTTCCACCGTTTTACCTTTGTCACAAAAAGTTGACAAGTTGTATTGGCATCTAACACAATCTCTTTTCTCTGATTATCAACGTTCTAAATCTCCTTTGTAAGAATAGTCATTACCCAATGCATTTCAGTACACACGTTGCCATGATCCCACTGAATCCTGAAAACGCACTCTACAAGGTAGGCGTTTCTACCTCACACCTTTACAGAGAGATGACTAAGATACAGCGATACTGATTTGCCAAAGTCTACACAACCTTGCAAATGATAGAGCCAAGAGTCAAGCGCTGGCCTGGCTGACTCCCAAGATCTGCTTTTAGGTTCTTAACCACCAATGTGGTCCGGTACCAAAAGAGTCGGTTCTGACCCATAGTGACCTTTTACACAACAGAACCAAACAGTGCCCTGCCTTGCCCCATCCTCACAATGGTTCCTGGGCTTGAGCCCATTCTTGCAGCCACGTGTCCATCCACCTCCTTGAGGGCCTTCCTCGCTGCCCCTCTACCACTAGACGGCTGTATCTTGCCATTTAAAAAAAAAAAAAAAAAGGAAACAGCAAGACATCTTATAAAAATAACCATCTATTATCCCACCATCCCAAATTATAAATACTGTTTATATTTTGTGTGTGTGTGTGTGTGTGTGTATATATGTATATATATATATATATATAAACTTACTATGTGTCATCTTTTAATGCATGTAGATTATTTAGGGGAGCATCATTTAGATAGATGTAAAAACACAATGGAGTACCCTCTTTTTGAGATGTTAACATTACATCATAATTACTTTTCCTATATCGTTAAAAAATTGTAAGCAACTTCAAGGAGGTCCTGTTGGTGCATCACTTAAACACTCATCACTTAAACACTCAACTGTGAATTGAAAGGTTGGCAGTTCAATTCCACCCAACAGCTCCGAGTCAGGGAGAAAGACCTGGTGCTCTGGGTGCATGGAGGTTACAGCCAAAAATGACCCACTTAGGCCGACCTACTCTCACCTGGGTCACTCTGCGCTGAAATGGACTCAAAGCAAACAGCAACAAGGAGTCTCAATGACTCCCCAATATCTGTTATACTGGTACCCCCAATTCACGTAATCTTTTCTCATTTGTGGATTGAGTTTTGTCCACATGCGAAATTATTTCCCTGGTTTTAAAGGTTAGGGCTGGATTTCTCCCAGTGGCTTCATTGTTAGTAGGTGCCTTCCAGCTGTTTCTGACGCCTTAAAACCGCAGGCGCAACCACAAACCACTGCCCTCTTGGTTCCGCGCCACCCTCACACTTGTTTCCAAACCCATTGCTGCAGCCACTGTGCCAAGCCAGCTCTATGGAGGCCTTTCCATTTTGGGCTGAGCCTCTACTGTACCACGCATGGCCTGTTCCAGGGACTGGTCTGTCCTTCCAACACATCCAGGGAGTTTTCTGCTAAGATACTTGTTTGTTCTTCTGCCAGCGGTAGTTTTAGTAGTCATTCCCAACGTCGTGGTTCAAGCACATCAATTCTTCAGCCTTCCTTCTCTGTTGGCCGACTTCCACATGCATCACGGCTTTATCCTCAAAGTGACACCTTGCTCTTTAACAGTTTAAAGAGGCCCGACGCAATCTGTCCTTTGATTGCTTGACCACGGCTTCCATGAGCGTTGATGGCAGATCCGAGTAAGACGGAGTCCTTGACAGCGTCCGTCTCTGCTGTTCATCATGATAGTACCCTTTCGTAGAGCCTGCAAACGCATACATTAACTTGCCGCGTAAACATTCAATTATACCACTACATGTGTCATATAATAGCTTTAGACCATTTTGATTGTGCAAATGTTGCCATATAGATTCGTTTTAGTAACCCTACAATGACCCAGACTCGGTGCCATTGTGTAGGTGTTGACTCGTAGAAACCCGAACGGACAGGGTAGAACTGCCCCTGTGGATTTCCAAGACTGTCACTCTTTACAGAGCAGAAAACCCCACCTTTCTCTTGAGGATGGACTGGTGGTTTCCGATCGCTGGCCTTGCAGTTAGCAGCCCAACGTGTAACCACTACCCCACCAGGGATCCTAACCTGACAGCTAATTAGTATATTTCTGCATATATTGAATATGATCATTATATTTCTTTCTTGGCCTATTGATGAGATGGATTACAGAAGCTGATCTTCAAACGTTGAACCGGCATATGAATCCCCTCTGACTATGGACCACAGGTGGAAAGGCCTTGTTGCCTGATGGAGTACATTGTAGGGCAGATGACTGCCATTGGAGTTAGGTCCAAAATGTGACCGATCTCTCTATTGACCAAATGTTTAACTGCTCCATTTTTTAATATTTTCTGCTTTGTTTTTAATGGAGGTTTTTCTTTGTCACCTTTTGTCATTGTTGGGAAGATTTTGTATGATTTTCTGTATATGAAACCCAGACTGGGAAAACCTAACGAGACAAAAACTGGATTAATAGATCCAAAGGGATATGATCAGGGAGGCTGGCAGGAAATGGGGAGCTAACAACGACGAGTCCAAGGAAGAATAAATGTCCTGGAATTGATTGTGGTGATGGCGGTACAACTCTTATGAATGAACGGTTGGAATGCAGGCTATGTGAACGGAATGTTGGTGAAATGGTTGAAAATAAACAAACTAATTTTTTTCAAATGTTGAACCAGCTTGGCATACCTGCAATCAATCTTACTTGTTCCGACTATAATTCTTTTTATACATTGTTGGGTTTGATATGCTAAAACTTATTGATGGTTTTTACGTCCATGCTGATAAGAGATATCGCTCTGCTGGTCGTTGCTTGTAATGCCTTGATCTGGTTTAATAGAAGGCAACGCTGGTCTCATAAAATAGGTTGTGTTCCTTCTGCTTCGTTTCCTGGAGCCACTTGCAGAGAATGATTATCATTTCTTTTTGAAATGTTTGGGAGAATTCACCAATGGGAACCACCGGAGCCTGTGCCTTCTGTTTCAGAAGGTTCTGAACTACTGATTGGGTTTCTTTAGTAGATACAGGTCCATCATATTGAGTGCCCCTTGTGCGACTTTTGGTAGATTGTGTCTTTCAATACACCGGTTCATTTTACCTAAGCTATTAAATTTGTGGGCATATAGTTGTTCACAACAGTCCCATATTGTCCCTTTAGTACCCATGGGGCCAATCGGGATGGACCTTCTTTCCCAGCACCCCGTGTCTCTTCCCACCGTCTCCTGGGTTATCCTGAGTAGAAGTTTCTCCAGTTGTTAGTGTGTTTTCCGAAGAGCTAGCTTTTGGTTTCTCACGGATGCTATTGTCTCCCAGTCTTCCTTTTCCCCTGATTTCAGCTCTGATTTTTTTTTCTTAGTTATTTCCTTTGGCTTACTTTGGGTTTAATTTGCTTTTTTCCCTCCTAACTTCCTAGGGTGGACGCTAGAAAAAGGTTGCAATCTTTATGAAAGCAGAGAGCCACAAGTTTCTCCCGCCGAGCCGCTGGTGGGTTTGAACCACCAACCTCTCAGCTAGAGACAGAGCCCTTTAACCACTGTACCACCAGGGCTCCTCAAACGTCTATTAGATCCAATTAATTGGTGGTGCTTCACAGTTCAACGATGTCTACAGATTTTCTGCCTGCTGGATCTGCCAATTACTGAGGGAGGGCTGTGAAAGTCTCTATACGAGTGGATTTATCTGTATCTTCATTAATGTCTTTGGTAGTCAAGTATCGTTCGATTAGTGGTGAGAAAAGGGTGTGTTTTACATTTATCCACATATTTCTATTTCTTGAGCTCCTTTTTCCCGATGTGCAAGAGCCCTGGAGCTGAGTGGTTAAGCGCTCAGCTGCTAGCCAAGAGCAGTGACTCAAACCCACAGGCCACTCTAAGGAAAAACACACACAGGTTTCTTCTGTAAAGATTTATAGGCAGTTCTACTCTGGGGGCAGTTCTACTCTGTCCTATAGGATTAAAATAAGAGCGAATCAACTCAACAATAGGTTTGGGATCTTTCATTGTACTGTATGGATCCAAGATCCCATCTGTATCATTTTCCTTTTACGTCAAGAACTTTAAGTAACTATAAGGAGTGTGTGTGTGTGTGTGTGTGTGTGTGTGTGTGTGTGTGCCTTATAATGAAGGTCCTTTGTCGATGAATTCTTTCAGCTTTTGTTTATCTGAATACTTTCGGTTCGTAAAGAGATTTTCACTGAATGTAGAATTGTTGGTGGACTTTTCTTTTTCCAAGGCTTTAAAGATGTCACTTTATTGTATTATAGCTTCAATCGTTTCTGAAATGAGGAATGATGTCATTCTTTGCTCCTGGGTGTGCTGTGCCTTTAATCGCTGGATGCTGTTTAATAATAATGTTTTCTAAGGTATAATCTACATCAAATTAAATCACTCATCTTATCTGTGGAGTGGTAAGTTTTGGGAATGTCATCCACTCATGTCACCTCCAACACAATCAATTGGTTAGGTTCAATCGGTCCGTTTCGTCTGTGTTATCAAACCCGTAGACACGGAGCTGCCCGTAGTCCTCACGATGGCTGCATCTTTAAGATCATGTATCTTTCTTCCATACTGTCACGTCTTCAGTGATCTCACCAATCGCATTTTTCAGGTCAGATTTTTTTTTCATCTCCAGACGGATCATTTTCATAGGTCCTCTTTTTCTCCTTGTCATACTGATCATTTTCTTTACATGTGCACCGTGAGCACGTGCACCATCTTCATAATGCTTGCTTTAACGTCCTTTCCTGTTAATTCCATCAGCTCGGTTACTTAGGGGTCTGTTTTTATTGACCTGTTGTCCTCCTGGCTCAGAGTACAATCCCTTGGTTCTTTATATATCAATAATTTTTCATTGAATACCAGAAGTTGTACATTTACATTATTGATTGCTGAATTTTCTTATATTCCTTTAAAGAAAATCAAACTGTTCTTGAAAGGCAGTTCCATTACTTGGGCCTTAGTTTGAACCGGTCAGGATTTTGTTCTCCAGCTCCTGGAGGATCTGTCTACAACAGGCTTATTCTAGGATGAACTTTCCCCTACATTTAAGGTCTGGACTTCTGGGAGTTCCTTTTAATGCTGCTTAGATTCAGTGAGGTCTAGCTGGAGACATTTTAAAGAATTCCCAGGCCTCTATACCATCCCAGGATTTTCTTTTCCTTGAAAGCTGTTCTTGCCCAGCCTCGTGGATTTTATTGTGCACTTGAAGAGATTGGCATCCAGTCAAAGACTCAATTGGATGCCTGTCCAGATATGGCTGGTGTGCTTTCTCTGAGTAGCTGACTCCTCTGTAGCGGTACTCACACATTCCAGCTGCCTTGGCACCCCCTAATTCCATCCCTGTCTCCTCTCACCAAAATCATTGGAATCTCAAGTTTCTGTCCACATTCTGCAATTCGGGAATGACCTCCAGGCAGAATCCCGGATGATGGGGCAGCTCACTTGGTTTCCCTTTCCTTAAGAACCATGGACTTGGACTGCCTGTGGAATGTCTGAAAATAACTGTTCCCTGGCTCAAGTTACTATTATTTATATGGTAAGGGGAGTCTGGACCATCTTACTATACTCCGTTGTGGCTAGAAGTGGAATTTGAATTTTTTTTTTCATTATAAAAATAATATACGTAGCCTCCAAATCATTAGAACACATTGACCTGAGGTCACATTTAGAGTTTACTAACATACGGCCTTGGGAACTCAAAGGAGCAGTTCTACGATGCCCTATAGGGTTGCTATGAGCCCGGGTTGCCTCCATAGCAGTGATCTTGGATTTTTTTTGAGGGGTGAGCATGTGGAGTAACTGCAAATGGGGGTCAGGTCTTGGAGGCGTGGTGTGTGTGTGATGAAAATATTCTACAATTACTGTATATACTCATGTATAAGCCGAGTTTCTCAGCACATTTTTAATGCTGAAAAAGCCCCCTGGGTTTATACTCGAGTGAGGGTCCCACTTACCTGAAGGTGTTCTTCGGTCCCTCCGGCTCCTCTGTGGCACCTGCAGCCTCTGAGGGTGGTCGGATGACTGCTGATATGACTGCTCTTCTCTTCTCCTGCACGCCCGCAGCCTGTGTTGTGGCAAAGAACAACAATTTCACAGAAGTTTCCAAAAGACCTTGGTGGAAAAGTGATGTCATTCCATTCATCATAAAACAAAGAAGGATCAATCACTATGACCTGGGAGATATTGGGAATCTGGATGAAACACCCATGATCTTTGATCTTCCAAGCAACAGAACTGTGTCAGGTTTGGGAGACAAAACTACTATTTTACTAGAACCACAGGAAATGAAGGGAAAAAAACATTCCACGCTGTTCTGTCATGTTTGGCTAATGGAACCAAGCTGTGGCCTGTCATTATTCTTAAAAGAAAGATCTTGCCTAAAAAGGTCAAATTCCCACCAAGAATTACAGTGCACGCACATATTAAAGGCTGCATGGATGAAGACGGAACAAAAAGTGGCCGGAAGAAATTTAGAACTGATGACCAGGAGCAGCCTTAAAGGGAAAAACCATCCTTGCTACTTTGGGCTATGTTCAGAGCCCACACCTCGGATGACAAAAAAAATTGGCAAAGTCTTCTCAAGTTACCTCGGCCGTTATTCCAGGTGGGCTTACATCTGTATTGCAGCCCCTAGATGTGTGTTTAAATAAACCTTTCAAAGACTGTGTGCGAAAGATGTGGCATGAATGGATGTCATCTGGTCAAGCCGACTGACACAAGTTGGAAATCTGAGGAAGCCTGACATAGAATTGATAGCAAAGTGGGTTCGTGGTGCATGGGAAGAGCTTCCAGAGGACACGGTGCAACGCGCCTTCAAGAAATGTGGCGTCGGTAATGCTGTGGATGGCAGTGAGGACGGCGCTTTGTGTGAGAAGGATGGCAGTGATGGGGACGACTGAGAACCCAGCGATGAGGACAGTGTCTGTGCTGATCACCTCACCCCAGCCGAAGCTGAAGCTCTGTGTGGACACACTGCTGAGGAGGAGGAATCCAGTTTTGAAGGATTTTAACTCTTGTGCTTTAGCTTGGTTGCTGACTGAACTAAGGTGTTTGTACTTTTAAAGTTATTGTTGATACCATACTGTTTTTGTTGACCCTCTTTTCTACTTACAGAGCTAGTTCACTGATTTTCTTTGAAATCAATATTCAAAAACCTTTAACCTACTGATGTCCAGATTAATGTAATTGTATGGGTATCTATTTTTATTTTTAAATTTGCCAGTAGCTGCTGCATTTCCCACCGTAGGCTTATACTCGAGTCAATAAGTTTCCCCAATTTTTTTGTGGTAAAATTAGGTGCCTCGGCTTATATTCGGGTCG
>NW_022103919.1:5636849-5640424 GCF_000313985.2 Echinops telfairi
GAGCCTTTGAGACCCCAGAGCTGTATCTTTTGACAGCCGCCAACTCGGTTTCTTAACAAAGAGCAAGGAGGAAAGACATGGGTGGGAATCTAGAGATGGAAAGGGACGTAAAGATATCAGAAGAACCTCATGTCAGAGTAGCTAAGCACTCTGATGCTCAGCAAAGGGTCAGCGGTTCTAATCTAGCCACCCCTTGATGGGAAAGCGTGTGGCAGTCAGGGGACTTTCCTAAGTGTGGTTGTTGTTGTTGTTGTTGTTGTTAGATGCCTCTGAGTTGGTTCCCATGCAGAGGGATCCTACGGAGACCAGAATGAAACACGGTCTGGTCCCGCGCCATCCTCACATGGGAGCCCATGGCCGCGGCCACGGTGTCCATTCACCTTACAGAAGGGCCTCTTCTTTTTCAATGAATTACCAAGGAAGAGGTCCTCCACTGGGCCCTCATCTTTCCTGACCATATGTCCAAAGTATGTGAGACAAACTCTCAGCCCCCTTGCTTCTCGGGAGCATCCTGGCTGGACTTCTTACAAGACCGGGTTAGAATTCAACTGCATCCATTCTTCCACCTTACTGATGCCTTGTCCAGCTTTCAGCTGTAAGCGTCATGGCTTGGGCCAGGGGCACCTGAGTCCTCAGAGCAACAGCCTTGCCTTCGAACCCTTTAGAGAGATCCTGTGCAGCAGATTTGCCTGATGAGCTGGATGGTTTCACACCGCCAATCAAAATAGAGGTAAACGTCTTTTTGGTATTCTCTGCTTTCTGCCAAGATCCATCCGATAGCAGCCATGATATCCCTCATTCCATGTCCTCTCCTGGAAATTCTGGCAGTTCCTGGCCGACATACTGCTGCGCTATTTTACCCATCGAACCCTTCACTATTGCAGCTTGAGGTTTAGATTTTTTTTCCCCTTCAATCCTTTTAGCGTGAAAAATGTCTTTTTGTTTTCTAGCTCCAGGCCCTTGCAGCTTCCACTATGACACTTTATTTTGTCTCCTCAAATGTCCCTTAGAAATCTTCTGTTCGAAGGTGCTTGACACAATGGATGGATGGATGGATTGTGATAAGAGTTGTAGGGGCCCCGATAAAATGTTTTTAAAAGAAAGAAAGAAAGAAAGAAATCAGTTCGTCTCCTTTACTTATCTTTTTTTCGTTTGAGCTATTTTAGAGTCAAGGGAAGGTTTCCAACTCTCTTCTGACATCCATTTTATTCTTTTCTTTCTTCCTTCTTTTTAAATAATCTTTTACATTCTTCATATAGGATGTCTGAGGTCTTCCCACAACCTGTCTGGTCTGGTTTAGTGACTCAGATCTATGCTTGAGATGGTCCCCAAAGTCAAGTGCACGCTGCCTCAGCTGCACTTGCTTTCATCGCCTTGCATACACGAGCAGATGATGGTCCGTCCCACCGCCAGTCTCTGACCATACGGGGACTGAAGCCATCGAGCGTCTACATCATAGCTGTCCACGGGTGTAGCCTCTTGGGTTTCTGTGTTTTCCATCTGGTGACGTCCGCCTGTATAGCCTTCATATTTGCCATGAAGAAGTCATTGATTTTGCAAAATTATGTCATGGGATCCCAGCCTGGTTTCCATCACCCAAACTGTATTTTCCAACTGCGGATCATCAATGCATCTCTATGACATGTTGGACCCATTTCAGACTGCAGAAATTGGTAAAAAAAATAATAATAAATTTTCAATCAATTTCCTAAGTTGGGTGGGGCCTTAGTGGTTGGTGTGTATATTTAAATAATAGCCTTATTGATGGTCTTCCTGGTAGGTGTGTGGATAGTGCTTTCCCGGACAGTCTTAGGCATCAGTGTGGACCTTGAAATGTTCCTTTAACAGTGAAGACTGTGCCTCCCTCTTCCATGTGTCAATGCCAACAGAATGGACCATACAATTGGCTGATTCAGAATGGCCAATACCATTTCATTTCAGCTCACTGATGCCTGGGAGATTGATCTTTATGCAATCCATTTCATTTTGATGCCTTTCTATTTGCCTAGATTTGTATCTCATACATGCCCTGCTCTGATTCTTAATGGAGGTTTGCACCTGTTGCCTCTCATTTTGAGTCATGCCACATTAGCAAACAAAGACCCCAGCACTTGGCTCCGTGCACGTCATTAAAATCAACTTTACGCATGTTTTCAGAATGATGAGGGTAACAAATGTACAAATGTGCTTTATACAATTGATGTGTGTATGGATTGTGATAAGAATTGTATGAGCCCCCAATAAAATGATTTTTTTTTAATTCCCCCCAAAGAGGGAGGGTTTGTAAAAGAGGTAAAGTGCTATTCTAAAAGATATTTGCCTTACATTTAAACTAAAAAGTAAAGCTTCAGAAAATAAAAGATAAGAAACTGACATCTAAAAAAAATCACCTCTACTCTAAGTCAGCTCTTCCTCAAGGGTATGTTAAGAGCTTTTCTAATCTGAAGGCACGTCTCCCCGGTACCATTTCAGACTCTGTTCCCCTGACAGCTATAAGGTTTCTCACTCGCTCTCACTCACTCACCGCCATCGGAAATGGACCGCTTTCTGCTTCCTGGTCTGTCTTAGTCTAGAAGCTCTACTGAACCCTCTCCACCACGGACGACCCTGCTGGTCCTTAAAATGACAATGGCATAGCATCCTTGCAAGCACAATCCACAGTACAACAAGCTGTAGAGAGCGTTCCCTAGGATTCCAGTCTTGGAAACCCTCCGGGGCATGTCTACTCTGCCCTATAAGGGTTGCAGTGAGACAGAAACAACGTGATGGCAGTAGATTTTATCTACTGATAAAATATAAACAGATTATTTATCAGGATGCAAATGAAAAGGCTGCACTGTGATTGGTTCTTGGAAGATACACCAACCAATCACAGTGCAGCCTTTTCATTTGCATCCTGATTCAAATAATTTGTTAACAAATATAAATTCGGTACATGTTGGTCTGCTAACCACAAAGTCAGCAGTTTAAAATCACCAGCCACTCCTCGGGTTAAAGATGAGACTTTCTACTCCGATGAAGAGTTACAGTCTCAGAAACCCACAGGGGAGGTTTTACCCTGTCCTACAGGGTTGCTATGAGTCGGCAGTGAGTGATTAATAATGTAAATACCAACCATCAGAGAGGGAATGCGATTATTAGGGAATTGGAGTGAGAATTTTTTTACATGTGTAAGTGAAATTGTGGTTAGTCTTTTTTTTTAATAAGCTTATCTCTAAGAGATTCATACTGAAATATTTAGAGATGACATCACAGATACTATATTTGCTTTGGAATAATGTCGCGGGGAGAGAATGGGTGAACTTTGGCTTAGGTAGATGCATAAGAGGGCAGGTATTATAATATTCTCATTATTGTGTGTAGTTTCAAAATTCTCCATAATAATTTTTTAAAAGTTCTTTTGTAAGGAGGAATTGAAGTGCCGAACAGCAAAGCAGCTGGCCCAAGGTCACACAGGGAGGGAGGCTGTCTGTCCCTCTATCTAAGGGCACCCTCTCTGCTAGACCCTATCTTCATCTCCACATCAGGCTGCATCTCCTGAGCACAGCCCTGGTCTCACCGAGTCCGCCAGCACC
>NW_022103919.1:5641415-5655644 GCF_000313985.2 Echinops telfairi
CCCCCAGGTCTCCCAGTCGTTGGGAGGAGGGACAGCAGTAAGTCCCGGCCTCCAACCTCTCTGGCCAGTGCTATGCAGAATGAGAGCACTGACCATGCCACCCCTTGGGCCCGGGCCAAACTTGGCCCCAAGATAAGTTAGAGTTTACTCTTGGTTGACACAAAGCTGCTCGATATGTTGGCCACAGTCCCCACCACACCCATATGCTTTACACTCCTCTAGCTTCATTATTCCATTGCCTGTCTGACCTTGAAGGCTTCTCCTTGGTCACTCCGGATGGAAGTGGGTCTCCACCAGGGCTCCCCATAGATTGGTCAAGCCAAGGTGTTGGCATTGGGGGGAGGGGGGGAGAAAGATAACCAGCCTCTTCTCTGGACAGTGGACCCCGAATTCACCTTTCTTCTCTTGGCGTCCAGGTCATAGAGGCCTGACCAGCTGTGAGTCACACCCACTCATCCCCATGCCCCCCGAGAACAAGGCTGCATCTGTCTTGCCCACTGAATCTCCCTCAGGCAGCTGTGTCTCCTCCACTATGGGGGACGCTCAGTGCCTATTTCAACACATCTTAACTGAGCAGCTGCTATATGTCAGGCACTGAGCCAGGCCCCACGGGCCCATCCACCCCGCTGAAAACCACGAAGCCCCTGATTTCAGTGCCCTCATGTGCTTGCCTTCCATGGAGCCCGTCAGGAACATGGCAGTATATAGTGATGTCCTGGGGTGGCATGCCAGCACCTGTTACCCCAAGGAGCTAGATGTGGCTGAACTGGCTCCGCACTAACTTGTTGTATGACCTTAGGCAAGTCCTTAACCTCTGAGGGTCGCAGTTTCCCCAAAGGTGCAGTGCAGGGCTGAACCACCACAAGCCCCGGGGTTCCTTTCTTGGCAAACATCCTTTCTACAGCTGGCATCAAACCCCTCAGCTTTCTCTATGAGGCTGCAGAGGTCCTTACTGGCAAGAACTGGGGTGGGGGTGGGGGGGTGGATTCCACAGGGACAGGCCAGAGAATTTTAGATGTGGTTCCAGCCCACCTGTCTGAGCTCTGGATGAGCTCGGGTGGACCAAACCCAAAGGACTCTGGGTGTAGTGGTAGAGCAGAACTTACCAGACGGGTCCAAATACTTGATGTTAGCACCATTGAAGGCGGGCTGTTTCTTGCTGGGTTTGGAAGAGTTGGGCATAGTGGGTTACTTGTGGGGCTGATAACCACAAAGCCAGCAGGTCAAGCCCACCAGCCGCTCCATAGGAGAAAGATGAGGATTTCTAGCCCCGTTGAGATACACAAGGGTCATCCTGCCCTGGCCTAGAGGGTCACCATGAGTCGGAATGTCAGAATTGATTGCATCACTGGGAGTTTGGGTTTTTGAGACCCCATTCCCTGAGTCTGGGGCCCAGAAATCCAGCAGTTGACCAAGCCATGCGGGTGATGCCAAGGTCCACTTGTGGTTGGCCTCAAAAGGAAACCTCAAGGGAAAGAGGCCAATTGCATTCTCTGCCGGGAAGCCCTGAGAGAGGGGTCATTCATTAGTTTGAATTCTCTAGAGAAACAAGCGCTGTATGACCCATGAATGTGCTGCATATCTGTGTTAGTCCAGGTAGACTAGAGAAACACATTCATAGACACTCAAATGTGTATAAGACAGAGCTTTACAGACAAGAACAATTGTATATTGGGAAACCATCCCAGCCAGCCAAGATCAAGTCCTTAAGTCCAATATTAACCCCTATGTCTGATACTAATCTATAAATTCCTCTTCAGACTCACGAAACACATGTAATGATGCTGAATGCAGGACGATCACAGGCCAGTGGGTGGAAAGTCTTGTGGATCCAGTGGTGGTGTGAGCATCTCAGTGCTGGCGTGGGTCTCCACATGGCTCCCCCAGCTCCAGGGCTCTAGTGTAGCTCCATGTGTCTTGTCATCAGGAATACAAAGCACAGCGTGTGTCTATCCTGCCTCCAGCAAGCGATTTATCTCCGTAGCGCCTCCAAATGAGGTCATCCAGCAGCGACCTGATTGACAGGCTAAACTCCACCCCTTCACTCTCAATACTCTCTAGTGGTCACCAGATTATGTAACTTCCACACTCTCCAAAGAGCTTTATATCAAGACACAACTTTCACAGCTGTAAAAATAGGATATTTCAGTCTAGTTCAGACTTCAGTAAGCCAGGCTTCTCCTGACTCCCGGAAGCTGATGCGCGGGAAGCAGGATGACAAAGCCAGGACAAGAGGAGGGCACCGGCTGGTGGATGCAAAGGTCTGAAGTCGGCCGAATGAATCCACCGTCAGTAGTCTACTGATGACTCCTGCAATTGGCAGGAGACCCAACCAGAGACCGAGGAACCAGATGCAGGATCCAGCTCCAGCAGGAGGTGAAGGGCCAAAGAGGATTCGACTCCGCTGGGTGGCTCTCTCCTACACAAACAGGCTTATGACACCAAGGAGGTGTCATCGGGCTGCAGTTCAATTGACAATGCCACCCCTAGCCTTATCCAGGAGCATCTCGTCGACACAACCCCCAATTGTCATATGCCCCATCCTTGCTCCTCATCTCCCTCCCAACTGCTGACTCGCCAGGATCTGGGCAGGACCTGCAGGTCTCAACTGCTTGTTTAACAGAATCACTGATGCCGATGCTGATGCTGACACTGACGCAGGCCCCACCTGGGCCGTCTCCTCAGACACAGGCCTCCTGGGATGACACATCCAAAGCTGCCAGGGCCTCGTGGCTCTGAGTCTCAGTTTCTTCATCAGAAAAAGGGGCCCAATAACAGTGCTCATCATAGATGCTTGTCCTAAGGAGTCAATGATGCACATCAAAAGCTGGAAGCGCGGCTGGCAGTCGGTCAGCGATCCGTAGAGGAGACATGGTGCTGTGTAATAACGAATCACCGGTATCCCACCAGCTCCCAGAACTCGCCCAGGCTCCCTCAGCCTTTCACCCACATCCTGACCCTGGGGTGGGGTCAGGCACCAATTGTGATGAATCATGACATTAGTTCCCCCCAGCGGGGCTCACCGGGACCCAGCCGGCCACTCAGTTAAGACGGTAATAAAGCGACGGTGAAACAAGAGGCCTTCCCATCTGGGGACCCGGTGGGCCGACTCCTGCCCAGGGTGGATGAGATCAATGCTTGGCCCCTTCCCCTGCCGGCTGGTTATCCCTGCTGCTGATCATTTATTTATGTCTGCGTTACACACCCACAGGCCCACACTCACCCTCTGCTCCCTCTCCCATGTGTCTTCCCTGCTCTTCCCCCGGGGTCTCACCCTGCCCCACTCGACCCTCATCAGGAAGACAGATGTCCGGGGTGGGGCCTCTGGTGGAGGCAGCTACCAGCTCTTGGGCCACTACCACTCAGAAGAGGGCTGCCCTTCCAGGAGGAGTGGGGAGGAAAGCAGGGGTCCAGAGAAACCGGGGGGTGGCCCTCTTCGTCCTTCCTCTGGGCGTGCGCTGGCCCTGGGATGAGAAAGGATGAAGCCCTACAATCGTGGTGCTAGCGAAGACGACTGAAAGCACCACGGACTACCAAATGGACCAACAGACCTGTGTTGGAGGAAGGAGCAACACGCTCAATAAACCAGAGGGGCAGCGAAGGAGAAGACGGTTCTCAACAAGATGGGTTGACACAATGGGCTCATGTACAGGGACTCTTGTGAGGATGGCACAGCCCCGGGCAGGGTTTCTTTCTCTTGTGCATTGGGTCACTCTGGGTCGGAACCAACTCAATGGCACATAACAACAACAACAACAACAACAGCAACGGAAAAGCTTTGGAGCAAAACAGATGCCAGTACAAGCCCCAGGCCTGCCTTCGACTTGCTACGAGACCCGGGAAGAGGCTCGACTCCTCCCCAGGAACTGGGAACCTCTCATCCGGTCAACAACCGCTTTCCACTGCATGTGATCGATGCACCTGGCGCTGCTCCAGGGGCTGAAGACGTGGAGGCTGATGCAACAGACAAGTTCTCCCACTGAAGAGAGGGGGTGGGGCTGGGAGGAAATAGGATAGTAATCGGGGACTATGGGGAGGCATTTGGGTAAGTAGGTCCAAGGAGGCTGGGCAGGGGCAACTATGTGAACAGTGCAAGGGAGGGCATTGCAGGCCGAAGGAACAGCACACCACACTCAAAGGCAGAGGTTCAAAGCCCCCAAAGGAGTTGCGAATGGGCTCAGCAGAGAGAGAATGAGTGTGTGGGGAGATGAAAGGCAGATGAGGCTAGGGAGGTGGGCATGGCCAGGTCACCTAGAGCCTCGTGGGTACTGGGTTAGTTCTGAGAACATCAGAAACCACAGGGGTCTTGGGGTTGAGTAGAGCGGGGCCAAGCAGCAGCCAAGGACACCACCAAGACCCCCAGTTCCAGTCTTCCAGCCTCAGTGAGGCTAACAGCCCAGACCTGGGAGCAGCTGGCCCCCTGCTGCTTGGAGAGCCCTTTGGGGAAGGCTCCCACCAGGGAGTGGGGTCCCTGCCCCCTGGGAGCTCTTACAACAAGGTGGCTTTGTCTGGCAGTCTCCCGAGGACCCCAGGACTCCTCTCCAGGCCTCCTGCAGTGCCACACAGAGTTCTGAAAGGAGGCATTCTCTCTGTCCCAGGCCAGATTGCCAGGAAGCCTCGGGCCAGGCTGGTGCACAGAGCAGGTGGCAGGGCAGCCCTAATTCCTGGGGCTGGAGGTGCAGGGAGAAATCAGACCAAAGGTGCCCTGGAGAGCTCAGCCACCGCTCCACCTCAGAGGAAGACAAGGGCACGACACAGGTATCCCCACAACCCTTCCTGCCCCGCAATCTGGTCACCCCCATGATCAGTGAGCTGGCCCTTTGGGCAGCCCTTGCTCTGGGGGAGGAAGCAGGTAAGGCTGGGGCTGGCTGTAACTGTTCCCAGTTCCCCTCCTCTGGTCCTGGGAAGCAGGGGCTGGGTGGGAGTGGCTTGTTCTGGAGAACACCTTTCCAGAAGGAATACATCTTCTGGAAAGATCGATAACCTGAGCCACCATTGGCCGGATACTAGGAAGAATGAGAGCCAGAAAGAAGAAATGTCAGACAAGCTGATGTTATTGACGATGTTATCATTTGATCTCTCTATTCACTCATTTGGCATGTTGGGTTGGATCTATCAGAATAACCCCATAGACCCAGAAAAGGAGTCCCCCAGGACATACCTTTCACCACAACCATAAGGAACAAGTTTGTGAAGGGGCCCAGCGTCTCTGAAGAGTCCTGTGATTGCTATTTCATATACACCAGGTTTAACGGTGGGAACTGCCCTAAGTGAACGGCGACATTTGCCCACAATGGGCCTGATTGGGCCCTGTGGTGGTAGGGGGCAGGTGTCAGCACTGAATTGACAGAGATTCCTACCACATTCCCAGATAACTCATCTGTTTGGTCTGTGCCAAAAACAGATGGATCCTGGAGAATGATGGTGGATTATCGTAACCTTAACCAGGTGGTGGCTCCTATTGCAGCAACTATTCCAGATGTGGCTTATTGCTTGCGCAAATTAATACTTCTCTTGGTATGCAGCTATTCATCTGGCCAATGCCTTCTTCTCAATACCAGTGTTTAAGGACCACCAGAAGCAGTTTGCCTTCAGCTGACAGGGGCCACAATACACTTTCACAACTCTCCTCCAGGGCTACATCAATTCTTCTGCCCTGTGCTCTAATTTAGTCTGAGGGGACTTTGATGGTCTGCCTCTTCCACAGAATGCCACACTGGTCCATTGATGGCATTATGCTGATGGGACCCACTAAGGAAGAGGTATCAAAGAATTTAGATTCATCGGTACAACATCTGTACGCAAGAGGGTGGAAAACCCACCCAACAAAAATTCAGGCACCTTCTTCCACTTCAGTGAAATTTCTAGGGGTCCAGTGGTGTAGAGTATGTTGAGCTATTCCTACTAACATGAAGAATAAGCTATTGCTTCTGCACCACCTCCACCCCAGGTCCCCAACAGCTAAAGAGGAGGCACAAAGCCTAGTGGGCCTCTTTGGAGTGGGGCCAGTTTGGAGTGGGACCCAGAACAAGAAAAGGCTCTGCAACAGGTTCAGGATGCCTGCAAGCCTCTCCAACAACTAGGACCATGTGATCCAGCTGACCCAAAGGTGTTTGAGGTGTCAGTTGCAAATAGAGATGCAGCACGGACCCCTTTTGGTGAATCGCAGCGCAGACCATTGGGATTTTGGAGTAAAGTTTTACCATCCTCTGCAGACAACTACTCCCCTTTTGACAAACTAGACGTGAGTGGAGACTGAACGCCTTACCATGGGTCACCCAGTCACCATAAGGCCTGAACTGCCCGTCATGAACTGGGTATTGTCTGACCCAAAGAGTCATAAAGTCAGGCATGCCCAGCAGTGCTCCATCGTTAAATGGAAGTGGTGTGTACGAGATCGGGCTAGAGCAGGACCTGAAGGGGCAAGTACGTTGCAGGAAGAAGTGGCCCACAGGCCCATCACAGAACGATGAAATGGCCTTCTAAAGACACAATTACAGCGCCAGCTAGGTGGCAACACCTTGCAGGGCTGGAGCAATGTTCTCCAGGAGGCTGTATATATTCTAAATCAGCAGTCAATATATGGTGCTGTGTCTCCAATAGCCAGGGTTCATGGGTCCAAGAACCAAGGGGTGGAAGCTGCAGTGGAACCACTCACTATTATTCCTAGTGATCCACTTGCAGCATTTTTACTTCCTGGCCCAACAACTCTATGCCCTTCAGGCCTGGAGGTCCGAGCTTCAAAGGAAGGAATATTTTCACCTGGAAACACAGAACTGATTCCAATGAACTGGCAGCTAAGAATGCTGCTTGGCCATTTGGGGCTCCTCATGCCTTTGGATCAACAGGTAAAGAAGGGTAGTGTGATTGATCCTGATTCCAAGAGGAAATTGGATTGGTGCTACATAATGGAGGCAAAGAAGGATATGTCTGGGATCCAGGAGATTCCCTAGGTTTCCTCATAGTACCATGCCCGGTGATTGAAGTCAGTGGTGAGTTACAGCAACCCAATCCTGACAGGACAGCCAATGAATGCAGACCCCTCAGGAATGAAGGTCTGGGTCACCCACCAGGCAAAGAACCATGACCAGCTGAGGTGCTTGCTAAGGACAAAGGGAACGCAGAATGGGTGGTGGAGAAACGGAGTTCTACTCATCGGTTATGACCATGTGATCAATTGCAAAGGCGAGGCTTGTGGTTGTCAATATTTCTTCTTTTTATGTACTTATCGAATATCTTTCTCCTGTTCGTGTTCAATATACCAGATACAACTAGGTTCAGTATGTTTCCATTTATGTGTGTTCTAGCTATATGGTGTCCGGTGCCAGTATGACTTCATTAATGTCGTTGATGTGTACAAGAATTGTGTACAAGTGCCAACTTGACAAGGGGTGGACTGTGACAGTTGGTGTGTGTGTGTGTGTGTGTGTGCACGCGCACACGCACGCACGCAAGCACCAGCATGGCACCTGTAAAAAGATATGGTGGGGGAAAAATGTTTTTTTAAGAAGAAGATATGGGTGGAGTTTAGCCTGTCAATCAGGCTGCAGCTTGATGACCTCCTTCAGAAGTGCGACTGAGATAAACGGGGCTCTCTGGAGACAGGCCTCTCTCTTCCTCGCTGGTGACTGGACCAGCGAGCTACGGAATCTCATCACATGTGCTATGCTACCCATGGGTCATTGAGTGTTCTCTCTGCTCCACCTGGCCGAGTCAACCGTGGACCATGGTGGACCACATCGCTGTGCTGTTCCACGCCACGGTGCCACCCCACCTTGCCGTGTCTGCTGCCTGTGGGCCAACTCCGTTCATCTTGCCACTACCCCGGATGCTGCGGCTCCAGCCAGCCACTTTGCATGGCTACACCGTGAGGCTCCACTGTGACCTGCTTCACCGCACCGTGCTACTGGCCTCTGCTACGCCTCACCTCTTCAACTTCCTAGTGCCTGCTCCCATGGCCTTGGGCTGGTGGCTGCGTGAGTTGGGGGACCTTCAGCATATTAACTGTCCCATGAAAGAGAGGCAAACGGAGCTCTCTGTACTGCTGTGTGGACTGACTTGCTGTTCCCTTACATAAACTTATCCTTTTAGATATATAATCATAAGCGTCCTGGTTTTGCTTCTCTAGAGAACCCTGCCTACCACTCAGTGAGCTGGCCCTCTGTGCAGCCCCTCCCTGGGGAGGAAGGCAGGTAGGGCTGGGGCAGGCTGTACCTGGAGCTCCTGGGCCCTGCTCCCAGTTCCCCTCCTCCAGTCCTGGGGAATACAGGCTGGGTGAGAGTGGTTTGTTAAGCAGGACAGCTTTCCAAATGGAAAGAAGCTTCTAGAAAAGATCCATCATCTAAGCCACCGTTGGACGGACACGGGGACAATGAACCCAGAAAGAAGAAATGTCAGAAAAGCGATGTTATCTAGAATTTCTATCATTTGATCTCCGTATGCACTCGTTTTAAATTTGTTCCAGTTTTTAAGATTTTTAGCTTTCTTTTCACAATTGAGGGTGTTCTGAGTTACTTGATTATTATGGTTAGCTTATTTTTAAATGCTTGTTGTGTTTATGAAATCTAGGACAGGTAAATCCATAGGACAATAACGGGATGAACGGTTCCTTGGAGGTAAATGGCAGGGGAGGTTAGGGGATGACGGAGAACTGACAACGATGGGTATACGAATGAAGAAAATGTTCTAACCTTGATTGTGATGATGACTGTACAACTATTCTTAATATGATTGAACTATTGGACTATATGATCTGTGAATTATATGCCAACGAGATTGTTTAAAAAAGAAAGAAAGAGAAGCTGATGTTTGTTGCACAGCCCCTTCCAGGGCTCACAGGGGCATGGGTGGGGGCATAGCTGGCCTTGGACCTCCTTGCTTCCCACACACTCACCCCCTGCCATTGCGGCTCATAACGACCCCATGGCACAGGGCCAAACTGTCCCTCTGGGTTCCACGACCGTAAATCTTCATGAGAGGCGAAAGTCTGTCCTTCTCCTTCAGAGTGGCTGGTCGTTTCGAACTGCCGCCTGGGCCGTCTCATGTCCCTGCCACTCTTGCCTCCTGTCCTCATTGTCCCAGGGGAGCAAACCCACTCCCCCCACCCCCTGTGTACTGAGACATGTTAAGGACATGGTTTGAAGCCATCTCTGGGGTCACCGGGTCAGGGCAGTTTCCCATCGATCTATTTGTCCCTCCCTGAGCAGGAGCCCTTTGCCCCCGGCAGCCCCCAGAAGGTATCAAACTTCAACAGCTTCCCCTTAGCCTCCCTGCTCCCTGACCAACCCCGAGGAGTCAAGCCACAGCGCAGGGCTTTCAACCACAGCCACCAGGCGATTTACCAGCTGGGCTGCCAAACCCCTGACCTCCGGAGGCCGTGTAATGCACCTCCCTGGTTTAGCTGGATCGATGGCGCTGCAAAAACCAGCCCCATGTGGCCCAGCGAGGACAGCAGAAATCCCACCCGGAGCCGGGTCTGTGGGTAGACACAGGCTCGGGGACATGGTCAGCTTGTCCCGGAAAAAGACTGGGCTTGCCATCCCAGCTTCAAGTCTCAGGCACACTCCTGCGAGAGCAGGGTCCACGGAGTCCAGCCACGTAGGTTTCATCTGGTGGGAGCATCAAAGTCACCAGGTAGATTCAGGGAGGTCTCTGGAGTTCCCGTGGGGTGCTCTCATGCTCAGCACCCTGCCTCCTCCTGTGCGTGAAGGTGGCAGAGGCCAAGCCGGTGGGCTGTGGGGGCATTTGGGTGCCAGGGGCACCTCAGAAGCCCAAACTGGTCACTCCCGAAGCCTTAGGGTAGAGCCCAGCAGGCCGGTAGTACCACCTGGTTGGGGAGGGCACTCCCAGTGGCAGGAAACAGGGCTGTCTTCTCACCCTGTCTTAACGGGGCCTCCAGGGCAGAGGCCCCACTCTGTCCCCCCAAAGGACATTATCCTTTGTCCTGAGGGAGAAAGGTTCGCAAGAGCTAGCGGTTCCTGGGTCCACCTTTTCTTCCGTTTTCATGGGAACATGTGTGTGTGTGCGAGCGCATGCGTACACACACACACACACACACACACACTGTGGATCAGCAGGACCAGTACATAGTGCTAGAAGCTCTCTGCTCCTATCTGGTTCCTGGATCACTACTTCACCTGGGACCCTTATGCTTCCCACATAAAACACAACAAACCCCAAATGAACTCACCCTCATCAAGCCAGGGCCCATTCCTAGCTGTCTACAGGGGGCTTCAGAGACTGTGAATCTCGATAGGGACAGACGGCCTCGTCTCTCTCCTACTGTGTGACTGGTGGGTTTGAACCGCTGACCTTGCTGAAGTCCATTGCTTATCAGACAGGACACCGGATCTTCATTTTAACCAGATCCTCAGCTGATCGATAGGCACGTTATGGTTTGAGAGTGCTGATCTATAAGCCTGCTCAGAGTTAAATGCCATCATTGGTCTCTTGATCGTATTGTCAAAATGACAGTAGAAATTATGCCACTGGCATTTCCAACACCAGCAGGGTCACCCATGGTGAACAGGTATCAGGGGAGCTTCCGAACTATGCTAGACTAGAAAGAGAGGCCTGGGGACCTACTTCCAAAAATGGGCCGATGAGAACTTTGGAAAACACCGCAGAATAAGACCAAACCAAAGGCACTGCCATCGAGTCAATTCCAACTCACAGGGACCCGCAGTCGAAGTGGCCCCTGGGGATTTCCAAGACTAGACCTCTTTCTGGGGGTAGCAAGGCTCATCTTGTCCCTCAGAAAGCCTGGCCATTTTGATCTGCCGATCCTGTGGCTGGCAGCCCCACTCGGCACGTCGCGTCCTATAGAGCGCTCAGGCCTGAGCGCACTGGGTTGGAGAGCCACCCAGCTGCACAGTGGCTACCGCACAGCTTCAGAAATAAGAATGCTCCTGAAGACGCTTCCTTCTGCTGTGCCTGGGGCCCCGTGGCTGACAGCCGACTGAACGATCATCAATAAGGTGACCAGACGTCCCGCTTTTGGCGGGACAGTCCTGATTTTTGGCATTTTTTAAAAGTCCTGATTTTTGGAAAGAATGCACGACAAGCTAGGGAACGGTCTATTTGATCCATAGAGACCAAATTTTTAATCAAGAACCCCCACCCCCACTCGGGTCAATGGTATCCCACTTTAAATCTGGTCACCTTAATCATCAACAGAAGTGGAATTGATTGAGGTGGGGGTGGGGGTGTTGTGGTTAGGAATTGGGCTGTGATCCCCACGGTCAGCAATTCACAACCGCCAGCAGCCCCGAGGGAAAAAGACTGGGAGATCCTCCTGAAACAGCGACAGACCCGGGAACCTGCGGGAGGTCGCGGTGAGTCAGCACTGACTCGGTGGCAGTGAGTTGCTTTTTTGTTTTGGGGTGTGTTGTGTGTGACTGCTTGTACACGTACTTGAACAGCCTCGGATAAAACAAATTCACTCCCCTCGAGCCGATGCTGACTGACTTGTAGCGATTCTACAGGATACGGTAGAACCACCCCCTGGGGGTTTCTGAGACCGTAACTCTTTACAGGAATAGAAAGCCTGGTCTTGCTCCCAAGGATCGGCTGGTGGTTTCGAACTGCTGACCTTGCTGTTAGCAGCCCAATGAGTGACCACAACAACCACCAGAGGTCCTCCTTCACACTAAAGAGCCTAGAAATGAAGCAAGAAGAAAAGGGGAGGGCGGGAAGGAAGGGAAGAAAGGATAGCGTGCCCGTGTCCACAAAGTGTTTAAGATAACTTTTGAACGGGCCATGGAGACTAAAGAAAATCAAACAAAATAGGACCCCCAGAATAAAGACAGAAGGTGTGGAGGTCCCCAGACGGAAGATAAGGCATTCTTCCTACCAAGAGTATGGCTTTGTCTTTAAGCAGTCCCACCATCCCTCGACTGGGAACAAGAAGCTTCCAACTCCCCCAGGACCCTGCTGTCCTGGGACTCAGCTGGCAGGATTTGTAACGTGGCAGCAGCAGCAGCAGCCCCTGGCCAACGTCCCTGCCTCCTCCCCCGTGGTCCTAAGCTGACCCCAACACGCCCCCAAGCCCCTCACCCTGAGTTCAAATTCTGGTTCCTCCGTCTGTCCTGCAGCAAAGCTCTCGTAGCGGTTACTGTTAGGGGCCATTGAGCCTGTTCCAACCCACAGCGACCTTATGCACAAAAGAAGGAGCCTGCCCGGTCCTGCCCCATCCTCACCATCGTGCCGACGCTTGAGCCCACTGTTGCAACCACTGTGTCCCTCCGTCCCCTTGAGTACCGTCCTCTCCTTCGCTGTCCCCCTGCTTGACTGAGCCTGATGCCTTTCTCTCGGCAGAACCTGTTTTTCTTTTTCTTTTTTTAAACATTTTATTAGGGGCTCATACAACTGTTATCGCAATCCATACACACAACAATTGTGTAAAGCGCATTTGTACATCATTCTCTCCACTTAAACCCCCGACATTAGGTCCTCATTTTCCCCCTCCCTCCCCGCTCCCCCCTCCCTCATGAGCCCTTGATAGTTTATAAATGGGTATTTTGTCATATCTTGCCCTGTCCAACATCTCCCTTCACCCACTTTTCGGTCGTCTGTCCCCCAGGGAGGAGGTCACATATAGTTCCTTGTAATCGGTTCCCTCTTTCCTACCCATTCTCCCTTTACCCTCCCAGCATCGCCACTCACACCACTGGTCCTGAAGGGATTATCCGCCCTGGATTCCCTGGATTTTCAGTTCCTATCTGTACCAGTGTACATCCTCTGGTCTAGCCAGACTTGCAATTTAATTGGTTCTTCGTCAGAACCTGTTTTTCTTATCTGTAGATGGGAAGTACATAGTTAGCTAGTTAGTCGATAGTTAGTACCTATCTCAGGTACCGTTGTGATAAACAGAGAGAAACTGAAGTTGTTGGCGATTTCCTCTTGTTCGAATCCACAATCAGTGCTCATGGAAGCAGTGGTCAAGGGATCGAATGAAATATTTCACTAGGGCAATCTGCTGCACAAGTCCTCTTTACAGGGTTGAAAAGCAAGGATGTTCCTTTGACGACGAAGGTGCACGCAATCCAAGCCATGGTATTATTGTCCATCACACATACTTGGGAAAGTTGGACATGGAATACGGTGGACTGATGGGCTTGAATCGTGGTGCTGGTGAAGAATATTAACAAGTACCATGGGCTGCCGGGTGAATGAACAAGTCTGTCTTGGGAGAAGTACAGCCGGAATGCTCCTTAGAGGCAAGAAAGGTGAGACGTTGGCTTGTGTGCTCTTGTGCTGTCGGGAGAGACCTGTGCCTAGAGAGGGACATCATGCTCGGTCATGTGGCAGGGCAGCACAGAAAGAGGAAGGCGCAAGATGGACTGACACCGTGGCTGTGAGAATGGACTCAAACATAGGAACAAAATAGCGAGGTGGACGCCGGCCCCGGCAGGGTTTCCTTCTGCGGTACATGGGCTTGCTGCAGTCAGAGCCAGCTGGATCATACCTCGCACCAGCCAACACCTCGGGGTGGGGTGGGGGGGTGGGGGAAGAGCCCTGGTGGCTCAATGGTTCAAGCGCTCCCTGCAAAGTCAATGCTTAGCACCCACCATCAGGACTTAGAAAGATGCGGCATTTGCTTCCCTAGAGCGCACAGCCTCGGGGGCCCTGTGGACCATCCGCTCTGTTCTAACAGGGTAGCTGTGAGTCCTCAGGATGAGACGAGGCCAATGACCTGCTCCTGCTAAGATTACAGCCTGGGAAGCCCGGTCCTGTGGGGCCATCCTCCTCCGTCACTTGGGGTCGCTGTGAATCAACTCTCAGCTCAATGGCATTCTAACAGCAAGGAAGCCTCCCCGGAGGGTTGAGGCTTCCACAGAGAAGGATCTGTGACATGCTTGCACAAAGGGCTGGGGCTACTTGCTGCTGTCTCTGGTACGGTACACAGGCCCTGGCCCTCCTGCCTGCCCGGCCCTGCTGGGGATCCACAGTGGCCCCACATATGGAGGGGACTTGCCCCCACAGAATTGCCTGGACTGTAATCTTTACGAAAGCACATCCAGGTCTTCCTCCCACAACGTCGCCTGAAGGGGGGTGGGAAGGAGTTTGAACTGCTCACCTTTCAGATACCTCTTAAGAACTCAGCCACGCGTGCCCTTGGGGCTCCTTCAAAAGAGCCATGCTAGCACGATCAGCGCATCTTGGCCCATCATTTCATCGCATAATCAACGGCATGGAAGGTCAGCGGCCCTGCTCAAGGACTCCACATGG
>NW_022103919.1:5656423-5657991 GCF_000313985.2 Echinops telfairi
CTCGGCGGGCCGCATGTGGCCTGCGGGCCGTAGTTTGAGGACCCCTGCCCTAGAGCAAAGGTCGGCTCTGTTGCTCTGTCCGTGTGACTCAGGTAAAACGGAAGCTTTTCAAAGGATCTTATTCGGGTAACGGTGATTTCATTTGTTTGTGAAAATACACTTATGGCTCTCGGATACTTTTTAAATCGTTGTGAGGGACAGGATTGGGTCATCTGTCTCAAAAGTTTGCCAACCCCTGCTCCAGTGTAAGGCCCACCTGCCTCAGACAACTTGCCCAAGAATGCCCCCAACGGAGCCCTGACAAAATAGACCATCCGGGAGAAGCCCTGTGGGATTTTAAGTCCAGGAGTTCACCTTCAAGGGCTTCGCAAGCACGCGGGCTCCCCGCAGATCCGCCCAAACGAAATGCAAAACCAAGCTCGGGGTCGTTCCAGAACATTTGCCAGTAATGAAGCCACTTGCTAAAATGAAAACCAACAGTCTTTTTTTTTTTTAAAGAAAAAAAGGATAAAACAATCCCCCCCAAAAAAGTGTACAGATGTGCTTTACCCACTTGATGTATGTGTGACTTGTGATACGAGGTGTATGAGCCCTGATAAAATGATTTGAAAAAAAAGAAAACCAAGTCTCCCTTGGAAAGTGACAGAATGCAGACAGAGCCCCCACCGTGCGTCTTTACGATGCGTCCCGTATACAACCCACAAAGACTGCAAGTGCAAGGGTGAAGCTGCTATGAACGTCCTTGTTCTGGAGTTTCTGGGGATACAGATACTTCCAGGGGTACAGACTCAGGAGTGGCATTTCTCTTTGTTTTACTCTAAGCATTCAGCCACCCGCCTGGGGTGTTCAGAGGAAGGAACCACCAATCCAGTCTGTTCCCCCCACGCGTTAGCCCACGTGGATGCTGACCACATGGGGAGATGGAAACTCCACTGCCTGCTCTGCACACTCTCACCTTTGCCTTTCCAACTAGCGGAGGAGGGAGGGGCGCTCCCTCTCTAGCGCCTCTCGTAGCTCCCTCAAGGTGGAGGTGACCTGAACTCAAGGCCAACCTTTTTGTCGCGATCGCTGTTGTTCTAAATCACTCCGGGGGCACTGCCTTCTCAAAAACACACACACACACACACACACAATGCTGACTCATAGCGACCCTGTAGGACAGGGTAGAACTTCCCCCGGTGAGTTTTTGAGGCTCTAACTCTTTATGGCCAATTCATAACTGCTCAGTCCCCAGGTGAAGAAAACCACACTTCAATCATTTGAACCCGGGCCAGCCTCGAGGCTGGGTGGTTGGAGGCACTGGGAACATGAGGCCAGCGAGAAGGCTTTGGGAGTTGAAGGAAAGTCTTGCTTTGAGTAAAAATAGCATCTTTCTCCCAGAGAACTGGGTGCTCAGCACACAGCCCGTTCCATCCCGGCATGCACTGTCCTTGGCATGACCCCTCACCTGAGCCTCTGGAGCTGACCTGGTTTCTGATTCGTAGGGCAGGGACCCACCCTCTCTTTGGCCCTGGAGCAGCTCCCTCCCACTCAGACACGTCTCCCTTTCCTTCCGGTTCTGCCCCCGG
>NW_022103919.1:5658091-5659716 GCF_000313985.2 Echinops telfairi
CCCCAGGTGAAGAAAACCACACTTCAATCATTTGAACCCGGGCCAGCCTCGAGGCTGGGTGGTTGGAGGCACTGGGAACATGAGGCCAGCGAGAAGGCTTTGGGAGTTGAAGGAAAGTCTTGCTTTGAGTAAAAATAGCATCTTTCTCCCAGAGAACTGGGTGCTCAGCACACAGCCCGTTCCATCCCGGCATGCACTGTCCTTGGCATGACCCCTCACCTGAGCCTCTGGAGCTGACCTGGTTTCTGATTCGTAGGGCAGGGACCCACCCTCTCTTTGGCCCTGGAGCAGCTCCCTCCCACTCAGACACGTCTCCCTTTCCTTCCGGTTCTGCCCCTGGGAGGCTGCCCCTCCTGCAGTGCCCAGACTCCCCAGTACTCTGTGCCCCTTGCCCCCGCCCTCTCCCCAGCATCTCTATCAGGGTCTCCTCCTCCAGGAAGAGCCCTGCCACCGACAGGCGCAAGGGCTGCCTTTGGCTCCCTTCAGAGCACAGGCACCCCTCTCATTAGTGCAACTGGGAGAGTTGTCACTTGGCTAGAGTGTGACCTCCTCCTTCCACGCAGCATTCTCAGGAAAGCCTAGTCCATCCTTGGCACTCAGAAAATACACAGGACGGACGTAAATGGCTGGGCAGATGGGTGAATGGACAGACCAGCAGAGGGGATCCGCTCACCTTTTTCCAGAAGCAGCTAGTGAGCCCAGAGAGAAGATGCTAAAGACCACTGCTTTGAACAGAGGCCAAAGGGCGGCGGCTGGTAGCTTCAGACCATTTCCCTGGCTGCTCTTGGGCCACCATCACCCATCTGAGACCCTCCCCCCTGCTCCCTCAGCCCCTGTGCACCTATTCTCTTCCCGGCCCCGCCCCGTGCCACAGGTAGCTACTTCCTTGCTTGCTACTTTTGACCAAACCCAAAGGAAAACCCTTTGTCCAAACCTCAGCCTAGGTAGTGGTGGGAGTCGGTGGTAGGGGTGGGAGTGGGGGCGAGGGAGTCTCTCTCTCCTCCTCCTCCCTTCCCTCCCCAGCCCACCCTGACTTTTGTCCTTGGTGGGTCTGCAATCAGAAGAGGCTCCGTTCTCCGACAACCGGGCAGCCATTAGGAGGCGGCGGGCGCATTATGCTCTCACCACACAATAGTTGGCTCATTCCGTTATTCCATTTCACCTGGAGACGCCGCCCCAGCCGAGCCGCGCCTTCAGAATGAGGTGGGCCCCATCTGTCGGGCAGTTTATTCCAACGTCTCCGGCCATTATGTTCTGCTGGGAGAGCTGCCTGGTGCACGTCTGTGTGTGCGCGTGTGCGAGCGAGCGAGCGAGCGAGCGTGTGCCTGTGTGTGTGTGTGTGTGTGTGTGTGTGTGTCAGCCTGCCCGCCCGCACTCTCGGCCTCTTGTCTCTTTATCGTTCTCCCAGAGCCAAACAGAGCGAGCTTACGAGAGATGTCAGCTGTGTGCAACACAGACCGATAAAACCTAATGCGCCCGCTCCCCTTTGTCTGGCTGACTCTCCACCCAAACATTCCCACTCAGAAAGCCACTTAAAACACATCAGGAGCAGCGCCACAAAACAGCCACTTGTTGGCTAATTGTGCTCAGCAGCTGCAGCAGGCCTGGGGGAGGGGGCTTCAGGC
>NW_022103919.1:5659879-5662772 GCF_000313985.2 Echinops telfairi
GCTCCCCTAGCCCAGAGCTGGGCCTCCTGTCCCTCCCTGCCACCTCAGTGGCCAGAGACTCAACCAGGAGTTTAGGGGGCAGCCGTCCTGCCCAGTGGTGCAGGGTGCACAGGGGAGGGAAGAACAGGGCCTGGGGGCAAAACCAGAAACAAGCTCACTGCCCTTGGACAACCCTATGGGACAGGGTAGATCTGCCGTAGTGGATTTTGGAGACTGTAACCCTCGACTACTATTCACTGCCATGGAGTCCATACTGGCTCAGCCCTATAGGACGAGGAAGCACTCGGAGCGCCTAGTGGTTTCCAACTGCTGACCTCGAGATTAGTTACCTTGCGCGTAACCACTATACCCCAGGGCTCCTCTGGCCTGGGGGCAAGAGGTGTGATTCTACCCCAGTTCCACACCAGCTCAGCTGCAGGGCTCTGGAGAGTCAGTGCCCATCTTTAGGGCCTTGCTTCTCCATCCGTCCAACAAACACATGGACCTTCAGCCTCTTAGGGCTCTTCCAGCTGCCAGAGCCTGTAGGGAATAGCACCCCAGGAGCCTCACACAGACCTGGGTTCCCGTCCTGACTCTGCTACCACCGGCCATGTGCCCTGCAGCCAGGGACTCATCCTCTCTAGCAAACGTTTTCTCCTCAGAAACACAGGGTAAGCGTTCTTCTGTTCATAGGGCACTAGGAGAATTCACAGAGGGGGGTCATCTGGATCCAGGATCCTCGATCCTGGTCTGAAAGCTGTTTCAGAGAGCTGCACAAGCCCTCCTGTCCTCGGGAGTTCACCGCCTGAAGGAGGAGGCCAGCCTGAGCAACCACACCCACCACCTCTCACTCACCACAAGGTGAGGATGGTCCCCTAGCTCAGGAGCCGGGGGTGGGGGATCGTTCTATTGAGACCTAAAGCGCAGCCAGCGCAGGGTCTGTGAAGGGCAAGTGGGAGGGCTGGAGAAGGAAATACAGAGGGCAGGAGCAGCGTGTGCAAAGGCCCTGGGGCTACGCTGAGACAGAAGAAAAAGAGGCTCTGCCTGGCTGGCAGGCCCAGGGAAGGGCTGGAGGAGTGGGCGGGTGCTGCCAGCCCCAGTGGGGGAGCTTAGCTTCATAGGGTCTCGGAGGGGTGTCAGCTGTGCCGTGTCTTCACCAGATTGTCTTTGCAAAGAGCCCTCAGGTTCCTGGATGAGGAGGAGGAGGAGGAGAGTAAAACAGCAACTTCTCTGATAGGCAGTGCGGGTGGCTGGCTGGGTAGCAGACATGAATCATCTCCCACTCAGAGCCGGTTCCGCTTGCTGGTTCGTCACAATCCCGTGCTCACTGGCCCCGCTGGGGCAGCCACTGCCCAGCCTGGAGAGGCAGGGGTTAAGTACCGCAGCCCCACAGAAATCAGAGGATTACAGGTTTGCCAGCCGCCTGTCCCCTCTGTCACACAGGCAAGACGCACCCTGCTATCTCCGGACTCAACTGTCACCGCCCGCACACTGTATCAGGACTCCATTAGGGAGGCCTGGGCAGCGGCACACAGCTGTCACCGCGCCCTCTCCCCCACCCCCCTCCCTCCCCAGCACATCCTCACCTCCCCACCTTGAGGACAGCTCTAGCTCAAGGTCCAGGTGCAGCCTCCCACTGGCCGCAGGCACAGGCGGGGACTCTTGGGTGCAGGGAGGTGGGAGGGTCTGAGTTTGAGGCCCTGCCTCTGCCACACACCAGCTCCCAGGCCTCAGATGCCAGGCTCGAGCCCTTCATCCTCACGCAGCCCAGAAGGGCACGGAGCGGTCCCCCGCCCCAGACACTGAGGCCAGGGTAAGCACCCAACACACCAAGCCATCCGACCCACTGTCTTCATTCTTCCTAGCCCCTCTCACTCTCCTGCAAGGTCTGTGTTATTTTTATTACCCCCTCAACCCCCTCGGCCATGTTCCCTTTCAGCCTTGTCTGCAGCAGCTCAAAGTCAAAGTGAAACTGTTCATCAAAACAGCCCACTCTTCCCCGGCTCCTGGGATAATGACCGCCCGCTCTATCTCGGCTTCTTGGGCCTCCTGGACATTTGTTTGCTTGTTTGGTTTATTCCTCCCTTGCTTTTGAAACGTTATTGGAACCGTCGTGTGTGTGTGTGTGTGTGTGTGTGTGTGTGTGTGTGTGTGTGTAAGAACACCCCAAAATCTTACCGATGCAAATAGCTTAATTGCTTTTTCCCATGTTGTGTGTGTGTGTGTAAGAACACCCCAAAATCTTACCGATGCAAATAGCTTAATTGCTTTTTCCCATGTTCAGAGTCGCACAAGCTCATTGTAAACAAAAGAAGAGCGAGAAATCCCACCCAGACAACCCGGAAAGGTAGGCAGAAGAGAAAGCTGTGACAAGACGCTTTTGAAGGAGCCTCAAGGATCTCTGTGGCAGAGAGGCGGGAGGAGGCTTACTCTTTATACCGCTTAGAGTCCTCCCACCTGTCTGCAGCCCTGCCTGAGTTCCCGGCTCCCGCGGTCCCCAGCCCCTGCAGTGCCCTCCCCACCCAAGTCCTCCCCATCCTTTAAGCTTCCGCTCAAGTCTGGTTCCCCACAAAGGCCCCCGAGGCCCCTGAAGCCCGGGGCACACTCCCCCTCCACGGAGCTGGATTATCCTCATCCCCACAAGTACTTAACAGGCATCGGCTTCAGACCAAGACGCACAACCTGGCCCTTAGGACTCGCCTTCTTCTGCCTGCATTTCAAGCATGGAGCCTGGTTTCACTGTCTGCATCTAGGCGTCTGTACTGTCCACTCTTGGAGGCTGGACCCACAGCCTTGGTCCCTCTGTACACCCGTCCCTGTGTGCTATCGCTCCGGAGTGGCAGCTTCAAGAAGGACTTACTGGGTGCTGGGCACCATGCCAAGACCTCTGCGCGTGCCGTCTCGCCTGGCCGGT
>NW_022103919.1:5664335-5665603 GCF_000313985.2 Echinops telfairi
CACCAACCAGGAGTTCACTGACCTCTTCGGGGTCCTTCTCCTCTGCCTGTTCACCCACAACCCCAAACCATTGCCATTTTATCAATTCCAACTCACCGCGGCTCAATACAATAGATGACTGAGCCTGGGCATTTTGATGGGAGCAGCCAGCCTCCTCTTTTGCCCTGGAGCAGCTGGGGGGTTTGAACCAGGGCTGACCCCACAGCAGCACCAGGAAGGCTCATTTGGTGGAGTTTTCCAGATGCTGCACATTGACATAAAAGCAGTCGTCCTGTTAAAAACAGCCATTTCCACTTGTCTGGGAAAAGGTGCACCTGGGTCTGGGTGGCTGTGGCTCAGCGTTTCAGCGTGAGGAGCGGGGACCATTTTCTTTGTTTGGTGACTATTTGTTGAGCTGTGTGCTCCAAGCACAGCTGTGAAGGAGGCTGACAAAGGTCTGTCTTGTCATCGTCGGTCCCATCTAGTCCGTCCCAGCTCAGAGACCTCAGCTCACAGAACGGCCCTCGGGAGTTTCTGGGTCGCTGCTCTTTTTTAAAATAGTTTTATCGGCATATAATTCACATATCCTACAATTTAATAATTCAAGCATCTTCAGAAGAGTCGGGCCATCATCACCACAATCAGTTTCAGAACAGAGGAACATCTCAATTGAAAGCAAGAAATATTAAAAACCGAAAGAAAAAAAATACCTTAAAATGAGTTGAAAGGGAGATAACATAATAAGGTGTTACATTTTGACCTAAGTATCGCAGCCATAATCAGCTTTATAATGCTGTCTGATAGCAATTCTATCAAGTCCCTGGACTGTGATCAGAGGGAATTCACCAGAGGCTTAATTTACGTGGGAACCCTGCAAATGGATGGTGGGCTTCTATATAGCCTTCTAAAATTGGGTGTTCACAATCTAAGCTCTGATTCCTTTCCCTCCTCCCGATTTGGATTTTATTGTTTACCATCTTGGATCACACCGGCTGGTGTGCCTCTTTGATGCAAACTTTGTTGATGTTTCACTTAGATGGCTGCTTGTTTTACAATAAGCCTTTGAGACCCCACGCACTGTTCTTTCGATAAGCGTGCACCATCTAGTTTCTTCATCACACTTTGCTATAGCACCCATTTCATCAGTGATCTCTTCATGAGGGTGAGTATCCAGTACAGTCATATCATAAGAACTAATTGCTCTTAGGTTAGAGCTACGATTAAGTTCAAGGCCAAAGTCCATCCATAGATCTATGGCATATAGATATATACATATCATCATCATGTTA
>NW_022103919.1:5666458-5667266 GCF_000313985.2 Echinops telfairi
GTTTGGGCTGTTTCTAGCTCCCTGCTCTGTGAACTATTCTGCAGTGAACACAAGAACCTAATGTTTGTCTTCTGTCTCTTGCTTCTGCGGAGTGTATGCCCAGCAGAGGTATTGCTGGTTTACGGTATGTCTTGGTAATGTAACAGGGCAGCGAGAAAGAGGAAGAGCCGCAACCAGATGGATTAGCCCAGTGGCTGCATCGATGATGCTCAAACGTAAGAATAATTGTGAGGACGGCACAAGACCGGGTGGGGTTTTGTTCGGCGGTCTATAGGCCCGCTATGAGTCAGTACCAACTCCACAGCACCTAACACCGCCACCACTATCCCCAATTGTTTAGTAGTGCCATATCGCTTTCCCCCATATTTGTGTATGTTTACAAGTCCACCAGCAGTGTACGAGAGTTCCCATCTCTCCGCGTCCCCTCCGCGTCCCCTCCAGCATGTGATGTTCTGTTTTTGTTTTGTTTATTTATTCGAGCCTTTGTTGTTCACGTAAGGCGCTGGCTCATGATCGTCCTGGTTTGCATCTTCTGGATGGCAAGTGACCACGAGCATTTCCTTGTGTTTCCTTAGCCATTCCAGGGTCCTCCCTGGTGAATTGTCTCTCCAGGCCCTTTGCTCACCTTTTTATTCGATTGTTGGTGTTTGCTTCTTATTGAGGGCTTGCAGAATTCGGTGCACTTTAGTCATTAGGCTCTTGTCCATTGTGGCACTGCTAAAGGTGTGTGTCCCAACCTATGGGCTCTCATTTACTCTTTTGATGTGCACAGCGTTGTCTGTTTAATCGGGTCTGGGCTGTAATCACC
>NW_022103919.1:5667589-5672303 GCF_000313985.2 Echinops telfairi
TGGAGGGTCAGAGGAGTACCCAGGTGCCTCCCAGCCCCAAGAAGACCTGGAGAGGGGCCCTGGAAAGATAAGGGCTGGAGGAGGCACGTCAGTCATGCCTTGAGGAACAGGGACTTCAAGGGGATCATGAGGTGAAAGTCCAGGCTCCGAAGGCCTGAGTCAGAAGGTGCCCATGTCCATCCAATGGCATTGTCCGAGCCCTAATGGTGTCCAAGGCTGGGGACACCTTAACCCTTTGTCTCCAAGGGGTTAAGACCAGTGAGGGAGATTGATCCGATTACGGTGGCCAAAGAGAGGGCAGCAACTGAGCCAAGTGAGAAAGGGGTGGAGGGATTGGGAATCCAGGGGAGACAGAGGAAGGGCTTCTTGGGGCCCGGAGGGGCTGGAGGAAGGGGAAGATGCAGGGAGCACTGAGGCTCTGGAAGTGCTGGAGAGCAGGACTCGGCACCTCTCTCCTGCCTGTCTCACTGTGGAGCATCCGAACCAATGTCCACAGGACGATGGCCCTGCTTCTCTCCCCACCTCTCTGCCTCCCTTCCCAGCTCCTGTGTTCTCTTTCCTTGTCCCTCTTGTGCCCTCCCTGCTCGCTTCCTCTCTTGGGAGTGTGGATCCTAAAAATGCTGACATGCAGCAATGAGGCCCAGAGTACAGGACCTTACCTGATCCTTACCTCCGTGTCCCAGGGAGGGCACCCAGGTCGGCGAGGCCAGAGAAGCACCAGGCTCATCCAGCTATCAAGCACTGAGGCTGGAATTTGTACACAGATGCTGGGAGCCACGCCAAGTGCCAAGCACCCTACCATGCCATGTGCCACAGTGATCCTTGTCGCCATGCTGATAAGGGACAGGAGGGGACTGGTGGACATAGAAATCCAGAAGTTCCCAAAAAGGCCTTGATCCTAAGAGCCTTTCAGTCTGTCCACAACTACTTATTGAGCACCTACTATGTACACATCCCCCCGGCAGCATTACAGTGAGTCAGGCACACTGTCTGTCCGCATGGAGCTCAGAGTCAAGTGGAAGTAGCAGCCCTTGTAGGCAAGTCGATGGCTGCTGGCAGCACCATGATGAAAATACTGGAACAGTTATGGGTACACTGCCCTCCTTGGCTACCTCCCATGAGCCTCTGTTCAGAATCCAGCAGGGGTTAAAGCTTGGCCTAGACTAGGGCCTCTGCAGAGCCGTAGCCAGTGTTTACTCTGGTGGGGGGTGGGGGTGGCAGGGGCACCAATGCCAGGTAGCTGTCTTAGCTTGAGTGTTGCCTCATGTGTAGGAGCTACAAGAGCCTGGAAGGGGACCTGGCCTGATGCAGTAAGCTAAGAAGCATTCTTGAAGGGGTGGCATTTGAGGGACGGGCATGCTGAGGAAGAGGTGAGTGGACAGTGAGAGGAAGAGAGATGGGGTCAGGAGGAGACTCAGCATGGACAGGAAAGAGCTGTGAGGGGGACGAACAAGCAAGAGGAAGATGGGGAGAGGGTGGAGCAGGTCTGCAGGGCCCGAAGGCCAGGGAGAGAGCTTTGCCTTGTATCCCAAAGCCAGTGAGGAGCCCGTGGGGAAAGGGATATGCAGGCACAGTGGATTATTTCATGTGATTGCTCTAGCCAAAGGAGCGCTGGTGGCCTAGTGGTTACAAGTTGGGCTGGTAATCATAAGATCAGCAGTTCAAAGCCACCAGCCACTTCGCAGGAGAAAGACAGGGCTTTCTACCCTGGTAAAGAGTTGCAGTCCCAGGATCCCACCGGGAGAGTTCCACCGTCATGATGAGTCGGCATCAATGCAATAGCAGCGAGGTTGGTTTCCAGGGTTCTTCTAGCCAAAGTCTCTAGCTCCACCGGATGATTTTTTTTTTCCTGCGTGGATCTGGTAAGGAAGTACGGCAAGATACTGGTAGTATTGAACTGTGAGTAATTGTGAACAGGATTCCCTGCAATGCAATGCCATCCTGCTGTGTGTAAAATGAGCTCTCTGAGAAGCTGGTGGAGGGGGTGGGGGGCTCTCATTACCAGCAAGAGCCAGGAGTGGAGTGAGTCCCCTGGACTGGACATCCCTGTGCAGTGAACCCCCTGGATCCAGATGACGGCTACAACATCAGAGGAGGAGCAGCAGAACCAGGACCAGAGCATGAGACAGTGGTGGACTTCCCACGCCACGGAGCAAAGAAAGCTGAATGCTTTGTGCAGGAGGCTGGCTGGCAGAGTTGGGTGCCTCTGGGCACTTAATTGGGGAAGTTGACCTTGCTGACCCTCGGGAAGTGGAGCTTTGGGCTGAGGCTTACGGGAGTGGGGTGCCTCTGGTTTGGTGACCCACAGAACTTAAGCTGAAGGTTTACAGCACAGTGCATGCCCTTTGGGCATCTGTTAGCTGCCCTGAAAGACCTTTGCCACCTGTCCTGATAAACAGCTCCACCCTGAGCATTTCTCACTGGCATTGCTACTTGTTAATGTCCCCAACAAACCTTGGAATCGTGAATTTTGTCTGTGAGTTCTCTGTAGCCATTTCAATGGATATTAGAACCCAGAGATTAAATACAGGGAAAGTTAATGAAGCCATCCCAGAGGTGGGGTGGGGGTCGCTGGGTGCTATAAATGGTGTAATGAAAAGGTTTGGAGGCTCAAGTCCTCCCAGAAGCACCACAGAAGAAAGGCCTGGTCATCTCGTTTCTGAAAATCAGCCACTGAACACCCTGTGAAACACAGCTCTCCTGGGACACGCACGGGGCCGCCACGAGTCAGCGTTGACGCCATCACGCCCTGGTGTTTCAAGGCAAAGGGACTTGGCCTGGCACGAGGGTGAGAGGGAAGAGTGTGGGGAGGGCAGGAGGGATGACGGGAAGGGCTGTTGCTTCGTCCAGGGCCGAGGTGGCGGTGGTGGTCCCACTCAAGCTTGGGGAGTGGGGGTGAAAAGAGAGGTTCCCCCTTCAAATAAGTATGAGGTCAACAGAATTGGCAGGAGCCCCCATCCCCCCCTTATCAGGGTCCTCAGGCCTGATGCTCAGCCTCCATTTCTTGGAATCCCAGGGCTCTCTCCCCAGGAGAGCTTCCCAGAACCTGCTGTCGTTTCCAAGACAGGGGCCTTTTGCCTGGCAGAGCGGGCACGTGTGATCGCAGCAGCCCCCGGGCCTGGCTCCCCAGAGCGCCAATTCCGAAAATAACCAGCAGATGCCCAATGAGGAGGTTGGAAAATGGGCGCCTCCCTGCGTCTATTGCAGGGTTTGGAAATGGCTGAGATGAGAGGCGAGCGGCAAGGAGGGGTGCCCGCTGGGCAGACGGGAGGCCCCAAGAAGAGGCTGCTCGTGCAGGAGGGCCGAGGGGGAGAAGGGGTGAGACCGGAGGGCCGAGGGGTGTGCAGAGGGAAGGAGACCCCAGGAGAGGAGAGAGGTTAAGTTGGGACCCAGCAAGGACAGCCTCAGAAACTACAAAGGACAAACATCAAAATGGACACACACAGAAAGACCAGTTGTGGGCGTGTGGCCTGGGAGAGAGAATGTGTGTGTGTGTTTTCTGGGCTTTGAGGAGCAATTCAAAAGCTCCTGGCCCCCTCTGCCCATCTGAGCACCCCACCCCCGGTTCTCTCTCTACCCCCACCCTCACCAAAAAGAGAGAGAGGGAGAGAAAAAGAAGGAAAACAAAATATCTACAGTTGTCGAGACAAGAGGGGAAAAATAGAGGCAAACATCCGTAATTTTCTCTGTGGGGCTTTGCGGTAATTGAGCCATTTGGATAAAAATAAAGGCAGCAGGCCCCTTAGGTAAGAAGAGCCTTTGCAATCTAAGAAGCTTGAATTATGCCTCTTGTGTCACTTGAAATCCCCCGTGCTCCCCCTTCCGTGGACGACCCAAACCACTTTCCCTTTTCTTATTATTTTTTTAAGTACCCTGTCAAATGTCGTCTGTAGAGCAGAGAATTTCAGCTGTCACAACTAATTTCAATTTTTTTCATGTGGTTTCCCCCCTTGGCGTACCGAGGAGGGGCCTGGCTGGCTGGGCCCCTCTCCCATCCGCGCGCGCTCTTTTTATTTATCATTATTGTTATTATTCTTTCAAAACCAGACTTACGTCGTGAATCTGTTTGGGAGTGTTTAAGGATGGTGCTGTGCTCCCCCAGCAAAGGCTGGGCCCGGCCCCATGGTTTCCAGCTTCTCCAACTGCAAGGCTTACCTGCATGCCCCCCCACCACTGCCAGCCTCGATGACCACCGACCAGGGGACACCCAGAGGTCAGATGCCAGATGGACTCGGGAGCTTCCATCAGCACCGTGGGGAGCCACGTGTGTCTCCCCACCAAGAGGGGGTCCCAGGTGCAGTGGGGGACAGAGGGGACACGTAGCGTTTATTGGACCCCACTCCCTTATCTCTCCATCTCCCACTCTTCTTCTTGTCCTTTATCTGTCCTTCTTTTCCTCTCCATTCCTGGATCCACTCTGTGGACCGAGGGCGACCACCTGAGGGCCTGCCAAGGTGCTGGGCACGCCAAGAAGACGACAAGGCCGCAGAGTCGGGGAACAAAGAAGCAGGCAGATGATGCCAAGCAGGGTTGGTTGCCGAGCTGGCTGGTGGTGGGCAAGGACCTTGGGGCACAAAGGAAGGAGGCTCTTCCTTCCCGCTGGGCTCCCGAGAAGCCCTGGCCAAGGGGTGGAACCTGAGCTGCCTTGTCTGGCAGTCAACTTGGGAAAGGGAGTTCCAAGCAGCGGGCACAGCCAGGGTCAAGTCTGGAGCCC
>NW_022103919.1:5673366-5675098 GCF_000313985.2 Echinops telfairi
CCGCCGCTCCAAGGCGTGTGCACAGCCCTGGAGCTGCTTTGCATCTTCCTGGCCTGTCTGCTGTGGAGCTTAACGGTGCGCCTACAGAGCCAGTACCTGCACCAAGAGGCCGTCACTGGAACAAAACAAAGATTCGGCCTCGTTTCAAACCAGGAAAGGCGCGCATCCGGGTGTCTCTTTGCACCATACGTATTCACACCCAGGTGCTGAACACATAATCCGAGCCGTGGATTGATTGCGTGAGCTAGACCACATCACTCTGGGGGAAGTCTCCTACGCAGCCTGCAGTCTGCAGATGTCCTGCTTGACTGATAGTGAAGAGGACTCGGAGTTCCGGGATGAAGGTCAACGGCTACATACAGCCTGCGGAAAGGATCCCATCCTGACACAAAGAAAACAAAATCCCTCCCAAAGAGGCCAATCAGCTGCATCGCGATCAGTTGAGGAAAGACGAAGGCTTTCAACGGTCTCATTTGACTTTCATTCAGAGCCCAGGCTCTGGGAAGCAGCAATCAGGAACTCAAACACGGTATTGCTGTGGGGCAAACCTGCCACAAAAAGTTCCCTTTAAAGTATGTCGACAGCAAAGATGTGATTTTGAAGACGGAGGTGCACCTGATCCGAGCCACGGTGTTTTCAATAGCCTCATATGCATGTGAAAGCCACACTATGAATGAGGACTGTGAATGATGGGGTTGGCAGGGAAGAGTAATGATGGGCCGGCCAGAACGGCCAGAAGACAGAACCAACCTGCTTGGGAAGAATGGCCGCCAGCATGCTCCTGAGAAGGGAGGCCGGTGAGCTGTTGTCTCACATACTTTAGACACGTCATCAAGAGGGACCAATCCCGCGGGAAGCACAAGGGGCTGCATTGATACAGCGGCTGCGACAAGAGCTCAATCATAGCAACAGTCACAATAAAAGGTGCCGGACCAGCAGAGCGCTGTTCTGTTGCAGGCAGGGTCCACAGTAGTTAGAACCAGCCTGACAGCACCTCACAAGAACAACGACAACAACAGGCTGGCTGAAGTTGGGCCCTGGGGGCGACTTGAGCTTCAGGCTTGAAGGATGACGAAGGGCCCGAGTGCCAGGGTTCCATCCTTCTGCGGGGTTTGCTGTTTTTCTTTTCAGCAGTTTGGGTGTTGTTCCATACTTTTCACCACCCTATCCAAGGCCTCCTATAGTCGATCCCTTTCAGAGAAGGCAGTAGTCCGAAAGCCGGGCACCACCTAGTTCCTCCGGTCTCAGTCTCGGGGTCATGAAGGCTGAAGTTCATGCGGCCCATGAGTCCACTGATGGTCTTCTGTTTTCTTCACTTTTCTTTGCTCTTGATGAGGAGAGCCCAATAATTGCACCTCCTGTAGCTTTTAGACCCCCATACACTACTCATCCAAGTAGGATGTAGAACATGGTCTGTGGGCTCGGCTATGCTAATTGACTTGGCCATCCCTCAAGACTACGGTCCTGAATTATTAGGCCCAGCAAATCATTCCATCAAGATGTTTGGTTATGGCTGAAGCTGCATAACAATACCCCTTGTATGCCCTGCTACCTTCCTATGTGCAGCGCCATGTCTAGCCAAGCCTGCCTGCGATGCTTACAGTCCAGGACTTCACAGGGAAGAAGTGCTGGCCTCTGGCTTAAACAAGCCTTGTGAGAGAAGCAAAACATACTTATTTCTAGCATGAACACTTCTTTAGGGTGAAACGTTTCCCTCTCCCCACCTCTCCCC
>NW_022103919.1:5676102-5677327 GCF_000313985.2 Echinops telfairi
CATCGGGGTAGGTCCATATGGCTTCTCCTTGGGGATGTCTTACAGGAAGTGAGCCTTGCCAACTGAAACAGGAAACTGGCTAAGGCAGCTGGTCCAACCATCAGAAAACAAGAGACCCAAAAACTCAAAAGGCGAGGCTCACCGAGCTATTTATCCCTCTGCCCTTCAATTAACCCCACAGGTGTTTGTCGGCCAGGTTGGCACAATCAGCTTTAACTCTATCAACTCCTGGCTGTTCTTTCTTGATGCCAGTGTTAATAATCACTCACAACGGAATCACACAATTCTATCAGCATCCTTCCCACTGTCTTTTACCCTGACCCATCAGGAAAAGGTCTCTGGGTGGAAGTTACAAGGACCATGACTGGAAGAGCCAGATGGCGGCATTCTCTGCACCACAATCAGATTCCCGAGAGCCAGGGGAACACAGTGGTCAAGAGACTGACTACCCAGGAGCCTGGGAGCTAACTGACCTGGGTTTGAATCCTGCCTCCCCCACTGACTAATAGTGTGATCTCAGGCAAACTGCTTCACCTTGGTAAGATGGGGGTCCTGGCAGAACCTCCTTGCTAGGGCTGCAGGGCACACCAGCGAGATAGTAAGCAAAGAACATGATTCATACTGACAATACCGCTGACCTTTGTTGACTCTCACCTTCTGTTTAATGTTCCGATGACAGTGGGTTCTGTGAGTTAGACACCCTCATTTTCTACCCCCATTGTCAAGGTCGGGGAACTAAGGCCAGGAGAAGTTAGGTGATTTGGGATGTTAGGATCACACACCTACTCACCTGCAGAGGACTTAAGACCCGGCCAGCTGCTGAGTGGCAGGGCCTCCATCACAAGACCTGCAGTGGCCACCAGGCCCAGCCCTCAAAGACTCACAGGTGAGCGCTCTGTCCCCTGCAGCTGGCCCTAGCTCATAGGTTGCTCACGTGGAGGGTCTGTCCGCCAGCGCCCTCCTGAGAAAGAGCAACAGTCCTGACCCATCCTGCCACAAAGGTGGGACCCAAAGTCACTTGGAGCTGTTTCTCCCCAGATTATGTGGCTCTAGGTCCCCCATACCAATGCTCCAGCTTATAATCCTTCAGCCTCCTCATCACTGCTGCTGCTACAGTGATCGTCCCAGCGGGACTGCAGCCTCTCAAGTCCATTGGCAAGAAAATCTTCCTTGGGCTCCCATCAGGGGGGAGACCCTTGCTACAAGTCCCTCTCTGACTTTTGAT
>NW_022103919.1:5677427-5678891 GCF_000313985.2 Echinops telfairi
CATGCTGCAGCTGGCCCCAGGGTACGTCACCATCTCTTGTATCCTCACGTAACCCTGCTGGACCTGTGGAAATTGTCCCTCCCTTCCCTTCTTCCTTGTGACCCCAGATGAGTATGCCGTGCTGCAGTGCCTCCATTGAATTACCTGGGCCAGTAACACAGTGCCTCCCAGAAGTGCACCTGTCCTAGCATCTGGGACCTCCTCAGAGAAAGAACTGTGTGCCCCTAACTTCTCTGTTAAGGATTGAACACTGTGTCTCCCAAAAGATATGTTGAGGTCCTAATCCCTGGTCCCTGTGAACAAGATTCTGCTTAGAAATAGGGTCTTTGAAGATGAAATCAGTTAAGTTTCCATGAAGTTACCTTGGAGGCCTGGTGGCACCACAGTTATGTGCCTGATTGTGAACCGAAAGGTCGAGAGTTCAAATCCATCAGTCACGCTGCTGGAGAAAAGGCTGGGTCGCCTGCCCGAATAAAGATATAAGCCAAGGAGACCCCTGGGAACAGTTCCACTCTGTCCTTTAAGATTGGTGTGGGTCCGAATTGACTGGGTGGTAAACAAGAGAGGTGGTCCCATCTGAGAGGTAGCTTACAAAAGAGAACAGACATAGAGACAGGATGCGGTGACAGAGGTAGGTGCAAGCCAAGGATTTCCGGCACCACTAGGGGCTCCGAGAGAGGCCTGGAGCTGTTCCTTTGGGTTCTCTGAATGCAGCAGCACCCCCATGGCCTGCCGGGGGCTCCCATCATTCCCGTTATGCCCCGTGGCCCTTCGATGCAGCAGCCCAAGGGACAAAGACGTTCTCTGAGCTTCCACGTCCTGCTCTGAAGCTCTGCACAAGGTCGGGGACAGCACTCTGTTCATCCCTCTCATCAAACCCAAACCTGGAAGTGGGAGGGCTGGGTGCAAGGAACTGCTTCTGGGAGATGGGCTGGCATCTTCCTGGGAGGCCTGTCCTTTGTGCTAGGGCTGGAAGTCACTCAGTTAGGAAATCACTTGTCCACAGGCCGGAGCCCACTCATGGAGCTGAGCTACCGTGAGGGAAATTGCCCTAAATGGGAATCCACCTCCGAGCCAGGGAAAGTGATTTTGATGCTCATGAGCGGATGGCTGTAGCCTTTCTGTGCACAATGTTTTCAGCTTGTCTGCCTTCAAATCACTCCTAAATAATATGTTTTATTTGGTGTGACTGCTCACCGGGGCCCCGCTCGGCCCAGCACTGGCAGCCGAAGCACCACATTTATAACCACATCTGCTTTTCAGTGGTAATGAACAAAATGGGTTTCAGACTCCCAAGGCCAGCTTGCCAGAGCCGAGAAGCAGTTGTCTCCAGGAGAGCTCTGGCCATCAACAGTCACGTAGCAGTCACCAGGATGCTCAGAGGCTTCTGCCACCCAGCCAGAAAAGAAGGGAGGAGCAGATTGGGCAAGTGGTTAGGACGCAGCCAATCTTAGAACAGTCCTC
>NW_022103919.1:5680087-5717713 GCF_000313985.2 Echinops telfairi
AAGTGATGTGTGTATGGATTGTGATAAGAGTTGTATGAGCCCCTAATACAATGATTAAAAAAGAAAGAACAGCCTGGGCAGGGTGAACACTAATGACCAAAGACCGAAGAGTTGTGGGAGGACATCGAAGAGTTGTGGGAGGACATCACAAGTATCGCACAGGAAGAAAGCAAAAGGTGGTGAACGCAGACAGGAAAGAAAGCAAAGAGCAACGTGGAGGTCAGAGACTCTGCAACTTGCCCTTGAACATAGAACTGTGAAAACAACGAACGATGCAGGGAAAGAGTCGAACGGAAGATTTCAAAAGCTAACGCGAGAAGACAAAGAAAAGCATGATCATGAACTAGTAACGACCTGGCGTTAGAAAGCCAAACGAGAAGTGCATGCCCAGTTCCTCAAAGAACTGAACAAAAAAAGCCAAGCCTTTGCATTGCAATACTGAAGGGTTCGATGGACAAGTTATTGAACGATGCAGGAGACAACAAAAGAAGACGGAAGGTATGTGCAGAGTGATTGTTTCAAAGAGAATCGGTCAATGGTCAACCCTTTTAAGAAGTCTTGAAGAAAGAAGTCATGGCTGTACTGGAGGCATTGGTGAAGAACGAGGCTCTGGTAATGGAGGATATACCCATTGAGATGGGTCAACACATGGACACAAGGCTAGAAGAATTCATTCAAGAAATTTGGAAGACAGCTGCCTGGCCAATCAACTAGAAGAGAATCATATAAGTGCCCATTCAAAAAAAAAAAGCAAACCAACAGAATGGAGATGGTCTCCATCAATACTATTAATCTCACACACAAGTAAAATTTTTCTGAAGACATTTCAAAAATAGTGGCAGCAGTCCATAGACACGCAACCGTCAGAAATTCAAGCCAAATTCAGAAGAAGATGTGAAATGGTATTAGCCAATGGATCATGGTTGAAAGCAGAGAATCCCATGTTTTATTGACAATGCAAAGACATTCAACTGTGTAGCTAATAAGATAGTATGGATAACATTGCACAGAATGAGAATGGTTAATGGTGTCCACACAGAGCCTGTGCATCAACCAAGAAGCAGCTGTTTGAACAGCATGGAAATACCGCCCGGTTTAAAATCAGCAAAGGTATGTCCAGGCAAAGGGATTTATTCAAGCTGAATGCTGAGCAGATAATCCCAGAGGCTGAACTCTAGGAAGAAGAATGTGGCATCAGCCTGAGAGGAAAACTAATTAACAACCTGCAATGTGCAGATGGCAGCCTTGCTTGTGAAACGTGATGGGAGCTTGAAGCCTTTACGGATGAAGATCAAAGACTATATATAGCCTTCTGTATAGATGACACATCAGCATCCAGAAAAGAAATTTCCTCCCAACTAGACCAATCAGCAACATCACGATAAATGGAGAAAATATAGAAATTGTCGAGGAATTCATTTTGCTTGCATCAGCAATGAAAGCAGCAAACAATGTATTGCATGGGGCAAATCTGCTGCTCCCAAAATACATATTTTTAAAATCCTTTAAAGTGCTAAAAATATATCACTTTAAAGACCAGTGACTGACGACCTGACCCAAGCCATGGTATTTCCCATCCCTTCGTGTACATGAAAAATCGGCACAGTGAGTGAAATAGACCGAAGAAGTGCTCACGCCTCTGAATTATGGGGCTCATGAGAATATTGCATATACAGACATGGTCATAAGACACAACAAATCTGTCTTGGAAGAAGTACAGCCTGAATGCTCCTTAGAAGTGAGAATAACAAAACCCCATCTCACATCCCTCGGACATATCATCAGTAGGAACCAGTCCCTGACAAATGCTGGATAGAGTAGAAATTTAAAAGCCAAACTCGTTACCATCAACTTGATTTGGACTCATAGCCACCCCATGGGACAGAGTAGAACAGCCCCCCTTGGGTTTCCGGGACCTTTATGGGAGCAGACAGCCTTGACATTTTGTCCACGGAGCGACTGAGGGCTTCAAACTGCTGACCTTGTGGTTAACAACTAGATGTAGCTCACGATGCCACAGAGCCCCAGGTAAAGTGGAGGACCGGTGAAAAACAGGATGGAGGAACACGGTGGCTGCAAGAAGGGGTTCCAAGATAAGAAGGATTGCAAGGAGGAGCCGGCCTGGGCGGTGTGGGGGTCTACTGTGCGTGTGGATTTACTATGAGACCAAACTGACTTGACCGCCCCTGACAGAAACGACATACGCCACCCCGCTGTGACTGGACGCTGACTTGACCTTGAAAGGCTAACCGTCTACCAGCTTTCAAGGTCACGTCAGAGTCAGCCAGCGGGGTCAGCAATCTGCACTGCCTCCACCCAGACCTTCTGAAAGGTAGCGCCTTCCCCACTGGGTTCTTCCACATGAGTTTCGTTTGCTGTTGTGGAGAACCTGCACGATGTGACACTTCTGCAGGGACCGTTCGGCGGCATTGGGGACAGTCTTCAAGGGGTGCCACCCTTCTCATTCTCTTTTTCCCAGTCACTCTTCCCTCAGTAACATAAGCTCACCACGACCGACCCGGACCCCCGCTAAATTTCCTATCTAATCTTTCCAGCTATTGTCCATTTAAGCTTCTGCATGATTGATGGGAAAGCTGTTGTGGAGCCAGGCAGTCACAGAATCCACCTTGTCTCCTTTGAAGGATGGAGTTACCGGTCCATCCTGGTGCCTGCCGCCTTGCCACAGCCAACGGGAAGGGAGGAGATGGGACCGGAGCTGCCTGTCCTCACCTCTGCCACAAAGTGGGAACCCTCACAGCTTGGCAGCTCGGTCCTTGGGGCCCCACCTGGTTGAACCCGAGACGGGTTGGTTGGTGAGGACCATCCTCAGAACAGCACTTCTGAGCATCCTCTGGCCATTTGCCCGAGCGCTTCACACCCAATGGACATAGAGTCCTTAGAGCAGCGGTTCTCAACCGGTGGGTCATGACCCCTTTGGGGTCAAACGATCCTTTCACAGGGGTCGCCTAAGACCATTGGAAAACACATAAATACTTCACACTATATAATGACATATTGTTTTGTGATTCATCACTATACTTTAATTGTGTTTAATGATGTTCAACTTGTTTTGTTTTTTTATAACAATCATCTTATTGGGGGCTCTTACAGCTCTTATATAACAACCCATACATCAATTGTATCTAGCATATTTGTACATATGTTGCCATCACTATTTTATAAGCATTTAGTTTCCATTTAAGCCCTTGTTATCAGCTCCTCATTCCCCCCCATCCTCCCCCTCATTTGATTTTTTTAATCATTTTATTAGGGGCTCATATGACTCATCACAATCCATACATAATTGATGTTCAACTTGTAACAATGAAAATACATCCTGCATATCAGGTATTTACATGACAATTCAGAACAGTAGCAAAATGACGGTGATGAAGTAGCAGCGAAAATAATGTTATGGTTGGCGGCCACCACCACATGAGGAACTGTATGAAAGGGTCGAGGCCTGAGGAAGGTTGCGAACCACTGCCCTAGAGCATCCCTGACAGAGGAGGACACTGGCATCAGGCAAGGACCCAAGGTGTTTCGGTTACTAAGTGGCAGAGCTAGAATTGGGGGCAGAGATGACGGCAGGGGCTATGTTCCTAGTTCCCATGTACCACATCCACTAGGTGGTGCATCAGCTAGAGGTTTGGACTCTCAAGGTCCTGCCCCCTCACCCCTACAGTACTCCAGCCACTGTCTCCTCTGCCCTGTCTGCCTTCCCACTGTCTACACCCTCCCCCCTCCTCCCTTCCTTCCCCCTGCGTCCTCCCATCAGCTCCTTGAGTCCAAGACACCTTTGCAAGGGCCCTGTTTCCCTCTCTCTCCAGTGGTGGGAACATGAGCATCATGGGTCCAAGTTGAGCCTATAGAGTCCTCCAACCGTGGCCTTAAAATCCACTCTGGACCTTAGTGCCCTGCCTTTCTCTCTCTGAGCCTGGCGCTCCTTACCTGTAAGATGGGCACCAGTAATAGTACTCACCTCAGAGGTTGGCTGCCCAGGTTAAACCAGACCATAAAGATAAAAGGCTAAGTCTAAGACTGCCCCAGGCTCAATAAATCCTAGCTAGCATTCTGTCACCACCACCAGTATTATTTGTTTCCACACGGAGGGGGCGGGACAAAATTATAGGCACACCGCCAATGTTAATTCCTATCCTTTTATTTGACCTGTCATATTTTTGTTTTCATTCAATTTTGCTATCTTCACTACGGACTAAAGAACAAGACCTTATTTTAAAGCGACGCATGCGCCAAGATACTCACTAACTTAAGAGCTATGAATGTTAGCGGTCAGCCTCTTTTGACTTCCTGTCCTGTGTAGCCAACTCCTCCTCCCTTCCTCCCCTCTGCAGAGGCCGCCACTCCTTCTTCCTGGTGCTTCTGCCCCCAAGCATTTTTCTGTGCACTTGTTTGCATAGATCTTTATCTTTCGAAATACAGTAGACAAAAGGATTTCTGGGCATGTGTGTCTGTGCGGATGCATCTGATTCGCGCTGACATTAAGGACTCACACAGAGCAGATTCTATGACTTGCTTTTCTTTACTCAATCAAGTCTCAAGATTGACCGATGTCGGGGCGAGTGGCAAGAGGAGGGGGCTCTCGGGTCTAGAAGCTGGGCAGACAAACTTCCGAGCGAATGCCTGCCACTATGAAAACTACGTACTTGGTCAGTCACTGGGACGCCTGCCTGCTGTCCGCTCACCTTTGCTCTCCCTCTGGCTTAGCTACTTTATCTTGGCAAACAAGCCACAACTGGGGCTCTGCCGGAGTCCGGTTCTAAAACACAAAAGCGCTCTTCCCTCCCACTCACCTGGGCCTTGCTAACTGGGAGGGTTGACTACCCATCAACCCTACAAGGCATGTTTTTCCTTCTTTAAGAGCAGGGGGTCCTCAAACTATGGCCCGCGGGGCCGCATGCGGCCCACAGAGGACATTTATCCGGCCCGCCGGGTGTTTTTGCCCCGTTTGTTTTTTTACTTCAAAATAAGATATGTGCAGTGTGCATAGGAATTTGTTCATCGTTTTTTTTTTTTTTAAACTATAGTCCGGCCCTCCAACGGTCTGAGGGACAGTGAACTGGCCCCCTGTTTAAAAAGTTGGAGGACCCCTGTTGAAGAGGCTAGAAATGACCGTTCCAGGCCTGTTCCCCCGGCACTAGCTGGTTGTCAAGGACTCTGTTCCTGAGCCCCCTGTCCTTTGGAAGGAGCGAGAATCAACAAGCACAATGACAGAAACTCACATGTCACCTTGATGGGTGGAGGGCACACCCAAGCATCACAGGGGTGGCCTGTGATTCAGTCCTGGAGTCAGGATACGGCCTGGACGCTGGGTTGACAGTGGATCTACCGCAGAACTGACCCCAGATGGATTTCTGACTGTCGTAGAAATGAAATGCCCTTAACCAAGAGGGACATTTTGTTAACGCGGCCAGGTTACTTTCTGCTCTCCCTTGAGATGGAATTTTCTTTGGAAGCTTCACATCATTTCCTGCTTCATGAGAGCTTTGTTCTAGTGAACTAGGTATTGTTCCTCTCCCTGGCCTCCAGGTCCAGAACTGAGCCAAGCACAACAGCCAAGCCACTAGGCCAAAAATGGGTTCTTCCTAAATTGAGCCTGGAGTCAACCTAGGACCCGTAGATGACTGGGAGAGGGGAGTCTGCCTGCCTCCCTCCTGCTCCAGATACTTCTAGCCTCAATCTGATCCAGTGCCACACAGATACACACATGGATGTGTGCATGTGTACACGTAGACACCTGTTGGGACCATGCGCACAGAGGTACCTGTGGACATGCACACACACACAGGGGCACTCATAGCAGTGGCCCTAAACTCCATGCAGGGCAGAAGTCAAGGCTGCACTTACAAGTCTAGGCAATGTTCCAAATCCTTGCTTAACTGTGTGCTGACTGTGTGGTTCTAGGCAAGTGCCTGGACGTCTAGAAGCTTCCACGTTATCATCTGTGAAATGGAGATAAGAGGGAACTAGTTCCTTGGGTCACTGTGAGAATCCAATGGTTCCCATCCTGTCTTGGGAACTAGACAGACGTTTTCCTGTAGGTCTCTGGTGGAGCGGAGCACATGGATATTATATGATCGAGGCCTTATCATCCAATCTTAACTACATGATCCAATGCCTTCGCTCCATTTGGAGACCAAAAGGTATGACATTTTTGGATCTATAGGGATTCTATACTCTCTAGTTGTATTGAATAGAACATAGGCTCCCAAGTCACAACTCTAGAATCATTGGCATGTCCTTCTTCATAACTAGCAACACGCTCCTAAGACACTTCAGTGTAGCATTCATGGCTGCCGCCAACCCACCCCAGCCAATTTCTGGCTGCTGACTCGAGTCTTCCTAGCCACAGGCATCAAATGTAGGCTTTCTTTATGATTTGGTTATTATCTTGTTTCCTTCCCAGTCCTTGTCCTGGATGTCTTTTTCCTGATATATGTCCTCCTCCTAACTATGGATTATTGATGGATTAGAGATAAGGGTCCTTCAGGGTTCCTGATCATAATAACCCATTCACAAGAAGAGACTTCATTGGGTAGATGGATGAATAGATGGATGGATGGATAGATGGATGGATGGATGGATGGATGGATGGATGGATGGATGGATCGATCAATGGATCAATGGACATTTAGTTCAACAACCTCAACTAGTCATTTTTCTCTTTCTCTGAAGAAGAAAAGGAAGCCGTTTTGAGGCTAACAGACTGATTCTGTGCTGGTTTGGCCAAGGAAGAAGATACATGGTCAGGAACAAAAGAGGATGTTTGGGTCCAAAGGGGGAACGGCACATCTTCTTGAATGTCATTTCAACATGATTGAATTTGAATTCGTTCTCTTTCCCCACATCTGCTTTCCCACCCCATGTCCTTAGTCTGCCTTGGTGTCACCACTGTAGAGCACAAGAGACATTCATTCCATTTCATCCATTTCCCTTCTGGTCACAGCGACATTGTCCTGGGCAATTGATCCTTTACCCATCCTCAACCTCAGATTCATGGCTAAACCCCCTGCTCTAAGGACATAACATGTAATCTTTGCCCCCCCCCAATATATTATGACATTTTTAGAACATACAGCAAAGGTGAATTATTTATTTACTTATCTATTAGAATGTTGTTTTGGGTTGTCTTTTAAAAAAGGAAACCGTTTTATTGGCACTTCATCCACAAAGCATACCATTCATAGTTCAACACTATCAAGAAGAGTTGTACAATCTTTACCACAATCAATTTTAGAACATTTTCCTTTTCCCCATACTCATTGCTATTCGTGTAAAATTTTTTTCAATTTTGGCAAAAATATACACAACAAAACAGTATCCAATTCAACCAACTTCTAAATGTAGAATTCAGTGCCATTGATTATACTCTTTGTGTGCTACTGAAAGAAATATTTTGTGAACAACCCTGAATGGACAGCAGATTCTACTATCATTATTGTACTACACCTTATCACATGTCTGTCCATCTATCCACCCCACTATCAAGTCACCAATCTATCTTATTTTATGGTTGGTACATGTCAAAGTAAATTGCTGACCTCAAGACATTTTCTACTCAATATATATTGTGTTAGGCAGGGTTCTCTAGAAAAACAAAACCAGGGCAATTATATATATATATATATATATACATACACACACACATATCCGGATAAGTTTATACAGAACAAAGGAATATATATATATATATACACACACACATATCTGGATAAGTTTATACAGAACAAAGGAATCTAACAGCTAATTAGTCCACACAGCAGTACAGAGGGCTCAGTTCAACTCACTTCTGTGAAACAGTTCATATACTGGAAGTTCTTCAACTGGGAAGTGGGGGAGTGTCCAAGGTCAAGGAAGCAGACAGCTGATTCTTTCCTCAGACAATGCAGGCGGGTTTCCAACAGTCAGCAGCTCAGGAGTTTAGCCAAGCAGGCCCGGATGGCTTATCAAACTCAAGCAATGCAAGTGAGGTACACACCAGCAGCATGATGAAATAGATCTCAAGGAACCTCAAGCTCTAGTGACAGAGTTGGTTGTCCCACAGGTAGTGTAGCTCACAAGTTGAGGCAGCGAACTAACTAAAACAGCCACATGCTGGTGTGATCACCAGAGAGCAAGAGAGAGAGGGGTGGGCCTTGCTGAGCCATTTCTCTTTGCCCTCCTATCAAATGGTGACCTGATTAATCCCACATGTTCCTATTGGCCAAGTTGGCACAATAAACCTACCTATCATAGATCATTGACTAGATTCTAATATTTGTTTTCATCTTTTACTATACAATTAAAATACAGTAAAATACACAACTTTAGGCATTTGCTGAGATTTGTATATATCCGTGTGACTCAAACGCCTCTACAAGACCATTACCCCCCTAAGGGGCTGCATACTCCCTTCTCCAGGGGCAGCTGTTGTTCTGATTTCTTCCACTTGAATTGCTTCCAATTTAAATAACGCGCCCGTGAAAATGGTTGTACCATTCTTCTGGACACAGATTGTCATTTTCCTTGGATAAATACTTGGGAGTGGAACTGCTGGGTTATAAGGTGGGCATTAGGGGCCCTGTTGGGGTAGTGGGGTATTCACTGAGCCGCTAATCACAAGGCTGGAGCTCAAATATAAAGATTTAGAATCTCAGAAATCCATCAGGGCTGTTCTATTCTGGCCGATAGGGTCGCTGTGAGTTAGAGTAGACCCAGCGGCAGTGAGCTGAGAGTGAGCATACTTTCAGTTTAAGTGTGTTTATGAGGACACTGCCAATCATTTCTCTCTAAGTCGGTGTGCCATTTTACAGTCCCACGAGCAATATGTGAGCATTCCCGTTGCTCCTTCACTTGGCCAACATTTGATGTTGTCAGAATTGTTCATTTTAGCTATGTTGCTGAGTGGTTTAATTTTAAACATTCAGGTGCGTGTATAGTGGCATCTCAATTGTAATTTTACTTTGCATTTGCTGATGAATAAGAATGCTGAGCGTATTTTCTTATCCTATTGACTGCCTTCCTTTGCAAAATGTCTCTGCAAAATTTCTGCTCATTTTATTGAGTTTTTTGTCTTTCTGTCATAGACTTGTAAGAGTTTATATATATGGGGAGGAGGCGGGGTTCAAGAGGTTCATGAGAAAATTCACTAAGATACACTAGGAATAAAAGCCTGAGTATATATTCCCAAAATGAGCCTATGAAAACTCTGTAGATAACAACAGAGCACCCTGTGACTCATTTGCTTTGAGCACATCATCGGGAGGGGTTACTTGCTAGAAAAGGACATCATGCTTGGTGAAGTAGAAGGTGCCTAAGAGTGTGGACGGTCTTCAGGGGGCTGGATTGGCACAACCATGGCAATGATGACCCTCAGCATCCTGGCAATCAGGAGGACGATGCATAGCTGGGCATTTTGTTCTGTGAGTCAGCGTTGATTCAACAGCAGCTGACAACATTTTCCAGAATATAGCTTCCCCGCTGAATAACATGTGGTAGTACCTGTGTAGGGTAGAGCCTAATCCAATCTGAGTGATGCCTTAAAAGGGACTCGGAGAAACTTGGGCAAGAATACCGTGTGACACTGTAGCTGTAAGCCAAGGCATATCTGAAGCTTCCAGAAGCTAAGCTAGAAGCTTAAAACAAATCCTCCCTCAAAGGCACAGAAGGAATCAGCCCAGTCAACATCCTGACCACAGACTCCTGGCTTCCAGAACTGTGACACAATATATTTTTCTTTATATAAGTCCCAAAACTTGGGCTCCTTTGTTATGGCATCCCTAGGAAAGTAATACACAGGGCATTGGGTACATGGCTGCTCATTACAGTATGTGTGTGCATCTCTATCTATAACTGTGAGTAAAACAAGACCAGGCTCACTGCCATCGAGTCTATATCAACTCGTAGCGACCCTAGAAGGCAGGGTAGAACTGTTCCCATGGGTTTCTGGGACTGTAATTCTTTACATGAGTAGAAAGCCTCATCTTGCTCCTGTGGAGTGGCTGATGGTTTTGAACTGATGACCTTGTGCTTAGCAACCTAATGCGTAACCACTACACCACCAGAGCCCCTTAGAACTGTAATACTTCGTAACAATAACAAAGCAGGGATTATAATAATATGACGGGACATCACCCAAAGAGGCCCTTTGTTCACTTAGAAGAGCCATTCTCAACCTGTGGGTCACCACCCCTTTGGGGGTCGAATGGCCCTTTCACAGGGGTCGCCCTATTCCTAACAGTAGCAAAATTATAGGTATGAAGTAGCAACGAAAATAATTTTATGGTTGGGGAGGTCACCACCACACGAGGAACTGTATTAAAGAGTCGTGGCATTAGGACCCTTGAGAACCACTGATTTAGAATGATAGAAATAGCTGTTCACTGAACACGTATTATGTGCTTGGTGTTGGAAACGCCATGCCAAATGAGATGGCCACAGTCCTGCACCTTCAGAAGTTTATGATCCTGTGGGAGAGATTAATCAAATGCATATCCAGTTACTTCATGAGCGCCATTAATCAAATACCCAGGTGAATGGAAGTATAATTTAAACTAAACCAAGAGCTCTGGTTTACAGGAGACTGGAAGAGCGTTCTCTAGGGAACCTGAGTTGCCGAAAAGAAACACTTTTAAATGCTGATCTAAGGGAAATGCCCAGCAAACATCCCACAGGACCCTTCCACAGTAAAGTCCAGGGTCAGCACTTCTCACCCACTGGCCATTTCTAATCACTCACTGTGGTAGAGGATTTTATGTCAACTTGAAGTTTTAAGAAAAAAGTAGGGGTGGAGTCTAACCTGTCAATCAGGTCACATGCTGATGATGCCTCCTTGGGGGCGGGGCTTTCTAATAAGAATTACCTCAAACCTCTCTCTCCCTCCCTCTGTCTCTCCTTCCCTCCCTCTCTCTCTGCCACTTTGCCTTCCTGCTTGCGGGGACTCTGCTTCCAGGGCTGACCCCATGTGGGCAGCTTGACCCTGAGAGCTGTCAGCCCCCTGACATGTTCCCACCATGTGACTCTGCACCCACTGGCTTGTGATCTCTCTGCATTATGCATCACTTTTTTTAAATATAAAATTTCGTTTTATTTTTTAAATGATTTTACAAGTCTGTCCGTTCGTCTCAAACTCACATAGGCGAAGTAACCACCGTATCTTCCATTAGATGGGTCATGGCCTTAATCTTTCCAAAGAAGATAAGTAAAAATATCTTTTCTGTTTTTTCACAAATCTCATGCACTGTTAACACCCAGCTTGATTCTGAAGTTTTCTCTCTATAAAGACATTCTTGTAGTTGCGTGTTGCCATTCTGCGGCCATGCAGCGATCGTTTTACAAGCGGCTTGACTGTTACTTGGCTGATTCTTCTCCAAAGTCCAACGCTTATAAACTGAGCAGGAAAGGTTCACTGGCATGGCAGAAAAGCCCACTGTACTGCCCGGTGACAAACCGGGGGACAGTTGTCGCTTCCAACAAGGTCCTGTGGAGAGGCAGCTGGCATGGTTTCAATGCCCAAGTCTTCCTAACATCTCACGCTCAGGAACGTATGGTCCCCAGGACTCCGTGTGCAGTGGATTCACAGAGAGCCTCCTCAAGCTTTTGAATCGGTGCTGGTGAAATCTGGTGGCCCATTGTGGTGCCCGTAGAGAACATCACGGGCTGTATAGGTGCAGGCTTCTCGGGTTGCTTTTCCAAATGGGTACATCCGTCTTTGCCCTGAGCCCGAAGCAGAGCAATGAAACACCTGCTGCTGCTTCCTTTTTAGCATCTGCTACCATCGTTCTTCTTGCATAAATGGTCTGTATTGTTCATGTTCCTGTCATTCCACTTCTGAAGCTTTTCCCATACTTCCTGGTCCCGTGTCAGCTTTAGCTTATTTTTCTGAATGAGATCCTTGTTTGACTTTCCGTCTAGCTCCATTTTCTTTCTGGTGTTGTCCAAATCCACACTGTCGGTCAAGTTGAAAATCATTTCTTCTACTTCTTCCAGAAAGTCAGTATAGTCTCTTAGACTAGTAACACCTTCTTCTCTTTTATTGCATGTCTTTAGCACTTCTCCCGCTAAGCTCAACCTCTCTCTCAACAGGAGGATCTTCAAAGAGTTGTCCTTTCAACAGGGAGTGCCCCGTTAGGACCATTTCCAGCTTCTCTCACACAACAGTGCACACACACAACGCTCACATCTTTCCCCCAGCCCCGCCCGGTCCGGCTGTTCACCTCTCTCCACCTCCACCTCTCTCCAGACCCCCAGCTCTTTCCTCAACTGGGGTGCGGGGGCACAGCAGTTTTCTGCATCATCAGCCTGTAGCTACGTGAGTCTGAAGAGGGCGCTAGCTTGCATTGTATTTGTGGACTTGAGTTGGACGGGACTGGGATTTCTTCCTGATATAAGATTATTTCTTGATATACTGCTTCTTTGTATCTATGTGAGTGTCACCGACTTTGTGTGATATGTAGGTTTATGGTGCCAACATGGTCAATGAACACATGTGGGATTAATGGAAGTGGGGAGAGATAAATGGCTCGGTGAGCCTCACCTTTCTTGTCTCTTGCTCTTTAATGATCAGACCAGTGTGCTGCTGCCTTGCTTGTTCTGTGCCTCAATTTGCAAGCTACACTACCTGTGGGACGCCTAATTCATGGACTATGTCGCTGTAGTTTGAGGTTCCTTCAAGACCTGCTTTGCCACACCATTGGAGTAGACATCACTTGAGCCAGGGACTGTCGGACCCTGTCATCTGGCTGACTGTTAGTGACCTGCCTTGCTGTTTGCTGCCTGTGCCCAGATAACCTGAATTGCTCTACAGAGGACTAACTGGCAGCCCTCAAGACTTGAGGGACTGCCTGTGTATTCGCTGTCTCATGGAAGTGAGTTGCACTGAGCCATTTGTACTGCTTTATAGATTAATTAACTATTTATTTCTTATGTCATCTATCTATCTATAGAAATATATATATAATTACAAGTGTCCTGGTTTTGTTTCTCTAGAGAACCCTGTCTAACATACTTTGTTTGTTTCTCTAGACTACCCAACCGAACACACCCACACAGATGCAGAGGGTCAAAGAAGCCCTGGTATCTGAGGGAAGGCTGTAACATGAAAGATAGAGGTCCCACGTGCCTGCTTACAGATCTCCTGCATCTGTAAGTACATATACAATATGATGCACATACAGTGTGAAGCACACATACAATATGATGAGAGCAGTAGCCTAAGGACATCACAAATGATGAAAGAAGAAGATGCTTTTTAAAAGTCAGCATCTTCAGAAAGTATTGCATACCCAGCATAAAAAGAGAAATGCTATTGTTAAAAAGAAAAGAAACTAAAAGAAGGTTGGAAGAACAAAGGGCCCTTGTGTGGTAGTTACATAATCTGGTGTCAGTTTAAGGATTAAGAGTGTGGGGTGGAAAAAAAATTTTTTTTAAAGAGTGTAGGGGTGGAGTCTAGCCGGTCAATCCAGAGATAGCCAATGAGACCTCTGTATGGGCATGGCCTTCTCCTGAGAATTCTGGGAGCTGCGGTATTTCCTCCTCGGAGTCCGGAGACAGTCTCTCACACAGCTCACTCCCTTAGAGACGCTCTACTGACAAGACACAAGGCTGACTCCTTGCGAGACATCCCTGAGGAGAAGCCACATGGACCTACCCTGATGCAGCCAGAACCACGGACCTGGAGACGCCACATTGAGACCCCTGCTGGCGCTGAGATGCTTACAACACCACTGGATCCAAAGACTCTCTACCCACTGGCCTGTGGTCGTCCTGCATTCGGCGTCATTGCACGTGTTTCGTCAGTCTGAAGAGGACTTTATAGACTGGTATTGGACATATGGGCTAATATTGTACTTATGGGCTTGGACTGGACCAGGTTGGGATGCTTTCTTAATGTAGAATTACCCTTTATATAAATCTCTCTCTTATACACCCTTGTGTGTCTGTGGATGTGTTTCTCTGGTCTGCCCAGACTAACACACCTTGAAAATTAAAAGATGACAGATGAATGTAAAATTCAACAGAAATGTATGGATATAAAATGGAGAGAGTATCCCAGAAAGAAGAGCAAGAAGACAAAGAGATAGCAAATGGAAGAAATGATGACTAGGGGGGCAGTTGAGTGGGGGGGACCAGCCTCCACAATTGATAAGGGTCCTAAGGAGCATTTGTGTAATTGAAAGGGAATATTAAAGAGACAGCAGACAAGACATGCAAGTGCTCACCTCTTCCATGGAGTCTGGAACTAGCGAGGGAGTGAATGTATTCTCTAAAAGGCTTATTTCATCTCGGGGCATGCAAGCCACGGCATACGCATACGTAACAGGAAGGGAAGGTACTGGGGCATATACGTGACGCATGCGTAATAAGGTGGGAGGGTTCTAGAGTTAAGATGACAGCGTAACCTTGGTCGTCCCTGAGCTGGATTGACCTTAGGTGACCTTAGGTGTCCTGAGCGCTTCTCTATGGGAATCTATGATCTTTATCAGAAGGGGGTAGGCTGCACTTAGGGTAGGGCAAACAATAGGGTCTGATTCTCTCGGTGGCAGACAACCTTCAGGCAGTTAGCCGTCAAGCTTACAGTAAGCAACCGTGAGTTTGTAAGAAGCATCTTAAGGCTGGCATTATTACGGGGGATCCTGTGGGGAATCCTTGTAGTCAGGAGAATGTGACTGGGATTCATCTCCAACTCACATGTGTGAAGGCCTTCCTCCACCAGAGTCTGCCTCCCAGACTCCTTAAACATGAGCATAGAGAATCTGCCCATATACACTCTCTTCCAGGTTCTCAGTTTCCCCCAGTAAAGACTTTCTAATACCCAAATAATAGGAGTTCTAGAAAGATAAATCAAGAAAATGATGAGGAATCTGCTAATCATTCGAATAACTCAAGACAATTTTCCAAAATTGGGAGACACGAATTTTCGCATTCCAAGGGCTGCTAAGTGCCCAGCAGAACAGATGAGGGAAAGAGCCACTTCAGACACATCACCATGTGTGGTGATTACATACTCTGCTGTCAACTTGAGGAAGGGGTGGAGTCTAGCCTGTCAATCAGGTCGCAGCTTGATGACCTCATTTGGAGGCACGCTGGAGAAAAGTAGCTCACCTGAGGTCAGACCCACACAGACTCTCTCTACTTCGTCTTCCTGCTGACAAGCCACATGGAGCTACGCTGATGGCAGTCAGAGCCCTGGAGCTGGAGGAGCCACATGGAGACCCACACCAGCGCTGAGATGCTTCCACAGTCACTGGATCCACAAGTCTTTCCACCCACTGGCCTGTGATCTTCCTGCATTCGGCGCCATTGCATGTGTTGCATGAGTCTGAAGAAGAACTTAGAGACTGGTACCAGACTTACAGACTTGATCTGGACTGGGTTGGGATGTTTTCTTACTATACAATTTACTCTTTCTATAAAGCTCTTTTTTATGCACATATGAGTGTCGATGAATTTGTTTCTCGAGTTAACCCAGACTAGCACACCATGTGATCTCAGAACAGTAGAGACTAACGGAAGATCCTGAAAATCACAAGAGGAAAAGACAAGGTTACTACATAACAACAGCATCAGGCGACTCAATCGCAACAAGGCTGCCGAAAGAGAAGGAGGGATGTCTCAGAAATTATTATCCTAATCTGAAATTCGACCCCAACTTTGACAGTACAATAGTGAGCTCAATAACTATTCACTTTGTCAGCAAAGAAGGGAATGGCCTTAGATACCAATGTTTTAATTTAATAGAATTGGTGGGGAAAACACAACCCAAATCGTCTTCTAGGACCTGAGAGGTTAGAATTCATCCACTGGTACTCTTTCGTGCCAGTGGTGGGCCAGATGGGTGATGATGGGGATACAGATACACATGAGTCTAATTACTCTCACCCATTGCCAACAAGACTATTCTGATTCACAGAGTAGAACTACCCCCATTGGAATTTGGGAGTGGAGTGGTTACATGTTGGGCTGCAATCCACAAGGTCAGACATTTAAAACCACCAGCCACTCCATAGGACTTTCTACTCCCGTTAACAGTTATCATCTCAGAAATTCACAGGGGCTGTTCTACCCTCTCCTGTAGGGTCACCATGATTCGGCATCAACTCAATGGCAGTGAGTTTGGTTTGGGAATCCTTACGGAAGCCAATTGTTCCATCTTACTCCCTCAGAGCAGGTGGTGGGTTGGAACCACCAAACTTTCTTTTTTCTTTTTTAATTATTGTATTGGGGCTCGTACAATTCTCATCACAATCCATCCATCCATCCATTGTGTCAAGCACAAATGCACATTTGTTGCCCTCATCATTCTCAAAACATTTGCCTCCCACTCTAGCCCCTAATATCAGTTACTCATTTTTCCCCTCCCTCCCCACTTCCCCCACCCTCATGAACCCTTCATAGTTCATAAATTATTATAGTTTTGTCATAAGTTACCCTGTCCGATGTTTCCCTCCACCCTCTTCTCTGCTGTCCATCCCCCAGGGAGGATTCTTGTAATTGGTTCCCCCTTTCTACCCCACATTCCCTTCACCCTCCAGGCATTAATTGATTCCCCCTTTCTACCCCACATTCCCTTCACCCTCCAGGCATTAATTGATTCCCCCTTTCTACCCCACATTCCCTTCACCCTCCAGGCATCGCCCCTCTCACCACTGGTCCTGAAGGAGTCATCTATACTGGATCCCCTGTGTTTCCAGTTGCTATCTGTACCAATGTACATCCTCCGGTCCAGCCAGATTTGTAAGGTAGAATTGGGATCATGATAATGGAGGGGAGGAAGCATTAAAGAACTAGAGGAAAGTTATGTTTCATCGTTGCTACCCTGCACCCTGGTTGGCTCATCTTCTCCCCACAACCCTTCAGTGAGGGGGTGTCCAGTTGCCCACCGATGGGCTTTGAGTCTCCACTCTGCACCCACCCACCTTTACAATGATATGATTTTTTGTTCTTGGAAGCTTGATACTTTCTGTTAGGCTCTGAGGGCTTAACCACTGCGCTACCTAGAACTCCCTGAATTGTCATTCGAAATCTGAATCGTCACTTGACTTCACTGTACCTCACTCTCTCCACCATAAAATGCATCTGATGTCCCCTTTCTGTGGTTGAAAAGGTAAAAAGATAAGAGAGTCGCTTCAGCTGTGGGAAAAGAAGATTATGAGAAACAATGGAAAAGTAAGAAACGGTCCTCAAAGAATGCCAAAAAGCAAGGAAAGGTGGTCCGCACTAGGCCTGACAGAACTCTGCCAAGCAGTCAGAGGATCATAGAAACCACGCAAATGCCCAGTAAGAAAAAGGCGAAAGCAAACAAACAAAAAATAGGCAGGAAGGCTCTGTGGTTTATACACCCTGCCTTGCCTGGGCTTCTGGCTTGAAGTGGCAGCCTTCCTTTCCAACTGAGACCTTGATCCTGAGTTCCTAAAACAGCAGACTACGCCTTATGCACAAACTGTCATGCTTGTCCACTTGAACCTGCCGGGTGGCTGCCTAAAGAACTAAGGCAAAGAGTGGGTCTGCTTCATCCCCCTTGGAAGTAGTACAGAGTGGAGGATTAGCAGGCTAAGCCCAGGTGACATTAGGGCAGACTGAAGGCCGGTGGCTTTCTGCAGCGAGAGGGCACACAGAGAGCACGTACAGGTAAGGTCAAGAAGGGGAGAAGGTCATTTCTTTGGGAAGTTTTGCATTCAAAAGCACCGGTGAGCGTGGAGGAAGTTTAAAAGTGATGGACGCCTTCAAAACAAGCCGTATGGCCTGAAAAGATAGCCTAAGTTTTCACCTGGCGTTGATCACTACACTCATTGTGAACCCAAAGGCTGAAGCAGTGCCCCGGACAGTCAAGAGGCAAAGACTACAAAGGGTATTTGGGGGGTGTGTGTGTGTCTTTTAGTGTTCTTCTGTTCATTTGTTTTTCATTTCTCTGTATCCCCTGGCATTTAAGATCTCTTCCAGAACAATATCGAAGCACAAGCTAAAGGAGTGAGAGCGTCGTGAACACCCCTCAAGTAGTCCATACAAAAATAGTGTGGAGAAGTCACTAAAGCAATGGACTTCTACACAGCTTGAAGGAGAAGAAGGAAGGGATGAAAGCAAGGGAGATACAGCAAATTCTGAAGCGACTCTAATCTCCAGAGTTAGCACGTATGATTCAAACGTCTTGCTTGGATCCACGATCAGTGCTCCTGGAAGGAGCAGTCAAGAGATCAAAGGGTGCATTGACGGGCTAAATCTCTACAAGACCTTTTGAAGGCGTTGAAAGGGAAGCAGGGATGTTGCCTCGAGGACTAAGGTGCACCTGCCCGAAGCCATTTTCAACGCCCTCCTATGCATGTGAAAGCTGGCTATTGAATAATAAGACAGACTGAAGAGAACTGATCCGTTTGGATGACGGTGCTGGTGAAGACCATTGAAAGACCGTGGGCTGTGAGATGAACAAACAAATCTGTCTTGGAGAAAGAACCACCAGAATGTTCCTCAGAGACAAGAATGGCAAGACTTCCTGAGGAGCAGCTAATGTGTTTGAACCTCTAACCTGGCAGTTAGCAGCCCAATGCTTAACCCACGATTCCACCAGCGCGATTGAAAATTGACCATACCTATAATATAAAACTTCTAGAAGAAAACATAGGAGAAAGTTCGTGTGACCCTGGGTTTGGCAGGGTTCTTAGATGCAACACTAAAAAGATGATTCATGAAAGACAGAAATTGGCCATTGGACTTGATCAAAACTAACTGGTGCTTTTCAAAAGACAAAAGAATTAAGATGGGCCACAGATTGAAAGGCTTTATTTGCAAATCATGTATCTTTTTTGGAGGGTGAGGGGAAGGTTGTTCTCATTTTAATTCCTTGAGAGCATACATAATAAATCATAGTTACATATATTCAATTTAGAGATACTGGTTACGTGCTGCAAGCTGTACAACCATTTGCAACTCCTCTCAGTAACAAATTCAGTGCCCATTAGGGTCTCTGTCTACTCTGTCAAACACGTATGATAAATATGATCCCGTTGTAGACTGGTGTTAACATAGCACAATGTGCAGGCAGGCAGGCTGACTTTAAGAAGGTTGCAGGAGATATTTTGGGGTCAAGGAGAAAAGGATTTTAATATCATTCCAGATACTGAGAATACTTCTTTAATACACCACTCAAACTTGACAAATGGTAGTTTCATCAAGACCTTTTTAATACTACCAGGTTAAAATCCATGGAACCCCTTTTCACTTATAATGGATTTTTAGTAACAGCTTTGGAAGATGTTGGTTCACCAATTAATGCATTGTGCATTACTTCCAAATGTTGGCATATGACATTATTCAAAAAATGCACGCGTGTTAATGTCACCATCTATCTCAACTGAAGGGAAGCTGGCGGCAAATCACATATCTTATAAAAGACTTGTATTCAGAAATCTTATTTTTTAAAATACTTTTATTGGTGGCTCTTACAGCTCTTACACATTCCTCCAGTGTGTCAAGCACATTTGCATATATGACACCATCATTTTCAAAGTATTCTCTTCCCACTTGAGCCCCTGATATCAGCTCCCCATTTCTTTTCCCGCCCTCCCTCACGAACCCTTGATAAGTTATAGATGATTTTTTCCATATCTTACATCATTCTCTGACGCCCCTCACTCACTTTTCCATTATTCATCCCGCTGGGAGGGGGTTCTAGGTGGATCCTTGTGATCAATTCCCCCTTTCTTAAAGCTCAAAAGTGCTCTTAAAAAAAAGAAAAAAAATTTTTATAGGCCAAAGTTCTGAACAGACACTTTACCCAAGAGGAGATATGAATGGCAAATAAGCAGATGACAAAATATTCAACAGTGTTAGTTATTACATCCATGCAAAGTATATGAGATACAATGTTTTAGAACCCACTGCCATCAAGTCAATTCTGACTCTTACCAACCTAACAGGACAGAGCAGAAATAACCCACAGGGTTTCCAAGGCTGAATTCTGCACGCAAGGATTCAGCCACATCTTTCTCCTACTGAGTCACTGGCTGGTGGATTCGAACTTCTGACCTTTCCAGATAGCAGCCACGCACTTAACCACTGTGCTACCAGTCTCCTACATTTTGTTTGATGACCCTGTTCTACTCACTCACTGCCATCCAGTTGATGCTGACTCATAGAGAACCTATAGGGTAAGGTAGAAGTACCCCTGTGGGTAACTCTTTACAGGAGTCTTTCTTTGGCAGGGTAGCTGGTGGGCTTGGCCTGCTGAGCTTGCCATTCGCCGCAGCCCAACAAGTAACCACCGTGCCACCAGGATTCCTATGACCTATTAGAATAGCCAACGTTAGAAAGATGGACCAAATGAAATATTGGCAAGTAGGTGGACCAACTAGAGTTTACATATGTTGCTAGTAGGAATGCAAAAATGGGACAACCCCTTAGGAAAATAGATTCACAGGTCACAGGGTTTTTTCCAAAAGTTGTATATACCTACTATGTGATCCTGACATTCCACTCCTAGGTATTCATCCAAGAGAAATCACAGCCTTGTTCATGCAAAGACCAAACACATACATTTATTGCAACTTTATTTGCAATAACCAAGAGTTGGAATCTATCCAAATGTTCATCAACGAGAAAATGGATTCCATGCAATGGGATCCTACGCAGTGGGAAAAAGGAATGAATTATATCTAGCACCATGGCAGATTTAATCTCAAACCAAGTGTACTGTGTGGAACAAGAATTCAGACAAAGAGTACATGCTTCCATTTATAGGAGATTTTCGAAAATGCCAACTGATCTACTGCGTTAGTCTGGTTACATTAGAGAAACAAATCCACAGAAACGCATATGTATGAGAGTTTTATAGAAAGGTTAAGTGCACATCAAGAAAACATCCCAACCCAGTGCTGCCCAAGTCCACAAGACCAACATTAGTCCATATGTCCGACACCAGTCCACAAAGTCCTCCTCCATCTCACAAAACACAGGCAATGACGCTGAATGCAGGAGGAAAGTCGAATCAGTGAATGTGTAAGCATCTCAGCGCTGGCAGGGGCCTCCACACGGCTGCTCCCTACCCAGGGCTGCATCGGGGCAGGTCCATGAGGCTTCTCCTCGGGGATGTCTTCCAGGAAGTCAGCCTGGCCAGCTGAAGCAGTGAACTGGCTAAGGCAGCTGCACCCTGGTCCGACCATCACAAAGCAAGAGACCTGAGAACTAGAAAGGCGAGGTTCACCGAGCCATTTATCCCTCCACCCTTCAATTAACCCACATGTGTTTATCGGCCAGGTTGGCACAATAAACTTGAACTAACTCATCTACTATGGCCGATCCTGGTTGCTTGTGGACAGAAAAAGTGAGAAGCTGGTGACAACTAACTAGCTGGCTAATTAGATATGCAAATGACATCAAATTCTAGCCCTGACACGGGTACAATTTTTCAAACTATTCTTAGTAAAGCTGTATTTAAAAAAAAACGTTTAAAAGACCGTGAATGTTGGCTTCAAAGTTCTAAAGTATTTACATACAACCCAGAGTTCTAGAATGAACCAATTTGTTAATCTGGTGTGAATAAAGGTCTTTTGGGATAAGCCCAGCCCCAGAAGGTTTACTGGCCAGGCACTCTTTTATTTTTATCCTTATAGATTTCATGCTGACATGGTCTTTGGTCTGCTCTTCAATCCCAGTGGGACCGTGAGATGGACTTGCCTGGAGACCTGAGAAAACTCTAAATGGAAAAGATCCCATCTGCCAAGTTACTGCTTTGGCTATCGCTGTCTCTGAGACAAAGGAAAACTGCACAGATCCTAGCACGGGTGGGCAAGACTCCCCCAAATTGCAAAGCCAGGGTCTTTAGAATAATTCGTGCGTACTGGAAATCATCCCTGCTGTCTCTTTAAAGGTCAGGATCTACAGCCTAGAATCCATCGTGTCTTTCTCTCTCTCGTTTTCTTTGCAAAGTTCTAGTACTGCCGTTTCTCCCTGGAGGTGGGTTATATTTCTCTGCCACTTGGTCAACATCTGAGGGGAAGCCCCACATGTCAAAAGGCTAGCTCATGCTTTGTCCCCCTCTTGTCACCCTCTATCTTCCTGTCCTTTGGTGCTCCAGATAGATAGTTCTCTATCAACCTTGACTGAAAAGTGAAGGCGATGGGTAGCAAAACCAAGTAGTCTGAGTGAGAGATGACCTTCCCGCTGTAGGTCAAGGAGATTTTTCAGGTTATTATTGCAGCAGCATCTTGACTCCCCTTACTGATACAATGTTATGTTACTTTAGGGTGGCTTCTAGTTGGAAGAGAAGTTATTTTCTTTCACTGGATCAATAATGAATTGTCATTTCAAATCACAGGGGCGTGGGGGGTGGTGGTGGCTTACTAAGGTGACAGTCTCATATGCAAAGCTTGTCATAACCAGAATGTGTGGATATCTGACCTCTGGCACACTTTCATATTTTTCTTGGGCTAAAATCATTCTCCGTCGTGTCACAAACACTTACAAACAAATGAAATGGTCGGCATTGTACTCAGTGCTGGAGAGAGAGCAATGAATGAGGTAAATATGAGGGGGTACCCCCCCAAAAAAACCCTTGAATTGTGCTTGGCAGAGCAGAATTTTCATAGTATGCATTTTTCCCACTAGGCAAGCATAGAGCAACTCGCTCTGAGTTAAGAGCACCCAGTGGCACGTCACCTGCGAAGGTGATCTCTGATCACAGCAAATTTTTTCGTGAAAGCAGTTTCCCTTTTTGTGATGGCTGATTTAAGAGAACAGTGTGTGGCTATGAAATTGTCCGGCTCAGGAAAAATGCCACAGAAACTATTGTGATATTGAACACAGCTCAGAAGGGCAGCACTAAGGGAAAACGCAATTGTACAAGTGGCTTTGTCACTTCAAAAAAGGTGAAATAGAAGTGCTGATTGATGACAAACCTCATTCTGGACATCCGTCAACTTCCTGAATGGATAAAAATGTCAACTCATAGTGCATTTGAAGTTCATTCCACCAGATCAAACTGTTAATCAAGCTTTCTATTTAGAGGTTCTGAAAAGATTTCATAACAGCGTGTGACCAAAAAAGGTCTGATTTGTGGCAGACAGGGGACTAGTTTTGTTACCACAACGACAATGCACCTGATCACACAGCCATCTCAGTGGGTCAGTTTTGGGCAAAAAAACCAACAACATGCCTTTCTTGCCCCACGCACCTTACTCACCTGACCTTGCTCCGTGCGGCTTCTTTTTGTTTCCTCAAATGAAGAGGAACATAAAGGATAGAGATTTGACAAATCCATTTTTTGGTGGGGGTACCCCCTCAGGTGGTCCCAGGCTCATTAGGGAGTTTTATTTCAGGAGAAAAGAGAGACAAGTGGTTAAGTACTAGGATGATGAGCACCTGCCTGAATCTAATCATCGACCTCTTCTCTGTCCCCAAAGTTACCCAAGCTCTAACAATGGTGAAATCAGAACCCCATTTTCTGACTTGCGCATTTCATAGTCCTTGGGTCACACTTTGGAATATGTGCTATATTTTAGTTAATATCCTGTTTCCACTATATATAGCCATAGGAAGAGTCCCATGGAATACGGATGAATCAACATGCTCACATAAAAAATATTTTATAAATGTGCTAAGTGCAAAATTAACTGATATTGGGTCAGTAGAACCATCCATTCCTGTTCATGAAAGTTGACACCTTATCTTTGATTTTTATAAACATAAAACTTACTGCCGTAGAATCAATTCTGACTCAATTCGACCTTTTTCCCCTTTAGAAATAAGTGTGTGTGGTTGGAGCCCTGGTGGTGTTACACATTGGTTGTTCATTGGGCTGCTACCTGCAAAGTTGGCAGCCGCTCCTCGGGCCCAAGACAGGGCTCTCTACTCCTGTTAATATACAGTCTCCGAAACTCACTGGGCAGAGTTCTTCCCTGTCCGATAGGGTCACTATGAGTCAGCTTTGACTCAATGGCAGTTAGTTTCGGGGCTTGGGTTTTTGTTGCTTTCAGGGTTTTTTTTTTATTTGGGGTGTTCTCAGGTGCCATCAAATCCGTTCTAACTCACAACCACCTTACATACAAAAGACCACCCAGTCCAGTGCCACCCTTACAATTTTTCTTACGTTTCAGCCCCTTGTTTTTTTTAAAGCTATTGTCAATCCATCTTGCTAAGCATCTTCCTCTTTTTGGAAACGACACATGATACTCTTTCCCAGGGACTTTTCTCTCCTGATAACGTGTCCAAAGTATGCGATACAGATAAAACAATAGCAAATTAAAATACTCAGCACACCCAGGCTGGGCCATAAATAGATGTGCTGACATGGTTTTGCCTCACGGAAGTACTTCGACCACACACCCAACTACGGGCTTTCCTACAAATTGTTAGGTGCCATCAGGTGACTTTGAATCCATAGCAACCCGGCGTACAACAGAACGAAATACTACTCAGCCTCAAACTATCCTTGAAATGGTTATGTCTGAGCCCAGCGTTGCTTTCCTACTTGGGATGAATACTTTGTCCGAAAGTGATAGTCTTCACATTTTCAATATGGCCAAAATCTCTGATGATCTTTACATTATTCCAATTGAGTTTAGTGAATTCAAAAGCAATTTCGTAAGCAATGTCAAATTGTCATTGTTAGATGCCATCGAGTTGATTTCCACCCAGAGCAACCCTATGCACAACAGAACTAGAATGCTGCCTGGTCCTGTGCCATCCTAATTGTGCCCATTCTTGAGCCCATCAGTGCAGCCCCTGAGTCAATCCATCTCCTGGAGGGCCTTACTCTTGTTCCCTGCCTACTTTACCACGTATGATGTCCTTCTTCAGAAACTGGTCTCCCCTGACAACATGTCCAAAGTGTGTAAGACTAAGTTTTGCCATCTTGCGTCTAAGGAGCACTCTGGCCGTACTTTTCCAAGACAAATCAGGTTGCTCCTTAAGCAGTCCATGGTACTTGCAATAGTCTTCTCCATCACAACTCAAATGCATTGATTCTTCGTTGGTCTTCGTCATTAAATGCCCAGCTTTCACATGCAAATGAGGCCATTGAAAATACCGTGGCTTGGGTTGGGTACAACTTAGTCCTCAAAGTAACATCCTTCTCCTCAATACTCTGAAGAGGTCTTAAGCGGCAGATTTACCTAATTCAACTCATCTTTTGATTGTTTTTGACTGCTGCTTCCTTGAGCATTGATTGTGGATCCAAACAAGACAAAATCCTTGACAGCTTCAATATTTTTCTCCATCTATCATGATGTTACCTATTGGTCCAGTTGTGAGGATTTGGGTCTTCTTTACATTGAGTTGCAATCCATACTGAAGGCTGCCATCCTTGATCTTCATCAGCAAGTGCTTCATGTCCTCCTCGCTATTAGTGAGCAAGGTTACAAGATGTGTGTGTCATCTGCATGTCACAAGTTGTTAATAAGCCTTCCTTTAAGCCTGATGCCTCATTCTTCTTTATATAAACCAGCTTCTTTGATGATTTGCTCAGCATACAGATTGAACAAGTATGGTGAAAGGATACAACCCTGACACACACCTCTCCTGATTTTAAACCATGCAGTATTATTCCCTTGTTCCATTTACACAATTGTCTCTTGATCCATGTACAAGCTCTGCATGAGCACAATGAAGTGTTCTGGAATTCCCATTCTTCTCAAGGATATATATAGTTGTTATGATCCACACATAGTCAATAAAACACAAGTAAACACCATTGTGGTATCCTCTGCTTTCAGCCAAGATCCATCTGACATCAGCAATGATATCCCTTATTCTAAATCCTCTTCTGAATCTGGCCTGAACCTCTGGCAGCTCCCTGTCAATGAACTGCTGCAGCCATTATTGGATGATCTCCAACAAAATTTTACTTGCATGTGATATCAAGGATATTGTTCTCTAATTTGGGCATTTTGTTGGGTCACCTTTCTTTGGAATGGGTACGTATATGGGTCTCTTCCAGTCAGTTGACCAAGTAGTTGTATTCCAAGTTTATTGGCATAGACAAATAAGCGCTTCCAGTGAGCCCTCAGCTTGTTGAAACATTTCAATGCGTATTCCATCAATTCCTGGAGACTTGTTTTGGGCTAATGCTTTTAGTGCAGCTTGAATGTCTTCCTTCAGGACCATTGGTTCTTGCTCACATGCTTACTCCTGAAATAGTGAACTGTAGACCCATTCTTGTTGGTACAGTGACTGTGTATTCATTCCATCTGTGTCAAATTCTAGGGATAGAGCAAAAAGAGAGACTCAGCCTCCTCTCTAAAAAAAATTCAAGTATCCAAATGGTCAATAGGCCAGTAGTAAAGTGATTAATAAAGAACTCTTCTTTTATTATTGGCCCATTATTTCCCATCCCAGACTCTCCTAGATGTTGGGACATAGGCTCATGAAGAGAAGTCACATTGAATTCTATTTGCCTTCATTAGCATTCACCTTCTTCCATAACCTCAAGATGATATAAAATGCTAGAAATATGGCTCCCCATTAAAACCCAACCTCGTGACACCAAAGGGCTTGAGAAATATTGAACACAAGGTGACCTGTTAATCCAAAGGACTAATCCTTTGCCTTCAAGTTGATTCCAGCTCAACTCGGCAACCCCATGTGTTACAGACTAGAATTGCTTCATGCAATTTTCTTGGCTGTAATATTTCTCGGAGGAACCCTGGTGGCATGGTGGTTAAGTGTTGGGCTGCTAACTACAAGGTCATCAGTTTGAAAACATTAGCTGCTCTGAGGCAGAAAGATGAGGCTTTCTACTCCTGTAAAGAGCAATAGTCCCAGAGACCCACAGGGCAAGTCTACCCTGTCCTATAGGGTCACTATGGGTTGGAATTGACTGGAATGGCAGTGAGGTTGGTTTGAATCTTTATGGAAGTAGATCACTAGGCATTTCTTCTACTGGATGCCATTGGGTGGATTTTAACTGTCAGCTTTTTGTTATTATTTGAGGGCAACTCTTTCCACCACTTAAGGAACCTAACCCAAAGCTTAGGACCCAATTGGAACCCGCCATTAACAAGATGTGTGTGGAAGCCTCTAACCTCTTACTTGTGGAGGAGAATGTAGTGGGTTCTCAGTTGGACTTCTGATCAGAAAGTCAGCAGTTGAGAACCCACTGCTGATCTTCAAATGTGAAATTTCCCACTTCCTTAAATATTAACAGCCTCAGAAACCCACAGGGGGCAGTTCTATTCTGTCCTACAGGGTCTACCTCAAAGGCTCAGTTGTATTCCAGCACCAAGCTTCCTTGTCTTGCTTTGGCAACGCCATACCTAGTCCCTACCAAGGGAGGGAAGCACGGCCTAAGCATTCCCAGAAGCCCTCTTGCAAATGGTTTTGAATCCGCAGAAACGGAAGCAGTTACAATCCTGTGATCTTTCTTGTTCCCGAGCCTCCGCGTTGGTACGGCAATAGGCAAGAGCATCCACGATGACTTTCCATTGAGGGCATCCATCCTGAGCAGTGTCACCGGGCAATCTCAGGGAAATGGTATTGGTCCACCCTGGTGCAAACTAGACTTAGGCTGGGGACTCCCTACAAATGTGCAACACGGATATTTTGGGGTGTTACCCCTTCTTCTTCATGCCTCCTTCTGGATCCTCAGAGCGCCATTACGAATGTCCAGTCCCCAAATTCCAAACCAATGACTGTTTTCAGGAGGGGCTGCGGCAGGTTTTTAAGTGAACCTTAATTGCTGGGGTGTTTTCATGGGAAAGCCACGTGATTCCTCTCTGAGATTCCAAACCGTCAACAAGTGGGCACCTTGGGGGCTCATCCGAGTCTAAAGGTTCTGCCAGGATACTTCCGATGGGCTGAGCGGTGGGCTATCCATCTGGATTCGATGGCAACCTCTCGCGCTGGGCCCGCCTCTCACGCCCTTAGCCCCGCCCCCAGCTTCCGACCGACTCGCAGTCACGTGCCCTGACCCCGCCCCGCGGACGCGGTTCCACTCGCGTCGAGCGTCCCCGCTTCGCTTCCGCCGGAAGTAAGGCGACTTTCCCTTTCCGGCTACGGGTCCCCAAGCGGAGCGGGTTACCGGACCCGGGAGCCGAGCAGCGGCGGCGGCGGCGGCGGCGGCGGCGGGGGCGGTAATGGCGGAGCTGGTGCAGGGGCCGAGCGCTCCGGTGGGAATGAAGGCCGAGGGCTTCGTGGACGCTCTGCACCGGGTCCGGCAGGTACGAGCTCTACCAGCTGGAGGGAGCACGAGAGGCCGAGGCGGGCCCCGGGGACGAGGAGGGGGTCGGGCCTGGGGGTCGGGAGGCAGTCTGGGCCGACGGCTCAGCTGGTCCCGGCGCCTCCTTGGGACTCCAGCGGCCGGGAGGAGTCAGGGGGATGAGCCGCCGTCGCGAGGCCCAGGCCTAGCCTGTCGGGCGACTGTCCCAGCTGCCTGCAGCCGCTGAGCGAAGATTTGCCCAGGGCGCTTGGCCCCTGGCACGTCCCAGGACCCATGGGGCAGTCTCCGTGGGGTTCTGAAGTTCGCGTAAGGAGGATGCTGGCGAGGACCTGGGTGAAGACAGAGGGCCGCTGTCCCAGGCCCGATAGCCCCGTAAAACTTGGGGGTGGGGAGAAGGGAGACACACACACACAAACAAACCCCCCCATCATTCTTGAACCCTGCATTATTTTGAGGGTGGAGTGGGAGACACGCGAGGGTATTTTTGGCTGCTTTATTGGAGCTGGGGGGGGGAGTGCTAAATGGACGTGGGTGGTCCCCAAGAGACAGAAGTGCCGGTGGCAATGGTTATTCTTTTCCGTGGGGGAGAATGTGAGTGATAGGGATTCGTTCCAGCAGTGAAACTTTGTGAGGCAGTTCGTCAGATTGAAACCCGTTTCTACGAGGTTCTAAGCTTTCCTTGAGACTGAATGTGGGAACTGCCAGAAACTGCTCTAGTCTCTGGACTGGTGCAGAGAACGGACCCGGGGTAAGTTTCCAACAAGTTGACCATAACGTTTAAACGTCCTCAGCTGGGTTCTTTTATTTTCCTCACCTCGCCCTGTTTGATTCGCAGGTGCACTAACTGACCCTTTAAAAAGCTGGGCTATAACCATTAACTGCTTGGTTTCCAACAGAAAGGGCCCCCAGGACTCATTGTAGAAGAAAGTCTCCATTGGGATACTTGAAGATACAGTTTTTACATCTCTTTTCCGTTTTCCAAGGGAGAGGCCCCTGACTTTCTCACATACTGGCTTTGCTTTCTGATGCAGGTGCTCCTATAGGCATGATGGAAGAGCCCCAGAACATACTGTGCCACCCAATTTTTTTCTTTTAATGATACTTTGTTACTTACCGTCTTAACTGCCAACCAGTGCAGTGTTATTCATCTAGTAAGATGTCAGAGCCAACCAGTGGCTATAATCAGTGATCCTGCCTTCCAGCTACCTGGCGTATGTTCGTGCTCCCTACCACATAGGCCCTGGACCTTGTTTCTCCGTGGCTACTAACATGAAATGGCTTTCGCCACGTGCTGATGAGTGGCGATCCCCCTGTTTGGCCTTCTGTGTCCTGGAAGAATTGTCACTGTCCTCAGTTGGCAGAAAGCCTGAAACCACTGCTATGGACTCGATTCTAGCTCATTGCAACCCTCTATAGGGTGTCCGAGGCTGTAGATCTTTTCGGGATCAGAGAACTTTGTCTTTCTCCTATGCGGAAAGCCTGTAGTCGAACATGTAATGAAGTTTGACCCATTAAGAAGCCCTTTCCACGTTTCTTGAGCCAGTGGTTGTGCTTGTATTGGACAGCCTACTCAAGAGCAAGGGAGAGCCTCAGGTCAGTGCCGCCCCATTGAGGAGGTTTGCAGCAGTGGTGTTCACTCCCAGCATGAACCCCACTGGAAGCGTTCCCAGCTCTGAAATGCACCACTGACTGGAGCCGTAGGCGCATTGCTTCCGAATGTTTACAGCTGGAGGTCAGTACTTTCGCCATAGACAACATAGGCTTTTAAAGACAAAGCATAGGCTAGATTTCTGGATAATTCTAGGCTTATTGTATAGATTTGCATTGGCCAAAATGAAATGTTAGAAATATGTAATGTGTGTTTATACAAAAAAAAAACACAAACACCCTCCTTCCCCCCACTGCCATGGAGTCTCATAGCAACTATATAGGTTCCTAAGACTGCAGATCTTTCGAACAGAGGGCTTCCTCATTCTCCCACAGAACACTGGAGGGCTCAAACTGCTGACCTTGCAGTTAGCAGCCCAACACGTGATCCACTAGGCCACCCAAACCAGACTCTGCCATCGAGGCCATTCAAGCTCATAGTGACTCTCTAGGGCCGCGCAGAACTTCTCTTGTGAGTTTCCGGAGGCTCACATTTCAGGAGTAAAAAGGGTCTCTCTTTCTTTGGTTTCAAACTGCTAACTTCAAGGGTAGCAGCCCAACACATAGTCTACTACGCCACTAGGACTCCTTAGTGTGTGCTTCTTAGTGGAAGCATCGTTTATAAAGTTGACAGCTGGATGGTAGTGGTTCTGCTTCTCCACTGCATACACAGATGTCGAGATAAAAAAAGTTCCCCTCCCAGTAAAAGTGGGAATAAAAGGCAGGGTTGGGCTGTGTGTAAGGTCAACAGTTAGAAGAGATGGGGCTAGTTTCTACTCCGTAAAGCGTTACAGCCTCAGAAACTCACCGGGCAGTTCTACCCCGACCTACCGGTTACTGAGTTGACATTGACTAGATAGAGAGCAGTTTGGTTTGGGTTTGAGTCTATTGTAGTCAAATGACTGCAGAGTTCTGTGTGTTATCATTAAGCTATCATTTGCAGAGCTCCTCCTGTGATTGTCACACGCTGGGCACTTAATCTGCAAGATTGCCTTATCTTAGAACTGCAAGTATTTTGTGCTTGCTTATCTAGAGGGGCAAAATAGAATGTGAGTTGACCCTGCTAGGATTTGAACCTGCGGTTTGTACTAAATTGAAGGTGTAGCGTCTAGCACCTAATCCACTAAGCTTCCCTTCTGGCTTCTTGAAACCACATAAAGCCTTTGGATTCTTTGTGACAAAACAAACCCCTTGTTACTGTAGTTCATATGAACGTGATGTTCGTCAGTCCAAAAACACAATCTCTGAAGATGTCACAGAAAATTAACTTTTTGCTGTAACAGTGAAGCTCAGTTCATTCATTATGTGCGGCACAGGTGGGTGATTTATATACACGCTGTAGGGAAGTACCCGTAGTGCACATGTATGGAACTGTCTTCTGCTTTGGTTCCCTTGAACTTGGGTAGTCCCATGTGTAGTACTCCCAAGGCATTGGCAGGTTAGCACCAAGCAGATCTTCTGAATTGCTTAGAGAGGACGCTTCCCAATGTGGGCAGGATGGAGGCAGCAGCTCCGGATAGACCACCTTATTCCCTGCCTGTGTTCTGCAGCTCTGGATAGACCACCTTATTCCCTGCCTATGTTCTGCACCTCTCTCCTCGTTGATTGCTTAGACCCCAGTGGCGAGGAGATGATGAAGGCAAATTTAGAGTGTGATAGGTGCAGATCTATTTTACTGCCTTTTTCTGCAAATCTATAGTATTATAGATGCAGATTTACTTTATTGCCCCTTTTCTAAATATAGAAATGTTCCCAGAAAAGCCATTGCCAGTAGTTTAGTGGCAACCCTCATCGAGGACACACACTTGCATGTTAGCAGGATCTGATAGCACAGTGCATCATGGATGCCCAGCATCCTTCCATGAGAGACCAGCTGTCTGCTGGTCATCTAAATAGCAGAGGCTCTCTTGCCAAACTGCTAATGCTTTTTATGACTTGTAAGCTCCTGTTTTGATCCCGCCCGCCCCGGTCACTGCCTCTGCATTGCACAACTCACTCCAGAGGAGTCTCTCCACTACAAAGTAAATGGTACCTCCTGGAGTTGGGCATTGTGGTGGCCCTTTGTCCAGTTAATTGTGAGCAAGATTATTGTCCATTGTAGAGCCATAAAAGGTAACCTTTTGACTGATTTGAGGCCTGGAAGCTATTCTTTACTGACATCTTTGGGGGACTGTGGATTAATGTGGTGCCACAGAAGTTCATGGTCTTCCAGAAGATGCTGGGGCGGGGGAGTGGGGGTGTAACCCCCACTTGTTGGCCATTACATACTTTTTACTGGTTGTGAGATGCCTTTGCTCACTTTATAGGTGAGGTATCTGACTGCTGGCAGAGACCAGTGTGTTACTAGCTCAGTCGGTGTAAGTTGTGCTGCACAGCAGACGTGCTTGCCCAATGGTTGACTGCTATCTCAAGTCAGCGATATGGAGGGGTGAACTCCTGCATGCACACTCACGTTAGCTCTCTCACATGCCAAGGGAAACCAGTGCCTCCAGGGAATCCACAGGCTGTGCCTGTGTCACTGCTTTGGTGGGACCTCAGTAAAAGGGTTTTGGTGGCGCCAGTGCCCGTTTGGCTCCACGCCCACATTTATGGACGCCTGGAACTCCACATCTGGCATTGAGCAGTAGCTGGTTAATGGACACTACAGGCCCCTGTGTGCCTTCGAGGCTTTTCCCTGTTTCCGCTGAGCTGTCTGTATTTTAAAGTCTGAAAGCCGAGGTGGATGATCACACTTTGGTTTCTTCAGCCCCGGTTACTTTGTAGCTGCAAGGCTGGAGGATGGGGCGCAGTGGGCCTGCTGGCAGGCGTGTTCTTTGAGCTCCATAGTACCGACATTTGGAAATCAGAGTGATCCCATGTAAAAATCAAGCTCTAGCTCCTCCGAAAACGAGCATGGGGCCGAGCTGCCGCTGTGCCACCGCATAATGTGCACGTGGTACTGCGAGATTCCGGTGTGCCTTCATTCTCGCTGCTGTTTTACACTGCCCATTGCAGTGCTTAGTGGACAGCTTTTTATTCCCGAGTCCTTTTCCAAATTGCAAGCCCAGTGTCTGCAGTTTTCATTTGTGATTTCTATGGAAAACATTCTGGGTGGAGAATTGGGAGATCCGAACCCCCTGCAAGTCGCTGCCTGACCTCGGGCTATGCGCCCCTTTCTCCAAACCCACTGCCATCAGTTGATTCCAACTCCAGCAACCCTGTAGGACAGAGTGGAACTGCCCCGTAGGTGTCCAAGACGGCACATCTTTGTGGAAGCAGGAAGCTTCATCTCCAGAAGAGCACCTTGCAGGTGGCAGCCCACATGGAGCCCGCCATGCTGCCAAGAGTCCATCTTTATACAGGTGATTATTAGATTTCCATGGGAAAGGGCAAGATCAGTAAATTTGGGGAAATGCAGGGTTAAAATAAAAGTGAGTTGGCATCTTCGGCACTTTTGAGAAGCCCTGTGTGTGTGGGCGCGCGTGCGTGTTTGTTTACATGCAAGTAACCCGAAGTTATATCATTTCATAGGGACCCTGGTGGCCCAATGGCGATGTGACGGGCCGCTATGCAAGGGCAACACTTCACAGTGAGAGCTTCTGTCTCGGCATATCAGGGAAAGGCATTGATCGGGTTATTTTGGTGGTTCTACTTTCTAAATTTTTAGTTGAGTAGCCACTGCAACCTCCCCTACCCATTCAGTGACAACAGTTCCGATTCATAGCTACCTGAAAGGTTGTAGGTTCAAACCCACCAGCTGCTCTTCGGGAGAAAGATGTGGCATTCTGCTCCCAGAAAAGATTTACAGCCTTGGAAACATTCCGAGGCAATTCTCCTCTGTCCTTCCTGCTCACTGAGACATGTGCGATGCTCCTCTCCTAGCCCCAGTTTGTGCATACCTTTTATTGTGCTGCTTTGCCTTCGAATTCTCCCTCTTCAAAATCTTGTGCACCCAGAGTTTGGGATGGAGACACTTGGGAGAGTATGGCCAGTAGCATCTCTTGGAGACATGAATTGCAGTTTTCTTGTAGTGCCAGGTGGTAAATCATTCGCAAGAGTTAATACTGTTAATGGAAGTAGTGATTTGATTCAGATTACCTGTCTTCACTTGAGGATCGGCTGAGTCCATGGCTTCTCTTGTTAGATGCTGGACCAACGCAAAGATAGATAAGATAGGTTTACAGCTGGCTTCATCTCATCATGAAATGACTCACAATTAAGACATTGCACATTTGAAAACTTGGAGCCAAAGGGAAATATAGCTGTTTTCTCAGAGGCACCAAAAAATCAAAGCTCACTGTCATCAAGTTGATTCCAGCTCATAGTGACACTATAGGACAGAGTGGAACTGCCCCAGTGGGTTTCCGAGATGGTAAATCGTGTGTGTGTTTAATCTTAGTGGCATATAATTCACTTACACAATTTAATAGTCTGTTCATATTAAGAAGAGTTGTGTAATCATCACAACAATCTATTTCAGAACATTTTCTTCTTTCTTGTACTCTCCCTCAACCTCCCTTGTCATGTCCTAGGTAATTATTAATTCAGTTACTGCCTTTGTAGATTTACCTGTCCTGGATTTTATACACAGAAAATCATGCATAATAAAACAATAAACAAAAATGACAACCAGAAAAATCTCAAATGAAAAGAAAGCAGAAAATATTAAAAACTGAGGGGGGAAATGGGTCACATTGATAAGATGTTACATTTTAACCTAAGTACCTCTGTCATAATCAACTTTATAATGCTCTCTGTCTGATAGCAAAGCTATTTATATCCCTGATCTCTACTTAAAGGGGATTCACTGTAGGCTTAATCCATGTGTAGACCCTGCAAATAAAATTTAAGCTTCCACTGTTATTGTTGTCCATAGCCTTCTGCAAACTGAGCATTCAGAATTTAAGCTATGATGCCTTTCCCTGTTCTGGATTTGGATTTTGTTGACAATCCTTGGATCTCACAAGATTCAGTAGTATGCTTCTTCCACAAGGACTTAGTTGATACCTCAGTTAGATGACTGCTTGTTTTAAGACAAGCCTTAAAAGACCCCGGACACTATTCATTCTGATACCCTGGCACCATCTGATGTCTTCACCACATTTTGCTGGAGCACCCATATTATCAGTGATCTCTTCGTGAGGGTAGTATTGAGTAGGGCCATGTCATATGCACCAATTGTTCTTAGGTTAAGGCAGCAGTTTTAGTGCAAGCCCCAAATCCATTCGCTTATCTATGGTTTATATATGTGAGACTATAGATCTTTATGGGAGTGGAAGACCTCATCTTTTTCTTAAGGAGCATCTGGTGGTTTTTAACTGCTGACCTTGCGGTTAGTAGCCCAACACATAACCCACTGTGCCACTGGGGCTCCTCTCCTGATGGCACACAACTAGCTAATAAATCCAGTAGTTCCTGAACCCATCCCTTCTGCACTTTTAAAAAGAACTTGGTTTGAAAGCAGAGATACTGTGGTTTGAGGTCACTGCACCAGAACTTGAACACAACATTCAAAGGTTACTAGTGGAAATAAGATGGAACATAGAAGAGCAGACTGATACGTTGCCTTGCCTGTGGGAGTGTCAGAGCCAGGATTCAAGTACAAAGCTGATAAATTAGTCTCTAGGGGGGAAAGGGGGCCAAGAGTGGCTCAGGTGATCTAGACATTTTGCAGCTCTAGAGCGGTGGTTCTCAACCTGTGGGTCTCGACCCCCTGGGTCGAACAACCCTTTCACAGGGGTCACCTGATTCATAACAGTAGCAAAACTACAGTTATGAAGTAGCAACAAAATTAATTTTATGGTTGGGGGTCACTGTATTAAAGGGTGGCGGCATTAGGGAGATTGAGAACCACTGTTCTAGAGCTTCCAGGTTAGGACTATTTGTCCTAGGGGGCACCAAAATAATTGAGAAAGGCCACTCTTCATAGCAGGGAGGGGGGGGATTTCCTAATAATGGCCTCAATAAGTGAGTGCCATTTATAGGCAGTTTATAAAGTGCATTGCAAACAAATATGGGTCGTTTAATTCTGTTCAAATGTGAGTGGGATGAGGCTGTCAGAGAAAGCTACTGAGAAATGTTTGATTGTCATTCAAAATTACTTGTTTTGTTAACGCCAGTAAATAGGGCAGGACAAGCAGGGGCCTCATCGCTAAATGACAACAACAGCTGCCATTCATTGAGCCCATGTGCTGGGCAAGCACTTTCATATACCAGTCTGTTCCCTGGGGATCACAGAGTCCCCAGGGTATGCTAGAGGGAGGTGGCTAAAGAGAGACTTTGGGGTCAGGTGGCAGGAATTCAAGTTCTCCTCATCCCATTTACTACCTTGGTGACTTTGGGCAAGTTATTTAACTTTCCTGCGCCTCCGTTTTATCATTTGTAAAATGGAGATGGTTGGTAGTAGTAATAACTTTTGTAACAAAAGCTAATCAGACATCGGGAGACTATTCTTCTGGAGAGGTGGATGGGTAGTGGTTGAAGGGGACGGGAAATAGATTTTTAGGGATCTGTTTCTCCATTGACATGTTGAGGAAACCAAAAAACCCATTGCCATCGAGTCAATTCCAATTCATAGCAACCCTAGGGTAGGTCGGGTGTTGGAGACCTTAAATCTTTACAGAAGCAGACAGGCTCATCTCATCTTTCTCCCATGGAGCGTCTGGTGGGTTTGAACTGCCAACCTCATGGCTAGCAGTCCAGTGCTTACCTGACAAAACCAAGCTATAAACTTTAATCGATGGACTTGTATATGTTGTTATAATTATCCATCAGTAAAAGGCCTTTAAGCACTGGCATTTTTATTGTTCCTTACTGTGTGCCCAGCATTGTTCTGGGCAGTTTGCACTTCTTATCTCCTTATCCCCGTGGATACAGTTCCATGCAAACTGGCTTCAACTTCCACAGAATGTAATGAGAATAGTAGCTACTTCATAAGGTCATCGTGGAGACTAAGGGCACGGTCAGGCACTTAGTAAATATGTAGGGAGTCTTCTAGATGCTGTCTGTACTATAGGATGCAGTAGGAACTAGTAGGGTGCAGAACTGGGGCTTCGCTCCACTTCCTGGTGCACAACACACACCACCACCACCCCGAACCCTCACACTATGGTTCCACAGACTGCCCTCTGAGATTTGCTCTCACCACTGGGCTCTCCTTCTCGGGCCACATACTGTTTCCTCTTGCAGTGGAGATGGGGGCGAAGAGACTGCCTGTCCCCCCCCTCCCCCCATGTATTCTCCAAGGTCCAGGCAGTGCCACTCTGGGTCACAATAGGGTGGAGGCACTGAGTAAGCAGGTTTGATTCTTGTTCCTTGGATGGGATTGTGAGTTGTATCCCACTGCTTGCTAGGTCTGTGAGAATTGGCAGTGGTAGGACACAGGATGTGGATGACTCTTGGCATTCAGTTGGTCTCTCCTATTTCTATTTTGTACAAAGTAATAAGTAAGGCATCTTGAAAATATTCGCAGTGTAATATTCTAATTTGCAGCTGGTGCTGAACCTGTTGTCAGAAAATACTCCTGAAAGTGAACCCTGAGAATAATTTCTTACTGTGATTTTGAACTTCAACATAGCGCGTTTCTGATTTTTGCCATTTTGGTGAGCCCCCAATACACTGTTTATTTAATATTTTTTAAAGAAAATGAAACCATTATAACTAGAAACCTTTTCATGGATCAAATGTACATAAGTATATATGTTTATACATGTACTTACCCAAGTCACTGTGTTACAGCTCTCTAGAAAACACTTGGTTAATTGGCCTCCACATTGTACAGGTGCCCAAGGTCACGCCCTTAAAGGACTCACTGGAAAGCTAGGTTTTTTGATGGACTGCTGGTCCAGTGCTCCCCCCCC
>NW_022103919.1:5717813-5733664 GCF_000313985.2 Echinops telfairi
CGCTCTCCCCCCCCCGTGTTTCCACTAGCTACTACTAGGGGAAGCTAAGTGTCTATGACATTGATTTCATTTCCATCTATCGCTGTGCTGAAAATAGTCCAGGTAGTGAGATAACCCCTTCTCTTGCCCTTTCCTCCTCCTCAAAAAAAAAAGGGTGGGGGTAGGAAAAGTGACTCATGGCCGAGAATTGGTACAGCCTCTCCTGGAGGTGGTGCGTGCAGATAAGGACAGGAGTGGCCTTGGTCTTCATGGAATACCCTGGCTGCCCAGACTTTCTTACCTTCTGCCACGCACCTCTACGGCCTCTTCTGCAGCCAGCAGCTGTTCCGAATTCTCAGCCAAGATGTGAGGAATGGATGGAGGTTTGTACACTGGAGATCAAGTCCTTGGGAAGGAAGTTTAAGAAAATACCAGATGGAAGAAAGGGAGGTCTCGTGTGTAGTGGTTAAGAGCATAGACCAGTAGCTTAAGTATGATTTCTGTTTGGGCGGGTCAGCCAGTCTCTGAGCCCCAGTTTTCCTTGTCTTCAAATGGAAAGAATAATGCTTAACCTTCTAGACCAGCGGTTCTCAACAGGTGGGTCACAACCCCTTTGGGGGTCATATGACCCTTTCACAGGGGTCACTTAAGACCATTGGAAAACACTTACTTCTGATGGTCTTAGGAACCAAGACACTGCTCCTCTGTCCATCTCCAGGCGGGTCCGCCCACATGCAGATACGCCCACATACAAATACCTGGCATGAAGACTTACCCACACTATACCATGCTTCAAGATAAAATTTCATTTATTTGTCATTAGAAATACATATTTCACAATATATAATGACATACTGGTTTGTCATTAATCCCTATGCTTTAATTAGGCTCAATTTGTAACAATGAAAATACATCCTGCATAGCAGATGTTTACATGACAATTCATAACAAAATTACAGTTATGAAGTAGCAGCAAAAATAATTGTATGGTTGGGAGTCACCACAGCATGAGGAACTGTATTAAAGGGTTGCGGCATTAGGAAGGTTGAGAACCACTGTCCTAGACAATCACCATGAAGGATCATGGGATAACATTTTGAAAGGACCTTGGGTTGGGGGCCGCCTTAACGCCAGTTCCCAGCACCAGAGAGCACTTGGCACTCGGTGAAATTGAACTCTCATGATCTTATTGTCCATTTGTAATCATTTCTTAGAACAAGGTTGTATTTATATGAATAATGGAGTATATTGTCTCTTTCCAGTCTGCTGTAATTATAAGTTACAGTGTAACCCAAATACAAGTTACAATGTAATTGATCTTGTAATGGTGTAACTCTAAGGATTCGAATGCAGCCGGGCCTGACTTGGAAGCTGCACGGGTCCCAAACTGCTACTCTGGTGAACAGTTCCCAAACTGCAGATAACTGCAGCAAGCAAGAATGAGGAACAAATCTGAACACTTAGCAGTCACATTTTAGAAGAATGGGTGTTGATGTAGTCGAAATTAGGAGCAGATATCTTTTGCAACCCTCCTAGCATAATGGCGTGGGGTTGGGGGTAGGGGGAGATATCCCAACAGCACAAGATACACACTATCTAAATGGTAAGGAAGGCCGAGGAGTGCAGAGTAACGTTGTAGCTACTTTGGAAGGAAGGTGAAGCCCTCCGGAAACTGGAAGCTGAGCGGCCTCTCCAGAAGAGGCCTGGGAGAATGCCCTTGCAGAGAGCTGAAGGTTAGCGTCCTGTCTTCGAGGCTGACTTCATCTGAACACAATTGAAGAACTCAGTGATCATCAGAAAGACCTACTCCCGTCTCTTTTGGGGTGCTCTTAACAGACCAGTGATCTTGAAAACCCCCAAGCAGCCTCTTACTGGGCTAGTTAAGCAAGTCTTCCTGGGACACAAGCCACTGTAGTCTTCTTCCCTGTCAACCCACTGCTTTCCCAGCTGGTGTACCGTTTACATCTTAAGTATGTAACTAGCCTCCACCAGCGGGTTCATTACAAATATGTAGCCGCGTGATGGAAAATTGATAGTGGAATGCTACTTGGCAAGACCTAAACAGTGTATAGTTTTAAAATAAAGGTACCAGATGCCTTGAGACTGGGTTATAGGAGATACTATTTATGTCAACATTGTACCTGTGGATTCTAATAACTTTGTAAAAATTTAAAAAACAAAACAAAAACCAAGCATCTTTCCAGGCTACCATAATCTTTAACGTAGATGAGTTCTGGTAACATTTGCTTTAGAGTGCCAGATAGTAAATGTGATACCAGGGTAAGTAAAAACGTAGTGCTGTAAAAATCACGGAAACCTTTATTAAACAAAACATCAAAGTGCATAGCTGTTGGGTCTTGACCTCTCTCCTCCATCCAGGTCTACATATTTCTGAGATGGTGCTTCCAGCTCGCCAACCCATCCCAGAGTGATTCTGGATTCTTCATTTGCACCGAATCCAAATGGCAGTTTGGGCATCCTCGAGAGATTCAATTTGTGTGTGTATTCGATGAGTTTGGAGTTTGGGGGCCAAAAAGAAGTCAGAAGGGGCAAGATCAGGGCTGTCGGGTTTCCCAACAAAAGTCTAGTTGGACAACCCTTGCTGCCCTCAAAGAATGAGGCGATGTAGTTTCGTGATGAGAAACAATCCCTTGTCCAATTGTCTCTTGTCTGACTTTTCACTGATTGTAGTTTTTCAATGTTCTTAAACCTTCTGTCTTATAAGCCCCTTAAAGAGAATCTACCACAGTTGCCCCTGGGAATCCCCAAACAGTGGCTAAGACCTGAATGACTTCCCTGCCTTGAATCTGACTGGCCCAGCATTTCCCCTCTGCTTTGAGTCAAGCTCCACCTGACATTAACAGTGATATCCCTTGAGCAGAGAGAACCCGAAAGCTGTTTGCTTGTGTTTTATGATTGTGCCGAGTCACTTGACTCTGTGGTCCCTTTATAAACTGTGTGCATAACTTTGGGAAGAATGGGAATTCCAGAACACTTCATTGTACTTATGTGGAACTTGTACACGGATCAAGAGACAATTGTAGAAACAGAACAAGGGCATGCGGCCCGGCTTGGAAATCAGGGAAGGTGTGTATCACAGTTGTATCCTCTCACCATACTGTATGATGAACAAATCATCCGAGAAGCTAGATTATAAAGGAGAATGTGGCATCAGGATTGGCAGAAGGTCTCTTTAACTGCGTTTGATATGCAGATGGCACAATCCTGCTCGCTGACAGTGAGGAGGACTTGGAGCACTTGCTGATGAAGATCAAGGAGTGCAGCCTTCCATATGGATTACAACTCAAGAAGACCCAAATCCTCATGACTCGACCAGCAGATACCATCCTGATAAATGGGGGAAAGATCGCAGTCGTCCGGGATTTTGTATTGCTTGGGCCCAGTCCGTGCTCATGGAAGCAGCAGTCTAGATCAAAAAATGACTTGCATTAGGTGAATCTGCACGGACCTCTCTAGACGATTGAAAAGCAAGGGTGTTGCTTTGAGGACTGAGGTGCACCTGACTCAAGCCTTGTTTTTCAGTTGTCTCATATTCGTGTGAACGTTAGACGTTGACTAAGGAAGACTGAAGAAGGGTCAGTGCATTTGAGTTGTGATGGAGAAGACTGTTGAAAGTACCGTGGACTGCTAAAAGGACAAACAAATCAGTACAGCCAGCGTGCTCCTTAGCGCGTGCATACTTTGGACATGTCGAGAGAAACCAGTCTGTGGAGAAGGACATTGTGTCTGGTGAAGTGCAGGGGCAGCAAGCAAGAGGAAGGCCCTCAGAGAGATGGACTGACCCTGTGGTTGCACCGATGAACGCAGACGTGGGACTGTGTGGTGGTTCCTTGTTGTGCGTCGGTGACCGGGTCGGAACGGACTCCGTGGCACCTCACCACAAAGCACCTCTTGCTCAGACCTTTTGTGTGTGTGTCATTTATGTTTCAGGCCCCTAATGAGACTCAGGCCTATTCGTTACTGAGAGACCTTCCCTGCAGCCACCCACCGGTCACAGAGACATGTTGAAGGCCATTTGTCGGGAATAAAGTGGCGCGTGTATGAACTGAAACCCTGGCAAGGCTGTCTTATGTGCCCGCGTCTGCGGTCTGCGTGGGTCCGCTCATCTCTGGCACAACTCAGTGGTGCTGTGGTCGCCATAGACAATACGAGCAAATGACTGCGTCTCTGTCCAACTTACCAGAACATGGGGCTTCTGCCATCGAGTTCGCCAACCTCTGGTCAGGACTGTAGCAGTCTCTCGCAACTGTTCACCTTTCCAGTTTCCTCCTCAAAGCCTGTTTTGTTGTTGTTTTTAATTTTTTTTTTTTAATTTAATCATTTTATTATGGGCTCATACAACTCTTATCACAATCCATACACACATCAATTGTGTAAAGCGCATTTGTACATCCATTGCCCTCATCATTCTCAAAACATTTCTTCTACACTTAAACCCCCGGTATTAGGTCCTCATGTTCCCCCTCCCTCCCCGCTCCCCCCTCCCTCATGAGCCCTTGATAATTTATAAATTGTTATTTTGTCAGATCTTGCCCTGTCTGACGTCTCCCTTCACCCACTTTTCGGTTGTCTGTCCCCCAGGGAGGAGGTCACATATAGTTCCTTGTAATCGGTTCCCTCAAAGCCTGTTTTTCTTATATCAGGTAAAGGGCTTTTTCTTTTGTTTATAAAAAAAAGGTTTTTTAATGGATAGTGGTCACATATAACAGAATGCGCCGTGCTGTACATCTCAGTGCACGACGCAGATTCTCAGTGTTGTGCAGCCTCCGCCATTGTTTCCAGTGGTTTTGCATCATCTCAAATGGTCACTCTGCGCCTTGTAAGTGCAGTCCCTTCCCTGTCTAGGGGGATCTCTGAGACTGCAAACTGACATTCTAGCAACTTCCCTTCATCCTTCTTGTGTCAAGCCCTTTATTGGGGTCTCTTGGTGACTGGCCCACTTTGAGCTGGCTTTTGTCTGTCTGCCTCTTGATGCCCATCTGGTTTCTTCTACTCTAGAAACATTGGCTTTACTCCAAGCTGTGCCCACCATGCTAGCTTCCTAAGCCTCTGTCCACGCTGTTCCCTTTACCTGAACACGTGAGCTCATTTTGGCCTTAGAGCAAATGCTTATCTCCAGATGAAATGATCAGGTTGATTAACCTCCTACCAAAGGCGTGGGCCCAGCAGAGGAGGCACTTTCTTGTTCAGCATGGTAGCCCATTTCCTAGGGCAGTGCTTAGTTGCCATTCATTATAATCCTGATATTTGTGTAGTGCTTTCTGGTATTCAAAGCTTGTCTTCATTAGACCTGTTATCTGTTATCCCCTTGAAAACTATGAAGCAAGTAGTCATGTACCCTGGGGGTCTTATGCAGAGGGGAAAGGGACTTGCTCAACATCATAGAAGTAGTACAGAAAGCACAAGACCTGGCCCAAAGATGCCTATTGTTTATATCCAGCCATCATTTTTCAGTATCAAAACTGCCTTTACTTGCTTTCGGCACTTGATCTCTGTTGGCCCTAGAAGGTCTCAGACTTTAAGGCCCCTTTAGATTGACTAGCCCGGGAGAACTTTCACTAAAGGCTTTGCCGTGTGGGACAGCTATGCCCCTCACCCCACCTCTGCTTGTGAAAGGGAAGGGACTCGGCGTCAAGAGCAGTCACTGTAAATATTCTCTTGCTTATTGAAAGAGTTGATGTATGCTAGCGATCAGATTTAATTTCCTTGGAGAACAAAGTAGATAAGGAGTTCTTTTGAAGTTCACTCACACACACAGCATTTGTTTCCGGAAAATTTTTCAATAGCTGGGTTCTGTTTTCTGATACTAACTTTTTAAAGTTGGAATGCTCTCAGAGGTCAGCTCATTTTCCATTGCAAGAAGCCTTCTGAGATGGCACGGATAGATGACACTCCCTGTTGTTCAGATATCCTCAGTGAGCAGCTCCATGTATCTATCTCTAGACTATATCATTGGTTTGTGGTATTATCGCTAATTGAATGGGCATTTTGCTTCTTTTTTTTTTTCTGTTTGCTTATTCAGGTTTTGCATTTTCTTTTTTTTAAACATTTTATGAGGAGCTCATACAACTGTTATCGCAATCCATACACACATCAATTGTGTAAAGCGCATTTGTACATCATTCTCAAAACATTTTCTCTCCCCCGACATTAGGTCCTCATTTTTCCCCTCCCTCCCCGCTCCCCCCTCCCTCATGAGGCCTTGGTAATTTATAAATTGTTATTTTGTCATATCTTGCCCTGTCCGACGTCTCCCTTCACCCACTTTTCGGTCGTCTGTCCCCCAGGGAGGAGGTCACATATAGTTCCTTGTAATCGGTTCCCTCTTTCCTGCCCATTTTTGCTTCTTACGAGAACCCTGAGATAAATGCTTTGAACAAAATTCTTCACATTATTGTCCTGCCCTTTTCTTAAAATGTGCATACCTGTATTTTAAATGATGACTTCAAATACTGATATGCATGTAGAAGGCATGCTTCTTCAGTTATTTTGTTTCTAAAGACTCAATAAGACCCTAGGGAAAGTCACTTAGCAGTGAAAAGCATTTTCCCTACCATGCCATTGCCTTATATTACTCTTGGTCCAGGAGAAATGGGATAACAACCTTTCAAAGAGGGCACTTGCCTCTCCCTTCAGATAAAGACCAGATTTGTTACTGATTTCTAAAATCTGATTCTCTCTGTAGATTGCTGCTAAAATTGATTCAATTCCTCACTTGAATAATTCCACTCCCCTAGTGGACCCCTCGGTGTATGGATACGGAGCACCAAAGCGGCCCTTGGATGATGGAGGTAAGTTGTTGTAAATACCTTTGCCTTTTGGATACTAGTGAACCTGCAAGCTAAGTGTGAATCTGTGTCAGCCATTTCCTAAACTGCTCTCGCAGAAGTCACACTTGAGTGGTCGAGAGGAAATATTTAGGCTGATTTTTCGCAGCAATTCACAGGCATTTGAGTTCCCGTTTGCCTGGATAACACAGGAATCTTTGCAGGTGGACTCTGAGGTAAAAGACTTGGCCCCTGAGCCTCAGCTTTGGTGTAATCGAACAGCTTCAAATCCAGACTTTTACTTGATCTGCTTCAGTTCTGCGGGTACAAACGGGAATGGAACTCCCAAGAAAGCTAGGCGTTGGTACACAGCTTTCCAGAAGCCCCAACCACACCTTGACCTTAGAGAAAGGGGGGTGGAAGGGACTTTTCTGCAGTCAGCCTGTCCGATTTGTTTGTTTGTTTTCATTCATTCACACATTGTTGCTTGTTGTTACACCCTACCCCGCTCCTAAAAAGAATTGCTACCGCTTGAAAGTGCCCTAACCAGCCTACTTTGATAAGTAGTGTCTTATGTGTTTCTGCCGAGAGCCAGCAATTTCCTTTAACTTGTTAGGGTTCCTGCAGGCTATGGCTCTAAAAGGGATTCTGGAATACACCAGATTGCATGTGCGGATGTGCATGCAGTCAGGCCTGGTGTCGTCTCTTGATGCTGATCTATGTTCACACTCAAGCAGCAGGTACAGCATTTTGTGGAGTCTTAAGTTGGGGCAAGGAGAGGATTCTAGATTCAGGGTAATATATCTTGTATGATCTCCTGTTCCAAGAAAAGTAGGTGCTTTTTATGGATACAAAAGTTAATTTGGTGTGACTTGTTCCCTTGAGGATTTGGAAAGAGGAGGTCTCCCCATTGTTTTGAGTTGTCGACCTCTTAGGAAGAACTGTATAGCCTTTGCACTGGGACAAATTTTAAAGAGACAGATCGCCTTTGGGAATGAAAGTTTTGTTGTCTGTTCAAAAAAACTATTTGTGGTCACATAGAAAATCCACCCCGGGGCTATTAGAACAAGGTGGCCTTTTAAGCTGCAGCTCCGGAGTGGTTCCCTTTGAGCTTTTTGCTTTTGACTTGTGTTAACATTGTCTTGAACCAAGAGTCACTGATTACAGAATGCTATAGAGTAACCTGCTATAGAATGCAGAGTAAGTATCCTTTTCGCTGTCTCAGACAATAATATATCATGTAAAAATAAAAACATGCTGCATGGCTCAGAGCATATATCTATCCCATTAATGAACCTTGTGTCTCTTGGGCCCACTGTTTCCAGAAATTTAGATCAATACATTTCACAACTCCCAGGCGTGTGTTTCCCCCACTGCACTGCACGTAGTGTAAGTGTTAAGACTTGTACACACAGTGAACAAGTCAGTAAATGTGTCCTCTTAGGATATTTGCACATGAACCCACAGGCACTGTGCAGGTCTTTCTCCTGTGAGTGTTTTGTACACACGTTTTCAGGGAATCAGTGAAAGTCAGCTGACTGGGAAAGAGCTGGGGAGCAGTAAGATACAGCTGGCTTGGCCAGGATCACCCAGTGAGTCCCCAGTAAATTTAGAATGTGCTCGGAAACACTTGACTCACCAGTTCATTTTTATGTTATGTATTTCTACCTCTTCTTTGATTTCCATAGTTTTTTACATGTCTGCCTTTGGGGAACTACGTCCTTGTAAACAGAAACTACGCGTGTCCTCTTTTCCTTCCTTTTAAACAGTGGTTCTCAACCTGTGGGTCGCGACCTCTTTGGGCATCCAACGACTCTTTCACAGAGGTTGCCTGGTTCACAGTAGTAGCAAAATTACAGTTACGCAGTAGCAACGAAAATAATTTTATGGTTGGGGGATCACCACAACATGAGGTATGAAAGGGTCACGGCATTATGAAGGTTGAGAACCACTGCTTTTAAATATTAAGTCTGCCTGTAGGGGGAGAGGAGGCCTGGTGCTCAGCTTGTAACCAAAAGGCCAGTGGTTCAAACCCACCAGCTGCTCTGCAGGAAGAAGACGTGGCACTCTGCTTCCCTAAAGATTACAGCCTCAGATGCCCCGTGGGGCAGCACTGCTCTGCATTATGGGGTCACGATAAGTCAGAGTCCACTCGATGGCAGTGGGTTTGGTTTTTTGGTTTAATTGTAGGAAGGACCGGAGAATGAATCTTTGTGGTTTGGAACGGATCTCCTGTCATATGTAGATCCTATGTCTTAACAATGGGGCTTCAGCAAGTTCGAGGGGAAATCCCAGGATCTTTCCATTTCATTTTTCTGCATGTAACACACACGGTTTAAAGAAGAAGAACTTTTACATTGTTTCACAGGTGGGGCACCATTTAAATACTGGCGTTATGTATTTTCCCCAAAGTGGCCACCCTGTGCAGTTTGCCACTACGCTGCGGGAAAACCCTGGAGCATGGGGCCTGTCCTGCCACAGCCTTGTTTTGTCAGTTGCCTTCTGACCGGAAGAAGGTGGCTGAGACAGGTCTGTTCTGGACAGATCTGTGAGTAACCAGAGCCTGCCAAGGGCAGCAGTATTCATGTTTACCTGACAGCTTTCTAAGGGTCACAGGCTGGCTGGATGTGTAGTAAACGTGTAGAAAAGTGGAGCTAGAGCAACCAGCGGGAATTCTGGCACTTTCTACGCTTATGGTAAGATTGTCAAAGCTTCACAGTCTTGTTGTTGGTCTTAATGCTGGGTGCCATCAAATCCATTGCCACTCGTTCTGAGTGTGTGTGGCCCAGAGAACTGCCCAGAGGGCTTTCTTGACGTTACCATTGAGAAAGCAGGTCACCAGGTCTTTCTCACGTGGAGCCGTTCACTGGTTGGGTTTCGAACTACCAATCTTTCGGTTAGCAGCTAAATGCTTCATTAGTTACACTAGCCCCGCTCTAGGGTTTTTTTTTTTGTTGTTGGTGGTGGTGTTTTTGTTTTTAATTAGTCCTAAATGTGTTTTTGATGCTCAGGGTTGCGTTATTAGGACATGCTACAACGTTCTGGCAAGTCTGCTAATAAATGCCCAAGGGGCAGACCACCTGGCCATAAGCCTCAACCCAAAGGCATTCAGCTTAATAAGCTCTTTGGATCAGCTATCCCAACTTCCTGAATTGAGTGCTCAGAGGTATCCCAATTCCGCAAGCCAGCACCGTGCACAAAAGCACTCAGCTTTACTCGCTCTGTGGCTCGGGCAGTCCACCAGTGTCCGAGCTATGACTCCAGGGGCGGCGGCTGCTGCTGCTCTGATGTAGCCGTCTTTGAGTCCAGGAGATTCACTGCACAGTGTGCTTTGGTCCAGAGGATCTGCTCCACTCTTGGTCCTTGCTGGGCTAATGAGATCACTCCTCCTGCTTCGCAGAAGGCTCGTTTTATACACAGCCGGAGGCACCCAGGAAATACTGTGCAGAATGACTCACGGTGAATCCTATCAGTATCTTCCCCACCTTCTCACCAGACCCATGTAGGGAAAGGTCCTTTGGTGGGCGTTAGAGACTTTGACTTAGAAGAGCCACATTGAATAGTAAGCTGCCCGTACACACTTATGCCACTTCCTCCCTCTGTTTCCTGTTTGCATTCCTCCCTCTTTCCTAACCCTTTTGAACTTTGTCCCTGGTACATGTTGCCCTTTTGGTCGCGAATAGTTGATTTTCTAAGTTGGTACCTACCTCCTTCTCAGATGGTGTGGTTTTTAACAAATTGAAGCTCTGGGGCGACCTGTATTGAGCAAGTCTTATCCGTGTGCTCTTAGTGTTACTGGTCGCCTTATAGGCCTGTTGTTTGGATAAAAATCGAGCCATGGGAGTGAGTTCAGTTCTAGACCTGAAATTGACTAAAGACCAGTCTCGGGTTCCCACCAGCTTCCATCTGACCAGTAGACCTGCTCTCTCCCAGTTCTGCTTATTGTCCCACATTTTCCTCCTCCCCTATCCAGGAGCCCTTTGAGAGCAGTTGATGGTCGTTCTGGTCTCAGGGTGGGGGAGACCGATGTTTGCCTGGCCCCTCCGTTCATTGGCCTACATGTGTCTGCCGTGTTCTTCACTCCTTCCTCTGCACCTCAGATGGCCGCTGGCGAGCTCTGAATGTCCCTACTCCCCAAAGTGGGTGCAGAACATTGTGCCCAGGATCTTTTAAATTCATTTGGTGGTGGTGGTGGTGGTGGTTTGGGGCCATTTTGTTTTGTTTTTTAAGCCTACGTCCGTGTCCTTGTCTGAGCAGAACACTCATCTCACCATCTTAGCCACTTCAGATCAGGTCGTTTTAAATAGTAACATTTTTAGTCTCAACACCCACGCTTTCTAACTGTCTTTGAGTTGAATGCTCCTTTGGCACACTACCACCCGAGGGGTCTCCCCATTGGTCTTGCTTGGTCATGGCACCTTTTCCATTCAGCCCTTTTCCCATGCGATGGCAGGAACTTCTGTGCAGCCGTTGTGCCCATACGACTTTGGCATCCTTCGGTTAATCAGGGCAGTCAATCTGGACCTCCCTAGCCTGCCCACTGGCCTCACTCACTCCCCCTTGTTCCGTACTCTCTACAGTAGCCACCTCATCATCTGTTGCTTCTCTCTGCACAGCCTGAAGAACATCCCTCCCGAGCGCTACCTGGCCAGCTCCTGCTCAGGCTGCAGGTCTGTTGACAACCTCCTGACCTCTGTCGCTGTCCTCATCATTACATTCCTCATCGTCTTTAGTCTCTAGCTCAGGTGCCACTCTTGCCACGGAGCCTCTTTTCTTCTCCTTTTCCACCCTGCCCCTCTCCTTCACCAGCAAATAATAGGGCACATTCTCCTGGGAACCTCTACCGCAAGTCTTTTCATCTCTGGGGGCATTGTCACCTTGGTGACTCTTTCGTTATCTAGAGTATGGCATGGTGTCCCTACATTGTACACACCATGGTCACATAGGAGGTCGGGTCCCTATTTCCCTGCATTCCCTGATCCATAGTCCTAGCTGGGAGACAGGCCAGTTTCAGTTCCAGATGGTCACAGTAAATAAAGCCAGGATTGTAACAAAGCCCGTCCCGTGGAATTTTTTGTTTCCTGGTGCCTATGAAAGTTTGCACTGTATTAAGTGGGCAGTAGCATTCTGTGAAAGAATCTAATATTGAGAGAATTACCAAAATGGTGAGCAACACACAAAATAAGTACATACTATTGAAAATAGTGCATTCATAAGGCTTGCTCCATACAGGTCACTCCAAACCTTCAATTTGTTTTTTAAAAAAACTACCTGAGAAGCACAGTAAATCAAAGTGCAGTAAAGTAGGCTACTTATAGTGAAGGCTTGATGTCTCCACGTGTACGTCCTCCCCTTGACACCCTGCGTTGGCCTGTAGAGGATTTTTTGGAGAGTAAGTCTTAAACTTCAGAGAGTGTTATTAACTGGTTATTTAGGAATGTGCATTCCAGTTGAATTTAACTCCAGTTGGCATACTTTCTCTCAGAAGATCCAATAGCATTTTAGGTTTGTTGGCCATTGGGTGGTCTCTGTCCCACCCATAGTGCAGACAGGAATATGTCCATGAATGGGCCTGGCCGTGCTCCAGGATGGCTTTGTTTACAAAAACAGGTTGTCAGCCCTCAGGCCCGGTTTGCTAACCCCTGATCTCATCAGTCTCTCCCAGTGATTAACTGTGCCACACTGTCAGTCTTCGTTCAGGGGTATGTACAGAGAGTGCCTGACATAGCCCTAATTTCCTTTAATCTGCCTCATGCATGTTCTCCTTGCTCCAACTGCCAGAACACACCAAGGACTTCTAATGTCTAATCTAGAGCTGGTGCTCAGATCACCAAGTCTCTTCTCACCCTGCCCTCTGCTTCTAGTGCAGAAGGGTAAACCGCTGCTCCAGCCCTCTGCTCTTGACCCTGGAGATGTTAAACGAATGTGTCCCCTTGAGCTGTTTGAGATTGGACCTGGCAGGCCATGCTCATTGTTGCGGATCCTCTCTGCTATGGAAGGAGCAGCACTAGCACCAGAAGTTTGCATCAATACTGCACTGCTTGATCAGTGAGCTGAGGGAAGGCAGAACAAGGAACCTTGAAAGTAGACTTCCCCAAAATGGTCTTGGATTGTTGTGTGTGGTCGTTATGTCCCGACTCCTAGTGACCCAATAGGACAGGGCAGAACTGCCCCTGTGGGTTTCCAAGACTGTAGCTCTATGGGAGTAGGGCGCCCGGTCTCTCTCCCTTGTTTGCTGCACACTCTTCATTGGGCTAAGCTGGATACTTTTCTTGTAGAGTGAAGGAAGACTTCTGGGGTGTACTGTCAAATGAAGTATTTGAAAGGAAGGCAAGAATAGAATATCTACGCCAGCGGTTCTCAACTTGTGGGTCGCGACCCCTTTGGGGGTCCAACGACCCTTTCACGGGGTCGTCGGATTCATCACAGTAGCAAAATGACAGTGATGAAGTAGCAATGAAAGTAATTTTATGGTTGGGGTCACCCCCACATGAGGAACTGTATTCAAGGGCCGTGCATGGCATTAGGAAGGTTGAGAACCACTGATCGACGCAGTTCCTTCCAAGCAATGTCTTGGCACATACGGCACAGAGCAAAGGAAAGGAGGAAAGGTGGGATGGGAGTAAACGGGCAGGCTAGCAGAAAAAGCACCTGCTTTCAAGGATGGAGAGGTACCAGTGGCAGGTCGAGAGAGTCTTGCCTTGGATGGCCTGGGTGTCTAGACCACTGCCTTTGGCCCACAGCGCCTCAGGCCTGCAACACCCACTCTCAGCTCTGTAGAGGAGTAGTTGTTGCCACTTCCCTTCCTTCGGGGAAGGTCAAGCATAGCGCTATTCCGGAGAGCTGCCGGGAGGGCTGCCGGGAGGGCCGCCGTTCTGTCCTTTACAGCGTAGGGAAGTAAGCCTGCTCCTCGAGCCAGGTGTGTGAAGGTTTGAGGGATTCCTTTCCCGCTCTTCCGCTTCCCTGGGAAGTCTCTGCCCTAAAGCAGTGCTCTCTGAGGAGCGGGGCTGTGGCGAGCACCTCCTGCTCCCGTTACATCCCCAGCTTGGATTCATGGCAGTGCTTGGGGCGCCTCGTCGGGAATTCCAGATGCAGAGTCCTGAGGGAGCAGAGCCTAAGAGAGCTTTAGGAAATGTGGAGGGAAGCAGGGTCTCATTTTATCCAGATACCTCGTGGCAAAGCTCTGCCCTCCCTCCCTCCGTCCACGTCTTCATCCAGCTTGGGATTTTAATTCAGAAGTGAGGTGGTGGTCATGGGAATGCACATTAAGCACATACATGTGAGTTGAAGAAAAGAGGAAAGGAAGATTTTTCTCCCTGGCAAAGTATAATTTATTATATTCTTTGAAACTGCTAACCTCTGGGGGAGAAATTCAGTGTCCAGGTAAAAGAGAATTAAGAGTTTTTCAAAGTTCTTTTAAGGAATTTAGGTGCCAAAGCAGCTTCCTACTCTGGGATCGGAGTCACCTCAGGCTCTTTAAAAGAGAGATCTTGATGGCCAGTCCCCAGAAAGCAATTGGACAGTTTCCTCTGAAACTCTGTTCACCTCATAGAGCCCATTGACTCCTGGGCTTCTTTCCCAAAGAAAGGAAGCTTTGGTTCGCATGCAGTCCTGCCCGTGAATTGCTCTAGTAGCTTTCTTCATAATAACCCCAAAGAAACGGCCTTTCCACCCATTTACCAGCCATAGAGTGGCGAGATGGTCCATCCAAACCAGACATACCACCTGGCAATAAAGATGCACACGGCCCAGATGAGGCTCCAAGGAGCTGTTCTGACTGTGAAAAAAGAAAACCCCCAAAGGTTCTGGACTGTAGGGTTCCATTGACAAAACGTTTCTCAGATGGAGTCCCGGGGAGGAGTTAGGCACAGGGGCTAGAGGAGTCTGTTTTCAGATAAGAAGAGACCCCAGCTAGAGGGGACCTCCGACCCAAGCCCCTCCTCACCTATCCACGAGGAGACCTGAGGCGGAAGGCAGACTCGAGCCCTGTCTCCGACAACTATGCCAGCAAAGTGTCGTGGGTGGAAAATGTAACACCCCAAAGTCTGGCAGGTCATGGTTGGCATCCATCCCCGATCCGTGTGATTTAGGGCAGGTTGTTTGACCCCGCTGAGCCTCTGAACCTCTTTTCCTCAGTTAGAAATTGGAGATGAGAAGTACTTTACCTCATGAGCATCTCATGAAAATGTTTCTGTTTTTAAAAATATCTCTCATACTGTCCCAGAAGTTTCTCTTTCCATTGGACCTAGTACACCAATACATAAATGTGCTGAAATTTTAAAATTCTGTGAAATATATCATCTTGCTCTGTGGTACCCCTGTTTTCTCCATTGAATTGTTGAACAAAGCTGATCATGATCCCCGCGGTCGACTTCAAGACCTGCGGACAAATGAGAATCATAGTATGAAGTGCATCCAGCTGCCGCACAGGACAGCTAGTATGTATGTGTTTTCTCCTAGACAGCGGTTCTCAGCCTTCCTGACGCCGCACGCGACCTTTTCATGTGCAGTTCCTCATGGTGGTGAGCCCCCAACCATACAATTATTTTTGTTGCCACTTCATAACTGTAAGTTTGCTACTATTATGAACTAGGCGACCCCTGTGAAAGGGTCGTTGAACTCCCCAAAGGGGCGACCCACAGGTTGGGAACCCCTGACTTAGACTGTTCTCAGGAGTACTCCTGACTTTAGGCCTGGATAGGCATTTAAATGGAGAAGGGGGTTTAGATGGGGTTTCTTGGCCCATCCTCATCACTGAAGACTACTGTATATACTCATGTATAAGCCAGGTTTTTTAGCACATTTTTAATGTAGTTTTTGTGGTAAAATTGGGTGCCTTGGCTGAGGGTCGGCTTATACGCGAGTGTATTAGTCTGGGTACTTTAGAGAAACAAATCCACAGAAACTCATGTATAAGAAAGAGTTTTATGTAAAGGTTAAGTGTGCATCAAGAAGACATCCCAACCCAGTGCTGCCCAAGCCCACAAGTCCAACATTAGTCCATATGTCCAACACCAGTCCACAAAGTCCTCCTCCATCTCACAAAGCAGACACAATGATGCCGACTGCAGGAGGAAAGCTGAG
>NW_022103919.1:5734168-5751610 GCF_000313985.2 Echinops telfairi
ATTTATAAACTATCAAGGGCTCATGAGGGAGGGGGGAGCGGGGAGGGAGGGGAAAAATGAGGACCTAATGTCGAGGGTTTAAGTGGAGAGAAAATGTTTTGAGAATGATGTACAAATGTGTTTTACACAATTGATGTGTGTATGGATTGCGATAACAGTTGTATGAGCCCCTAATAAAATGTTTAAATTTTAAAAAAAAAGAATTATACTGTAGGGAAAGTGAATGGGTGTGGGGTTTACCTGGGTACAGGCTCTTCTGAGGGCTCAGACGTAATTGCACCTGTCACCCCAGTAAACTCATCGACGTATTGTGCGCCTGCTGCCTGAGAGAGTTCATGTCGCTAAGGCATCCAGTGAGCCAGTATTGCTCCTGTCCATTCAAAGATGTGTTAAACTGTAATTGAGAGTGACATCATTAAGATAAATTTGAATATACTCAAATTTTAAAACACACATATAATGTATATACCGGTATATTGCAAATATACAGTATTTCAAAATTAGTGACAGATTATTTACCAAGAGCCTTTCAAGTCCAGCTCTACTTTATCAGTATTTTGTTTCCCTGAGGTGAGAGTTGCTAAAGAGAGGAGCCAAGGGGCGTACTGTTGCCTAGATCCCCTAGATCCGAAAAGGAAGGGTTGGCTGTGTATTTGTTTTTGTCGGTCTTGTAAAAAACTGGCTGCTCTCCACAATGACACCTCCAGCCCAGGTTCTGGGCTGATGCCACTTGCACTGGGGCTGGCGGGGGGCAGGGGGGGGGCAGCGGTGTCATATTAAAACTGAGGCTGTTCTGCAGTGTGGGGTGTTTTCTACTGATACTCTGTTGGCGTTTCTTTGGGGAAAGAAAACTGAAGACATTTCTTTCTTTCCTCACGGGCAGGAAGAAAATGTGTCTGTCTACCTTCCTTTTTCTTTCTTGGTTTAAAAAAAGCAAAAACCTATTATTGAAATTGACAGGTATGGCTCCTCAGAAGGGATTTCGTAGATTGTAGGGTGATCTTTTGTATATGCGAAGCCGATTTTTCCCTGACCCAGACAGCTTCCTACTCTACCGCGTGCAAGGTAATGAAGTGACGTGAAAGCTCCATTGCTCCATGCGTGTGCACTCACACGGGTTAGGAGTCCGCGAAGGTGGACTTTGAGGCCCCATGAAGTGTTGTCACCCAGCATGTGCCATTCACGGGAAACAGGGCTGGCAGTATGCAGCATTGTCCTGTTTTACCCTAAAATGCCTGTAGTTAGCATGAATTGAACTTGATCGGTGTTCCCATGTGCCTCCCTCGTTTGAGCCTCTCCATACTCGAGGCTGAGGAGGAGGCCCTTTCCCTGGAGTTGAGTGTTACCAGTTTGCAGTGCAGGACTCTGTGTGCCCCACCTCACTGCCGGCTGCATTTGGGCCCCCAAATGAAAGTGGCTTCCGAAGGGAAAGAAACCTTCAGCCTGGGGTGACAGCGTGCAGTCCTGTGGTGCTTTCTCCCACAGTCCCAAGAGTTGCATCTGGATTGGAATGTGATTTCGTCCACAAGACTTGGCTGTGTTTGGGATGATGGCGCCTGCACTTTCATTTTTGAATCTTGCAAGCACCTCCACTTGCCAGCAAAGCAGTTGGCTGTCAGCAGTGACACTGCACGTGCAGCACCTGTGGCATGCACTCTGCCAGCAAAAGGAATTTCCATCTTTGTGACGAGCAGAAGTTGTCCCCAGGTCTTTGAACAGAGGCCCTCTGAATGATCTTGTAACTCCCATTAACGTTCTTTGTAATAGGGTTGCCTTATTTGTTCATTCTGTCCAGGGATTTTCTGACTGAGACAGGACTAGGTGAGCGGCCTTTCGACATCTCTAACCAAACAGCACAGTGGACTAGCAGCCAGTCCAGCCGCAGTGGCCCTCTCTGAGGACTGAGGACCTCTCCCTGGAATTCTCGGCACTGTCTTTTCTGTCTTCCATCGGTTCTTGGCCCTCTCTGAGAGATGCAGACGGTAGTCGGGAAAGCTAAGTTCACTCCCTGGAGGACCAGCTAACCAAACAAAAGGCCCCTCTGCCCTTGACATTCTCTCTGAGTGCCATTTCTTCCTACCTCTGCTTTAGGGGGTGGACTGTGTGCTCATGTCTGTAAGGGCTTGGGGGATATATCAGGGATTCCTTTCCTCAGCTGTCAAGTCAGGAACAACAACAAGAAGTCATGAGCACTCCCTACTCCAAGCAGGGGTGGTAGCCCTATTCAGACTAGACATGCAAAGCCAATTTTAAGAGTCAGTGAAAAACAATTCTCTTCCCTGAGACAGGCAGATTAATAGTATGTGGTGTCCATGTTTGGGCTGCAGACCATTACTGATCCGAGAGATGGTGTTGACTCAATGGGCGCTGTGTGCTTGTCATGCCAGCATTAGTTCTCCTTTTCCTCGTAAAACATCCCGATCGGATGTCCTCGCCTTTGCCCATTCAGAGCCAGCTTCTGTCCAGTCAGAGATAACCATTGGAAACCCTATGTTGGCAGACCTTGTGCCTTCTGTTCCAGACCGCTGCTGTAAGGCGAGCGACATGCATTTTTGGTTTTTCGGTGCAGGTAGAAGTTATGTTCACACTGCACTATAGTCTTTTACGGGTGCAGTTAGTGGCATTATGAGGATTACCTACATGTGATTCAGACACGCAAAGTGAGCCCCTGCTGTTGGGAAACCTCCATCCGTGGGCTTTCTTTAGGTGGGATTGCCACGACCCTTCCGGTTGTGTGGGGACAAAAAACATGCAGTCTGGGGAGCCGCGGTGAGACAAAGTGTGCTTGTACCAGACACCACCTCCTTGTCTTGAAGTTGATGCTGTCGGTTTCCAGTTTAACCTCAGATCTCCTTATAACTTTCCGCAAAGACCTATTTGTGAAGGCTCTTTTGGGCACTTATAAGGCTCATTTATTTCCCTGGTCTGTGTTGAGTTTGTATTTTTCATTGTCTGCTGACTCTATTTCCTGGGCTCCCTTTCCCGAAAGAGACCATTCTTACTGTTGGCCGGTGAAGGAGACACTCTTAGTCCACAGTGGAAAGTGTAGAAATCGAAACAAAAGACCTCACTCAAGGGCTTTGAGGAAATGTGGTGGCGGAGTTGGTTTTAATAATAGGGAGCGGCTGGGCCCCATCGTTCCCGTGAACGGGCTTGAAAGACTGCCGCTGTTCTCAGCGGTCACTGCACAGACTGCTGTGCTGGGTGGGCTTGAGAAGAGGACCCCAGGGTCTCTCCGTAAGGTACGGGCGCTATGGAGACGGGTGGCTGCAGGGAGGGATGGTCCCTCCCCCAGGGCTGCTGGAACATATGGGCACGTTCTTAGTGACTACAGCTGCCTGGGAGCTGTGCTTAACAATGCTTCTGAGGAGGTTCAATCTTCTCATTTGTTTTTGAAAAGAGAAGGGAGCCCTCGCTGTCCTCACAGTGAGTCTGGCTGGCAAGCCGAGGGAGGTGGGAAGTTGGAGGGATTTAGGCAAGCAGGATTTTCTCCCAGGCCGCCCAGCATGTGGACACACAGATCAATTTCTTATCCTGCGTTCAGCTGGACACTGGGTTAGAGACTGTGCTGATCGAGATGCCCCCTCCTGTTTCATATCATATAATGCATTCACTTAGCCACTGAGCCTAAATTACGGTTTGCTTTCTTTATGTCTCCCCCCCACCCCCCAAAATGGTAAGAACTCGTATAAGGATGAAGTTAGTTTATCCGTGCTAATGCTTTGATTTTTCTTTTCTCTTTCTCTTTGCCACAGTAGGTAACCAGTTAGGGGCCTTGGTACATCAAAGGTAAGCAGTGGGTTATGTTTTATTATTTATTGATCATTTCTAATTGTTTATTGATCCACCATCTGTACTAGAGTGTTACAAAGTCAGAGGTTGAGAGTGTGGAAAACCATGGGCTTTATTCCTATAAGACTCAAGTTTTTTTGCCAGTCCTTGCCCAGGCAGTAGGTAGGAGCTCGGCATTAAAACCAGCCATTCATTTCCTACATGTAAACTTAAAAGAGTCTGGGAAAGTTGGAGTTGCGCCTTCTCCCAACCTACATTTAATTTTAAAGGAGACACTACGAAATCGCCCCTCCTGGTTTTGTGACTTTCCAGTTAGTGTCTTGTGAACTCTTAGTTCTTCATTGGTGGAAAGTGAAGCAGCCCAGCAGTATCTGCGTTGTTATCCTTTTCCAAGGCATTAGGCACACAGGGCCATGGCTGGGAGGCCAGCAGCCAGGGTCCCACCCCCCACCCCCACTGTTGTGATCAGGTCATGCCCAAGAACCCTGGGGAAGTCTCCGATGGAGTCTATCCTTGTCTCCGTCCTCCCTGGCAGCCTGGTGTGAAGCATTGGAGATTTAAGGAGCTAGAAAGACCTCTGCGTTTTAGAAACTCTGTAACACCGGGAATGTACGATCACGGTGTTGTTCTTCGAAAGGGATGCAGGCGGCTCTTTGTGGCAGCGCTCTGTCCGTGGTGGATGGGGTCTGGGTACTATAGCGGGTGGCGCTCGGCTCTCCTGTCCTTGGTGTTCTGCGTTCCAGGGGAGGGTGTCTGGGCACCGCCAGTATTCATTCGCCCAAGGTGGTGGCGATGGTTTTCTTGTGCTTTCTCTTCTTTTTTTGGCAGGGGGACCGCTGAATGAATTAAAACAATTTGAACTTGAGGTTATTGTAACTATCAACCTAAGGCTATAATTAGTTGGGATTTGCCTTTCCAAAATGCTTAGACTTTGTGCTTTAGATGAGTTTTAGCCCTACATCTACGTGTGCCCTCGTCTTCCGTGAAGCCCAAACCACTCATCTGGGTAGTTTCTGCCTCAAAGGGAGCCTGATAAAATTGTTCCCAAGGCCTGGGAGCTAGCCGGGCCCGTTCTAGTGAAGTCCTTAGTCATATTTTGTGCCAGTTGGCAGCTTGGCCTCCAAGAGGCGTGAGCAGCCACCTCACGGAGCACCCCCATCCCAGAGTATTGTTTCCTTCCAGCAGTAGAAGGTGCCATCCCTTGGGGACCCAGTGTCTGATAGACTGTCTGAGACAGGGCGGGGGCGCCTGTGACTGATCAGGGCACGTGGCGCTCCGTGACTTAGAGGGAGCGTGGGTATCTCACGGGTGAGCAAGAATCCCGCCACATCCATGAGCCAGAGGATGTGAACGGCACTGGGAGAGTGTGTGCTCCATCAAAATGATACTGCGGCAAGTGCCAGTCATGCTATTGCATTTCTTCCGACTGCTGCGCTTTCCTTAAAACATGAACTTTATTCAACCCTTTCCGTGATGGGTAAAAATCCATCTGTGAGAGATGTTTAAAATGCCTGCTTTTCTCTTTCCTTCTTCTTCTTCTTCTTTTTTTTAAACTACGTGCATTTAGCTTCCTCCCAAGCTAAATGTTTAGATTTAATTGCTTTCTGGAGTGTTGGGCAAATTGCATATTGTCCACAATACACTGTGTGGGAGATTTGAAGGTTTGTTTGAAAGAGTCAGTACAGTGGTTGTTTAAAACAAGCTGCAGCAGCTGCACACAGTGGATGGGCTAGCATTTACAGGAGTACTTGCAGCGTAAGCGAGGTGATTACTGTCCTGGTCAACACTGATTAGGCCCCCACTGGTTAGTGGTTCCATTTGGAGTGTCTCACCTTTCAAAGATAGACAAATTTGAAGGAGTCCAGAAAGATAGGGAAACAGGGAGTTGTGAAGAGAAGTTGAATCTCTTCATCTGGTAGAGAGAGCACCTTAATACAAAGCTAGACTCTGCCCAAGAGAGTCTTTGAAGGGCCCTGGCTTTGAAGGTCCATTCATTAGAGTGGGCCTAACACTGTGGTATAAGGAGCCCTGGCAGCATAATGGGTTACAAGCTGGGCTGCCAACCAAAAAGCTAGCGGTTCAAAACCACCAGCCGCTCCTTAGGAGAAAGAAAAAGCTGTCTGCTTCCCCTAAAGATTTTGTCTCAGAGACACACCTGGGGAAGTTTTACCTTGTCCTGAAGGGTCGCTATGAGTCAGATTCAACTTCAACTTGATGGCAGTGAGGTTCGGTTTCTTTTCGGCTTAACACCCTGGTGGTGCTGTCGGCTAAACATTGACCTGCTAACCAAAGGTTCAAATCCAAAAGGCACCCCGTGTGAGAAAGATAGAAAGGTTTACAGCCTGAGAGACCCTAGATAGGGTCACTATGACTCGAGCCAGAACCTAGCTGATGAGTTTGGCTCTGGAACAAGGTCTAAAGTAAGCAGTGTTCACATTGGCTGTATGGAAAAAGGATTGCCATTAGAGTGGACCATGTAAGGACAAGCTAGAGGACGTAGAAGAGTTAGATCTTTCCAAACCTGATTAGCCAAAGGATTCACTACCTGACACTCTCTTCTAGATGAGCCAAGTTGGCATTGGCTTTAAGCCTTTAGCTTCCAGCATTATTAAGTGGGGAATGTGGGAACCTAAAACGGCTGTAAATTTATCTCCCTCCCCCCTCCCCAATATTCTCTGTTTTTAGGGCAGTAATAACAGAAGAATTCAAAGTGCCTGATAAGATGGTTGGATTTAGTAAGTATCCACATTATCTGTTTCCTCCTTTGTGGTCATCTCATCGAAGTGTCACCTGGGGTCGAATGCTTTTCCACCTGTTCCCAAGAGCCCCAAAGCTCTGAGCTGCCAGCACGCTGAGGGAGAGCCTGGACTCTGGGCCCACCCCTGCTCTCCATTTTAGCCAGAGGACCTTACGGTGCTGCTGTGTCTTGCATAAAATTTCTTTCACTCTAAGACCCAAAGAGTTAAGATGGGCTCGCTGAGGCCAGTGTGGTTTGTAACGCTGTGAGCCATGTGTAGGCGTGGGGACGGGGCGAGGGTGCACTCTCTGACCTGGTTCCATTTGTTTCAGTAATCGGCAGGGGAGGTGAGCAGATATCACGGATTCAAGCAGAATCTGGTTGCAAAATTCAGATTGCTTCAGGTAAGGGCTTCTTTTTCCATACATCTTGGGTTTGGTCGAAATCTGGATTTTGCGACATTTTCCAGATGTAAAGCCTTTCTTTGCTTGTTGCGTAGCAGTTGAGGGGCTTGGGTAAGTACGTGCAGTTGATGTTTTCCCTACGCGCCCGGGGCTGGATTCCCAGGTGAGAACCAGGCACCCCAGTGCAGGCTCAGGCCCAGAAACGAGGCAGGTGCTCCCACAGTTCCACGACCAGGCACAGCCCTTCCCCAGGCCCCTCTGTTTTCTGCACCAGAATGTTGCACAGGAAGAGTAGGGTCTGCCGAAACCCTGTGGTGGCTTTGGGGGTGTCCACCGGGGACTGCACACAGGCTCCCCTGGAATAGGTCAGCCTTTCCCTTTGTGGGAAGGGGCCAGCTGGAGGGGTTCCGGCTGAGTTAGCACCAACTACACACACATAGGACTTTTCCCAGCTGGGTCTGTTTGGACTAGGCTATATGGAGAGAGAACGGATTAAAGAACAATAATTTCAATGTATTTAAAGTTTTACCACCTAATTTGCATTTCTACCTCTGGTAGAGGAAGGTGTCTAGAGAACGTTTGACTACAGAAGTGGTTTGGCACATAAAAAAGACACTACCGTGTCTTAAAGGCGATAATTCCTATTAGCTATTAAATCCCTGCCCCCCCATTTTTTGGAGGAAGAATTATAAGAGCACCTTTGGGGGTCACATTGTGTGGTGTTGGAACTTGAGGTTCTTCCACTCTTGCAAAATGGTCCAGAGCGAGTTCTGCATAGATGTCACAGATCTCTGGGGCTATCCCTGCCGGAACTGGTAATAACCCTACCGCACACATCAGGAAATTCTGTACCAGTGTGCCTCTGAGCCATTTGCAAACAAAGGAACATTAAACCCGCCCACTTCAAATGGAGAAAGTAACAAGAGCCAGATAAAGTGAGTCAAACAAAGATTAAGTGAGTCAGAAGTGCTGCTAAGGCAGGTTCGTCAGGGCCCACCAACTCCCAAACCTCTGCTGGTTCTCCCTGCCTCCCCGGTTGGCCTTGTTTCTACCTTGAGAGTCCCAGGTGGCGGTCCCAGCTTAAGAGTCCTTCCACAAACGCAAGCAAACGGCCTTTTTCCTGGGAGCCTGGGCCTCTGCGGGCCCGGTTCAGCACCAGCCACCGAGAGGCAGTGTGCCCACAGAGGCCGAGACACCCGGTGGCCTGAGGCCCACCAACACACCTCATCTTCTTGATTCTTCTTATAGAGAGTTCTGGGATTCCAGAGAGGCCCTGTGTACTTACCGGAACCCCAGAAAGTATTGAGTAAGTTTATTTTATTTACTTTCTCCTTTCACTCTTCCTCCCCCTCCCCCCAGCGGGGAGAAGTGGCCGGGCAGCGCTGCTATGAGACGCTGTGGATCTACGCCACAGCCAGGAGCACAGAGGCCGGGCTCACCTTGGAGGAGATGGGAGGTGGCCTCACCTGGGGAGTTTTTGTGTTAACTGAAGCATACAAAGGCTATCGCTTTTTTTTCTTCCCCCAAGCCCTTCCTAATTTTCCACAGCTGTGGTAACATCTACTCAGGGGCGAATTCCCCGCCAGGCAAGGTAAGCAGCAACTTGTGCTTGCTTACTAATCTGCAGCGAACAGCTTTGGCTTGAAAACATGTGGAACTGTTCGCTGCAGATTAGTAAGTGCACACTCACAAGCCTGTGCTCACCTTCATAGCAGCTGCTACTGCGTCTGCTTCAGGAACCAGGTTCCCGAGTGGCCAGCCACCCTACCGGAATCAACTTCCCCGTCTTTCTTGGGAGCCCCTTCTGGAGCTGAGCAGGTTGGATTAGAAAGCTCGCCCTCGGGCTCTGGAAGCCACTCTGTGTCCTGACATGAGGGTTTGTGCCTGGAGCTTGCTCCTTCCCAAATTTGAGAACCAGACTCGGGGCTTCTGCATGCCTCTTGCTTCCCCCAAGTGCCTGGACTTGGGAGGACCCTGCAGCAGCCTTGAGAGTGGCACTGCTTGCCCGCCCCGTCTTGGACCGGAGGCAGGCCTCGCAGGTCTGCGGAGCCCCTGGGCACCAACGTGTACTAACTCAGTCTGCTCGCTTCCTTTTCCAGTCTCCTGAGTGGGATGGAGGGGCTGAGATTATGTCTGGCTCAATTGGTCGGGCTGTTTTATTGTTTCCATTTCACAGGGAGTCCAGTTGAGTTTAAATTCTCTTGTTCTGCTGTAACATTGCAAGCAGTGACCCAGAATAAACATCCCTGGCAGGTGTGCATTACAGGGCAAGCTGGATGGTTTTTGCTAGAGTCGAGGCATTTTTCTTCCAACACAGGTTAATCTAGTACACAAGCAAAATATTAAAAAGCTGCTGTAACTGAGAAGATGCCCGCGGCTGAGTCTGTACACAAAGGCACAAGACTATAAAGGGGAGTTTATAGGACTATAAAGGGCAACATCTTTCTCCTCTTGCCTTTTTTCCCTCTCTCTACTCTAACCACTCCTGCTTCCTGTTCCTGTTGAGGCAACTGGCTGTGGACTCGAGGAGCCCCTGTTCTGGTTACCCCAGTGAGCCGCACAGCCACCCTGCTGAGGGGCTGAGTGCACCCCTATCAAAGGGGAAACTAAAAATAGATTGTGTGTGGTCATGGGAAGAATAAATACAGCAAATAACAGCCAGGGAAGATTCTGGTGCAGAAAAGGAAACTGGCCGGCAGATGATGTTGGCAGGCTGGATCGCACTCTTGCAACATTGCTGCCGGCCACCCCCCAACCCCCCGGAAAATAAATCAGCAACTTACAAGCCAGTTGGAAATCGCATTCCCTCTAAAATACAGGGTCCTGAATTTGCTGGCCCAAAGTAGACCGCTTCCTCCGAACACTGCCACCTCCTTCACCTAGCCCTTTAACCCAAACTGGTGGTCCGGAGCTTAGCCTTCAACATGACAGGGCAGTGTGGTTGGCTGGAGAGAAGACGGGTCAGGTGTCCGAGTTCCAATGATGACTACTAACCCTTGCTTTCTTTCTTCCACTCTCATGCTCTCTCCTGTCCTTACCTAACGAACACGTGTTGAGGGCGAACTCAGTGGGGAGCAGAGGGATCAGCCCTCGGAGGTCTAACAGGTGGGCTGGGCCTCAGGAGCGAACCATCTCATAGCGAATGGCACATGTTTACGGAATGAATCAAACCCTAAGCCCCACTGAAGCACGCTGGCGAGAGTGGGCTATAGCTGGCAGCAGCCTACTCCTCAAGGCCTGGTGGAATGTCGGTATTTCAGTGTGCTTTGCTTTTAAATCCCAGCCTCGTAGTGGTGTGGTGGATGGCAAAGAGACCTCCCAGGTCACGGGGCAGGAGCTGGCGCTGGATGGAGGGCTGCCTTGACTCCTCCGAGTTGTTCCGGTGCAGTGTCCCCGGCGTGGTCCCCAGGGCAGGCTGTTAATGTTGCTTTTCTTGTTGCTCTTTTCCTTCCCAAAGACAAGCCAAACGGCTTCTGGGGCAAATTGTGGACCGCTGTCGGAACGGCCCCGGCTTTCATAATGACATCGATGGCAACAGCACAATCCAAGAGATCCTCATCCCGGCATCTAAAGTGGGGCTGGTCATCGGCAAAGGAGGGGAAACAATAAAGCAGTTGCAGGTATGTGAGCCCGGAACAGCTCAGCAAAATGTCACCCTTCGACAACCCCGTTGAATAGAGCCAAACTGTTCCCTTCGGATTTCTGAGGCTGGAAGTCTGTGGCCACCTACCAAGTGACCCACGGCAGCACCAGGCCTCCTTGACCACAGAGCTGCTGCCCATAGAGGGATCTTCCTCCTCCTCCTCCTCCTCCTCCTCCTCCTCCTCGGGTAGGTTTGAAGGTCTCCTTGTGGTTTGAGAGATTCCAAACTTCCACCTTCCCCAGCGAGCTGATGGTACACCCAGTGGTGCACACCCCCCTCTCAGAACCTCTGCCAAGGGGGTCCCGCATCAGCAGTGAGAGTCGGGCTTCATGCTGGCTACCATTCGGATGCACCTATGAGCCGGGAAGCTATTAGGACTGCTTTGTAGCCATGTGAGTATAGACCATCCAGTGATGGCATCGCAGAGAGAAGCACAGTGTCCTGAGTCAGGTGTCCCTCACTAGCAGTGTAATCTTACATAATTTAACTTCTCTCCGAAAGTTCCTCAGCCTTCACCGTGAGAGAGGGGCCGTGCTACCATTGAGGCTAGACGGATGGGAGTACCAGCCCTCCCACACAGTCTGGCTTTATAACCCTCCCAAAGCACTCAGAGCTAGTGCTACTACCTCCCAAATTACCCAGCTCAGACACTTAGGGCAGAGTTTAACAATGTCCCAGGTGTACCCTGCCATCTAATACATGGGGGTACTACCCCCCGCCCCCCAAAAAAGAAAAACCTGTAAAACCCCGCTGGGTGGAGCTCTCGTGGTACACATTTTCCCCCTGCTAGGTGAGCATCCAACCACGAGTTAGTGCACCCAGTGTCATTGCCTGGGAAGGTTCTCTCTGGTCATAGTAACTTTTTTCCTAAAAGCAGTTTCACTTGAACTTCTTCTTTTGTGATGGCTAATTTAAGAGAACAGCATGCAGCTATTAAATTTTGTTTCCTGCTTGGGAAAAGTGCTGCAGAAACTGTTGTAATGTTGCACACAGTTTACAAGGACAGCGCTATGGGGGAAACTCAAACGGATGAGTGGTTTTCTTGTTTCAAGGGAGGTAAAGTGTCAATTGATGACAAACCTCCTTGTGGATGTCAACTTCCCAGATGAAAATATTGAAAAAATCCATGCACTTGACCAACTATGGGCCATTGAAGAGATGGGAAAGTTATCTGGACTATCTTAAGAGTCAATGCAGCAAATTTTAACAGAAGATTTGGGAATGAAGGGTCGCTGCAAAATTTGTGCCTCAGGTTCTGACTGACCAGGAAAAAGAGCATCGAGTGGAAACGTGCCGTCTTCAAAAGAACATCTCTGAAGCGACCCAGACTTTTTCCCCAAAGTTATTACTGGTGAGGGGACTTGGTGCTATCCTTCCGACCCCAAAACCAAACAGCAGTCAAGCCAGTGGAAGACACCATCGTCACCTCACCCAAAAAACACTCAAGCCCTATCAAAGATCAAGGCAATGCGCATTTGAGTTTGGTTGGGTTTTTATATGAGGGGAGAATGCATTTGAAGTTCATTCCAGCAGCTCAGGCTGTCAATCAAGTTTTCTATTTAGAGGTTCTCAACAGACTGAGTCACAGTGTCCAACAAGAAAGGCCTGATCGGTGGTGGGCAGGAGACGCCTCCTCCCGCAGCCCTCTCAGTGCACCACTTTTTGACAAAAACCAGCATGCCTCTCGCCCCACGCACCTCACTCATCTGCCCGGGCTCCAGTCCACATCTCTTCGTTTCTGCAAATGAAGACACACAAAAGGAGGGGAAGAATGAATGAGGGCGGTGCTGCCAGCCATCTAAACTGATGGGTTTGAAAAAACGTTTCCAAGAATGGAATTGTAGCTTTGACAAATGTATCATAAGATTGTTTTGTAAAACGGAAATTTTACTACATAGGTTGGGGTTGGGGGCGGGGGGGTCCCCCTTGTCTTCCCATAGCTAAACGGCTTTCCGCCAAGAGCAACAGTCTCAGAAGCCCACAGGGGCAGTTCCCCCTATCCTATAGGGTCGCTCTGAGTCGCAGTCGGCTCCGTGGCAGTGAGCTTGGTTTGGAAACAGGCTGAACATGAGAGAGGAGAGAAAAGCTAGGCAGAGCCCTGCTTGCATGCATTCCGTTTACTTTTGCTGCCAAACCAGTTGTCAACCCCGCTCTTGTGTTCAGGGCTTTTCTGATTTTGAAGTCGCCGATACAGGTAACGGCTTGGCCTTCCAGGTCTTCTCCTAAGCTCGTTCCTGGAGCGTGGAAGGCATTGTGGGGTCCTGTCTAGGCTCTTCAAATCTCCCAGAATCCAGATTCTGGTCCACCATTTGTTAGCTCTATACCCTTAGGCAGCTTGCTCTCCGAACCCTGCTTTGGTGAGGGCGTGGCAAGATGGCAGTGCCTCCCCCTCATGGTCGTGCCAGCCTGCTCCTCAGGTTATCTATGCAAGTAGGGAACTTCACTCAGTACCTGGTATTTAACAGACAGGGTGTTCCTATGTAGATACTCTGTAAACCAAAGACAAGTGAGAGGATCATTTGGGATATAGTTTTAATCTTCTTCCTTGGAAGTTCTTGGCCGTGTTGCCTGCCACTGACAAGAGTTGAGCTCTGTTGTCCAGGTCCGGGGGTCAGTGTTCTATGGTGGCTGGAAAGTGGGATTTTTGTGGCCATTACCTGAGCGGGCCCAGTTCCTGGTGCCTTCCTCTGCCCGCTGCTCTGTAACAGTGAAGCTGGTGTCGGTGTGTGTTCCCCTGCAGGAGCGGACCGGTGTGAAAATGGTCATGATCCAGGATGGTCCCCTGCCTACGGGAGCAGACAAGCCTCTCCGCCTCACTGGAGACCCATTTAAAGTCCAGGTAGGAGAGGAAATTGGGATTCCAGCAGCGGGGCAAGGGGAGCCTCGTGCGTTAGCATGCCACTCAAGTGATCAGACAACTCAGTAGTGTTTCTATTTAAGACATCTGTTTCCCAAACCAGCTCCGGTGATCAAACGAATGCAGGAGCCAGGAGCCAAATTCATTGAAATGCAGTCCCGTGTTTAAGACAGGCCGTATTTCAGGTGCTCAGTAGCCAGGTACAGATCGTGGATGGTTCATGAGCAAAGTGCTTCTGTGCTCACTACAGCTCACTTGTGCAGGTTCCGATTTGTTGAGCTGGGGTGCTGGCTCATTTGGACTTGTTGCTTGTTCTGTCTCTCGCCCAGTGGCCCATTTTTATAGGACTTTCTTCTGGGGTTTGAAGGAAGCAGCGGTGCCAGAGCCACGCAAGGCTTGTGTGTGCCTTGTAGTGTGTGTCTGTGTCCTAAGTGTCCTGCGGGAAAAGGAAGCCCTTCTGGCTGGGAGCAAGCAGTAGGGAGCTTAGTTTGAAGTCACCTGCAGTGGTTCCAGCCGTCTGGGTCTCGTTAGCAGGAACGTGAGTGGGCTCTGTCCCCGGTGAGAGATGCATGCACTCTCTACCATGTCTGTGATGACGTGTCTGCCTAGCCATCCTGCCTTCGGAGCAGCTCAGGATGGGGCACCGTGGTGAGCCAGTCTGTCGTTGACAGCTGATCCTCTTTGAGAGCCCTGGGGTTAGGTCTAGTGAAGATTATTGATCAAGGGCAAAATATTTCCCAATTCTCAGCCCTGTCATTAAGTAAACAAATTGATGGGACTGCTACTGTTTGTTTTTGTTTTATCAAGGTACACAGGTAAAATAATGACTTTGAGTCGGACCGAAGAACCGTGATGAGAATTAGTTGTACACTTAGCCCAGTGGACTGATGGACTACAGGAGGATCAGTCTCCACACCCTGCGACAGAAGTAGCTTCTTCCCCAGCTGTCCTGAAAGGAGGCCTGTTAGAAGGCCCTGGTAGATGAGGAGAAAAAGGTGGACCAGAAATCAGAAACCAAAACCCCCAGGTTTAGTGGTCAGATAGCGCCTGTGGAACCCTGAGACAATGGCTCTTAGTCCCTCTTCAGTTCTGGAAATGACTCCTCCCGTGGCTTGATTTTCCAGCCAAACAGTAGACAGACACCAGGGAAATATGCACACCTTAGAATCACCGAGCATTTCAGCCCTAGAGGGAGGGTAACGTTTACCTAAAAGGACAAAGTTCAGAAGGGTTAAAAACAGTGAGGAGTGAACACAGGAAGGAAGAGGTGAGCAGTGTAGCATAGTGGGGATGCAGTCCGTGACATGACCCAAAGGGTTGGTGAAATGTTGAATGGAAAACTAATGGGCTCTATAAACCTTCCCTCAATTCCCAATGTAAATGTTGGAGGGTGGGACATGCAGGGAGCTCCCGTAGAGACCTTTCAGGCCCTTCATGCAAACCAACGTGGTACCTAAGGGTCTGCCTCCCCTCCTGATAGACACAGCTGGCCTTGGAATCCGATGGTGTCAGCCTTCCCTCCCTGTGCTCAGCCCCGCTCCTTGTGGGCTGTAGCGCTGCTCTGCCCTGAAACTGCACGGAGTTGTAGATATGTCCTGCTAGCGTGCTGTGCTGCTGGTCACATTCCGGCCATCACAGTGTGTTTGGCCAACTGTCACTTAAAGAAGGATGGGCCCTTAGCTGTCTGAACAATTGGACAACAAGGACACTGCATGTAAGATTCAGTATATGCATTCCTTGCCACCCGCGTACCGCAGTCTAATAGGTTATAGCAGGTGAATGTTCCATAATTGGATCTTTAAACCCAAATAGCAAGCGTTACTGAAATTTTACCTGGTATCATGCCTGTTCCAGGGTGCTTGTTTTCTTTCTTTCTTTCTCTCTTTTTTTTTTGGTGCTTGTTTTCTTAATGCCTTTTGTTTTATGTTTATGCAGCAAGCTAGAGAAATGGTACTAGAGATCATTCGAGAAAAAGACCAAGCCGACTTTCGGGGCGTTCACAATGACTTCAGCTCCCGAATGGGAGGAGGCAGTATAGAGGTATGCTTTAACAGCGGGGTGACGGGGAAGCAAGCAAGAGAAGCTTGGAAAGGTATAGGTCACACTTAGGTTCACCCTTAACCTAGAGCAAGCTATTTAACTCTTCCACCTGCTTCAAACCCACAAGCCTGCACCACCTCTCAGGGTGGGTTTGAGGACGCACTGGGGCAGTGGCTATAGGGCCCAGGACAGAGTTGACCTCTAGCAAGGGTAGCCCAGGCAGGGAGGGGCCATGCTCACTGGGGTCTCCTGCTGGCCTGTGTTGTGGTGGGATCACACTTGGAAATCGGTTTTGTTGGTGATGTGAAGTGAGATAAAAATCTCACCTGTGTGAGCACTCTAATGAGGTTCCCTTTCTCTGGGCCTAGGTGTCTGTGCCTAGGTTTGCTGTTGGCATTGTAATAGGAAGAAATGGAGAAATGATCAAAAAAATACAGAATGATGCTGGTGTGCGGATTCAGTTCAAGCCAGGTGGGTTTTGGTGGTTTTCAAAGTCCCCTTGCTTTATGGAGGGTCATAAAACGCTGCCCAGTGTGGGTTTGGGTACTGGCCACAGTCACAACAACAGGTCGACTTCTGGCCTTTTTTGAAATCTTGTTTTCTTTCTTTTCTTTTTAAGAAATGTGTATCAGTGTGTAGTTTCCAAGAGATGTAGTCACTCGTTTCCTGTCAGCAAAGCCACACTGGCGGTGGTTCGGCTTGTGATGCTGATAAGAGTATTGATTGCAAATCAACTTGACCTGTTTTCCTGTTAAAGTTGGCCTTTCCTAAACCCCTCCCTCACACCCTATTCTGCAGACGATGGAATTAGTCCAGAAAGAGCCGCACAAGTCATGGGACCTCCAGACCGGTGTCAGCATGCAGCGCATGTCATCAACGAGCTCATCCTGACAGCCCAGGTGGGTCTGGCGTGCAGGTCTGCCTGCAGACGGGCAGAAGTGACTGTCAGGGCTCTGGGGGCTGCACTGGAGAGCAGCTCCCCCCTCACGGTCACACACTGATCAGGTAGGTGTCTGCCTCCAGGTTTATAACCAACACCGTCTTCACACCTGCCTCTCTGCGGCCTTCATCTCTGCCTGGTTCATCACCATCATGCCTTTTTCACTCCCAGATCGACGGTTTTCTTTACACGCTACATTTCTGACCACGTAAGCCAGTGGTTCTCAACCTGTGGGTCGCGACCCCTTTGGGGGCCAAACGACCTTCAAAACAGTAGCAAAATGACAGTATGAAGTAGCAAGGAAACTAATGTTATGGTTGGGGGTGGTCGCCCCCACATGAGGAACTGTATGAAAGGGTCGCAGCATGAGGAAGGTTGAGAACCACTGCTCTAAGCCATTCCGGGAAATAGGCAGCTGGCCAAGTCCCAGAAACCAAGGGCACTTACGTAACGTGACACTCAGCGAGAGGACCGCCCGCCCGTGCGGTGGAGGGGGCGCAGGGCACTCCATCCCTTAAACCGCCCCCAGACGTGGCGCTCTCTGTGTCCTGCCTGGGCGGGCATGAATTTTGTGATGTCAGCCTCTCCTGGTGTGAGCACCCCAAATCCAACCCGCCCCACTGGGGTCACTCGGTGAACCAGGGTGCTGACGGCCCCTCGGGTGCAGGGCTGAGGAGAGACTGGAGCAGTGAGACTGCAGATTGGGAGGCGAAGTTTTGCCTTTGCTCTGTGCCCTTTGACCCCTCTGAGGGCTTTGTACCTGGACAGTGCTCGCTACAGGATCCCCAGAGAGCCGCCAGGCAGTGCTAACGAAAATGACAGCAGATCGAGGGCTTGAATTTTAACTAGAGTTCCAAGAAATGTTAATGATTTGACAAGCCTCGGAAACATAATCTTTCCTAACATCTGTGTAGTTGTTGAGATGTTAAGAACTGTAGAACAATAAAGAATCTGAGACGTCAGGCGCGTGTGTGTGTGTGTGTGTGTGTGTGTGTGTGTGTGTGTGTGTGTGTGTGTGTGTACACGCAT
>NW_022103919.1:5751710-5775186 GCF_000313985.2 Echinops telfairi
CCTGCAATTCCCTCGTGTCTCAGCAAAGCAGGGGCAGGTAAAAAGGTCTCCAGTTGTCTCTCCGGGCTGAGACGCTGTTAACAGTGTCCTCTGTTTCCTAATCAGCACGAGCAGGTTCTGCCAGGGGCTCCTCACTGGGTTGAACTTCGGGGAAGGAACCCCTCAATAGTTCAGAAGGTCTAAATGTGACAGCCCCAGAGTGGACACAAAAGGGCAGACAGAGGCCAGGCTCAGAGCTGCTCCCTCCGCATGAACGGAACCCTCCTCTGAGGCATTAGACTCAGGCTCACTCGGTGCCGCCCGAGCCGTCAGGGGGACTGCGCCAGCCCCCAGACCATGAGCCAAAGAGTCTGACTCAATCCCTTGCCTCCCCTTTTCTGAGCTAACTTTTTGGGGCCCCTTTTGTACACATTTCTGTTTTTTCTTAGCAATAGAACAACATATTGTTCTTTTTTAAAAAAACCTTTAATCTTATTCACTGGTCGGGCAGCAAAGTGTTGTGCCTCTTACACAGCAGCGTCTGATAGGTCGTTCTTTGCAACAGCCTGGTCAGGTGGCAGGGAGCACCAGGAGTCACACACCACTCAACCACGTGTCACTTTGACGTGTGTGCGGCTCGCTAGCATCTGGTGGCCGGCTTCTGCTGACCCTGGCACATCAGAGCCGCCAGAAAGGGTGGCCTCGGCCTCTGGGTGCCTGTCAGTTAGGGTTTGGGATTAGAGCTCAGGGCCAAGGGCGGTTGAGGGTTTATAGCTGGCTACCTGGTTGGGTGGGATGTGTGTGCTGGCTGTGTAGCCACGTGCATCTCTCGGTGCGCATCCTCCGCGGGCCTGGGGTTTGTGTGCCTTCTGCCCGTTATGGCCGTCAAAGTCCGATGTGCGGAGAGGTGCCTGGCTCCCTGGCTCCTGGTGGATGGTTCTGTCACTCACCCTTCTCAAAGAAGAAGAAAGGCGGTGCCAGTCGTGGCAGAAGTCGTCTCAAGAGCCGGGCTTCCTTTGCAGGAGAGAGATGGCTTTGGGGGCCTCGCGGTCGCCAGAGGAAGAGGCCGCGGAGGCCGAGGCGACTGGAGCCTGGGAACCCCTGGTGGCGTGCAGGAGATCACCTACTCCGTGCCGGCAGATAAGTGTGGACTCGTCATCGGCAAAGGTAAGGGGAATGGGGGCCGGGTGGGGGGGTGGGGCTTGGCATTCCCTTCTAGTTCTTTCACCTGGGGGACATAGGTCACATGTACCTCCAGAACCGTGTTCTGCATGGGTCTTTTCTAAGACCTGGATCTGACCTGGTTTGGTTGGTTTTTTTTTACAACAAACGCACACTCTTAGTGCAAGCCGCTGTCTGATGCAGCAGCTCACGTTGTTGAAGAGTTGCCCTGCCCCTAGTGAGGGGCTGCTGAATATTTGCTGATCAGTGAATCCCTAATTCACCCACCTCCCCGTAACCGAGCGGAGCCCCAGGAGCATTTCCTCATGAAGAATCCTCTGAGCAGCGGCTTCTTCCTGTGCCTCGCTGATTGGGGCTCTCGGGTCATGTGAAAGAATCTTTGCCCCTTCGGCACGTGTACCGTGGGGACAGACACTCGGGGAGGGAAAGGAAGCGTGGTAAAAGCCCTCGGTGATGGCCAGTGTCGCTCCTTCCAGTCCTTGGTCCTGGAGAAAGCAGCAAGGGCCAGAGAGCTTCAGCCTGTGACAGCGATGCGTCGAGGCCAGGCTGGTGGGGCTCAGCTTCTCCATGCAGTATCAAAGGCCTCCCCAAAAGACGCCTTGCTGGCTGCGGGTTTTGTTTTGTGTGTGCCTTTGTGATGTGTTTGACAGACAGGCTTCTCCCCAGAACGTCTCACAGTTCTTTGCTCACCAAACATGTCTGCTGTGGGGATAGTGCCCCATGTCTCAGGCAACAGCACCTGCACCAGCGGGAGAGACGCAGTGCTGCCCCGCCTGACCTAAGCTTAAGAAGCCGGCCCGGGCAATGCGCTCCTACCCCTGTGCCCTTTAGCAGATTCTTCACCTCTTGCTCGGGCGGTTGAGAAAGGGGGGTGTGCACGTGTTTATCTGCGCGGGCGGCAGGCGCGGCGGATGGTCCAGATACCGTGAGCTGCTCGGGACTTGTGGCAGCTTGACCACCCTGAGTTGAAATCATTGCATGAGAACCAGGTGGTCTAGGCTCCCTTACCTTTTTTTGTCCCTGGGATTTTTGTTGGGTGGGAGGCTCCCACAGACACTGGCGGAGCCTTGCGGCCGTCACTGGGACCTTCCTTGTGGTGGGTGGAATCTTCATGGTCTCAGAACAGCCCTTCATGGCCGGAATGAGCGCTGAGAGGACAGTGACGGGGGAGAGGGGTGGTGGCTGGGCTGGGTAGCCTGCTGGTGGCAGATGCCAAAGCCCATGGGGAAGTTGGTTGAGTGGGGTGGGGGTGGGACCTCCAGGGATGCACTGTATCTTCCTCTTGGGAAAGGCGCCTGGGTGAGGCTGAAGGGGGGTGGGGGGGCTGTGCCAAGCCAGGCCCTGCTTCCCCTGTCTTCGGGCTTGGCTGTGGCTCTGGCCCACCCAGACGGTCACGGGACCCTCCGCAGGCCCCGGCTGGATTTCCATGATAAACACAGCAATATTGACAGATAGTGTGGCCAGCCCTGCTCTTGTCAGCCAGGCCTTTTAGTGGGCTTGATTAATTGCTTTACGATTTCACGTCCAGCGGGGGGCCACTGGTGGGTCGCTCCTGTTCCCCATCAGGTGAAAGAATGGAGCAGGCTGTTGAATGAGTCTATGGTCAGCCACCATGTGCCAAGCTGGTGACCTCATTTTGAAGGAAGATGAACTTCAATTAACTCCTTCCGGCCCCATGCCGTTCTGTGGGCCTGCCTGCCTCTGTGAGCATGCAGAGACTCGGGCTGCTGGGGAGGGCCTGGGGGCTTGACTGTCTGGCCTGTGTTCTCAGCCGCAGACACACCACCCTGTTAGCTCTCGCTCCACGTCAGTGCCTTGGAGCCGAGTGGCTTCAGAGCAGGCCGGGGGTTGGCTGAGTTCATTTAGTCTTTTAGTCTTTGCTGGTCACTGCCCTCCAGTGACGCTCCCGCCCAGGAAGGAGCCCAGCTCCTCACTGTTCCCTGGCCTCCGAGGCAGTGCAGCAGGACCAGGAGGCAAGGCAGTATTGCACAAGATGTGGCACTGGGGGGGTCTGAAATGTCGGGGCGGGGGGGGGGGCGGTCTGCACTCAAGCAGGAGTGTGGGAGTTTGTGTGGTTTTTTTGTTTGCTCATTTGTTTGGTTTTACACTGACAAGCCTTCCGAACTAAACCTACCCTGAGCCCAGCCAGTGTCCGACAGGACACCCGGTTTCCATCCCCCCAGCTTCCCACAGGAAGGTCTCTGAACCAGGCCCCCTTGCTGCCCTCTTCCTTACCTATGCGCCTGACGGTGCCTCTCACTCAGAGTGGGGGGTGTGGGGGGGGGCGCGCGGTTGGAGAGGTAAGGTTGGACGGTGGACAAACAGTGAAATGGCCAGTCTCAGGTTAAATTTGTGCTGACTGGGGGCCAGAGGGGGCACAGCGAGCCGCCGATGCCCTGCCTTGTCTTGGGGTGTGCAGGGCTCTGTGCTCTCGGGGTTCCTCCTGCCCCTCCCCAGCTGAGCGAGGCTGCGCTGTAAAGTCTGTGAAATTACAAAGGAAGAATCAGACCATTGTTCCTCTTTGGTGGCTCTTTTGTTAGGCAGATTTCATCAAGAGGCTGGGACTCTCACAGGTTTTTCAAAGAGTCCAACTACATTTTCATTAGCCTGTCCAGTCTGACTCTGCTTGTCCCTGCCCCCACCCCGCTCCCAGGCTGGGGCTTGAGAAGTGGCAGGGTGGGATGGTAAGGGCATATTTGGGCCTGGGGGTGGACGGAGGGGGTAAAGCTGAGGTGCGGTGGGGCTGGAGAACCCCATTATACCCTGCAGCAGCCAAGCCAACAAAAAACAATCTTGTGCTACCAGCGTGGAGGGCCTAGGGCAGGGGATGAGCCACCGTAAGCTGGCCTCTACCACCTTGTCCAGATCCCCGACCAGGTGCTAGGGTGGCCTCCTTTTCTCAGGGGCACCAGCCTCCAGGCCTCCACTCTAGGGCCTTTGGCCGGCTGCTGTGAACCCGGGTAGAGCCCAGACAGCCCCTCCCTCCCCAGGCTGGTGCTGGTGTGCAGAGGATGCCAAAGGAGGAGCGCCCTAGAGTGTGTCGCGGATGCCACTTCCCATGCCCTGTGTCTTCCTGCCACAGGCGGTGAGAACATCAAAAGTATAAACCAGCAGTCAGGCGCCCACGTGGAACTGCAGCGGAACCCCCCTCCCAACACGGACCCCAACCTGCGGATATTCACCATCAGGGGCGTCCCTCAGCAGATTGAGGTGGCGAGGCAGCTCATCGATGAGAAAGTTGGGGTACGTACGGGACCTCTCCCCTCATCTGATAGCTGGCTTTTCTTTTGGATGGCCAAGCTGCCAGTTTCCCCCAGAACGCTGCCTCCTGTGCCTTTTCATCTGCGTGGTGCCCCTTTCCCTCGCAGAAGGGACAGGTCGGAGGCCCTGCGGTTGGCTGGGCCAGGCCCAAAAGCCATGCAGGAAGCCTCCTGGTAGAACCCTGCAAGGCTGAGGCTGCGGAGCTGTCCCCAGAGCCGTGTCCCCTCGAGGCTTAGATGAGCCGCAGGGGCAGCGCCACCTCGCCCAGCACTGCCCTAGCCTCCTGGTGGCATTGTGCTTGCAGCCAGGCCCTAAGGCAGCTTTCATGATAAAGCAGGGAAGGAGAGGGAGTGTTGAGGGAGGACTGATTGGCCACTGCTCACCTCAGAGGGCCGGAGAAAGGCAGGAAGAGCCCTGGGCCACTCATGTTGACGGAGAGCCCCGCAGGCTGGCCCTCCCCGCAGGGCGGTGTGGTGCTGATGCTCTCTCCTGGACGAGGAGCTGCCTGGGGAAGGAAGGCTAGTGTGAGTGCCATAGGCTGTCTCGTTGTCACTGGACCCCGTTCCCCAAGAGCTCGGATTTGCCTCGGGGTGTGCCTGACCAGAGGGGAGAGGGCACGGGCCCAGCCAACAGGAAAGGAGACATTTCTCTGTGTCCCTCACAGGGTACCAGCCTGGGAGCCCCGGGAGCCTTTGGACAGAGCCCCTTCAGCCAGCCACCTGCTGCTCCTCATCAGAAGTGAGTCTCGCCGCCGCCGTGACTGGAAGAAGTCACCACCTCCTCCCCTGGCTGCTGCGAGAGCGTGCCATCCCCAAACCAGTCCCTAGGACGGCCCAGCCCCGTCTCATCAGGAGGGACGAGCGCTCCTGGAGGGCAGAGGGTTTCAGCTGGCACCGGGATGGCGGTTTCTTTTGCTCGGGCCTTGTGTTTGTTTTCGTAATGGGCGGTTTCTCCTCTTGCAGCACCTTTCCTCCCAGGGGCTCAGGGTGCTTCCCAAACATTGCTGCTAAAGTGAACGGGAACCCCCATGGCACCCCGGCGAGGTACGTGTCTGCCGGCCCCCTGCGTGTCGTTCCGTGGGTGGACAGACGCCGCCAGAGATGGGGTGGGTGGGGGGGCCCAGGTGAGGAGGAGGAGTGGACAGGACCCAGACTGAAATGATGTAACTCTGTTTTCATCCACAGTGGTCCTCCGGCCTTCCTGACCCAGGGCTGGGGCAGCACCTACCAGACGTGGCAGCAGCCTACACAGCAGGTCCCAAGTAAGTGACCTGAGTGGAGGTGGAGCTTGCACTTCCTGACAGAAAAGCTGAGGCCCGCAGAGGCCTGGGTGAGGGACCGGAAAGGCCCTGGGTCCTTGGCTGATAGGTCTAGGATACCCTCCCCGAGCTGTAGGGAAGTCCCCCCATGGCACCGCTGGGAGCCGCCAGGCGGCGTGAACCTGGGAGAGCCAAGGATGGCTTGAGAGAAGCGGCTCTCCGTTCTTTTCTGTCGTCCCGGCACGCCTGCCTCTCGGCTCTGGGCTCTGGGCTGCTGCCATCGTGCTCTTCACAGAGGGCTGAGCATCCTCAGGATCTGCGTGCAGGCCCGCCGCCGGACAACCCCGCTCTCCCCCAGCATGCTCTGTTCCCCAGGACCTCGCTGCTCGTGCCCCCGCGCTTCTCCCAGCGCCTGCTCAGAGGGGGCTTTTCCTGGCTGCAGCCTGGCTGGACAGGGCCGACCAGTCCACCTGACCCAGCCTTCAAACAGCCCAAACCACTGCCGCCCAGCCTGCTGGTGTTGAGGAACCGCTGTCTGCAGCACTAACTGTTGACGGTTCTCGTGGGCTGTAGGACAAGCACTCAGGCTCACTGCGCCCAGGTCCCCAGGGTCTAACCACTGTCCTTGAGCAGAAGTGCTGTCCTGGGTTCCCCAGTCTGTGCCCAGGCCACAGCTCTTGTAAGGCCCAGGCTGTCTAGGGGCTGAACTTCCAGCCTCGGGCAGCTCCACCCCTTCTCTGGGCTCCAGATTAGCCAGCTGTGAGATGAAGGGTTGGGTTTTGCTCCTAAAGTTCTTCAGGCTCTGATGTCACACGGTTGTTTTTCCCTTGTCACACGCCACCGGTTACTTAAGAGCTGTGCAGGCTTGCAGCCATCGTCGTCGGAGAGACTTCGAGAGCGCCCACTTAGTTTCCGCCGGGACACGGTACCCGGCACGGCTTGCAACGCAGCCCACGCTCACTCTGCTTCCGCCATCGCCTCCTTCCTCCCTCTGCACCTGTCTCCATCCCGCACAGGGAGGGTGCCAATTTAAAGAAGCACCCCAAAGATTGAGGTGGCCAGGGTCCATCACATCTGCCCCAATTGTGCCAGGACAGAGGAAGGCCAGGGAGAAGCCCTGCCCCATCAGGGAGGGACAGGTCCCTTTGTGTTGAGGTCAGCGAGGGGCCGCGCCATCTCCTTCGCACCTCAAGGGGGAGCTGAGCTCTGGTAGTGTGGTTTGCTGGGGGCCCTTGGGTGAGGGGTCTCGGGCAGCTAGGAGTTGGCAGCAGCACAGCAGGGTGAATGAAAGCAGGCTGGGGACAGCTCAGTCGGCATGGGTGGCTGGCCTTTGTGGGCGGTGTTGGACTCGGTTTGTGAGTGAAGTCGTGTGGGGAAGAAAAGTCCTGTTTGCCTGCCCCTCCTTGTCCCTCTCTGTCGGATGGAAGTTTGACTGCCCGTCCCTCACTCCAGGCCCTCCGGCCACAATAGAGGTGAAGGCTTTGCGGGGTGAACATAGGGTGTTTCTCCCCTGTTGCACACCCCCACCACACCCCCCACCCCACACACACACATGTAAGTGTAACAGGTGCCCTCTGGCCCATGTCCCTCCTGGGTCTTCAGTAAATTAGCTCTCAGAGAAAACTTGTTGGATGGCGTCTGCAGTGGCATGTGCTGTTGGTAGAATGCTACAGAAGAAAAGGCAGTGAAGGGCGTCTTGTGGGCCGAAGCAGGTGGACACTCAAACCAGCCCTGACCTCTGCAGACAGCGCTCCTGACTTCTTGTTCTGGTCAAGTCTCTGAACCCTCTCTTAGGCTGCTTGGGGCCCCCACACGGGATGCAAGCCCACCCCACCCCTGATCTGTACCACCCCAAGCCACACACCGTAGAGGATTCACCTGGACGCCTGCAGGAAGAAGCCCTTCCCCTCCTCTTCTCCCTCCCACCACCCGAGAGAGGCTGGGGCCCGTCATGGCTGGCCGTGCTCTCGATCCTGCGTCTTCTTTCATCGCTCCCATTGCCAGCTCCCGGCGGCCTCCAGCAGTTTTGCTTGTCCAGGGAGAGCCCGCAGCCTTGGGACAGAAGCCAGCATGCCGCGGGGTCCAAGCCCTGTTTCCCATTGGAAGGCCTCCCTCTAGACACCGGCAGCCAGGTTGCCCAGCCCCAGCCTCAGCCCCAGCCTGGCAGGGCTCTCCCAGGATCTTGCTGGCAGCCTCCCCCACCCCCGTCACCCTCTGCCTGGGTGGAGACCTTCTTGTGAGTATCGCGACGTCCACTTCTCTGAGGCAGCCGACTGCTCCCTTCTTCCCGGGCCTCAGGGCCTGCTGGGACAGCATGTGGACGGTCGGAGCTGGAGGCAGGCCGAGGCTGTGAGGCAGCCGGGAAGGCCTGACTGCTTTTGTGTTCTTCGCACAGGCCAGCAGAGCCAGCCGCAGAGCAGCCAGCCTGACTACAGTGAGGCCTGGGAAGACTATTACAAAAAACAGAGTGAGTGCCGGGCCTCGCTAACAAGCAGCTCCCCAGAAACAGGCTCACCGCGCTCCTGTAGATTTTCCTTGTCCGTCCTGTTCCCCTCTTTTTTTAACCTTGGAGACCTGATCTCAGGACCTCACTTTGTCTCACTCTCCTCCCTGCCGCCTTCTGTCAGAGAGGCCGAGTGTAGTGCTGACCACCGGGCTGCATATGCACACCCTGGCCGAGCTGGCCCTCTGGGTCTCCCCTCTGCTGCCACCCCCATTAGATCCTCAGACCTAGCAGGTGGGTGGCAGCCAGCTCGCACCGGAGTTCACCCAACTGGTTCCTCTTCCGAGCAGCATCTGCCTGTTGGCCCTGGCCAGGGCTGAGGGCCCCTGGCGTCTGATTGGCTGGTTTGCTGCACTCTGCCCAGACTCTTGGTGGCCGTCTCAGAGCGGTGATGGGGAAGGAGACAGCGGAGGGACAGGCTTGCGGTCGGAGTAGGCGCTGGCTTTGTGGTTTTGCTTCTTTGGTATTTGTTTGATTTTACAAATGAACCCGGTCTTGGAGAAAAGGTGAGGGGGTGGAGCAGGGTGACCCCCGCCGTCTCAAAGGAAAATAACTGAGGGATCATTTAGAATTAGTACTAAATCTTACTCTTTCTATTCCAAACCAAACCCAGCGTGCTCGGAGAGTCTCCAGAGAGATGGCTCGAGGGTTGGAGGTGGAAGGATATTGTTTGCTGGTCAGGATCCCGAGCTGGGTCAGCCAGCCGACAGGAGGGTCCCTGTGGGGGCGGGCCAGATGCTCAGCTTCCCTCCCTCCCAGATCCAGGTTTCAGCCTCGCCGGGGCCTCCCTTTATTTCAGGGTCTCCAGGGTCTCTGGATACCTGGGTGGATGTGCGCTCTCGGCCTGCACCCAGTCAGGCACACACCCAGGCAGGCGAGGAGCCCCCCTTGTTTCTCTGTCGGCGGCAGCACTGGGAGCTGGCGGGGGCAGGCAGGCAGGTGCAGCAGTGTGACCGAGGAGTGGGCCGTTTTCCTGGGGGATCGAGTGGCAGGCACGATGGTGCTTTTGCAGTGCCAAAGAGCCAGTGTCCATGGTCATCTGCCTCACCAGTGCCATTATCTTCCAGGTGCCCAAAACCCTGTGGGAAGGGTCCTGCCAGTCGGACCGGACAGTGTCCTTCGCACCCCGCATTTTCATCCCTGCGTCTGCTAACCGGTGTTTCTTTCTTTCTCGATCAGGTCATGCAGCCGGTGCCGCTCCACAGACCAGCTCCCCACCGGACTACACAATGGCGTGGGCGGAGTATTACCGACAGCAGGTTGCTTTCTACGGGCAGACACTAGGGCAAGCCCAGGCCCACAGCCAGGTCTGTAGCCCATCCCCAACAGCTACTTCCCTGACCACCCCTCACCAGGGGCCCTTCTCTTGGGCCTCAGGGTTATTCTGACCTGAGCTCTGGGTGACGGAGGGAAAGTCCAGGCCCTGGCGCTGCTGCGCTGCTGCAGTCTCCCCGAGAAACAGTCTGGGCCCAAGTTGGGCAGGGAGTGCATTTGGCATGCCCTTGATGGACCCAGGAGACTAAGTAGACGTCTGGGTCTGGTTTTCTGACTGTAAATTAGGAACACCAGACAGGTGACTTGAGTAAGTCAGACACCAGGTGGACTGCGGAGAGAGCACAAGGGTGTGTGGAGACGCACGCGCGCGCACACACACCCACACCCACCCCACCACCACCACCCCTTCCTTGAGACTGTGGTGGCCAGGCTGTCACCTTTGCCCTTAGTCAGCAGCAGCAGGAGAGTGAGTTCACACCCTGTACCTGTTGAGCAGAGCCACGTCTGCAGCGTCCCCACATAAACCAGAAGCTTGCCAGTAGCAGCCAGAAGGAAACAGGCACCTGGTTGGCGGCTTGCAGAGGGCCCTGATGCCGCCCCGTCCAAGGCCTGAGGGGCTGGTTGGGTGTCTGTCACTCAGATGACTGTGCTGGAGACCCATGGGGGCCGGTGGTGCAGACCGCGCCCCTCTCCCCAGCGGTCTCCCCAGAGAACGAGGAGCCCCGGGACCCCATGCTCGTGAGAGATTTTGTCTGGTTGGGATCCCATGACACAAGCCCCGGGGCAAGGTGCTCAGACATCAACGGCGTGTCTGTGTGGGTCAGTGCTTGACATGGAGCCCGAGGGGGAGAGGGTGACCTGTCACCTCCCACCACTGGGCGCCGGAGAGCTGCCCCGCACACTGACTTCTCTCCCTACACTCTGTCCGCAGGAGCAGTAGAGCGCGGGCCTCCTGGCGGCTCCCCCTGAATCATGGTGAAAAGAGAACCTGTTTGTATCAGAGGTTTTTAGATTTGCAAACCTTTTGATGAAGAACCTTTGCTCTGTGAAACACTATATTTAGATTAACAGAATTTTTCTAAAAATCGGGGAAAATTAGTTACTAAAATTGCTGATAATTTTTGTTTTCATCACTTTTGTGGCTACTTCAAATGTGTGTGAGCTCCGGGATTCTTTTTGGCGCAAAACCTGTGCAAACGCAGGCACCAGAACGTACCTCGGAGCGGTGACATTTCAACATGTGGTTTTGTTTTGTTTGGGGTTTTTTGGACGTATCTTTATTTACAGTCTTGGTTTTCGTTTTCTGTTGCAACAGAAAGTGGCTTGGAAGTCTTGGGTGGTATGTAACAAATCCTTTTTAAAAAAATTTTAAACAGTATTTAAATATTCTTAAATGTGTAAATTCATTAAATGTTTTACTTCTAATTTCTTGTATCTTGGCTGTCTGGTTTTATTGCATTTTTAAAAAACTGAACTATTATGTATTGTAATTAATTATGTGAATTGAGACAGATAATTGTATTGCTGTCCAACAGGAATTGGGAGGGGCATTTTATAGGGTTTGTATAATTTCTAGAGTTCGAAAGGCGTAATATAAAAATGTGTTCATGTTTTTAGCATACATTTTTTTCCATGTCTCCATCACCCGTTGCAATTGTGTATCTAAGACCTCCAAGCTTGTTTTAAAAACAAAACAAAAACTTTTCTCTATTATCTCAGAAATATAAGTACTGTTATTTTTAATATTAAAAAGAAATTCGATATAACTTTTAACAAACACTGTGGAACATTAAACCGTATAAAAATGTAGTAACTATTTTTTAATTCCAAGGTGTTTTTTGCTTTTTTCTTTTAAATATTTTCTTAATATTTGTCAAATTAACTAGATGAATAAATAAATCTAGTATTAACCACAGTATGGATTAAATAATTTTGACTTAATAAAAGGGATAATATGATTTTCAATGTTTACTGTAGTGTATCTTGTACAGATAACATGTATTTTTAAAGGAAAAAAAAAAACGGAATTGAAGCTATTTTTTCTTGCATTTTTAATTGACCTGAGGGACATTCCGTTTGAAATGTACTGAAGTTACAGTGTCTGGTTTTCTCTCCTGATTTTCCTTATAATGCTTGAAATGTCTAACTATTAAAAAAAGGCATTTGGACGATGTTCTGCATGATGTTTAAAAAAGTGTTCTTTTTATTTGACTGACAATTTATTTTACACTCGATATAATAAAATCTCCACAGGACCTCTTGTGGGCCAAGTATTTGTAGTCTGCGTACTTTTGCCTACGCTTGTCTTGTTCCTTCCACCGCCCTGAGGTGAAAGGGGAGTGCGTTCTTGCAACACTGAACCCCGAGCCGCGCTGAGTTGGTGCACTACCTGGACCTCTAGCTCCTTCGTTAGGCTGATCTCATTGAATGGTTTTCTATAACTTGACAGTCCGGTTCTGAAGCCCTTACCTGTCACAGCTAAGCATCTCTCAGAGTGGGGTGACGCGGGGAAGTCAGGAGCACGGTTCCTGGCTCACATGCACGGAGCCGCTGCAGATGCAGGAGCACCCTTTTCTGTGGCTCAGTCAGCACAGCGCCCCTCTTCCTTCACATTCCCACCCCCAGCAAGCACACCCAAGAAACGAAGGTCTTGGCCTTGTGCGTTTGCAAAACCGTCTGGGCTGGGTATCGCCGGTTGTCGTCGCACGGTACCCAGCTCCCTTCCAGCGCACCTTGCCCCCCTCCCAGGCCCCCCAGCACTGACTTTGGATATCCTGTCACCCACCGTGCAGGGGCAGCTGGTGGCCCGGAGAGCTGGAGAGGGCCTGTGTTTGGGTTTGTTGTTTTCACTAAAGACGACAAAAGATGTCTTCGCCTATAGGTGTAAGCTCTGGTAGGTCCCGTAATTGCAGGTCTGTGGATTAAGACAGATCAGCCTCCAGCCACCACCTACCCCACAGCCCATCAGCTGAAGCTACTGGCGGGACCACACTGTGTCACTTCCGCTCTCCTTTAGCTGGTAACTCCAACACACCAAGTCGTCGTCATCTCGTAATTTCTGTGCACGGTTCTGCTTCCGCCCTCTTTCGGACCAGCCCCTTGGCTCCCACTTTGTGTGTGTGTGTGTATGTGTGCGTCCCTCCATTCCGGTTCCCTTGTTGAATGCCCTACCGCAAGCTCTAAGAGTGGGGGCGGGGTGGGGGGACAGCATCTGTGGCTCCTTTAGGCCGAGAAAAAGGGGTGTGGGGAGCAGCCCATCTGCAGCCCTGCCTCGGCCTGTTGAGAGCCGGAAGACAAAAAGGAGCGGTGGCATCTTTAACTACACCTCTAGAGAATCAAGTTTGACATTGAGAAATTGAATAGTAAAAGCCACTTGGAAAGAAGGGGGTGGGGAGGGAGCCCAGCAAGAGGAGGGCGGCGTAAACGCTGATGATGGGAGTGGGAATTGGGGAGAGGGCATTACAGAGAAGACTTCCTTCTAATTCATCTTCCAAGCTCTGTGCCAAAACAGCATTTGGCATGGTTCACAGGGAGCGATTGTGTGATAATGAACCCTAAGGTGTCCCTTAATTGAAGACTGAGCATTGCGGTTTGTGCCAAGAGTCGTAAATGGTACCGGCTTGCGGGAGGATGCATTTTCTTAAATGTATCGGTAAGTACAGATTAACGCTGTCCCCAGTGAAATGCCCATACTATAAATTATGGAAATCTCTCTCTCCTTCTGATGCAACCTTTTATTGAGGAGGGGGGGCGGTCCAGGAGGAGGCAGGGGGGCAAGTTTGCAAGCATATGAAATTCGGCCTCATTAAGATGGCGCCCATGGAAGATGGCTTTTCATCAGCAGTCTGGTGTGCTGGAAGCTAAAGTGCTTGAAATGTACCAAGTTCAGCGATTTGCTCCATTAAGAAAGCTGCGTGGTCATCACAGCACGGTCTGTGTGTGGGAGGCGGGCGGGTGGGGCAGTGCCTGCTGTCTCTAATGCTTGCCCTGCTCCCACCCTCTGCCACACATGCACACTTGGCCTCTGCTGAGCCGTGCCCAACCCCACCTTAAGACTTGGGGTCGCAGGAGGGGCCCTCTCTAGTCAAAGTGCCTTGATCGATACCCCTGGGCTCCACAACCAGTAGGAGGTGCTGCTTCCCACTTTCCCCTCAAGTGGTGGCCATCCATGGATGACCGATAGCCCCAGAGGAAGGTTGGCTAGGGCACAATTGGCACGTTGGAAGAGTCTGGTCCAAGAGGGTGTTTGGACACCATAGGGCTTGAGCTTCCAGCTGGCTATGTACAGCACTGCCATTTCCCAAGCCCCACTTGTGGTCCACTGGGGACCAGCTGGGGCTTCTGAAGATGCGCTAATGCAAATGGTCCTGATAGACTGTTAGAGATTAATGGCCAGAAAGTGGCTTGACACTCAATTCCACAGGGCTTCCTGGCCCCCCGGCTCTGTGCCTTGTGTAGGGTAGACAGGGACAGAAGGACAAACCCTCATCAAACTTGAAACGATGGTCATCTTCGTCTGGGGCAGGGGGTCTTTTATAGCATCTACCAAGGGAGTTCAGGCCCTTCCGGACATCTTCCACGGTCTTCACACCCGGGGAGGTGACTGGACTCGGTGGCCCATTTTACCGATGAGAGCTCAGGCAGGCTGAGTGGCTAGCCCCTGTTGGCACAAAGACCTGTGGCCAGTTCTTTCTCTGCCAAGTTCCGTCTCCATCTGTGGCAACCAGGACAGCATGGCCACTGCCCACAGAGAGGTCACGGTCCAGTGAAATTGTAGCCACCACCAAGGGAGGCAGTTGACACCATGGAGAAGTGGTCCCGCAGGTTAGTGGTCAGCCCACACCATGGGCCAGGCTCTGAATGCTCATTTTCTTCGCTGCCTCAGCTCATCTTCCAAGGTCCCAGAGATCCTCCCAGTCACACCACGGGTAGCTAAGCGGCAGAGCCAGGGCTCCAACATTAATCTGATGACAACACTTGCCCTCTCGGTCTCCCATGGACAGAAATGGGCACCTGAAACCGTACCCCTGTTTTGTTTCTCACCCCACCTAGGACAAGAGTGTATTCTGTTTGTAAGCTCAAATTTGCATTTGAATCCTCTCTCCACCCCTCAGCTGCAGTGTGGCCTGAGGGAAATGCACCTGCTGGGCCCTGGCTTTCTCTCCTACCTTGTGGGAACTTCAGCTCTTACCTGCCCTTGGTGTGCAAGACCTTTGACCCCTCGTGCGTAATGATCACATACGCAATGGCGTTAACCGTGCTAATGGGACCCAGGCCTTCTGAGTGCTCTGGTCGCTTTTCCTATTCCATCATCGTGAAGGATACAGGAAGCCTCAAGAGGAGGTGGAAGGAATAGCCAGTCCTACCAGCCCAAAAAGAAGACAAATGTTCAACCGTCTGGGGGAAGTACATGACCAAGAACTGATGGGATTGAAGGAGGAAACCACCCTGAAGGCATGGATGGAATACAGGCTTCAGGAATGGAGGGAACACCCACTCAGAAGTTTCAACAACCAGATGCAAGGCTAGGGGCACTCTCTCCTCCACGCCAGGAACTTTGGAAAAGAGAAGCCTGGCCAACCAACCGGAAGAGAGCTATAGTTATGCCAGGCCGTAGAAAAGTAACAACAACAGAATGCAAAATTTATCAAGCAATATTATTACTATCATGCACAAGTACAGTTTGGCTGAAGATCATTTTAAATGGTTGCAGCCATGCATGGACTGCCAGAAACTGCCAGAAATTCTAGCCCGATTCGGAAGGAAACATGGAATGAGGCATATCGTTGCTTGATGTCACCGGGATCTTGGAGAATAACAAAAGGAAACTGCGTTTCATGAACTCTGTGAATGTGTCTGGCTGTGGATTCCAACAAATGACAGAAGGCATTCCAAAGAATGGGAATTCCAGAACCTTTAAATGTGCTCTAGTGGGTCCTGCACGTCGGCTACGAGGCAGTCCTTTGAGCAGACCAAGGGACCCTGGCATGGTATCCAGCCAGGAAAGCTGTGTGTGTCCGGGTTGCAGCCTTTCACCACGTTCAGTCAAGCTGCACGCTGAGCGAATGCCTCAAGACGCTGGGCTCCAGGAGGAAGAAGGATGCTTCAGGATTGGAGGGAGACTGGTGGACAACCTGCAGCGATACCTGGATGGCACCACCTTGGGGCTAACAGTGAAGAGGACTCGCAGCTCGTACCGCGGACGAAGAGCAAACACCATAGCCTTCAAAATGCATTACACCTCAACCTAAAGCAACCAAAGTCCTCCCAACTGAACCAGGGAACAGCATACGTGGAGGACAGAATGATGCTGGCCAGGACTGCACTGTACTTAGATCCACAACTAATGCCCATGGAAACGGCAGTCAAGAATCAAATGGCGCGTTACACAGGGCCAGTCGGCTGCAAAAGGCCTTTTGCCACCAAGGCAAAGGTGGCGCTTTGAGGACTAAGGCGCACCTGACTCAAGCCATCGTATTTTCAGTGGCCTCCGAAGCAGGTGAGAGCTGGACTGGGAATAAGGAAGACTGAAGGAGAATTGATGTGTTTTGAATGACGGTGCTGGTGAAGAAAACATCTACTGAATCTACCCTCTTGTGGCCGAGCCTCTCGTCTCATGTCCCCGGGAAGCTGTGTCTTGACCACCAAGCAGACTCCACTCTCACTCGCTGTCAAGTTTGCTCCAAGCCTCGGAAATGCATGTAGCAAGCTTCTTCTGGGTTGTAGCTGCTTTTTAAAGAAAGAGAGCGATAAAGACTGGGCGACGACAGGAGTGAGATCACCTGTTGAAGTATATGCTTGAAAGGTGATTTACCAACCTGGCCTCCTCACAGCCAAGGGGAGAGAATGAGCCAGTGACTTGGCTTTTAGTTCCAAGTTCCTTGACTAAGAGATCACTTTGCTCGACCTCAGTCTCTCTTCCTGGGGATGGGATCGCACAAAATTGGTTGCCCAACTGGTTCCGGTGGCTTGGTTCACATTTTAATAAAATGTATTAAATTTACTTGAGCAAAATAGATAAAATATGTGTTCATGCACTGCATTTAACCAATTTTGATTACATTCCAAGCATTTAGAGTAGACTAGAGAAACAAACTCATTGACACATATATATGTACAAGAGAGAATATGGGGACCTAGGAGGAGGACATGCTGAGAAACAATCACTTCACCTTTTTTATCTTTTGGCTTGATAAAGGTTTCTATGGTCTTGTAGCGGTACTTTTCATCATATGCTGCATTTTCATATTAATGTGTTTATTTGCGTACCAATGGTACAACACTATATAATCACTGTGTCTTTATTGGAAGTCTTGGTCATTGTAAGTCCTTCGGGTTTGCTTTCTTGCACACACACAGAAAGACGCACACACACACACACACACGCACGAACTTGAGCATATCATTGCTGGAGCTTTGAAATGACATTTAATCTCCAGTTCACTGTGTAAATAGTTGGCAGCCTAACAATATTGAATGTCTCAATATATTAAAATATCCCTTCGTTTGTTTGACGCTTTGATTTCTCTCATTAATTTGACTGGTTTTCTGTATAGCAGGCTTACACATCTTCCTTTCCACTTATTCCTGAGCTTTTGTGCCGTGCTGTTTCTGAAAATGGTATTTTTAGATTTTTATGTCTTTTGCTAGCTACAGAAGTGGAATTTATTTTTATATACTGACCTTGATTCCAGTAGAGCCCATTGTTGTCAACTCAATTCCAACTCCATAATGACCCTATAGGCCAGCGTAGAACAGTTCCCGTGGGTTTCTGCGATAATAACCGACTCATATCTTCCTCCAGAGAATTAGTTGGCGGGTTCAAAACACCTTTTGGTCAGCAGCTGGACGCCTGCTTGACCACAGCACCAATAAAGAACCCCCTTGATTCCAAGGATCCTACTAAATCCACTGGTTAATTCTAATCATTTGTAGATTCTTTTGGTTTCTCCATATTCACAATCATGTCATTTACAAATAAAGTTGCTTTTATTCTTTCCTCTTCGATCCACACACCATTTGATTCTTTTTATTGCCTACTCCCCTGCTCAAGGCCTCCCCTACAATGGTAACTAGAGCGGTGAGCGTGAGCACCCTTGTCTTGTTTCCCGTCGCGGAGGGAACACTTCCAATAACTCACCATTTATTGTGCTTGATGTAAGTTTGTTTACACACTATTTTCCAGATAAAGGGAGTGCTCTTATATTTCTAATTTACCAAGAATGAGTTTCTATCCTGAAAGCTGTTGAGTTTTTCAAATGCCTTTTCTCTAACCCGGTTGTTAGTGAGGCGCCGTGGAATCCATCTGACTCATGACGACGCTACGTAGAAGAGAAGGAAGCATCGCGTGGTCCGCTCCAGGCTCAACATCTCTGCTGTGTTTGAGACCATTGTTTGCAGATCTTGTGTCAATCCATCTCCTTGAGCGTCTTCCCCTTTTTCATTGACCTTCAATTTTACCAAACATGTGACTGCAAGGTTTGTGGTTCAAACCCAACAGCTGCTCCAAAGAAAGAAAGATGAGGCTGTCTGTTTCTGTAAAGTTTCATTTCAGAAATCCTCTGTAGGTTGCTGAGTCTGGCGTGACGTAACGACGGTGGCTGGGAGGTCCTTCTGCAGGGACAAATCCTTCCTGATAGTCTATCCAGAGAAGTGAGGTGAAGTCTCACCAGCTTCACTTCCCAGGCGCATTCTGCCTATACGGCTGCCAAGACACACTTGTCTATTTTCCCAGGAGTCCACAGCACAGTCACTATTCTTCACAACACCGCAACTTAAGTGCATTGGTTCTTCTCCGGTCTTCCTTATTCGTTGGCCAGCTCTGTGGTGTGCAGCCCAGGCCACTGGAAATACCATGGCTTGAATCAGGGGCATCTTAGTCCTCAGACTGACATCCTGGCCTTTTAGCCAGTGGTTCTCAACCTTCCTAATGTCGCCACCCGCTGAGACAGTTCCTCATGTGGTGGTGACCCCCTCCCCCCCAACCATAACATTATTTTCATTGCTGCTTCATCACTGTCATTTTGCTGCTGTGATGAATTGGGTGACCCCTGTGAAAGGGTCGTTCCACACCCCCCCCAAAGGGTCACGACCCACAGGTTGAGAACCGCTGCTTTTGCAACCCATTTGCACAGCGCAATGCAACGTTTGACTCTTGGCTGCTGCTTCCATGGGCCTAGATTGTGGATCCAAGTAAAATGCGATCCTTGACGACGTCCATGTGTCTGTCCTTCATCCTGCTGCTCTCTACCGGTCCGATTAGGAGCATTTTGTCTTCAATGTGGAATCCATACTGAAGGCTGTGGTCTTTGCTCTTCGTCCGTGTACGAGCTGCAAGTCCTCTTCACTGTTAGCCCCAAGGTGGTGCCATCCAGGTATCGCTGCAGGTTGTTCACCAGTCTCCCTCCGATCCTGAAGCCTCCTTCTTCCTCCTGGAGCCCAGCGTCTTGAGGCGTTCGTTCAGCGTGCAGCTTGACTGAACGTGGTGAAAGGCTGCAACCCGGACACACACAGCTTTCCTGGCTGGATACCATGCCAGGGTCCCTAGTTCTGCTCAAACAGATTGATTTTCACATTTTAAACCAGTCTGACATTCCTAGACTAAACCTCATTTGGTCATAGAGCATTATCTCTCCGTTTTAGATATCCTTGGATTGATTGGCTGATATTTGGGTGAGATTGTTGAGCCTATATTCATGAAACTAATTGGTCTCTAAATTTGTATGCCATATATATACACATTGTGTTAGTCTGGGTAGACTAGAGAAACAAATCCATGGACACACACATGTCTGTAAGAAAGAGATTTATATATAAGAGCAATTGAACATTGAGAAAGCATCCCAACCCAGTCCAAGTCCGTAAGTCTGATACTAGCCTGGATGTCTGATACCAATCTATAAAGTCCTCTTCAGACTCAGGAAACATGCAATGACGCCAAATGTAGAAGATCACAGGCCAGTGGGTAGAAAGTCTTTGGATCCAGTGGCGTTGTAAACATCTCAGCGCTGGCAGGGGTCTCGGCATCAGAGTGGGTCCATGTATCTTGTCAGCTACTCTGTCTCCCAGGGTGTGAGCAGAGAGTCTCCCACCTCCAAGGAGGAAAATCCCAGATTTCCCAGAATTCTCGCAAAGAAGCCTCATTGGCTATGATCTGATTGACAGACTAGACTCCACCCCTTCACTCATAATCCTCTCAAATTGACAGTTATATAACTACCACATGCATACATATATGTGTGTGTATAGATATACACACACACACATATATGTATTTTTTTACCCCCAGCCTGGGACAGCTTTATCTCACACAGACTAGACCCCGAACCCCTAGGGGATGGGCTCTAGCAGCTCGGGCTCCTTCCCATCGGTCCCCACAAAGTGGGCTTCAGCTTCTCAAGGCCTCCTGCTCCCCACCTCCACCCCAATCCCCACCCCCACCCCCACCCCCCTTCATTCTCCTTCCGCGCGTCCGGAGCTGTCCGGGACCTTGGAGAGCTCTAAGTACTGCAGCGGGCTGGCCCTTCTCTGGGCGAGGATCTTGCACTTAATTGCTCGTTCACAACAAGGATGCCAACGGCCTGCTGGGCCACGTTATAGACGCGGCCGGTTTTGCCGTGGTCACGTTTGTGCGGCATCCCCTTCTGAACGGTGCCCATGCACTTATTGTCCACAATGTAACCTTTCTTGTAGATTCACCCATACGTGGTCAGCGGAACCACGCATGCTTCCTGTGGGGCCTGGAGAACGTGGAGCAGGGGGCCCCTCCTCTTGTCCCTTGGTGGCTGTCATTTGGATGGGGGGGTCACTGAATGATGGCGGTTCCGGCCGAAAGGAAGCTGTTGTGCCACACACAACGTATCAACTAGTGCCACTAGCGCCACTCAATTCTGTGCAGGGAGGTCATCGCTGAGCACACGTCCCTCCCGGATGAGGTATACTGTAACTCTGCACTAGTCTTTTTCTTAAACTCAGGACTGGAAACATCTGCTCCGGCAAAAAGCACACCCAACCAAGTTTGTGTCTCGGCGCCCCCGTTCCATGCTCAGTTAGCTGTGGGACAGGTTGTGTTCCCTTGGCCCGTGGTCACTGGGCGGTTAAACCCCGCAATATTGCTTCAGCACCTCTTACATTCAAGAGACTGTGCTCAGTCCAGCGGGGCCGTGCAAAGCCATGTCTCACCCGCAGGAGCGCGCGGTGCCAGGGGGTCGCTGGTCAGTCCCATCCAGGTGGTTCCAACTCAGAGCACCCTGTGTCCATGGCACGGACGCCACCCAGCCCTGTGCCATCTTCCTAACGCTTGTGACCTGTGAGCCCTTGTTGCCACCACTGTCCCATTTCATCTTGGCGAGGGTCTGTCTCCCTTTCTTTCACTGCCCCTCTGCTTTAGCCAGCTCTCTCCTGGTAGCATTGCCAAAGCACGTGAGACGAAGTCCTCCCATCGTTGTTTCCAAGGAGCATTCGGGCTGCACTTCTTCTGAGACAGAATTGTTTGCCAGCGAAATGCATTAACCTGCTGTGTCATAGGACTTGTTGGTGTCTGTCAGTACGTTAGCAATGGAACTTTGAAAGACAGTTCCTCCTATACTTTCCCTTAGAATGTTCTAAGTCAGTGTTACTGAACTGTGTCTTTGATGGGGCTGTCTGGAGAAGCAAAACCGGTGACGCTTGTCTGTGTGTGTGTGTGTGTGTGTGTGTGTGTGTGTGTGTGTGTGTGCGTGTGCACGCGCGCATAGATATAAATAGATGTAGTTTTGATATAGATAAGGAGAGAGGTTAATTGATAGATAGATTGATTGATTGATGGATGGATGGATGGATGGATGGTCTCAAGGAAATGGTTCATGGGTCACAAGCCTGTGGGTCACACGTCAGGCTGGAGCCCCCCCCTCCGCCCGCCCCCCTCCGGCCCCCCGACTCACATAGCTGTGAGGACTGATGAACTCAAGATGGGCAGGCTAGAGGGCAGGCTTCTGGCTGACAGGCTGTGGAGGCTAACATATCCCAAGAGAGGCAGGTTCAAGTCCATGAGCCGGAGGTCAGGTGACAGCAAGCAAGGTGCAGGATCCAAAATTAGTAAACAGCCAGAGAACTTGCCAGAACATCAGTCTGTACTGGATACAGGTGATACCTCCAAAGACACTCTTTTACAACTAATTGGCTGCTCATAGCCGATCTTATCATGAAGGCTAATTACATTATATCAACTCTCATCATCAAGGATGACTACATCTTTACACAAGTGCCAAACTACTGAGAATCATGGGCCAGCCAAGATAGCACACAGCCTTAACTATCACAAACAGTATCTAAGGTAATAAGGTATCGGTTGAAAAACTGTTATGATTGATAACTGCTTGTTTCTGTTTTGTTTTGTTTTTAATCAATTAATGAACAACTTGGATGCTGAGTGAGGTAGTTAGTTTATTGTGACAACCTGGCCAATAAACACATGTGGGGTTAATTGAAGGGCAGAGGGATAAATGGCTCGGTGAGCCTCGCCTTTCTAGTTCTCGGGTCTCTTACTTTGTCATGCTTGGACCAGGGTGCAGCTGCCTTAGCAGTTCCCTGCTTCAGCTGGCAAGGCTCACTTCCTGCAAGACATCCCCAAGGAGAAGCCGCATGGACCTACCCCGATGCAGCCCTGGGTGCTGGAGCAGCTGTGTGGAGACCCCTGCCAGTGCTGAGATGCTTACACATTCACTGACTCGGCTTTCCCCCTGCAGTCGGCATTACTACGTGTGTTTTGTGAGATGGAGGAGGACTTTGGGGATTGGTGTTGGCCATATGGGTTAATTAATGTTGGATTTGTGGGCTTGGGCAGCACTGGGTTGGGATGTTTTTTTGGTGTGCACTTACCCTTAATATAAAACTCTCTCTCATACATACGAGTTTCTGTGGATTTGTTTCTCTAAAGCACACAGACTAACACACTGAGGCTCATGGTAAACCTCAAAACTCCTCTTTTGAATCTGTCATCCACAAAACAGCCTCCTTGTTAGCACTGGTTCTCTGACTTCAGAGCATGGAATGAATGTAAAGATAAACTTATCCATCTCTGACGACTTAAATGCCGATCGTCTGCTTTCTTTTCCTTTTACAGCTTCAATATGATATGCCTAGGTGACGTTTTGTTCTGCTTGTTATTATTGTGGGCGGTGGTTTTGTTTCCGGTGTTTGTCCTACTTGGTATTCCTTCTTAGATCTGTGGTTGGGAAGCTTCTCAGCTATTTGCATTTAAAATATTTATTCTGCTCCATTCTCTGTTTCTGCTCCTTCTGGAATACACCTTTTGAAAATGCCTCACAGTTCTTGAATGTTCTGTGTCCTCTTGTTCTCTTTCTTTGTTTCTCATTGCACTTGAGTTTGGGACATTCCTATTAACCTATCTTCAGGCTTTACCGATCCCCTAGCGCTGACCCGTCTACCGATGAACCCATCAAAGACATTCTTCATGTCTTGTAGTGTTTTTATTTCTAATATTTTCTTTCGATTTTTTTTCTTAGCGCTTCCATCTCTCTCCTTATATTACCCATCTGTTTGTACATGTTATCTGGATTACCTGTTCCAGTGCTTGGTCTATTAATCATATGTGGCTGTTCTTACATGACAGTGAGCTGGCACCAGGTCTGACCAGCCCAATCGTAACAGACAAAACATTGCCTGGTCCCGTGCCATCCTCACAGTGGCAGGGATATACATGCAGGCACTGTATCGTCCTCTCTTGAATTCATTCTCTACACGCGAACCTCGGGCCTTCTCAAGTCCTTCTCGGATCATCCCAACAGCGATGTGGTCTCTGAGTCTGCTTCGGACGCTTGCTTTCCCCTCCAGATTCTCCTTGTTGGGTTTGCCCTTCCCCTTTGACCGGCCTTATCATTGTGCTGCTAAAAGCTGGCCGTAGGGTGTCAGGTCAGAGCCACTGAAGTCCATGTGCCTTTAGTGTGAGAATGTATCAGAGGGGCTTCAAATAGCCCGTGGGAAATGAAATGAAAAGATCATGGAATTTTTTCTTTGGA
>NW_022103919.1:5775286-5777877 GCF_000313985.2 Echinops telfairi
CGCCCCCCACACACACAATATATATGTTCCTCTGACTAGGAGTTGAGCTCTAGTTACCGTTTGCTATGGCTACAGGTTCCAGAAGCTCCACCTTCTTGGAATGTCCTTTTTTCCTGTCCTCTCTCTTGACTGTGGGTTTCCTTAAGGATTCCCCCTTAGAGAGGTTTTGTAGCTAGTTTGCTGGTAAGACACCATCACCGTGGAGCCCTGTGGGTGTGGTGAGGAGGTGTGCGGGGAGGGGGCGCTCCAGACTCTGTCAGGTAAATTCCCTTCTTTCAGGAGGCCTGTGTCCACACGGGGGCTGGGGCTGGGGGGGTGGGGGAGACCTTCACAATCCTTTCTGCAGCTTTCTCCCTACTCCCTTCCCCCGAGGCAGCGCTCCAACTATAAATGCAGTTGAGTATGATTTTTTTTTAACCTTAATTGAGACAGAAAGGCTAGAGGGGACTAGGTCGGGAGGGGATGCTCTTCTCTCAGGATGAATACAGTCCCAGTCGGGTCAAATCTTTTCCCCTGAAGAATGGGCCTTGTCATCGAGAAGGTCCTGGGGTGTGAATCACACTGATTACTCTTCCCCTCCCTGTGCCAGAGCCACGCACACGAGGGGCTCTTTCTGGGATCTTCTCCATGAAAACCTTGTGATTTCTGGAGAGAAGCACCCCCAAACGTGTAGAGAGACCCCCTAAAACTGTGGGCCCCCTGCCCCGAATGTTCCTCCTTTTAGGCTAGTTTTGCCTCCATCAGGGTGTCAAAATGACTGTGTAAGTGTTCTGACTAATATGAAGAAGAATCCATGCATTTGAGTTGCGGTGCCGGCGAGCAATGTTGAGAGAAGCGTGGACGGCCAGAAGCACACCCAGAGCTGCCTTGGAAGGAGAGCCAGCGTGCCCCTTAGAGGCAAGGCTGGCACGACGTTGGACACATGAAGACAGACCAGTCCCTAGAAAAGGACCCTGTGTTAGGTAGAGGGGCAGCAAAAACGAGGAAGACCCTTGGCAAGACGGAGTGACCCGGTGGCTGTAACAATGGGCTCAAGCAGAAGAATATCTGTGAGGATGGAGCAGGACCCGGCAATGTTTTCTTCTACTGTACACGGGGTTGTCATGAATCAGAACCTGTCCGATGGCACCAACCACTACCTACCGGGACAACCAACTTGTGGCTTAGCAGCAGCTGTTCTAGAGAAGGAGATCTCAGCCGGGACTCTCTGGGGGAGCCTTTCTGTCTAGGTCTCCGTGTGGCACTTGGCCACACAACGCTTGCTCTCTGGAAGGTCCAGGGAACGTGCTGGAGTCTGAGTTGGTCCGGCTGTTTCTTGCTGTAAAAGCGGAGTAACAACATCCATGTTCTTTACATAGTGGAACTCAAAACTGGGACTCTAGTGTCTATTTTGCAAATTAGACTCCTTCACCAGATTGGATCCGAAGGAAGAGCTTCACTGTTGGACACTCAGTTGAGAACGTGAAAAGGTCATTCCTTGCTCTTCCAAAAAACCCAAGCCAGACTCGCTGCCATCGAGTTGATGCTGACTCATAGTGACCCTGCAGGACAGGGTCACTCACTGGCCTGGAGATTCCGAGACTCTACCTGTTTACAAGAGTAGAAAGACCTGTCTTTCTCTCTCTTTGTGGTAGAATTACATCCCGGTCTAACCCCTGGACCATTGAACATGGCCTTGCTTGAAAATAGGGTCTTTAAAGACGTTGCGATGATATCAGTTATGAGATCATACAGAAATAGAATGGGCCCTAATATTCTCACAGAGAAGGATCCCAAGAGTCTCCCTCCTCATGTCCAGCCTGCCCAGGAAACCTCAGCAGCTCAAGGATAAAGACCATACGGGTCTTTTTGGACTTCTCAGGGTGAGCACAGTTTCTAGCAAATTCTCAGTAGGCATTAGAGGAATTGATTCACTTACTAAAACTCCAGGGACCAGAAACTGCAATGCTGGGTTGATGTTGCAGGCCACGACTCCTCCTTGCTCCATAGCCCCAAGCTCCCACGTGGCACACACCAGGACCAGAACCAACAGCTCCTGCCATTGAGCCCACTGCAGCTCCTGGCAGCTCTGCATGTCTCGGTGCAAGTGTGTATTCCATTGGGTTTCCAATGGCTGCAATCCTATGGCAGTGGATCACCAGGCCTTTCCTCTGCAGTACTGCTGGGTGTCTTCCAACGGATGAACTTTCAGTGAGCCAAACTCAAACCCCATGGAGTCAATGCCGACTCATGGTGACCAGCCAGGAGCAAATAATTTACATCGCCCAGGAACACAGCTGCGTTGGCCGTGCCATGGCATAGTTGCATAGTTAAGATAAATAAAAGCCACCCCAGGAGCCGCTGTCTGGGTGTACATAGAGCAGGTCTATGCTTGGCGAGTGGAAAATTCTCACCAGACCCTCCAACCAGTCCCGTTCTTTGATGGAGTGGGTGTTGCTTTTACACCTCCTCGGCATCTGAAACACTGGAGACCCTATAAGGACAGGTGCCTTGCACACAGTGAACCAAGCCAGATTGACGGAGGATTGCCACGTTTGGGTACGGGAGTGGTGCTGGCATGAGTCTCTGAGGGACACTGGGCTCAGAGTGCC
>NW_022103919.1:5778465-5779909 GCF_000313985.2 Echinops telfairi
GTGTGTGTGTGTGTGTGTGTGTCCACAAGAGAACATGCTGGTAACCTTCTCCTATGAAGTTAGTTTCTCTTTTAAACCCATTGCTATTCAGCTCACGGAGATTCCAGAGGACAGCGTCCGATTGCCCTGTGGGGTTTCCCAGGTGTAAACTTCAGAGCGACAGAATGCCACATCTTTCACTCCTCTGGAGGGCGGGCGCTGCTGGGTTTGAACCACTGACCCTGTGGTTAGCCTCCAAAAGCATAACTACTCCCCCAGACAAGGTGACAGCCTTAAGAACCCTGCGAGGTCATTCTATCAGCCACACGGGGCTGCAAGGAGTCCGAATCAATCCCACGGCTGCTAGCAACCCTGACTGGCCTGGGGAGTCCCTTGGAGGGGTAAGCCGTTAGTGACCATGTTCGACTGCTACCTGAAAGGTTGAAAGAAAGACCTAGCTGTCTATGTCCAGCCCTTGAAAACCCCACGAAGCCCAGCTCCACTGAGAACAGCTGGGTGTACGTCCTGGGGGTCTTGACTTTGACTAGGTCCTAAAGAGCTTTAATGCCTTGCTGTTGTTGGTTGGCACCATGAAGCTGGTTCCCGTTCCTGGCCACCCCCTGTACAGTGAGTGGGACAAAAGCCAGCCTAGTCCTGCCCCATCGTCCCCACCACTGCTGTGTTTGAGCCCACGGCTGCACACCCTGGGCTCATCGGTCTCCTGGGGGTCTGCTTCTTTTCCACCCAGCACGATGTCCTTCCTCAGAGACTGGTCCCTCCTCGTAATCAGTGCAAAGTGCGGAAGATGAAGTTGCACCATCTCAGTGTTCAGGAGCAGTGTGGGTGGGCTTCTTCCAAGACAGGCAGGCGTGTGTGTTCTTGTGGCCGTCCATGGTGCGCTCAGTGTTCCCACCCACACCCTAATCCAAACGCACAGTCTTCTTCCGCCCAGCATTCCAGTGCATGCAGGGCAATTTGAAAATACCCTGTTTGGGGTCAGGTAGACCTTGGTTCTCAAAGTGACAGGTTGGCTTTTTAACACTTTTAAGAGGCTCTCTGCAGTAGATTTGCCCAATGCAATACACCATCTGTTTTTTTTGGGGGGGGGTGTTCTTATAAATTAGGATGGGAGTTACATTTTGAATCATCAACTTCCTATTCAACAGTCTAAATTCCCAATCCACACTCCACAAAGCTTGTCCTTCTCCCCTTCCTTGATTAATCTTCTCTTCTCCCTCTCAGGGTTTGCTACCGTCTATTACAGCAAAGTGTCAAACTCCCCCACCCCCATCTAATCTGTTCACTTCTCTCTCCTCCTCTGTCCTCCCTCCATCGACAGTCTCCAAAGCCTGTTTCTCTTTGGTATGAATAACACTCTCATTTTTAATATAATTTTTCACTTAGTTTCTGTGTGAGTCTGGGTACTTTAGAGAAACAAATCCACAGAAACACATATGTATATCAA
>NW_022103919.1:5794770-5796510 GCF_000313985.2 Echinops telfairi
CTACTATCAGCTGGCTCTAGGATTTGGTTTAGAACTTAAGCAAAAACCCAAACAAATCCACTAGTCATTTGGGAAGACCACATTGTCACAAACAGCATTGGCACATGTGACCTTGCGCTATACTCAGTCCCCACCCCGGGGACCTAGAGACAGTGGTGCCCACTGGCCTCCCACTCCGGAAAAAGGAAAGGGTGGGGCTGCGCGTGGTATCACCTGTTGTCCCCCTGACCCAGGCCGTCTCTGGCACTGATTTTCTCAGCACGACTGTACCAGCCAGCAAAGGGGTCGATCGGTGCATCTTGATGGCAGGTTAGGTCAACTGCAGACTGCCGTCGATGGTAAGATGTCTCATCTTTGGCACTCGTGGTTGGTAAAGTTGAATCATTAACTGGCTTTCCTTGAGGATGTATGAACATTAGCACATCACGGACGGCACTGTACTTCAGGCTAGATGTTGAGATGTTGTTCTTCAATCAGTAGAAACCACTTCTCTATGGATTTGCTAGACGGTGGTGGCTTGTGTGTTGCTGCACCACCGGGCGCTGTGTATTTCCTACACCAGGAGGTCACTCGTTGCGGGCAGGTTTCAGCACAACTTCCAGGTGAACACACACTAGGAAGGAGAATGTGGCAGTTCACTTCTGAAAACACTGGCCGGTGCAAATCTTAAGAATAACAGTGACACACAGTCTGACGCCGTGCCAGCAGCTGGGCTCCTCACGCTGGAGGCACTTGGAACATACAGTCAATCTGAATGACACAGGTGGAGAAAAGACCTTCATGTGACGGATATGACACAACTCACAACGAGGAGACAGCTGCAGACATACGTTAATTATTGGAATGTGGGATGGACGCGATATGGATAAGGTAAATGGCTAGTCTTCAAAGATGAAACACATACAAGTTTATATTGTAGGCAGGAGTGGGCTGAGAAGGACCGGGGCTGGTTGTGTCTGCCATGAGACAATCATGTGGTCTTACATGAGCCCTGCTGCTGTAGCGCCTTACGAAGTGGGCTGCTCACCTCACGGTCAGCAGTTTGATACCACCAGCCACTCCAGGGGAGAAAGGTGAGGCTTTCTACTCCTGTAAAGAGTTACAGTCTTGGAAGCCCACCGGGGCCGTTCTACTCTGTCCTAGAGAGTCCGAATTGACGGTGAGTTTGGGTTTGGGTTTTTAGGGGCACCATTGCTGGGAATGCCAACCTGAATCCAAGCCCACTGCCCAAGCCCACCACCATCGATTCCGTTCCGACTGACGGTTAGTTCTCCTCCAGGAGTGGATCTGCTCCATAGGGTTTCCAAAGCGCTAAGACTTTGTGGGAGCTGACAGCCTCATCTTTCTCCCTTGACGTGGCCGGTGAGTGAGCTTTCAGTTAGCAATCCAACACTGACTGCACTGAGTCACCCGGGCTCCTCACCCGGGATCTAGAGACAGCTGTTTCATGCAGGAGCAGCACCTCTGCTCTGTGATTCCAAAGGAGCCACTTTGGAGATGTAGAATGTCTTCTCCCATGCATGACTCAGGTTGATGAGATCGCTATTGGCTTCCGACGCTAGGAGATAGGAGCAATGGTGACCTTCGCAGGCCCCGATGACAGGAGCTATGAGTGACCCAGAGTCTGGAGTGTCTAAAAGGTTCTGGGATAAACGCACCAGGTGACTAACTGGGTGTTTGGAGGTGTGTTGTGACCTGACTGATGAAACAGGCCTTCGGAGACATTGGCTTTCCTGATTG
>NW_022103919.1:5797233-5800502 GCF_000313985.2 Echinops telfairi
CTCCCTGGGAGACGGACAACAGAAAAGTGGGTGAAGGGAGACGTCGGACAGGGTAAAATATGACAAAATAATAATTTATAAACTATCAAGGTTTCATGAGGGAGGGGGGAGCGGGGAAGGAGAGGGAAAATGAGGAGCTGATGCCAGGGGCTTAAGTGGAGAGCAAATGTTTTGAGAATGATGCAGGCAATGAATGTACAAATGTGCTTTACACCATTGATGTATATGTATGGAAAGCCGCTTATTGGCTTCTAGAAAGTCTCTGGGGGGGTTGACAGAAAGTGTATGGGTCCCCATGAGCCAGAACTCCTGTGGCCTCTGCAGCACCAGTTAAGAGGCTGGAGGGGACAGTAGTGAAGGACCCCAGCCCTAGACTCAGGCATCCTGGGATGTGACCTGGCTCTGCTCCTGGCTCCTATGTGTGACCATGAAGCAGCAATGAAACTTCTCCCCTCTCTCCTTACAGCCTTGAATGTCACGGTAGGGTGGCAGCATCCATCTCCTTATCAGGAGTCTCTGGAGGACCCCAGGCCTCCCCTGCTTGACCAGCGGAGCCAAGATTCACAGATGCGCATCCGCCTTTGCTCTCTGTGGTGTGAGAGAAGAGATGCCTCCAGCTATCTGCGGCTGGTGCCAGTGGTGTTGGGACTAGTCCACTGGACTACTCCGTGACTCAGTTTCCCCTTCTGGGAACTGGCGGGCTAGTTACAGAAGTTACATCCCTGTGCTGGGGCAGAAATGGAGTACAACGGCCCCTGTGGAGTACATAAACTACCACCTGGCGCCAAATGAACGGCTAGCAGACACTTCTAATAATAATTTATTATACAATCATAACAATATCATTATTGTTCCAACCACTCTTTGTACAACAGGGACGCAGGCTGCTTAGCATTCTCTTCAACCCCTTCAGCCTCAGGTTTTGATTTTAGCTTTGTAGGTAACATTTGGGACATAGCTTTGTGGTTTCTATAATCCCAAATTTTTAAGCATGGCCATGTGTGACAACAAATATATATAGATATATGTTGAGACTTACATAACATGAAGTTAACCATTTTATAGTGAACAATTCAGTGACAATTGCAGTGTGATGCAACCACCAATTGGATCTACTTCCAAAGCACAGCCACCCTTCCAGACCAAAGTCTAACCCCATTAAGCAGTGTCTCATCCCACACCCCGCACTACCTCACCAACCTCTTTGTTTCTTCTCTGTGGACCTATCTATTCTGAATATGCCATATAAATGAAATAATACAATATGCACCCTCTTTTCACTTCTTTCACTGGGCATAACGTTTTGGAGGCTCGAGCAGAGTGGATCCCTCAGTAATATTCCACTCCTTTTGATGGCTGAGTAAGATTCCAGTGTGTGGCTACACTACATTTTCCATGCATCCCTGGAGGGATGTTGCCTGCTGTGAGTACCCCCATGAACATTCCTGTACACGTATCTGGATGAATCTTTGTTTTCTAGTACGCTGGCAATAGACCTAGGATAGCAGCTACAAGTTGGACTGCTAACTGCAAGGTGAGTAGTTCAAACCCACCAGCTACTCTGTGGGAGAAAGACGAGACTTGCTACAGTCTCAGAAACTCACAGGAACAGTTCTACCCTGTCTGATGGGGTCATGATGAGTGGACGTTGACTCCATAGCAGTGAGTTTGAGGGTTTTTTCAATGGTAACTTGGTATTTAAAAATTTGAAGACCCTCCAATCTAGCTTCCCATAAGTTCCCATTTTTAAACTGAGTGAAGTTGCCAATGGTTTCCATTCACCAAGTGTGGTCTTACAGCCCAGGGCCGCTTTGTCTTTCAAGCTGTTCATGTTTTCGGTGAATATTTACACAGCACACTTGGTTCCCATTTGACAGTATCTGCACACCATGTACAGTATCCTTAGTTACATTGGCCACAACATGTCCCCGCAGGCACGTCGGACATTGTCTTCTATCTCCCCCACACCATCCTATCTATCAGAGGCTCTACTATTGGCTCCTGTCCTTGCAAAAGGAAGCTGAGGTTCAGAGACGGGAAGGGGGAACCCAGCTAGGCCCACGTCCTGATGGGCTCAAACAGAACCGTAAGGCGACAGGGCTGGCTGACTTGTCTTGAGGAGGAAGGCAGCCATGGCATCCCGTGATCACTGGCGTGCTCACACCACAGCAAGCCCTCTGCCACCTGGTTGGTTCTGACTCTCCCTGGCTGTCCCTTGCCCACAGCAGGGGCAGCACCATGGGTAAGGGAGAACCTGGAGAAAGGTAGGCAGGGAGAGAGGGATGGGCATGGAAGAGGAAGCCCCTTTCCACTGGCCCCACCCAGCCTCCTCTCTTCTTTCTCCCCCCCATTGTCCCATCTTCTTTCCATTTCTCAGCCGGCTCTCTCAGGCCAGGCTGGCTCCCTGGCACTGTCTCTCTCTCTCTCCCTCTCTCTCTCCCTGGGCTTGCTCCGTCTGGGGGATGGGGTGTTATTGTTTCTGCCCAATCGGATGTTTATTGTCATCAGCATCTTTCCATCCTGGCCTCTTGGCTTCAATCTCCCTTCACCTCTGCCTCCTCCGCTGTCCCCTCTGCCACCAGGCCTCTCACGGAGTACAAGTTGCCCGCAGCTATCTCCTCCTCTCCTCCGGCCTTCTGGCCTGGCGCCCTGGGTGATGGGGGTGTCTGGGAGATGCAAGGGAGCCACCTGCTTTCGCCCTCCAACCTCCAACCAGAGAAGTATCCGAATGCCAGTCACCTGCCAACCGTCGGGGCGACCCGCTGGACGTGGAATCCCGGGGCGCGCCTTTGTGTCTCCCCACTCCCTTGGCCGCTAATTAGATTGGGGGTGGGGGTGGGTGAGATGGGGAACTGTCCCTATTCACCCTGCCAGGGCTGCTGTCTGCCCACTCCGTCCTCCTCGAGCCTATCTCCGAGGCCCGTCTATTGAAACCTCCCACGGCGGCGCCTTTCTCCGGACTTCATCCCCGCCCGCGGCGGCTGCCCGGGACGTCTTTGTGCGCGCTGGCGGGGGCGCCTTGGAGCGCTCAACTGTCCTACGCGAACGGGGCGGGGTGACGAGATGGGACCCACGCTAGCGGGAAATGCCCCTGGGCTGCAGCAGGGACTGGGGCGGGAAAGAGTTTCCCAGAGCCGGGTAGAGGCGTGGAAGGGAGGCTGGAGCGGGGGCAGGAGCACGGCGAAGCGAGCGCGCGCGCCGGCAAGGAGGGCAGCGAGAGGGACCACCGAGAGGCGGAGAGCTGGAAGCGCGACGGCGGTGGCGGCTGG
>NW_022103919.1:5800756-5803298 GCF_000313985.2 Echinops telfairi
TTGGGATCCGGGGGTCGCGGCGGGACGCGCTGGCCTCGGCTCGGCCACATTCTTCGCCTTTTCTTCCCGGGGCTCAGGCCGCCCGATCGATACGCGCGCGGGACCCGCCGGGCCGCTAAGATCTTTTTAATGAGCTCGCGGAGCTTAGGGCGAGCTCGATCTGCCCTCCAGGGTGGCTGTCCCCGCAGCTGCTTCGGGAGGCGGCGGCGCGAGGGGGGCCGGGAGGGAGGACAAATCTCTGCCTCCCAGGGGCAGGGGCCGGGGACTTTCTTCTGAAGTTCAAAAGAAAGACGGGCTTTCACTCGGCCCCCAAAAATGTATTTCTTGGTGGACAATGGGCTCTTCTCTGCGCCTTTGAGGGCGGGAGGGGGCAGGGGCGGGGACCCGTGAGCCTCGGGCCCGCCAGACCCACCGACTCGCAGAGCGAGAACGAGCCCTCCCCTTCCAAAAGTCCCCTCGGTGCCCGCAAGGCCCGGAGCTCGTGCGCGACAATGGCAGTGTCTTGTGCGCCGGGCTGCGGGGCCTAGCCAGACTCGAGCAGTCGCCCCACCCTGGGGTTGGCGGTGCGGCTACAGAACCCTCAGGGTCGAGAGCTAATGTGCCTGAGTGGGGACTGGCTTAGACCGTCGCCCCGTCCCCATCTGCGCTCTGTCTTGCGCGGGGCAACAAGTAGAAATCCGGTGGCCCGGGGACGGCAACAGGGACCTGAGTCCTGGCCACCCTTTCCGATCGCCCTAGCCTTGTGGTCTCCAGGCCAGTTACTCTCAGCCCGTGGGCCTGTCGCTGTCTCCTTTCCAGAATAGTGGTTGGCGGGGCGGGGTGTGTGAACAGAGGCTCGGTGGCAAGGATGACCTCCGAAGATCTGCGGCCAATTGATTTGTTCCGCCCGGAGCTGGGGCCGCGTGAATGGGGGCCCCAGCGGCTGCAGCGGCGGCCACGGCGGGGATAAAGATGTTCTCCCCGCCAGGGGGAGGGGGCTCGGGGCGGGAAGCGGGGCCATTCACTCCTGGCCTGGCCCCTCGGGAAGCTGAGCGGGAGAAAGGGGGCCGGGGCCTATTCAAGCTCTACGAGCCGCCCACAATGGACGGATATACTGGGGGCCTCTCTATTAACGCCCATGAATATTAAAGAGCTCTCGGAGCCTGAGTCTGCGGGCGCCAAGGGGGCCGGCGCCTGCTAGCTAGGGCCGGCCGACCGGCCGGCTGGACAGCGAAAGGGGCAAGGAGAGTACACTCCGCTCCTGGACTCCAGTGCAAAACGCATGGGGATCCACGACGTGCAACTCCCCCCTCTCCATCCCAGTGAGCGAGCGCAGGAACCTTGCTCCCCAATTCCAATGGACTGGAGACTAGGGTGCTTCTTATGAATGTCCTTTCCATGGGGTGTTGCCGGGGTGTGTCTGCCGCCTAGGCCAGAAGGACAAACTTCGAGAATGCAGTGAAGACGCCCGTGGACGCATAAGCTGTTCTAGGCTCCCTTTCTGTTCCACCCAGCAGCCCTATGGCTGCGCATCTGGAATCAGGGAGCCGAGGCCCCACCTTCTAAACACTACGCCCCAGGGTAAAGGGACTATCTTTCCTTAGGGGGAGACTAAACATTGGCGAAATCCGTGGGGCTTTGGGAGCAAGTGGTCTGACCCAAAAAGACAGACAAATCGAGAAGAAATCTCAATTCATAACGTTCAATCCAAATCACTGAACGGGCAGGTAAACTGAGGCCCGGAGAGGCGAAGGGAAGTCCCATAGAGGCACAGCAGTGGTTGCCCCTCCGGCCTCCCGTGGCGCCGAGGTGGGCTCTGGGTTTGGCTGAAAAGCACGCGGCTTCTGGCATCTCGCCCGGATGGAATCTCTTCCTCTCTGTGCCATCCTCCTCCCCAGCGAGCCTCGGGAGCAACCAGGAGTCGAGCGCCGCCGGCTAGGCTGCGGGGCCCGCAGCCATCAGACTGCGTACGTCCCCTCCAGCGCGAGCCCCCAGCCCTGGCGTCAGCCGCTGGCAACTGCGCGGGCGCGGCGGTTCGGGCGCCCACCGCGCCGGCTGTGCTCGCTGCTCCGCAGCGCTGCCCTCTGCTGGTGCCGGGCCCGACGGTCGCGCCTTCAGCCGGGGACAGCGGTCCCGGAGCGTCCGCGAGGCTTCGACAACCTAGTGCCGGCTCTGAATGCTGGCGGCGGCGGCGGCCGCCTGGCTCCGACACCCGGACGCTAGTCCAGGGCTCCGGGAAGCAGCTGCCGGGAACCCGGCGCGCAGGGTCGCGGATGTGTGGCCGCCAGGTGTAAGGCTGGCTTCGCTTTGGAAGGGACTTTTTGCCCAGGCCAGAGGGTTCACTGGTCGGGAAGCCAGGTCTCAGGCCCTTGATTCCAGGCCCCACACTGAAGTAAAGGCCTGGGGACTGAAATCTACCCTGAGCCTCCCATGCCCGCAAGTCCCCCAAACCAGAGCCTCCGGGAAGGGAGTCTCCCGCGGAGGAGGGGCCTAAGGATCCGACAGGTGCCCCATCTCTCTCTCTCTCTTACACACACACACACACACACACACACACACACAC
>NW_022103919.1:5804350-5807270 GCF_000313985.2 Echinops telfairi
CCCACGGGGAGAGGAGGAGGAGTGGGGAGGAAGGGCCGGGAGGGGCCGAGAGGGGAGGAGAAGGTGCGGAGCTGCCCGCGCGCCCCCGCCCCTCGCGTTCCGGCGGCGAAGGCTGCTGGAGCCCGGCTGGGTACAACAAGTCTGTCCTCCGACGTCAGGGGGTCATTAATAACCAATTAGGAGGGTCACTGCGGCTCCTATAAAAGGCACTGAGATTTTGCCAAGGGGGAAAACCGTCCGGGCTGGTGTGCGAGAGGCGAGCGCGCGTCCGTCCCAGAGCCCTGCGCAGCCATCCCTCCGCAGCCAGCCACCCGCCTCCCACCCTCCCGGCACCCCCGCACCCGCCTCCGCCTCCACCCCGGGCTCTCTCGCCCTCCGCACCGCCTCTAGCATCCCCGCGGGCTTCTCCAGCTCTCTGCCTCTCTCCCCGTCGTTCGCTCTCCTCCCAGCCACCCCCTCTCCTCCCGCTCCCTCCCGCCTCGTCCTCCCTCGGCGCCTCTTCCTGCTCCTCCTCGCTCGCAGCCCTCTCCTCTTCACGTCTCGGCTCCCTTCTCGCCCGCCACAGCCCCGCTTCGGCGCGCGCGGCCTGCCGTCCGTCTCCAGGCGCCCGCCAGCCCCGGGCCGCCCATGATGGGCTCCGTGCTCCCGGCTGAGGCCCTGGTGCTCAAGACGGGGCTGAAGGCACCGGGGCTGGCGCTGGCCGAGGTCATCACCTCCGACATCCTGCACAGCTTCCTGTACGGCCGCTGGCGCAACGTCCTGGGCGAGCAGCTCTTCGAGGACAAGAGCCACCACGCCAGTCCCAAGACGGCCTTCACAGCCGAGGTCCTGGCGCAGTCGTTCTCGGGAGGTGAGTCACGCCCTTGGGGCCCACCCGTCACCCCCGCCCCGAGCCCAGGCCCGACCAAAGTCACGACACCAGAGGGAGCAGGGACCTTGGGGCTCTTGGCCTCCCGCCCTGACGCACCCTGCGCCTCAGTTTCCCCGCGACGGAACCTGGATGTCAACAGTCCAGGCCGGCCACGCCGTGCCCCCCACCCCCCACCCACTGCACTCCGCGAGGCTGGAAGAAGGGAGCCGCGCGGGTCCAGGTCGCCTGGCTACTCCGGGCCCGAGTCCCCCTCTGCCCGCCCCTCCCCCGCTTTAGAGCCGGCGGGTTCCAGGCAGTTAAAGCCTTACTAGGCGTGTAATAGCAGTTGACTCAAAAAGAAGGGGGTTTTAAATTCATTTAGTTAACTTGGGCTTGACCCGCGAAAGTTCCCACTTAAACCAAGAACTTTAAAAGGCAGCGGGGGCTGCGGAGGGGGGGGCGGAGGGCGGGCGGGCAGCCCGGGAAGAAAAAGCCGAGCAGAGAGCGAGCGAGCGAGAGAAAGAGAGAGCGAGAAAAGTTTCTTTTCTTTAAGACGTCTCAAGTTCTTATTCCTCATTCATCAAGCCGCAAACAATATCTTTCCCCAGCGCCGGCATCTCTGCGCGTCGCCCTCTCTTCCTCCTTCACGATTTCTGTTCCTCTCCTAATTTACCGTGAAGACTAATTCCACTTCCATTCACGCTATGTCAACCATCTAATCCCCCCTTTTTGTAAGGGGAATTCCTCGGCCCCTTTTAAACAAGTCCCCTCCGCAGTGGGCTACAATTTACTGCTACAGCATTCTTCCAGGGCTAATGAATTTAGAATTAGCAATTTCTTTCGAATGGAGCGAATGAATGCGATCACTTTAACAGCGTGACAAATTGCCGGCCGCGCCGCAATGGACACCGTTTAACCCCCTCTTTCAGCCGGCCCGCTCGCCGGGTATTTTCCCAGGTAGCTTAGAAGGAAACCTTGTAACACAAGAAGGCCGCCTCTGTGGGCCTCGCCGCTTCCACCCTCGCTGCTGAGGCTGGGCGGGGGTCCCGGGGGCGAGGGGGTGGGGGGCGCCTGGGCTCTTCTTCGCCCAGAGAGGCCACTGCAGGGCTCGCCCGGCCGGACACCGCCCTATATGGCACCGGGGAGCCGAGGCTCAGTGATCCCGGCGGAGACCAAGCCCCGAGCCCCGCGGCTGCAGTGCCCGCACTGCGGGGGAAGGCCGGGCGAGTCCTTGCTGCACAGAGGAACCTCACCTGAGAGCGCAGCCCACGCCCAGAGGTCCTGGAAACCTGGCTCCATTAGAGGTCTCGGCGCAGAGGCGAACTCTGGCACTCCGGGGGTCCCCCCAGCGAGCTCGCAACCGGGCCTTCAGCGCATCACCTCCCCCACTCCCACCCCCACCCCCGCAGGTCTCAGCCCCAGGTCTGTTCCTGGCGCTGCCAACCCACCCCGAACTAGCCGGGCCTCCCGGAACCAGAAAGAAACCAGAGCCTCTGACCGCATCCCGGGTCCCCAGCCAGCGGCCTGTGCCCGCCGGGATTCGGGAGGCGCAGTGGACGCCTAGGGACCGCGGGCAGTACCCGGGGTTGGCCGTCTTCACCTCCGCCTAGAAGTTTCTCCATTTATACAACGACGCATTCGACCGACTCGGCTCCTTTTAAACTTTTTAGCTTCTGGGTCTGGACGCGCGCCTAGAGATTGAGTCTAGAAACAAAACATCTAGAAACGAGTCCCAACTCCCCACCTAGATTTGGAGAGCGCAAAGGGTCTACGAGGCACAAACGCCCCGGCGCTGCCTCCGCTGCCCACGCGCCACACAGAGCGGAGGACCCATTTAGGGTTGGCAGGGTAGGGCAGGACGGGACAGCACGGCCTGAGCGGGGAAGTCTCGCCCCTTGCTAGCCTCGGTTTCTGACTGCGTCTCTTGCCTCCGCGGCCCCAGAGGTGCAGAAGCTGTCCAGCCTGGTGCTGCCGGCCGAGGTGATCATAGCGCAAAGTTCCATCCCGGGCGAAGGCCTGGGCATCTTCTCCAAGACCTGGATCAAGGCGGGCACCGAGATGGGCCCTTTC
>NW_022103919.1:5807370-5818144 GCF_000313985.2 Echinops telfairi
AGAACAACAATCTCATGTGGGAGGTACGTGCCCGCTGGGGGAGAGGGCCGTGCGAACCAGCCGCCGCAAACAGGGCCACCGGCCACCGCTGGGACACGTAGATTTCGGCCGGCCACGTAGATTTCCCCGGGAGCCGGAGCGGCAGGCGCTACCGGTGGGAGGCCGGACACTCAGGCTCTGTATCACCGCCCAAGCCCTGGAGTTCACCCCACATAGAGGCTCCCCCCTCCCCCAAACCTGGTGCTTTGGGATAACGTTACCCCATGCCACTTAAACCTAACACAAATCTGGGCCTGGACAATAGTCCTGTTCAGAAAAATCTGGCCGCCTTCCTTCAGCAGGACGACTGTTGGCTCCACTTCACAGTCAGGCACGCTGAGACTCTGAAAGGCAGGTTTCCCTGCTGTGAGCTGGCACCCCCTGGCACCCAGCAGCCCGCATTCATCCATGCCTCCCCTGGACTCTCCCTAATTGGATCCCATCTCCTTATTCTCCATAGCCCCCTCCCCTGCTTAGAGTCTCCCATCAGAGTCCCCACCTGGTTGACCCCCCAGGTGAGGTCCAGGAAAGGAACCTTGCAGCTGGTTAGGGGAGCAGGAGAATAGAAACAGGGCCAGACAGCCCAGAGGCTTCTTTCTCTTCCGTAGGAAGTCTGGGGCCAGTGGTTGCCTTCTCTTGGCTGTTCTTGGGTCAGGAAGTTGGGGTGTGGTGTTGCCTCTGCATGCCCCTGGCAGCTCCGACAAAAGGGGTGATGGTTGGGCCAGGAGAAGACTGGGCCTGTTTCCTTTGCCACGTTCTCAGGTGCCCTCTGAGGTTCTAGCCAGTTCTCCCCCTGCTCTGATTCTGGAAACTTACCCCCCTGGGGTGGGGGTAGTGTGGAGAAGTAGCTGGAGGCCACTTAATCTGGCCAGGGGTCCTTTGGAGGCCCATTTCTGTATTGGGGAGGACACCGCCCCAGAAATACATCATGGTCAGCTTGTGGGGCTCTCCGGACAGGATGGATTCAGACAAGTACCCTCTCCTCTGTGAGTCCCCTCCCCCAGCTAGTAAACAGAGTGGATACTAGTTGTATTCACTTCCTGGGGTTGTTTTGAGGCTGGAGAGAGGGTGAGTAAGGATGCACCCTGCATGGGGCTGGGCCTGGACCATGGGCAGCGCATGTGGACCCAGCCCTGCCTCACCTGGTCCCCATTCTACCTGCACCCAGGTGTTCAATGAGGACGGCACGGTGCGCTACTTCATTGATGCCAGCCAGGAGGACCACCGAAGCTGGATGACTTACATCAAGTGTGCCCGCAATGAACAGGAACAGAACCTGGAGGTGGTCCAGATCGGCACTAGCATCTTCTACAAGGCCATCGAGGTGAGTGCCTGGCGCCTTCAGGTGGGGACTGTGTGTGTGTGTGTCCACATGTGGATATAGAAATGAGAAATCCAAAGGCCTTGATTCTGTGGGCCCTGCCCACACTGGCCTCAGGGCTTCCTAGACTCCGGCCCCTGGAGGAAGCTCCCGGTTGGTGATCGGAAAGGATGTAATTTTTGCTATTACGAGAGTGTGAGTCACGGGCCTCAATGATGAGGTCCCTGAATATCTGCCGAGGGTGATACAAGTTTCAAAGGTCACAGAGCACCGGAGGCTGGGGTGCAGGAAGGCAACCCAGGGAGTGCATTTGGGTGGATGGGGTTGGGGTTGGGGGAGAGAGAGAGAACATTCTCCCTTCTGCACCCATGACATTGAGGTAACGACATGGTCACAATCTTCCTTCCCTGTGCCAAATGTCTTCTAATAGGATAACTAATCTGATAGTTTAGGAGAGGGAGAGACAGACAGAGAGACACACACAGATAGATAGAGCTCTGCAGAGAACTTGGCGGTGATCTGCTGTTTACAGACAGGGCAACTGGGTCTCACTTAGCAGCTGGACGACTGACGGGCTTTTCCAGAGCACCCAGGAGAGGCTTAGTGCTCACATCTGTGAGCCTCCTCAGTGAGAGAAAGGCTGAGGGCCGGCCCCTTCCTACTGAGAAGTGGACCTGAGCATTCAGACAAACCCGGCTTCAACGATGGGCAGAGGCAAGGTGGGATGGAGAAGGGGGAAATGCCGGGGCAGAGGCAAAAAAAGTAGGTGCCTGACGACCAGTTGCCCTGACCTCTCCAGTTGGGGAATTGTGTTGGGAGGTCTGCTCCCACCACTCCCTCTGGTCCTTGGGCTGTCCACACAGAAGGGCCCTGCTCCATGCAGTGAGCCTGCGGGAGCTGTGAGGTGGCCTAGAGGAGCGCCCGCAGGGCCCGAGGAGGGATTTCCTTCATCCGTGGCCTTTTCTCCCCGGAATGCAGAGTCTCGGGCTCTTTCTATGGCACCACAGAGCCTAGGGCGGAGGCTCACCCTGCCCCTGGACTTAGGTTTATTCCTGAACGACCAGACCACAGGGAATGTCCCTAGGATGGTGGTGGATAGGGCTTTGTCTGAGCCCTGGTGCGGCCGGGGAGCAGGGGGGCAGTCTCGCGTGGTACTGGGGGGCAGGCAGGAACGGAGGGTAAGGAAAAGGCAAGGGAGCCGAGAAGCGAGATGCGAGACAGTGTGAAGCTAGGAATGAGTGTGACCCCGGCCCAGGGCAAGGATGGCTTCTGTGGCCAGCTGACCAGGCCACCACTCTAGGGCATCAAGGGTTCATCACCACCAGATAGCTTAGAAATGGCAACAAGTGCACCTGAACCCCGCATCGTAATCCTTATCCCCCACTTCACACACACACACACATTTGAGCAATCCTTCAAGCCATCCTAACACAGATGAGATGGGGGACACATGCTCAGGCCACATACCTCTCGCTCACACACACACACACACACACACACACACACACACACACACACACCGAGGAGATAGACTCAGAATGCCTACATCCTTTTGACAAGAGAGCTCCAACTGGGCAAAGGAGAGTGCTTGGACCTCAGTTCACCGCGCAGGTCACACCAACCAAAAGCCGATGAGGAAGCGATAGACCTTTCTACGGAAGCTCACAGATTATCTCCAAGGAGGGTCTGACTGGGTAAGATTCACAAATGAAAAAAAAAGCTTGCATATTTGATCAGAAATAAAGGTGACAGAAGAAAATCAGTAACAACTCTATGTGAAATATGCGGTGGCATACATATTTCTAGATATGTACATTTATTTCCTGATGTATAAAATATGCATGTGTCTATAACATCACCAATCTGGCTATGAATGCTTTGATAGAATTAGTAGACCTACCCCAAAGGACCACATGCCAATGTTGGCATGTGAGATCAGGCACCACAAACTAGCGCCCTTTTTTCTTGTAATAAACCGAGTTGGACGCATTTTTCTTGGTGGCAGTGTTATCAGATCTACCTGCATCTGCCAGGGTGCTGGAGTTCACATACCAGACAAACTGTGTGTCTAGTGTGTGTGGCCACCCGTGTGGCCAGGCCAAGGCTCAGAGCTCAGGCCACCCATCTGAGCACCACCAGAAGACACCGCTGCTCCCCTAGACAGCTCTCTAGATGGCTGTGGACTAAATCAGCCATTTTCTGTGTGTGTGTGTGTGTGTGTGTGTGTGTGTGTGTGCCTCTGTAAGCGTGTGCATGCACATGAGTATGTATGTATGTGTGTGGGGGGTGAAGCAAGGAGAGGGACTATTCAGTGATCTGTCTTCTTAGACTCGGGACTGTTATTTATATTTCATAACCATCACCTATTACTTGCTAAAAGTTGGGAACCCATCCATTACTGTCCAGGCGATTCTGACTCACGGGGACCCCATAGGACAGAGTGGATTGCCCCCGCAGGGTCTCTGAGACTGTAAATCTCTGTGAGGAACAGATGGGGTTGGAACCGGTGCTCCCGCCTTGCAGTTAGCGGCTTGACCTACCGTGTCACCAGGGCTCCTGAAAAGGGAGAAGGCACATCTTTCTTCCAGAGGCAGCATATTCTATTGATGCACTAAAAGATGTCCACAAATACAAAAGAGCAGCGCTCCCAGAGAGACAAAGGTAATGTCCTTCTGTGGAGATTCTCCAGGCAGGCTCTGCAGCAGGCTGAGTCTATTGAGGCTCGGTCCCAGGTGCTGAAAACGTCCTTTGCAAAGAGTGCTCAGCCCGATGATGGCTGGCACTTAATAAATGGATGCAGAAGGCTGAATGACTAAGAGTCTTTCTGCAGGTGATTGGGGGCTGACTTGAAAGGGGAGCGCACAGGGACCCAGCTCCACCAGGATAAAGGTCTCCCCAGACCTGGTCTGACTTTTAAAAACCAGCGTGAGGAAAGGATCTAGCCAGAACGTATTCAAGCTTTGGATTTCCTAATTGGGAGGAACATTCTGAGAGATGCTCTCTTTTCGGTTCTTGGCAAGTTGCTGGGCCCTGACTGGGGATGTTGGGTTTCTTCTCTCTTGTGTTACCTTCCTTCCTATACTCTCCTCGGACCTGGTGTATCGGTGGGTTACCACTGAGGCTCCCTGGTTATAAATAATAAGCAACATTAATATTGTGGAGCATGTACCGGCTGCCACACACCAGGCTAAGAACCTTGGCTTCTTTTTTTTTAAACAAGAGAACCGCCTCGGCCCCGCTAGGTACTTTCTGTGAGGGTCCCCAAGGGCCTGACGAGGAAACCACGGTGGAAGGAGAGCCATTGTTGAACTGTGATTGGAACGCAGGCCTCTCTGACCCCAGAGCCGGAGCGCTTGAGCACCTCGCCATGTGGCCTCCCTTGCCAATATCTATTTGTTGGAGCTCTATTAATTGCTATGTCAGGACATCTGTGATACAATGGAAATTGATGTCCGCCCAGATGACGCTGAGACCCTTCTAGTCCAGGGTTGCTGTACCACTCAGGGGTGGCCTCTGGGCCCCCAGGGAGCATGTTCCACCGTGTGACATGAATTTATATTAGGAAAACAAACCAGTCTCCCTCCCCCGCTTCATTATCAATGTATAATAAAAACCCAGAAAGCAAGGCGGGACAGAACGGCTGGGCGGATGGGGAAGGCGAAGAAGCAGGAGTTGAGCCCTCGTGGTATGGATGAACCCAAGACTGGCACACTGATGTTCTCCAGAGTGCTGGTGGCATGGATAGTCAGGGGGCAGACCCGGGTCCTTTGGGAACTGCTTGGCTTCTTGTGGGTCCTGAGCACCCCCTGCTCTTGCACAAACAATACTGATGAGCCCTTGGAAAGAGCTCAGCCGGCTGGGCCTGAGTGCAGGCTGTGAAGAAAGAGTGCTTGTGAGGGGACGTGGCCTGGCTGTTGTCAGCATTTAAGCTGGTAGGACTGTGGGAGCCTCCGGATGGTAGTGCCAGGGAGAAAACTTTAGGTCATCCGGGACTTGATCACAAGTGCTGTCTGGATGTGGGGTGTCTGGAGGGAGAGACCAGGAGTCAGGGCGAGAGCCTGTCGGGGCTCTGAAAGGCTGAGGGAGGCTCCTGATCTGGGGACGGTAGTGGTCCCCAGCTCTGTGCAAGCCACCTTCTCTGATGCCGGTTCAAGAGCCCGTGCCTTCTGGCTGCCTGCGGCTAGGCGTGCTCCTCAAGTCCAATAGCTTCTTCTTCACAGATTTTTATTTTGAGAACAAACAAAAACACGTTGTTTTTAACAAAAGTAATGTGCCCTTCTCCTCCTCCTCCTTTTCCTCCTCCTCTCTTCTTCTTCAAAAGTTGGACTTATCCTACAGAAAATGAAAATCCTTCTATCCATCACACTATGGTCCATGAACTTGAAATCGGCATTTTTAAAAAAGGGCTCAGTATGGCAAAGCCTTCTGGGGAAAGATGCACGGGAAACCTGTGACAGCGGCTGGGCAGGCAGAGCAGGGGGAGGGTTACTTCTCCTTAAATGCCCTCTGACATCATTACACCTTTTTGTCCGTGTGCTTGGTCACTGTCTTCGTTTTGGAAATTAGTAAAATGTGTTTTAGTGTGCTAGAAAATTGGCTCATAAATAATGTAGCTCACTCTCATGCTAAAACAGCCACCACGGAAGCTCTTGCCTGAAAAAGAGCCTTCCAATGAGCCACTCTAAACCATAAGAGCCGGGGTGTGGGGTTCCAGATGTTCTTGACTCTGATCCCCATTCGTCATGATTACAATGATTGTGATTCAAAGCATCTCGATGCTTAGCAATCATGGTTACAAGGAAAAGGCCAAAGTTGATGTAGACATTCGACTTAGACCTCCAGTCTGGACGTCAAGGTCAAGGACAACATGCATCTTCAGTTCTGACCCTCACCTCCCATGGCTGGCCTAAGGGGGAGAAGGTTCCTCTCCCAGGGGTAGATAGAGCCTGGAATCCACCTACTGTCCCTAGAGAGTGGCTGGTGTCCTTAGGGCATTTGTGGCTCAGCCTGGGCTTTTGTTAGAAAAGCTCCAGCCAGCCTGTGACCCGTGGGAACTGTCCACCAGCGACCCACTGCCAGCTTCTCTGAGAGGTGGGGGTGTCTAGGTAAGGGGTGCCCTGGAGCAGGGAGAGACCAGAGGTCCAGACTTGAGGTATTCCCCCCAAGTTGTTATTATTATTATTTTATAACAAGTACGGCTGGGTATTAGTTGTATAAAGAGCTTCACGTGGGAGGCCCTGCTGAACCATCAAGTACTCAGAGAGGCAGGAGCCCTGCTACTGTCTTCATTTTACCATTGAGGAAACTGAGGCACAATAATAAGAGGCAGCTTGTCCAAAGCCACAAGAGACTCTGCAAGTGGGGATCCTGAGTGAACCCCGACCTGGCTGACTCCAGCCCCTGAGTCAGAACCCTCTCTGGCGCTATCCCCTGAAGGAGTGTAGTCAGACCACCACGGGGGCTAGAAGAACCCCAGGCATAAAATAGCTGCTTTCTTCTCAGAATTGAAGCCAGAGTTTGGGTCTGTGCTGGAGGTGGCTCACAATCAGTCTTAGAGTTGTGCTCCCTTTGTTAGAGGGGACAAGGTGGGGGGGGGTGTGTGTGTGAAGTGATTTGTGGAGGTCAGTCATGGTCCATCTCGACATCTTGTGCCGATATATAGCTTCCTTCACAATGGATTTCTCTTTCAGAATCTGAGGTCTAGCCTCGACTTTTCTAGGAGGTTCGCAGAAAACTCGCTAGTCTCTGCTCCCTTTCCAGCACGGGCCCCCAGCTCTGCGAGGCTCCCTCCCATTACAGCAGCCAGGACTGTGAGTGACCAGAGTCCCAGGGACATTCCCTGCCGTGTCAGATTCTGCTCTCACTGGGGGCTGAGGAAGGGCACGTGGCTGGTCCACAGTTGAGCTCCCATCCCACCATGCTGCTGGGGTGCCTTCTGCCTGCCCTCCTGCTCTCCACTGATGCCAAGCCTTGCTGTGCTCCCCTCAGGCTGGGGCTCTGGGTGAGCAGGGGGCTGGTGAGGTGCAGGAGGATGGGAGTCACTGAGGGTCTTTTTCAGAACCTCTTCCTTTCTCGCACGCCCTCCTCTCGTGACCTTTCCAGGCTGAGCGAGCGCTCTGTGCAGCTCAGACTACCTTCTTGGCTCCGGCCAGGCTGAGATTCTTGCAGAGGAGGGGAGGTGTGGTGACCAGATAGGCTTCTGAGTGTGTGTGTGTATGTGGGGTGTGTGTGTGTGTGTGTGTCTACAGTCCAGAATGGACTTAAGGGAATGGAAGCTCCTCTCAGGCCGGGAAACAGAATCCCTTGGCATCTTTTGGGCTTCAGATAAGACAGAACCTACCAGAAAAACATGGCTGCCATTTCCTGTGGGTGCCCAGTTCCCTCACACGTAGATCAGAGTGTCCCCAGGGCTGTGCTGAAGTCAGCTCTTCTGGATCCAGGTCTTAGGGTGGCAATGGGGTGTCCCCTCTCTCATTGGCTCTGCCTGGTCTTGGCCTGAAGATTCTCTTCTCAGGATGTGTAACTGACCTTCACTGGAGGCCTGACCGTTCCCCTGAAGAGTGGGGTTGATGGTCGGTCAGACTGCCTTCCCTCTGTGGTCACTTCCTACCCACAGCCTTCGTGTCTGCCCTGAGAACAGCAGAGCCCCTGTCCTGTCACTCAGAGACTTAGGACAAGGGGACACAGATTTTGAGTGCTTTCCCGTATTTCCTGAGGAGGGAGGTATTCATCAACCAGAATGCTCATTTGTTTGTTTTTTTAGCATTTCCTATATGCTAGAAGGAGCCATCATGTGCAGCAGGTTATACAAAGAGCTATGAACCACAAGGTCCATGATTCAAAGCCACCAGCCCCTCCTCAGGAGAAATATGAGGTTGTCTGTTCGCTCCCATAAGGACTGAGAGTCTTGGAGCCCCCAGAGAGCAGCTCTGGGGTCCCTCTGGGGTCCCTATGAGTCAGAATGCCGGTGATGGTAGTGGGCTTGGTGTGGCTGGATGCCTGCATGCAGAACCCTGTGATGGGTAGAAAGGAGCGTGCTCGGTATGGTGCTTTGGATGAGAGAGATTTCCAGAACATTATTAGGCAGGGTGTGTTTCCAAGTGTGCCCCAGAGTGACCCACAGCCTGCAAACAGCCGGTTCAGTCTTACACCCTGAGGGATTGCTGACTCCTGGCTCCTTCAGTAAGATGAGATGCTTTCTAGCCGCCCATCTTCTGCTATTTCCGCAGGGTGCAGGGTGCAGGGCTTTGTTGCTGTTGGCTCGGAGGTTCTGGAGTGGCTCTGGGGGACTAGGGTGGAGGTGAGGAGGCGGCCTGGGCAGGAAGAGGAGGGCCCAGCAGCAGAATGTCTGTCCCAAAGGCCTCTGAGATGATCAGGGGAAATGGGTCCTGAGGAGGCTTTCACAGGAGTCCCGGTGGTGCCAGGCAGTAAGCAGTGGGTCACTCCCCCAAACGTTGCCCTGTGAATTCACCAGCCAATAAGCAAGAGAACGATGGGGCAGTCAGCTTCAGACAGTGTAAGACATGACAAAATAATAATTTATAAATTATCAAGGGTTCGTGAGGGAGGGGGGTCAGGGAGGGAGGGGAAAAATAAGGAGCTGATGCCAAGGAGAAGGAAAATGTTTTGAGAATGATGGTAGCAACACATGTACAGATGTGCTTAACACAATGGATGGATGGATGGAGTGTGATAAGAGTTGTAAGAGTCCCTAATAAAATGATTTTAAAAAGAAAAAAAAAAGATTTATAGCCTTGGAAGTCCTCTGGGGCAGTTCTGTCCCACAGGGTCACTGGGAGTCAGAACCAACCAGGCTGGCAGCAGGTTTAGCTGGCTTGGTGGTTTTCTCAGGGCAGAGGCTGGACTCACATCTCCAAGGCAGGAGTCAGACCCCTGACTCTCACTCCTGGCTGCTGCCTCCCTGATCTCTCCTCTTGCCTTTGTCCCTGCAGATGATCCCTCCGGACCAGGAGCTGCTGGTGTGGTATGGGAACTCCCATAACACCTTCCTGGGGATCCCCGGGGTGCCTGGCCTTGAGGAGGAGCAGAAAAAGAACAAGCATGGTAGGTATTCCTCGCCAGGCCTTGATGACAAAGGGTCATGGAGGCTCTCCGGCTTTGGTGACCCTGCTCCAGCCCCTGGCCGCAGCAAACAGATGGGAACTACTGGTTAGAGGAGGTCGATTCCCCTAGAGCCTGTCATCATGATTCCTGCGTGGCTGAAAAGTCCTGCTTCCTGGCCAGATGGACTGCCCTGGGGGCAGATAGCAGGAGAGGGGGGACACCAGAGAGGTAGCAGGGCCTGGAAGGGTAGGAGGAGCAAGTGACTGGGCAGGAGAAGCTACACTGGCATGCCCGTTCCGCTGTGCAATCTTGGGAATGGCCGTGTACCTCAGGCCATTTCCCAAAGGAAGGAAAGCGGCTGGAAAAGATAACCTCTACATTCCCTTCCAGCTCTGATAACATATACATTTCACTGCAATGCCCCTGGTGCTTGGCACACCTGCTCAATAGAAACCGGATGAAGGGGAGGGGCAAAGGGGGGGAGGGGGCTCTGTCCATCTTAGCTACCATTTGCACAGGTCTGAAAGCTTGCCAAATATTAGTCACACTGCTTCTAGTTATTACATCACAGAGCCTTCACAAAAATTCTTGCGATGCTAGATTCTAGAGAGGATGAACCGGAGGCTCACCATTCCTTGCTGAGCCCTTGGCTGAGGTGCTAATGTTTTGCTAACACGATTTCTGATTCTTACAAATTTCGGCGAGGAATCTGCGGTGCAGTTCTCTGATCTTTAGTTTGCACTCAGTCAACATTTGTGAGATAGGTAGATAGATAGATAGATAGATAGATAGATAGATAGATAGATAGATAGATAGATAGATAGATGATGGATAGATGGATAGAGATATATACACAATTTGAAGGACAGCTATAATAATAGCTTCTCTTTACTGAAGTCCTCTAACACCCAGGCGTTTCCCAGGGATAGGCAAGTCATGTGACCAGCTTCTTACAGAGTAAGCCTTGCTTAGGATCATCTCCTGGAATCGCCTGTTAGGTAGAATTAGCGGCCCGTTTTACAACGGATGAGAACACTGAGGTTCAGTGGTCACCTCTCCGAGGTCAGTTATTTGGTACCAACTCTGACTGCCCCAACCAGAGCCCTTCGCTGCCCTTCCCATGCCTCCGCCAGCGCCGCGAAGCAATCCATCTATTAACCTTTCCTCAACTGGAGACAGGCTGGGTGCCAGGAGCGCAGCGTGTGTGCGTGCAGGGACAGGGCCATCTGGCTGGTGGCCATGGCTCTAACTGGGCTGCTCTCTTTCTCTCTCTCTCTTTCCTCGTCTGCCCCCCTCTCCCGGTCCTGCCCCGGCCTCCCCGATCCCCTCGGGCCCGGCCCGCGCGCCCAG
>NW_022103919.1:5819113-5835431 GCF_000313985.2 Echinops telfairi
GGGGGTGCGTGCTGAAGTGGACCCAGGAGAACCCCACCCAGCGAGACTTGGGGCTGTTCCCCCGAAACCTGGCTCCCTGAGGACCAAGGAGGCACGAGCAAGTTGAGGGTGGCGGTAACACATACATCCACTGGCGGGACTCTGGGCACGGCCACGCCCCTTCTAGGCCTCAGTTTCCCCATCTGTAAAATGAGGGAGTGGGACCCTCCTTCAGCCCTGACTTCTTGCGTAGGAAGGTGGTGGCTTCCCTCCTCGAGGCTTCTTTAGGCCACAGGCCAAGTGTAGGGCAAGACTGCCCGCCCCACCCCCACCCCGTGCCCTCCAGGCTACCTGGCTTTTCCTGGCCCACTGGAAAGCACTCCCAAGCTTCCAGAGGGTTCCAGACCCACCTGCCCACCCGACCTTCCCTTCCCCAAACTTCAGCCTTTAGCACCCTCTGGTGTCGTCTCTCCCACTTTGCAGTCCCTTACCGGAATCTCTTGTAGGGCGTTTTTGTAAAATAAATATAATAAGAACGAAAAGTATAAAATGTATAGAGTTTTCAAGAAAGCGTGTTCTACTTCCCGAAAATGGTCACTTTAACTTTGTAAATATTTACCTAAAATGATATTTACAAAACTGTGATATATATTATTTGATTGTATATGTATAACTGTAAATACATTTGTACCTCTTATATTCTAAAATAAAAACTACTTGGAGCATTTATCTCTTCACCTGGTGATGGGCAAACACTTTGGTGTACGTGAAAATGAAATCTAGACAGGGCCTAGGAGCTGGAGACAGAGGTGTTCTACTTGCTGCTTTTGAAAGTTACCCTGGAGGTGGTCCCAGGGAAAATTTCATGGGCCACAACTGAACTATCAGCTTCCAAAGAGGTTGACCCCAGTGCATAGCAACAGGATGCCTCAGAAAGAGAAGGCTGATTCCTTCTGGTTCCCAGCTGACTCTCACTTTACTTCCCCCAAATGTTTATATGTCATTGTCATGGTCAATTGGAAGACGGTCAAGCAGCCACTGAGGGCAGGCCAGTGGGCTGCCCAATGCCTAACCTCTGTGAACACACCAGGCACCAGTCGCCAGACCCTCCTTGAGGGTCAGCAAGGAAGGAAGGGTCAAGGGGCTTCACTGTCCACAAAAAGCCAGCTTCCCACTCTCCTCTTTTGGACTCCTGGTCCAAGGTGGAGTTATGCAGCTGGCGGGTGAATTCACACCTGTGCTGGCACACTTGCCGGTCATGAGGGTGTCACTCTTAGAACCCACTGGGTGGGCACGCTTCCAGGCATCACGTGGCTACATCTCTGTGTACATCCTCCTGAGAGGGTGTGGGGACACGTTCACACTCACACCCTGCAGACCCTTGTGTGTTCCCACTTGTACACACACACAGGCCATCTCCATTTAGAGAGAGCCTGACGTGTGTGTGTGTGTGTGTGTGTGTGTGTGTGTTCCCCAATCCATCCGTTTTGGTGGGAGCACACCATCCAGTCTACCCTGGGGCACAGGCAGGAAGTGCCCGGGACTCCTGCAGTTACAGGCTCCATCTGGGGGTTGTTTCCTCCTCCGGACTGGGAATGGTGACCAAGTCACCACCTTCTTTGTCCTCCTGCCTCCCATCATGAACTTTGCCTCTCCTTGAAAAAATACCTATATGATTTTAACACTTTTCACTGTGAATCAGGTGAAAGTTGACACGGCAGATCAGAGTTTCACATTCAACAGTTGATCTGCATCCTGATTCCATGCACGCTCTTCCATGTACCACCGTTCATCCCCCTTCCCTGCGTGGTCCGTTTCCATCCTCCGCTTCTCCTCATTTTAAAAAAAAAACAAAAACGGCCAACCTTTACTTGTAGATGTATTTATTTGGTAGATTTTTTTTTTTTAACTTGGGCAAAGTGCAGTAACAACACCGAGCATGCTGACCGTTGTCACGGTGTTTTAACGTACAGGTCAGTGGTGTTGAGTGCATCCACAACCCGGTGTCACTGTCCCTGCTGCCTATTAAAGAGAAACTTACAAAGCAGTAGCTCTGCATTAGCCACTGCCTGCTGCCCCTGTGTCTCCATCTTACTTCCTCTCTCTAATGCGTTTGTCCGTGCCTCTCCTCTGACAGCTCACCAGGAGGCTTCCAATGGCTTCAGCAGCTTCTAACACTGCCCTCCATACACTGTACCCACCACCTAGGGCTCTCGTCCAGCAGCCAAACGTTCCCGTCTCTAAGGAGAAGGATGTGTGGGGGAAAACATCATTCGGCTCACACACCAGGCCTCCCAGGAGTAAGGGACAATGCTGGCTTTAGGAAGAAGAACTGCAGGAGCCAGACTTCAGAGAAACCTGTCGGGCTCTTGTTCAGAAATCGAACTCACTTGCCAAAGTAAATTCTGTGACGTCACAGTTAACACAAGGGCCACAACCTGGGCTCCAGAACCCGCCTGGTGGCAGTGAGTTGTAATTGCAGACTCGGGGACCTCTAGCGCCAGGACCTGAGCTAGACACTGGGAAGTCAAGGATGAACAAACGGCTAGGGGTCTCAGAGAGGGGAACTACCATCCTGATGGAGGCATGTCATGAGAGCCTAAATTCTGACCTTACTGGCATTTCCAGCACAGTCCTTGACACACTTCCCCACCTCCCCCTACTCCCCCATCCTTCTCAAGTGGGCCTTTCCTCTACAAAGACATGTGAACACAATCACTGCCTTTTGAACATGTGAACACAATCACTTCCTCTACAAAGACACGTGAACACAATCACTGCCCTGGCTTAGAGAGCTAGATGACTGCATTGCCCTGGTGGCAGACTGGTTACCGGTTGGACAGCTAACTGCAAGGTCAGCAGTTCGAAACCATCAGCCACTCCGTGGGAAAAAGACGGGCTTTCTACTCCCATGAAGAGGGGCAGTCTTGGAAACTCACAAGGGCCGTTCTCCCCTGTCCTGCAGGGTCGCAAGGAGCCAGTGAGCTTGGTTTGGGTGACTTTTCATTCCAAGGCGCCTGCCAACAGCCTCAGGAGGCGGACCTTCTTGCTGACATCCTTTTGAAGAATAAGCAAACCGAGACATAGAGAAGGCAAGTCGCTTGCCCGTCACTTAGCTGGAGAGTGGCAAGAGGAGGCGTCTGACTCAAGGGCACCCCACCTTCCCGTTCAGTCCACGGACAGTAGGCATTCCCACAGGAAGGCCGTGGCTTTGTAAAACTCACTTATTCGTTCTCATGGCTGTCTGTAGATTCCTTGGGCCTTTCCAGGTACAGTATCATGCCATTTGTGATTAATGCGAGCTTGAGGACTTTCTAACCTGGATTTGTCTTTCCTTGTCATGGACTGGTACCTTCAGTAGGAAGAGGACGGTAGGGCTGGGTTCAAATCCTAGCTCTGCTATCGCTTGTGACTGGGCAAGTCAATTAGTATTTCTAAGTCTCAGTCCTTTGTATGGGCAATGGGGTGCTCTTAGCTCCCAAGAACAGCATGGGGTTAACTGAGACACTGCCTCTAATTGAACAAAGTGCCTGAAGCAGAGCTCAATCATTGGAAGCTGTTGGCATGGTTGCGTTAGACAATGGGCTGCTGCCAAGGTCAGGAGTTCAAACCCACCAGCCTCTCTAAGGGGCCGTCTGCTCCCGAAAAGTCTAGGAACCCCCCTAGAGAGTACCTGTTAGTCAGAACTGACTGGATGGGAGTGGGTTTGTTTTGTGATGAGAGCTAATACTTTGGTGGGTCTAAGGGATTGTAGGCCTCTCCAACAAGCCATCTGAAGCAGCTATACCTCCCTTCTCCCTTGGATTTCATAAATGGAAGTACACTTAGCCTAAGTTTTCAGTTTCAAGAAAGAAATAGAACTTGGGGCTGGCTGGCTGGCTGGGAGAGTGGGTCTGTGAGTGGTTGATAAGCTCTATGGCAGAGAATTAGATAGCTCCCATCCAAGACCACTTGACACCTGTTTTGTAAGACAGGTCCCCACTCCTGAGCTCTAGGTTAGAGTAGGCTGCCTCAAGGCAGAGATGGTCTGTGCATCTAAATTGATGCACAGATAGAGGTGCTGAGTGCACCTGAACATCCACAGCCGGAATTCTGCATGTATTCGCTCTGCTCCTGCTTTTTGGAAAAGAATTGAGTATTCCTTTAAAAAAGTATTTTAAACTCTTTTTGGTGAATTGGGTGAAGATGGACAGAGTGGATCATCATTTTTACATGCAGCCCTTCATACACACTTGGCTTTGACTCATCCATCGCTTGTCTGACTTCTTCCCCGGCTCCCCTGTCTCCATTCCTACTTCTTTCCTGACCCTCTGAGCTCTGTCCTTGGGGAAATGCTGCCCTTTGGATCGTCCATGCTTGATTATTCTAACAGGGGTGGTGGGCAGTCCTACAGGTCGTGGGGGTCAGACTGTGTCTTGGGGTCCTACCAGTCTCCATCTCACCAGGAAACTGATCACTTTTATTATTTTGAGACTTGACCCACGTTTTTCTTCCACTCTCACCAGGACCTTCTAATGTGATCCTTTTCAGAGCACTTGGTAGTGTTAGGTACCATTCAGAAAAACAGAGCGTTCTTTAAAATGTTTTTTGTTTTTTTAACCCCCTTTCTTTTTGTTTTTGTGATCAGAAAATTAGGCATTTTTATTTATTGAAATTTTATAACAGGAAAAATAATAATAGAAGAAAAATGAAAGGCACCCATAAAACCAACCTCCTGCCTTTGAGTCAATACTGACTCCTAATGCTCCTGTAAGAGAGGGAGCCCCACCTGGGAGCCTCTGAGACGGTCAATCCTTATGGAAGTAGAAAATCCTTTCTTCCTCCCACGGAGCTGGTGGGGGGTTTCAAACTGCTGACCTTGTGGATGGCAACCCAACGCAGAACCACTACATCACCAGAGCTCCTTAATTAGCCTAACTAATGACTTCTTTCATCTTGACGTACGTCCCTCGTGAGTTTTCATATGGGTATACAACAAAGTTGGGTAATGCTATACCTTTTTTAAAAAATTTAGTGTCATACTATAAATATTCTCCATGTCATGCATTCATCTAATATTTTTAAGAGAATCGATATTCTGATGAGCATTCTTGTGCAGAAATCTTTGTGCACATCTCTGAGAGGAAAATCTATACGATTACTTTTGCCACTTTAATGGGACACAAGCTGGAGCCAGAGGGCAGATCAGAATTGGGCCAAGCGCTCTGGGCCGAAAGCATCCCTTCTGCTTCTCTTTCCACTCGGTTCTGTGTTCAGTTTTCCTTGTCTGTTCCTTCCACTTGGCATTCACGCCTCCTCCTCCCCAGCTCTTCAGGATTGATGCTGCTTTCACGTCAAAGCTCACTCGACGCCGTCTCGGCTGGAGGGTCTCCGGTTCGCCTCCCTCCACCACCTCTGAACGCTTGAGCAGCCTGATGGCACCCCTGGGTCCTTTGCAGCAATTGCTCCTGGAACCTACTCGTTTGTTCAGTCAACACATGTGTAGTGAGGGCCGGCTATGTGTCACGTACACATGCTAGGGTCTTGAGGACTCAGCAGTGAACAAAGGAAACAAAGCCTGGGCAGTTCGTGAGTGGCAGAGCTGGGATTTGAACCTAGTCTCTAGAGACCTACCAAGGGTCCTGGTCCGGGACAGAAGGTGAGAGAGGGAAATAAAATGTCTCCAAATTAGAAAGGAAGGCCTAATATTGTCTTCAGTCTGTGCGTTACCCTGGGTAGACTAGAGAAACAAATTCACAGACGCTCATGGGTATATAAGAAGGGGCTTTATATACAAGAGCAACTGTATTTTAAGAACACCTAGCCCCAACCAGATCAAGTCCATAAGCCCAATATTAGCCCATATATCCAATACTATTCTGTAAATTCCTCTTTAGACTCACGCAGACATACAATGATGCTGAATGCAGGAAGATCACAGGCCAGGAAGTGAAAAGTCTTGTGGATCCAGTGGCGGTGGAAGCATCTCAACACTGGCAGGGGTCTCCACTTGGCTCCTCCCGCTCTGGGCTCTGGCTGCACCAGCATAGCTCCATCAGGTTTATCATCAGGAATGTCTCGCAAGGAGTGAGTGTGTGTCCCACCTCCAGCGAACTATTGAGCTCCCTAGCACCTCTAAATGAGGTCATCAAGTTGCGACCTGATTGACAGGCTAAACTCCACCCCTTCACTCTTAAGTCTCAAACTGTCAACAGATTATGTACCTACCCCAGTCAGTGAGGGAGGTAGATGGCAAGCAAGCAAACAAGCACATAGAGGTTACTCTTCAGCATCTATTTTACAGGTGCTGCTACTGAGGAGCCCTGGAGATCAGTGGTTATGGGTTGGGCTGCCGTCCACAAGGTCAGCAGTTGGGCACCAGCAGCTGCTCCCACGGTGAAAGATGAGGCTTTCAACTCCTGTAAAAAGCTTCAGTCTTGGAAACCCACCAGGCAGGCAGTTCAACCGTGTCCTGTAGGGCTGTCATGAGTCGGACTTGACTCAATGGCAGTGAATTTGGTTATCGTTTGAATTACGTCCCCCCCCACTCCCCAAAATAGGTCTTTAAGTCTACTCCTTGGTTCCGGTGACTGTTTGAAAACAAGGTCTGTCTTAGTTGTCTGGTGCTGCTCTAAAGACAGAACTCTCAAGCAGAAAGCAGATGTTTTGAGAAGGATGAGGGCAACAAATGTACAAATGGGCTTGACACCATGGATGGATGGATGGATGGATGGATTGTGATCAGAGTTGTATGAGCCCCCAATAAAATGATTAAAAGCAAAACAAACAAACAAAAAGACAGAAGAACTCTACGTGCTCACAGTGCAGGAGCCTGCTCCAGGGAGGCTTTCTCTCTCTGTTCCCTGGTTCCTCGGAGATCTCCAGGTGGCTCGACATCCATCTCCTCCCGTCTCTGCTTCATACCCAAACTCACTGCCATGGAGTTGATTCCGACTCCCAGTGGTCCTAATGGACAGGGCTGTCCCTGTGGGTTTCTGAGGCTGTACATCTTTATGTGAGCAGACGGCCTCTTTCTCCCACAGAGGGGCTGGTGGTTTCGAACTGCTGACCTTGTGGTTAGCAAGCCATCCGGTAACTTCCTAGGTTCTTTGCATTCTCTGCCTATTCAGCTTGGTTCTTATCTCACAGGGGATCCGTGTAAGGCACCCCCTACAGTGATATGACCTCATTAACCTAACAAAGAGAGCCTTATTCCCAAGTGGAATTGTATACATAAATATAGAGGTAAGGGATTACCCTATATACTTTGTGGCATTCAATGCAATCCATAACAGGCCCACTGAAAATGTTCATTGCCCATGAGATCATACCAGAGCAGCGTGGGGCCTCAGGAAAGAGAAGAGACCCAGAGGTCCAGGAAAGACAGCCCTGCGGAGATGACTCTACCCGCCAAAGACTGCCTGAGAGACAAGGAAGGAGCTTCCCATGAGTCTGGGGAAGGCGGGAGGGAGATAGAACATCCTTGCCTGGGCCTGCGTTCTGATATCTATCCCCCAGACTGGTGAGACAAGAGATGCATATTCTTCATTTTGGCAGCTCTAGGAAAAAGGACGCTGGTGGCGTAGGGGCTATGCACTGTGCTGCATGCCACAAGGTCAGCAGTTCGAAACCATGAGTCCTTTATAAAGCCTCAATGCCTCCGCCTGGGTCCGGAGACTGCCTTTTTTACAAATCCTCTGGGATGTGCAGTGGTGTTTCTGGCATCCATGCACCCACCTGATGGTGAAGAGAGTGAGCAGATGATGGGGCAGGAAGTCACCTTGGAGCCTAGTTCAGCTGCCGATGTATTTTGGAGACTCAACGACCCCAAATGACGGTCAGAACCAACAATGGCCCCACAATAAGCCAAGTTGTCATGAGGAATCAATAACAGGTTGTTTTTTAAAGCAGCCAGTGAAGGCCTAGGTCGTTGCGAGATGTTCAGTGAATGGAGTAAGTCAGGTGCCATTGAAACTTGGGAACTCCCAGGGGCAGCTCTGCCCTGTCCGACATGCAGGGCTGCTACAAGTCGGCATGGAATCAAAGACAGCGAGTTTGGTTTTGAGCATGCCTGCGCAGGGAGCCCCGGGGCATTGTGGGTTATGCACTGGGCTGCTCACCACCAAGTCAGCAATTCAGAATCACCAGGAAGATGGGGCTTCCACTCCTGGAAGGATTTACAGTGTGTGAAACCTACAGGGGCAGCTCTGCTCTGTCTATTGGGTAGCAATGGGTCAGAATCAATCGGATCCCAGCGGGTTCTTTGGGTGTATCATCGCTGCATACAGAATCCACTCTATACTGACACACATGACTGCCACGCATCAAGTCAACGCCACAGCAACAAAGCACTTGTTGCTGTCAGGTGGATTCCCATTCGCAGGGGCCCTACGGGACAGAGTAGAAGTGGCCCCCAGTCCCTCATCTTTATGGAAATAGATGGGCACTTCTTTCTCCTCCTGCTTAGCCACTGTGCCACTAGGAGGGTTGTGAAAATGGAAGGGGTGGAGGCTGTGTTTGTCCCAACAAGATGGCAACACTACCTCACCTCTTGGTCCAGGGGCGCTCAGGATCATGCTTACACCTGGCTGGGCTATCTCCATTCCCAAGGCACCACTGCCCTCTTCTGGCCATGGCTGGGCTCAACAGATGCGTCCTTGCACTTGCTTTTGCTCCAGTGCCTTCAAGGTAGGGAGGCATGTGAGGCCACTTGCCCAGAGACCTGGAGAGCACTAATATTTGTATCAGAGATTGTCCCACAGGTCTGGTAGTCATAAGCCTAGCTTAGGTGAAAGAAGTACCCTTCTTTTGAAGAATTATCATCTCCAATTCTCAGAGGTGGAAACCTAGGGATTCGTACCATAAACCATACAGGGTAAGGGTCAGGGTGAGGCTAACAAGAGGTGAGGGAACTGGTCTCATTTAACAGGTCATGGAGGTGAAGACACTTGTGTCTGGGACATGGAAAGTGTTCAATTCACTAAATATATAAACATAAGTGAGGATCTTTGTGGGGCCGTGGGGCCTTTGAAGCACCACAGGGTTGATGGTTCAAACCCAGCCACTGCTCCACCAGAGAAAGAGCATGCTTTCTGCTTGCTTAATGATTTCTGGTCTCAGAAACCCCGTGGAGGGTCCCTGTGCGTGTGGATGGACTCGCTGGCAATGGGTTGCTTGATTTCGTTTTCTCTCTCCTCTTCCCTGTCATATACACCTGCCTTGTAAGGGTTGACTTGTTAGACAGTTTATTATTTTTCTAAAAGAAATGCTAAAGTCAACCAACTCACTCAAAAGACCTGGGAGTGAGACCCAGTGTGTGTCTGGAGCATGGTTGGGTGGGAGGTGCTGGGACTACTAGCAACTGAGAAAAGGGGCTCCTCTTTGGGTTCAATACAGTGTAGATCTCCCACCTCACCCCTCCCAATTCTCCATCCTCCTGACTTCTCTCATACAATTAAAAAAAAAATCAAACTCATCAGTTTATTGTTGGAAAGAAAACCCCGCGGTCCCTTTCTCAAATATCTATAATCCTAGTAAACAATATGAGGCAGTTTGGGTCAAAGCCATGTGTTATCTAAGGTGACATTTTATTATACAGTACTCAGGCGCCCTGGTGGCGCTGTGGGTTAGGCGTTGGGCTGTTTTAACCGCAAGGTCGGTGGTTCAAACTCACCAGCCGCTCCGCGGGAGAAAGACGAGGCTGCTCCTGTGAAGACTGACACCCTCGAAAACTCTGTACAGGGTCACTAAGAGACTGAGAGTACGGCTGGAGGGCAGTGTGTAGGAGTTTTCCACAGGTCCCGCCTCCTTAGAAAGCTGCACGGCAATTGGCTCCTCCGTCCCCGACTTTAACCTGATGAGTGCCAATCATCAACTGGCTGAGCGCTCCCATTGGTGGCTTCTCTGGGGCCCCGCCCAGCCCGCCCGGCGAGCGTCGGCGGGGATTCGCCAATGGTGCGTCCCCGCCTGCGCCTGCGCAGGTCATTGGCGCCAAGATGGCGATGGAGATGAGGCTTCCCGTGGCTCGTAAGCCCTTTAGCGAGAGCTTGGGTCGCGAGACGAAGAAACACCTGGTGGTGCCGGGCGACACCATCACGACCGACACGGGCTTCATGCGGTATGGGGGACCTGGGCGCTCGGGACTGCCGCGAGCTGCTGCGGGGCTCTGCACGTGGCCTCGTAGCCCGTAACCCGCGCCCCGGGCCCAGCCCCAGAGCGCCCGGGGGGTGGGCTTCCGGCGCGGGGTGCGTTCGCGTTTGCCCGTGCGCCCCGAAGCCCTCCTCCCCGGCCTTCTGGCGGCTCCTTCCTCCGCCCGCAGTCTTGGGGGATCCGGCGCCGAGCCTCTTTCCTGTTCCTTTCTGATGTCACCTCCGCCTCACTGGGGCTAAGCGGGACTGGGGTTGGCAGTCAGTCCTTGTTTGGGTGTAGGACAGGCAAATAGGCTGTTGCATGCATCGGGATATACGAGCTTTGGGGGTCTAAAGGCAGTGTCGTTCGCTAAAAGAACAGGGTTTTGAGTCAAACCGCCCTGGTTCCAGACCTGCTGCTCAAAACTCGCGCCATCGAGGTAATGCCAGGGCTAGAGGCCCTACAGGACAGAGTCGAACTGCCCCTTTGAGACTTAAAATCTTTACGGGATGAGGGAGCCTCGTCGTTTCCCTGTGGAGTGACTGGTGGGTTCAAACCAGGGAGCAGCTCAGTGCTACCCCGAGTCCTGCCACAGTCCCCTATTACTAGTTCTTGAATGGTGTTTGATCATTTTTTAAATAATGACAAACAGGAATATCTCTTAATGTCCAGAAAACAAACCAAACTCACTGCCCTTGACTGCTGACTCGATTCTGTCTCATAGTGACCTTGTAGGACAGGGGAGAACTGCCCCTCTGGGTTTCTGAGACTCTTAACTCTTTATGGGAATTGAAGGCCCCATCTTTCTCCCATGAAGCTGCTGGTGGGTTCAAACTGCTGACCTTGTAGTCAGCAGCCCAAAGTGTAACCCGCTATGCCACCAGCGCTCCTCTAACACTGTCGTGAGGATTACATGAAAGTTATCATTTGAAAGACATAACCCCCATCATAATCCCATCTTCACAGAGAGACAGGATTCGTATGGGTGGTCTTTCAGCTTGTGGTTGTTTGCAAGGAGTGGGGGGGGACCCACGTACCCGTGGGGCGGCACAGCGTTTACAACCTTGCCTTTGGCCAGTTTGGGGTGACTGAGTCCTAGGAAACACGAAAAGCCGTTGCTCGTTCATGCATCCAGCACCTTCAGATCATGTACCATCTAACAGGGTACAACCGTGGTTCCGATGGGGTTAAATTCTAACAAGGAGGGACTAATAACGAGCAAGCACGATAAAGAAATAGACAACTCATGCTCGATGGTAGATGTGATGGAATGAACAGAAGCTGGGCAGGGGCATTGAGAATATGGCAGTACCGGCCACAGAGTGGATTTCTGTTTTCAGGGGGTAGGTGTGATAGAGAAAGGGACATCTGAAGCAGAAGCAGTGTTCCAGGCCCGTCAGATAACCAGCCACCTAATTGCCATCGAGTCGATTCTGACTCAGAGCAACCACAGAGTAGCCGTGATGAAAGCCAGGCTTTTAAGGCACAAGGGGTCTTTGGGGGGAGAGGTCACCCCAGGTGTTACCCTGGTATCTTTGCTCTCTGTCTTGTGCCAGGGGCCATGGGACCTATATGGGGGAGGAGAAGCTCATTGCATCGGTGGCCGGCTCTGTGGAGAGAGTGAACAAGCTGATCTGTGTGAAAGCGCTGAATACCAGGTGAGGATGAGAGGTGTGTACTCTTCTCTTGGGGCATTCCGTACTTCAAGGCCAAGTCTCTTGTCTCCCACCTCCCAACTGCCCTCTCGCTCCGAATCTGATTCCGAGCCCGGCTCTAGGAACGACGGCATGGAGGAGTGCAGCTTTTGGGAAATGAAAGCCCAGACTGTCTCCCTCATAGGGCTTTTGTTAGCATTCCATGAGATGCTAACTCGGGCACTCAGCGCAGAGCTTACCACCAGAAAGGAAGTTGGTGGTGTTGGTACAGTGTGTGTGGAGAGGAGAGGAGATACGGGCAGAGGAAAGGTGCGGGTACGGGGGTACACAGAGTGGGCACCTTTGGGCTTTGGGTGTGACCTGGGAAGACCCTGGAGCGGGTAGAGCAGAGGGATGCGATCTGATGGTGCCTTACATGAGGTAGAGCAGCCACAGAAGTGGGCAGTAGGGATTTGGTTCTGCGTGTACTTGGAAGGTAGCTCTGGCAGGTCTCCCGCTGGACTGGTCATGGATCATGAGAGGCTGGAATCAAGGATGTCTTTCCAAGGTTTTCGCCTTGAGCATTGCGGGGATGAAGTCATTTACGGGGGGAAGAGGAGAGGAACAGTTTGCTGGTGGTGGGGAGGAAGGTGGTGGGGGTCGCTGCTGGCAAGCTTAGTTTTGGACTTGTTATGTCTGGAAATGCCTACTAGTCATCTCAGGAAGAAGCCGGGTGGTCAACAGTTGGCTAGACTGGAGTGAGTGAGGTCGTTCGTCATGGGTGCGTTCACCACTGTCCGATTGTGCTGAGAGATGCGCGTGGACCGAAAAGGGCAAAGGTCTGATCGCCAGCCCTGGAGCACTTCATCATTAGAATCCGAGGGGTGCGGGGTTACTGGGGGAGGAGGGACCTGAGACAGGGAATAGGCCCATTTGACTGGCACGGTACCTCGTTGCGGGCACACTGTCTCCAAATCTCCATTTTCCTCTTCTGGCTAGTGCAGAGCCCTTGGGAAAACGCCCCACACTGTACACGACCATGCAACCTAGCCAAATAGGTTTTTCAGGCTTCATAAACTGTGTGATAAGTGTTGGTTTAAGAATGATTAATGGCCATTTTATACACGGAGGGATGTGTGAAGCTCTCGGTTCCTGAAGGTGAGTGCAAACAGCCTCGTCAGGGGAGCTTGCTAAAGGCCCGGGACAGCCCGCATCCACTTGGACGAAAGTCCCATGCGGTGTTTGGTCACTGTCATGCCAGGTCTGTTCACTGATGAGCTTTTTATCTTTCAGGTATAACGGTGAAGTGGGAGACATTGTCGTGGGGAGAATCACAGAGGTAAAGTGCTATCAGATTGATTTGTAGCAAACAAGGGCAGGCTGGTGAGTTCATGGACGGGGTGGTCAGCCTGTGGTGCGCGTTTGACGGTTGGGCCACCTTTGCTGGAAATGCCTGGCTTGCTTCAGGTGGGATTGTCAGTCACCTGCGGCGTGAGCCCCTCCCTCCGGAGTATGTAGCAGCGGTGGAATGTCTCTGTAGGTTCAACAGAAGAGGTGGAAGGTGGAGACCAACTCCAGACTGGACTCAGTCTTGCTTCTCTCGTCCATGAACCTTCCCGGAGGAGAGCTGGTAAGGGTCTCCAGCGGGGTCTTGCTTGCTCAGGTCAGCCTTGAGGCCTTCCGCACCGCCAGAGACCTCGGCTCTACCCAGGAGTTTGCCTCTTTTGCTCCCCTTTGCCTGCTGTGCCGTTTGCTGCCTGCAGGTAAAGGTAGGCTCAGTCCCCCCAGTGTGGGGAGAGGAGGAGGAGCCACCATGGAGCGGGATCCGAAAAGAGAGTTGGGAAGAGGAGCCCTAGACCCTTGGTGTAGACAGTTTTCCTTCTCTGGGTCTAGCACCCGTTGCACAGTGAAGGGTGCGTTGCAGAGCTGCTTTGAGGTGGTTTTTGTTTTGTGAGTGAGGGGGACTTGGTTATTCCAGGCACGATTGCACTCCCTTGTAAAATGCCCGGTTCACCTCGATCTGCAGCCCAGCCTGTGGGCCGAGGCTTAGGGTGCTAGGTCCTGTGGACAATGCCGAGACAGAGGAGACTCGATTGACTTCTGAGAGCTCTTTCAGACTGGCAGGGGCTCTGTGATCATGAAGCCGCGCCCCTGGCAGTGGAAAAATAAACAAGCGTGTAGTTGAACAAAAGGATGGATTAATTTCAGCGAAAGGAGATCAGTAAGTCGATCCTTGGAGGATGGATAGAATTTGAATGGTGTAATCAGGAATTCTGAGATAAAGGAAATGTGCAAGCAGAGATACCGTGAAGTAGGCAGTAGCTTGGTCCTGTTGGGCAGGGAGGGTTGGCACAGAAAGGCTGGCCTCGGTTGGGAGGGCTTTGACCATCAGGTAAGTCAGTTGAGGAGTGTTCAGTGGAGGGAGGTGTGTGAGCTGGAATAGAGGGTTGTCAGGCGTTTATGTTGAGGGCACAGGTGATCTAAACAGGCTGTAGTCCTCAGTGTCTGAAGGTTGCAGTTGACTTCATAGACCTGTGGGGAGAGGCGACAAGGGGAGAATGGGGACTAAGTAACGTGGTCCTTTCTCGGTGTGTTTCAGAGGCGGCGATCTGCAGAAGATGAGCTTGCAATGAGAGGTTTCTTGCAGGAAGGGGACCTCATCAGTGTATCCTGCCTGTTTCCTGTGGCGCTGGGCCTTGTCCCAGAAATGGTACCGCTCTGGCAGGAGATCCCTGTAGCCCTGCCTGGCGTCTGGCGGCCCAGGTTAAGTGTCCAGGTCTCCTTCCCTCGGGCTGAGCTCGCTGTTCAGACCCGAGCACAGGCTGAGCTCCAGCGTGCTTGGTGAAGGTTTGACTTTTCTTGTACGGAGCGGAAAGAGTGGGCTTCTTCCCAGAAACCCTTGACAACCAGAAAGGAGAGGTCTGGTCACAGCGTCCTTAGAGCGGGGTCTGGTGGAGACAAAGGGGACGGATGGGGACGTTGGGGTCAGGCACATGGGGTCGGGAGGGGAGGTGACGGTGGGCCGCTGGTGTTTTTCCTTCATCGCTCTGGCCAGGCTGAGGTACAGGCCGTGTTCTCCGACGGAGCCGTTTCCCTGCACACGAGGAGTCTGAAGTACGGCAAAGTAAGTTGGGTGCTTCGTCTCCCTGTCGGTTGGCCAAGACTTCACGGCTGACTCTGAGTCCCGGAAGCTCTTGTGGAATTCTCACCCAAGAACCTACTCAACGCTGCAGCGCTGGCCTCCCACTGTGTCAGCACGCAGAGTGCAGCGCGGGGAAGGTCAGGAGCTTTATAGAGGAGGACAGTTCCATTCCTTTCCTGCGGTGGGGCCAGAACCCCCAATAACTGTGGACCAGGAGGCTCTAGTCACTGTAGCTTCTAGAACAGCGGTTCTCAACCTTCCTAATGTCCCCACCCTTTCATGCAGCTCCTCATGTGGGGGTGACCCCCAACCATAAAACTAGTTTCATTGCTACTTCATCACTGTCATTGTGATGAATCGGGCGACCCCTGTGAAAGGGTCGTTCACCCCCACCCCACCCCCCAAGGGGTCGGGACCCACAAGTTGAGAACCGCTGTTCTAGAGGCACGCTGCAGATTGGCCCTGGGGTCAGGGCTGAGATGCAGTTCTTGGAACAAAAGGAGCTAACAGCCTGTCTCGGCCCTTAGCGAGACATCTGATCAATAAAATGGGTCTTAGTTTTAGGAAAGATTGATTTATCCCTGGAGTGAGTACCTGGATTTCTCTTGTATAAGGTTACATTAGTGAAGCTGTTTGTTTATGTTCAGATAGCATACGTAATAAAATTACGACTTTATTCGTTTCTTGGCCTTATTGGTATGGAACTCCCTGAGGGTGATGGCCATCGCCACAGCATCCAAGTCCCTGCCATGAAAGCCCAGATGCCACCCTGCAAATACTGCCTTTCCCAGGCCCCCGGCACACATCTCACGTGCACGATAGCCAGTGCAATTAAAGGTGGCATCCCGGATCATCGAGTAGACTCGTAGACCCAACAGGAAGCTCAAACCCAAGCCCTCATTAGTACTGTCTTCTAAGAGCCAGCTCATCAGCCTTGAATGTCATGTAATGACCACTGCAAGGGAAGTTATCAGAGAATTAGAAATTGCCTTCTCTTGGAATGTATAAAACCCTATGGATTTAGATGTTTTTATGTCTTCTGAGTGGTCCTCCTACAGTGATTTGTGCCTCCCCCCCCCCCCCTAGCTAGGCCAGGGAGTTTTGGTCCAGGTGTCCCCCTCCCTCGTCAAACGGCAGAAGACTCATTTCCATGACTTGCCGTGCGGTGCCTCAGTGATTCTGGGGAACAACGGCTTCATCTGGATCTATCCGACGCCTGAGCACAAAGAGGAGGAGGCCGGGGGCTTCACTGCCAACTTGGAGGTGAGTCAGCCCCGCTACTGGTGGTGGGACGGAACAGCCCTTGATGCGAAATGTGTGTTTAAAGCCTGAGTGGGGCGGCATGTCCACCACGTGTGTCTGTGAGCACTGTGGTGCCGCCTCTCCTTTGGGAGCGTTGGAATCGGGGACTGTTGGCAAAGGTGATACAATTGCACGCACTCAAGAACTATGGAAG
>NW_022103919.1:5835532-5836899 GCF_000313985.2 Echinops telfairi
TTAGCTGTTGGGTGTTCCAGACTAATAAACTAAGTCATGAGCGGTTTCTGGGATTGACTGGGAGCACACACTCACTTTGGTTTTCACTTTCCTTCCCTGGCATCCACTTGATAGCCTGTGTCCCTTGCTGATCGAGAGGTGATATCTCGGCTTCGGAACTGCATTGTCTCCATGGTAACTCAGAGGATGATGCTGTATGATACCAGCATCCTGTACTGCTATGAAGTGTCCCTTCCACATCAGGTACTCCACCCAGGGCTTCCCTCGTCAGGGCTGCTCTGGGGGCAGGCTTTGGGTGTTCACTCGCTAGCACCAGTGCTGCCAGGGACAATAAGCAAGTCTCCAAGATGCCTTTTCCCTGGCCATCAGTGTGGTGGTCTGGGGACAGCCTTGATGAGTGGTAGAGCTGCCCCTAGATATGCTTAGTGGTCTCGGTGTCTGGTGGACTTAAATGTGTAGCTGTTAACCTGAAAGTCAGTGGGTCAGACCTGGCAGCTGTTTCACTGCAGAAGAGACCTGGTGATGTGCCCTCGGGAGGATTACAGCAGAGGGCACCTTCTGGAGCAGACCACCTGCTCTGCTGTCAGGGGCCCCTCTGAGTCAGAATTCACCTGACAGCATGCAGCAACCGTATTGATCTAAGAATTTAGGGTGCTGGATTTCATCTTGGCCATTCCAACTTTACTGAGTAGCATCTTCGCTCCTGTCAGCTGTATCCCACAGCATGTTGCTGATTTACTGAGCTGCTCCTAGCAGATCCTGACTTACAACACTTGGCCCTGATAAAAGCAGCGGATACAGAGGTTTATATGAACTGTGTTGGGTGATCTGCTTGTGGTTGGTTTCTGGGTGGATCCCCGTTTCCTTTCTTTTTCAGATCAAAGATATATTAAAGCCAGAAATCATGGAAGAAATTGTGATGGAAACGCGCCAGAGGCTGCTAGAACAAGAAGGATGAGGCATCTGAAGGGCAGGACGGGTGCACCTGGACCTGGCTGGACTCGTTCGTGAAAGTGATGCATCTGGTTTATGGGCCGAGAACCTCATCACGGGCTCTGCTCTGGCAGCTGTGGGGTTGCCTCCAGTCCACACTCCTGCTTCCTCCTAAGACAAAGGCCAGGGTAGAAGGTGCCCGGTGCGTCTGGCCCCTCTGCTGGGCCCAGCCGCGGCCCTCCACTCGAGGGTGGTGTCCGATCTTTCCGAGCATTGTGTTTGAGCGAGCGACGTGGCCTTCTGTCCTGGAATGATGAGGATCCTTTGTCCTCTATTTTTATGCCCTTTGAAATGTATAGTGCCCTCCTTGGGTTGACCAAACTCCACATTGTCGTTGTCTTTCACACACACACACACACACACACACACACACA
>NW_022103919.1:5837584-5844754 GCF_000313985.2 Echinops telfairi
CCCCCGTGGGGGCGTGTGTGATCGTTGTGATCGGTTCTCCCTTCCCCCTTCCTCTCCCCACCTTTCCCCTGGGCCCATGTAATTTTGAATGTTCTGATAAACAAGAAAAAATGGAAGCAAAAAAGGAAAGGCTGCTTTCTTCCTGTAATTGAAGTAGTAAGGCATTGACTCGAGTTAATTAAGGGCTAAGAGAGGAAAACGAAGTGGAAATATGGAACAAATAAAAACATGGGGCATATGGAGCTTCCTTTGCACTGTTTTTCTGGTGGCTGTCTAAAAATGGAGTCCTCGTTTGGGTTGTTGGGAGTATTTTTAAAGCATTCATGGTGTGGGGGGTGATGCCCATCTGTGTGAACTTCCCAGCTGCCATCCCTTACGGCGGTGAACAGCCTGGGGAACCCTGTACAGGTCACTGCGTCAGAATTGATGGCAGTGGGCTGGGTGTGTGTGTGGGGGGGGTTAAGTGCTGTTTATGTGAAATATGTGGTAAAGTTAAACTATTTTCTGTCACAAGTGTGCAAACCCATTGGTTTCTATTTTTGTGCACTGTGTACTAATTGGGAGCTGCGTGTAATAGAAGCAGACTTAGCGATATAAATTCCTCTGACCGTTCCCAGCCATACTGGAGTTGCCTAATAACATTTAACCTTAGGACAATTTCACTGGTCCCTACTTTTTAAAAAATTTATTATTATTTAATCATTTTATTGGTCCCTACTTGTGAACACTTAAACATTGAGGAACCAAACACAAACTTGGTGCCAGTAAGTCTATCGCTTTTCACAGCGACCCTATAGGACAAAATAGAACTGCTCTCGCAAGGTTCTAAGGGGGTACAGAAAGCCCCCTTTTTCTCCCATAGAACCAAACTGCTGACCTTGTGGTCAGCAACCCCTCAAGCTCGTACACTGCCAGGGCTCCTGATTGGAAGTGCAGTTGGCTCTATTTCAGCGTCTCTCCTTTTAGAGCTACTCAACAAGCAACCTGTCATGTCTTTTTCTCCTGTCCTAGCTGCCAGGCTCATGGTGCTCTCTGGGCTGTGTGTAATTTTATATCTCCTGTGTGATTGTGTCCAGTCTCACGAGATGAGGGAACAGGAGAGTGGGGATCCGAGTCCCAGGTTTGGATTTGACTAGGGGTACGAGAGCCATTGGTGGTGTGGTTGAACAGGTGTTGGACTGTGAAGCTAAACGTTGGCAGTTCAAACCTACCAGCTGCTCCTGGGAAAGCAGATGAGGCTGGCTGATCTCAGAAACCCTGCATAGGGTCCCTATCAGTCGGAATCAACTTGATGGCTGGGGGTTTTGCTCTGTTGGTTCTCACAGTACGTCAATGGAAGTTTATCCTTATTTGATCTCTCCCTGGGTTCCAGGCCTAGGCTGCTCATTCAATTTTGAATGGTGATTTTCTATTAAGTGAAGATAGAAAGTTTTCAAAGCACCTTGGTGATTATTTTCTGTGGCCCACTAGAGGGCACTCTTATTAAGTGTAATTCCAAACCCCAAATCCACTGCCACCGAGTGAGTTCTGACTCAGCTTCCCTTATATTCAATTTTAGAGGCTCTAAGTAAGTCTTTACAGGTGTAGATGAGCCTCATCTTTCTCCAGAGGAAGGCCTGGTGAGTTTGAACCATCAATTTTGCGGTTAGGGATCCAATGCTTTAACCCACAGTGCCACAATGCTCCTAAGTAGAATTCCAGTAGGTATAAAAAATTGGAAAGCAGAAAATGTGCATTGGTACTGAATTCCTTTAGTGGTTTCTGTGCTTTATGAAAGTGAGAAAAAATTTAGACTAAATCGAATCTCTTTTAATGAAAAAGAGCTTAAAGGGATTTAGTCAACATTTGGTAACATTTATCTCTGACAGGCATTTGCTGGGCTGTGGATCTAATTTTCAGTTCTCAAAAGTGTTCTTTAGTGTTATACAGGAAGTAAAAACATACAGTACCTCTAGAGAACAATATTACAGTCCGCTTGGGGCTCAGAACTAATAAGCAAGGAAAAAATAAAGACTGCAAATAAGCCTTTAGGTGAAATGACAGCTGATCTTCACACCAACCATCATGAAGCATATGGAGCCCTGGTGGTGTAGTGGTTGTGCATTGGGCTGTGATCCGCGTGGTCGGCAGTTCAAAACCACCAGCAGCTCCACTGGAGAACGACTGGACTTTCTACTCCTGTAAACATTTATAGTCTCGGAAACCCACTCCCTATGAGTCAGCTTTGACTTGATGGCAGTGAAAGATGAGTCTCGTGACGCATGGACTATACCATGGAAAATACAAAGACTAGTTTGGTCCTCATGCTGCCGGTGGAAAGGAAGCAGACATGACCTCATTCTCCTCTGTGACTGAGAAATACTAGGGTAAATCAAGTATCGCAATAAAATTATAGACAACTTTATTTAAGTAATCAAAATATGAGGCTCTTGATTCTTGACATATCCTCAAGCATCTAGGTCCGTAGGCTCCAGAAGGCAAGACCTCCATCTCTTATCTTTCCCTGAAGGATCGTACACTCTGAGTTATACCACAGCCAAACGGCAGTGTTGGCATCCTCAAGGGACTCAGGTTGTGTTTCTTTTCAATGCTCTTAGTTTTGAGGACAGAGAAGTAAGCAGCAGCAAGATAAGGGCTGTAGGGGTGGATGAAGTGCTCACAGGGGACAGTCCGCTGCCTCCCCAAAATAAGCAGGTGTGTTGTCACAATGGAAATCTTCCTCAGTGCAACATTCCTGGCATTTTTCTCATCAACGCTGTTCTCCGTTTTCTTAAAACTTCATAATAAAGGCTGTGAGAAGATCTGTCTCCTTCCAGAAAATTGGTCAAGATTGCCCATTGGGAATCCAAAATCAGCTCCCATAATCTGAGCTGACCTTTGTACCTTGACACTGGCCTAGCAAATCCCCTCAGAAGTTACTGTTTAGATTGGACCTTGTTCTCTGGATTTTTATTGATAAATCCAAGATTCATTTGCAGTTACAATTTTCCCCAGTCTTCTTCATTGGCTTTGATCTTGCTTACGAGACTGATGGGACTGATAGGAAGCCTAGCTGATCTCCCTGCAGTGCGTTTGGCCCCCATTGACACGACAGCTTGCTGAGGTCATGGTGTTCGCTTACAATTGAAAATGCTGACCCAGAACCAAGTGCGATTCCAGGAGTGCTAATTCTACGGGCTTCCACCATTTCTGGACTTGCCATAGATTCTCCTTTCAGGTAGACTGCGGCTCTTCTGTCTCTTACCTGAGATACTAGATCCATCGAAAGACTCGTTTTTGGGGGTTTCTTTTAAATACTTTTATTGGGGGATCTTACATCTCTTGCCACAATCCATACATTCATCCAGTGTGTCAAGCACATTCGCACATATGCTGCCATCATCATTTTCAAAGCATTCTCTTCCCACTTGAGCCCCTGATATCAGCTCCCCATTTCTTCCCTGTCCCTCTCCCACCCACTCTCCCTCACAAACCCTTGATAAGTTATAGATTATTTTTCCCATATCTTATGTCGTCCTCCGTTGCCCCTCACCCACTTTTCCATTATTCGTCCCCCTGGGAGGGGGTTCTAGATTGATCCTTGTGATCGGTTCCCCCTGTCTCCCCAAGCCATCCCCTAATCCTCCTAGTATCTCTACTCTCATTGTTGGCCCTGAGGGGTTTATCTATCCTGGATTCTCTGTGTTGTGGGCTCTTATCTGTAGCAGTGTGCATGCTCTGGTCTAATCTGATTTGTAAGGTAGATTTGAGGTCATGATAGTGGAGTGAAGCAAGCACCAAAGAACTAGAGGAAAGTTGTGTTTCATCAGTGCTATACTGCACCCTGACTGCTGGTTGCTGTCTTCCCTGTGACCCCTCTGTGAGGGCATGTCCAATGGTCTACACATAGGCATTGGGTCTCCACTCCCCCCCCCCCCCCCCCCCACACACACACACATTCACCTTGGGCATGGTTTTGTCTGGGTCTTAGCTGCCTGATACCTGATCCCATCAACACCTCGTGATCACACAGACTGGTATGCTTCGTCCATGTGGGCTTTGTTGCTTCTCAGCTAGATAGCCACTTGTTTATCTTCAAGCCGGGCACCATCAACTTTCTTCACATTTTCTTATGCACTCAATTTTGACTTCAGCGATCGTGTCGGGAAGGTGAGCAACACAGATTTCTGGATTGTTAGAACAAAGTGTTCCTGTGTTAGGGAGTACTTGAGTCGAGGCCCAATGTCCATCTGAAAGACTTTTTTTAATGTGGAATAGCATTCCCATAAACTTGTTGCAAAGCTTCAGTGGTTTAGAAAATGTCCACTTGAGTTTTGTTAAAAATTTGGTACTAGCTTTGACCTCAAAATCGTCATCATTTCCCCCTCCCCCCGGCCCCCCCCCAAAGAAACCTAGGGCATAGAAAGCATCTTTTTTTGAAGGCACCTTAAGGAGAATAAGACACGTGTATTACTGAGTGCAGAGACATGTGTAAACATGTCAGGGATAAACATGCAGGTCTGAACTGGAACCCCAGGAGCGATCCTTTTAGACTTCCTCCTTTATCTCCAAGATTTAGAAAGGTATTAAAGCCCTTCTTTAGAGAACCGATGGAAAGGTTTTAGATTCAGAAGTTGAAATGGCTAACCTGGAGTATGGATTGTAGTAAGTATTGTATATTTGCTGTCCCTCTTCTATGAACGCTCCATGAGGAAAGGAGGATATCCCCCCGGCCCCCACTGATATATTCCAGAGGAACCCCTGTGGTGTAGTGGTGATGCACTTGGCTGTAATACGCAAGGTCAGAAGTTCAAAACCACTAGCCACTCCTTGGGAGAAAGATGGGGCTTTCTACTCCCATCAACAGTGACAGTCTTGGAAACTCACAGGGGAAGTTCTACCCTGTCTTACAGGGTCGCCAAGAGTCGGCATTGACTCGATGGCAGTGAGTTTGGTTTGATTTCTTGGATATATCCCAGCACCTAGAACAGTGCTGGCAACAGCATGGGTTTTCTCAAGAAATGCACTTCCAATGAATGGTAAATAAATTGTTCTAGGAACATGTATTAGAAAGAGGGCTGATCTGATGCCCAATTTTAAGCTAAATTGGAGAATGATGATCTATAAGATGTGGAAGAAATAAAAGTAAGAAAAAAAATTTTCCCCAAAGGAAAGGGGAGAGAGGGATCAGGATATTGGGAAAATAAAGAGGACTACGGGTGTTAAAATTGGGAGGATGACTCAGAAGTTGAGACACAAGAATCCTAGAATTGGGATAACAGTTGTATGAGCCCCCAATAAAATGATTTTTTTTAAAGAAAAAAAAAAAAAGAATCCTAGAATCAACAGAGGGTTTACTGTGTGATGGTGAGCAAGGCGAAACCAGTGAGCATCTAATTTGTACAGGTAATTATAAATGTAGGCACACCTTTTCATACGCTTCACTTCCCAATGACTCCTTTCCTCTTGAAGCAAATGGTTTCATTTTTTATTAAGGGTTCTTACAATGCTTATTACAATCCATACACCAGTTGTATCAGGCGTATTTGTACATATATTGCCATCATTTCTTTCTAAACAGTTACTTTCTATTGAGCCCTTGGTATCAGCTCTTCTCCGCCCCCCGCCTTGTGAACCCTTGATAGATTATAAATTGTTATTATTTTCATATGTCACACTGACCGCTGTCTCCCTTCCCCCATGGTTTCTGTTGTTCTTCCCCCTGGAGGGGTGTGTGTGATTGTATGTCGATCATTGTGCTCTTCCCCTCCTCCCTGCCCTTCACCCTTCCCATCTGGTATCTCTCTTCCCATTCCTGCTCCTGGGTCGCACGCATGTGTCATAAGCGCTTATCTCCTATCTACACCCGTGTACATGCTCCAGTTTAGTCCGGAGTGAGAGGCATTCCTGGGGTCATGGTGGTGGGGGGTGAGGAAGCCTCAAGGAACCAGATGAATATCATGTTTCATGGGTGCTTTACTGCACCCTGGTTGACCCATCCCTTCCCTGTGACCCCTCTATGGAGGATGTTCCATTGTCTACAGATGAGCTTTGGGTCTCTGCTCCAATCCCCCTCGTTCTTAACCAGATGGTTTTGTTTGATTGTTAAGGGTCTTCTTATGCCTTTTACCTGCTCCCAGTGACACTTCATGATCGCACAGGCGGGTGGCTTCTTCCATGTGGGCTTGTTTCTCTGCTGGATGGCCGTTGTTTCACTTCAAGCCTTTAAGATCCCAGATGCACTATAATAACTGGGCACCATCTGTCTTCTTCAACACATTTGCTTATGCACCCATTTTGTCTTCAGTGATGGTGTCAGGAGGGTGAGGATCTCAGATTGCCAATTCGTTAGAACAATGTGTTCTTGTATTGGGGGGAATGAGCAGAGGCCCAAAGTCTGTCCACATCCTCAGTGTATTGCCATATAAATATATGTATGTAGGCCAATACCTCTATTTTTAAAAATCATTTTATTGGGGGCTTGTATTCATCACAATCCATACATCCATCCATTGTGCATCAAGCACATTTGTACATTTGTTGCCATAATTGCTCCCCAAACATTTGCTTTCGACTTGAGCCTTTGGTATCAGCTCCTCATTTTCACCCCTCCCTCCTGAAGCCTTGATGATTTATAAATTATTATTATTTTGTTATAGCTTACACTATCCGGTGTCTCCCTTCACCCTCTTTTTTGTTGTCCATTCCCCAGGGAGGAGGTTATATATAGCTCCTTATAATCAGTTCCCCCTTTCTACCCCACCTTCCCTCCACCCTCCCGGTATCACCACTCTGACCACTGATCCTGAAGGTATTATATATCCTGGATTCCCCATGTTTCCAGTTCCTATCTGTACCAGTGTACATCCTTTTGTCTAGCCATCTTTGTAAGGTAGAATTGGAATCATGATAGTGGGCGGGGGGAGCATTTAAGAACTAGAGGAAAGCTGTGTATTTTATCGTTGCTATACTGCACCCTGACTGGCTCGTTTCCTCCCCTCGACCCTTCTGTAAGGGGATGTCCAGTTGCCTACAGATGGGCTTTGGGACCCCAATCTGCACTCCCACTCTTTCACAGTGATATGATTTTTTGTTCTTTGATGCCTGATACCTGATCTCTTTGACACCTCATGATCACACAGGCTGGTGTGCTTCTTCCATGTGGGCATTGTTGCTTCTGAGCTAGATGGC
>NW_022103919.1:5845797-5848023 GCF_000313985.2 Echinops telfairi
AGGCTTGGTGGGCCAGGATGTGCTCCACTCTCTCTTCCTCCCCCTTCATTTGCTCCTATGTGCTCTGACCAGACATGTCCCTCTCCCTGAGCTGCAGCTTCAGTGCTGTCCTCTAAAGTAAATTATTTTGGGGAGAATACCTCTATTTTTATGGATTAATGTAGTTACATATGGACACCGCTATGCTTATCCCTTTCCTTTTTCCTTTGACCTTCCTTCTACCCCACCATCACGCATAGCACCATTTTCTAACCCAGCAGAAATAGTTCTGAAATAAGTCAGTCATGTTGGGCTAATCAGCCCACGTATAGCATCTGAATATGCACTTACAATGGCAAGGTGGTTTCAGTAGCAACTTCTGAAAATCTGCTGTTTAGTATGATGTCAATGGTTATTTGATACTGAATTGGTAAAGGGGAGAGAACAAGACCTGTATGATGGGGAGTAATAATACACAGCACATGGTATATACGGAAGATAAGGCAGTTGATGCAAAATGCTTAGTAGCATTGCCAGGGGTAGAGTAGGTGCTGTGATGGGCAGACCTTCCTTAGAAATTAGTGTATTTTGACTAGGTGCAACTCGAAGGCATGGAAAGTAAAGAACAGGAGACCAGGGTGTTTTTCAGTTGTGGAAGATGGATTATGACAGGTGTCCTTGGTGTTTCTGGGTCACTGACTGTCCCTCTCGTCCTGCTAAGCCCAATGAGCTGGACATTTTCACGGATAACATGGTGGGCATTTTTATGTGAATACAAGTGAAATGAAATTTAATTGTAAAGGTTTATTCCAGCTCGAACTTCTATGATTACACCTGGGAGTGCCTTGGAGAGATGGCTTGACAAATGCTATTGCTGAGTGAGTGAGCCTACTGGTTGATATGCAATTGGTAACAATTGCATTTGTTACTAGTATGTCAGATGCTTTCCAGCTAAATCTTTCTTCACTAGCTCTGATATTTTCCACTCATCTGCCATTTTGTCCTAATGGGATGGCTGGAAGCTATGCCGCCGGTATTTCAAATTCCTGTCGAGTTACCCATAGTGGACCGTTTTCCTCAGAGCTTCCAGACAAAGGCTAGGAAGAAGGAACCTGATCCGATCCACTTCTAAGAACACTGACCAGTGAAAATCTTAGGAATAGCATTGGCGTTGATACAGTGCCAGAAAAGAAGGCCTCAGGTCTGAAGACATTTGCAGTATGATCAGGGAAGAGCAAACCTTTACCTGCTGGTGTGGCAGGACTCAAGAAGGGATGGGGGCTGCAAATATCCATTAAGAGCTGAAATGGAGGATATATGAATCTAGGAACATTGAAAGTCGTCAATCCTAGGTACTATTCAGCTAAAACGGACTGGTATTGTCCATTTTGAATCAGTCCAGGTCTACTCTGTCAGCAATGACACATTGAAGAGGAATGGCCTCAGATTTATCATCAAAAACATTTCAAGATCTATCCCAAAGTACAACGCTGTCACTGATAGAATAATATCCTTCTATCTGTAAGGAAGAACAGTTGATACTCCTACTATTATTCAAAGCTATGCACAAATCACGAGTGCAAAGATGGAGACCTTGGAGGTTTTAACCAACTTTTGCAGTCTGAAATTAATCATTCAGTCATGATACACTGATATGAATGGTGATTGGAATGTGAAAGTTGGAAACAAAGATTGGGAATCAGAAAATATGACCTTGGTGGTAGAAACAACACTTGAGAATTCGTGTTAGAATTGTGAGGAGACCTTTTTTCAGCAATATAAATGGTGACTATCCCCATGGACCTCGCCAGATGGAACACTCAGGAATCAAATAGACTGTATGTGTGGGAAGTGATGATGGTGAAGTTCAAGATCATCACTTAGAACAAGGCCAGGATCCGAGTGCAGAACAGATCATCAGTGGCTCTCATGCAAGTTCAAGTTGAAGCTAGAGAATATGAAAACAAGTCCACGAAAGCCAAACCATGACCTTAAATATATCCCGTCTGAATTTAGAGACCATCTCAGGAGCAAATTTGATATGGTGAACATTTAATGACATATGAGATAAAATGAGATGACATAAAGAACATCAGACACGAAGAAAGCAAACAGTCATTAAAAAGACAGGAAGAAAGAAAAACCCAAAGTTGAAGTCAGAAGAGCTCTCGCATGAAGAATAAAGTGAAAGAAAGAAATAACTAAAAGAGCTCAATAGAAGATGTCAAAGGGAGTCTATAGAAAAGA
>NW_022103919.1:5848950-5860585 GCF_000313985.2 Echinops telfairi
GAGTCAACCTGTGAGATAACGGTGACACAACCTTGCTCGCCCGAAAGTGAGGAAGACTTGAAGTGCACTTACTGATGAAGATCATCCTTCAGTATGGATTCCAGCTCAATTTAAAACAATCCTCAGGCAACATCATGATGTAGAAAAGACTGAAGCTTTACCTTTCATTTCACTTGGACCCACAATCAACGCCCATGAAAGCAGCAGTCAAGAAATCAGTATTGTATTGGGTCAACTGCAAAAACCCTCTTTCAAGTACTAACAAGCCTAGATGTCGCGGTGAGGACTCATGTGCACTTGGCCCATGCCATGGTCCTTTCAATCCTGTGTATGCTACAGCTGGACAATGAATAAGGAAGATCGAGGATGCCTCTGAATTATAGTGACGGTGAAGAATATTGAAATAATGATATAATCAACAGACCTAGATGAAACAGCGAGAATGCTCTTTAGAAGCAAGAATGGGGAGACTTCGTCAGTACTTAGGACGCGTTCCCGGGAAGGCGCAACCCCTTCAGAAGGTTGTCCTGTTTGCAGGAGGATAGGTGAAAAAGGGGATTCGCACCGTGGCTTCAACAGTGGCAATCGAATGAGGATGGTGTAGGGCCAAGCAGTAAATCTTTTTGTTGTACATAAGGTCTCTCGCTGCGAATCGGAACCGACTGTCAAGGGCCCCAAACGCCAATAACCATTTACGGTTCTGAGGGCGAAAGGCACCAGATAGCCTTGGTTTCCAGGAGGGAGCCACATTTTCCCCCTTTAAGGGGTTCAGGGAAGTAATTCAACTCCGGTTCGAGGAAAATCCAGTTCTCAGTTTCTCTCTTACTTTGTCTCCGTCCGTTTTCACTAGCCGCGTAGATCAGATGTTGGCCAACGCTACTGGACTCCGGCTCTTCCACGGTCTCCTAGCAGGGCGGAACCGCGGCTCCGGAGTCAAGAGCAAAGGGCAGAAGAAAGTGCAAGGTGCCGAAAGACAGACGAGCGCGGGCTTCACGGAACTACAACTCCCAGGATGCCCTGCGAGAGGCGTCGAAAGCGGTTGGTTGGGAGCGCTAGCCCCACCGCCCTCTGGCCAATGGGACGGAGGAGAGAGGCCTGACTCGGATTTTCGGGGACCAATGGTAGAACAAAGGAGGCGGGTATTTTCCGCCTACTCACCGTGTGCTCAGAATAGTTACATTTAAGAGGTCGTCTCGGTGCGGTTTATCTCAGGCGGGGACACTGAGCCTGAGGTAGCGGAGAGGCTTCCTCGAGAGCGGTGCCCGGGGCATCCGGGTCGCAGAGAGACGCCTCGGGACGCCCTTAGGGGGCGGAGTCAGGGGCGGGGCCTGGCCTCGTTGTGGAGCGGCTCGTAATCCATCATGGCGGCCGAGGGGGTCGATGCCTTTCCCTGAGCAACGCTGGAGCCGGAGCCGGTTTCTGGGTCTTGCCGCTGACGTACCCTCCCGTTGCCCACAGTCTCTCTCGGCCGGGGGAAGCCGGGTCCCGCGGCGGATCTCGGGGAATGCAACTGCTTGGCGGCGGCTGCGGGTGCAACGTCCGGGACCGGGGGAGGGGGTGCCTCGGGCTGAGCCCCTAGGCTTGGGGGCAGCTAGGCGGCAGGGCCTCCTCCCCGCTTCACCAACCTGCCGACTGCGGGGTCGCGAAAGCAGTTCATCCCATACAGCCCCATCCGGGCTTATGGGCTCCAGGGGGGTGGTCTCCGCGCCCCCCAGACCTGGGACACCCTGTTCCCTGAGGCGTGGAGGCGCATCGCCCCGGAGGAAGCTGCCTGTGCCCCACCCCGGCAACCTCCTCCTTCCTCAAGCTGCCCTTTATTCCCCGGGGGAGCCCCTTCATTCAAATTGCCTCTCTGCTGACAAGTGGCCTCTCTCCCCCTTTACATCCCCTTCACCCCCAAATTGTTCCCGGGAGCTTCTAATGCCCTGACTTCCAATGTCACCTACGGCCCCCTTGGTCTCAGCTCAGCCCAAAACTTTAATGCAAAGGAAAAGTCTGGACTGGTTCCACCGGCCTTTTAAAAAGCGAACTTAAAAGTCGTTGGCAATGCAGTCCTTTCCGACACGGTGGAGGGCAAGCGCTCGCTGAAAATCTGGGTGACCCCGAGCCCTTTTCCGGTGTTAAGGGTCCATCCACTGGAGCAGCAGCTGGGTTCGGCAGGAAATTTGTTGGAAGATGAAGAGACTAAGATAGGGGGTGGGTGACTTCCCCAGGAAAAGTTCGGAGGAGCCTACACAGAAGATCAACATTTCCTCCAAATGTGGGAAACCAAATGACTTTAGAATCCTTGACCCTTTTACAGCATTCCCTGTGAATATTTCTGATTTAAGTTTTACCTCACTGCGAAAGGAAAGACACTGCCAGTAAAACACACTTTGGATCAAACGTTGGGTGGCTTTGCAGGTACAACTGCCCGTGACAGTACATCGCAATTGTGAAAAGAATCGGAACTCCTGTTTACATGAGTCCGTCTCAGAACTGGGATTTCATCCTTGTTTCCGAAGATGTGTTTGGGTGATTGATCTCAACTTCCTGACTTGTGGAGATTCGGGTGAATGTGAAATCCCACCTCTATACCGCTTTCCTTTAAGCTGACTGACTCATCTGGGATAAATCTTAAACCCTTTTCCGGAAAGGGGTGCCTATCATTACTTTATGGGGCAGCAGCCTGGAAAAGTTCTTGGGGACCAACGAAGGCCAAGTTTGCCTGCCCTGCACTTCATCAAAGGAGCAGGGAAGAAGGAGTCATCCAGGCACGGAGGTCCACACTGCAACGTTTTTGTGGAACATGGTGAGTGCTTTTCAAGGTTTCTGAAATTGTGCTTTTCTGTACGTATGTCACTCAGACCACCAGCGAGCTGATGAACACTGGGTGCCAGTTCCTTCTAGGACTGCCTAGAAGTTCCTGAGCTGGCTTATCTCCTAATTTCTGGCAGAACTTTCTCTGTATAAGAAGAAATCCCTTGGTGACTGTATAACTTTGATTCAAGAACTCTCTGAGTTGCTTATGCTTTACTTTATTCATGGTCACACTTGTGGTTGACCTTGATCTAGCTCTCAGGGTGCCAGGCCCTCCGTTTCTGGAGGAGGTTGGATTTTGGTTGTTCCGTAGGATGATAATTCTGTTCTCATCAAAGAGCATGAGAGTGCCTACACGTTTCGGGGGAGAGGGGAGTGGGGGTGTTGATGAATTTTACCACATTCTCAAAGTGGCTTGTGCTCCCCAAATGGTTGAGAACCACAGACCCTAGTTGGCACAAATATCTGTGACCTTCTCAATCGTAAGTAGGACTTGGAAATCCTCACTTTGGAGCTCTGTGGGAAAAATCGAATGGAGAAGCAGCCTTCCTTGTGATTTGAGGACACACCAGCCGCCAAACCAAACCCAGGGCCATCACCGCAGTCCTCCAGGACAGAGGAGCACGACCTCCTTTGGGGTTTTGAGATTTTAAATCTGTATGCGTAGACATCCTCATTTTGTAAGTCTAAGAACAGGTGGCCTCATCTTCTCCCTCAGAGTGGCTGGTTAGCTCTTAGAAACCCACTGTATCACCAGGACCCCCGAGGACAGCCAGCCTTGAGTTATTTTACCTTCCCCTGGGAGTCATCCTTTTCCTCATTGAAGGAGCTCTCCACTTCTGGTCTCCTCTGTGTACTGGAGTGCTGACCAAGCCTCAAACCCATTGCCATCCAGTTAATTTTGACTCATATCGACCCAATAGACCAGTGGTTCTCAACCTTCCTAATGCCGCGACCCTTTCATACAGTTCCTCATATTGTGGTGACCCCCCAACCATAACATTATTTTCGTTGCTACTTCATCACTGTCATTTTGCTACTGTAATGAATCGGGCGACCCCTGTGAAAGGGTCGTTCGACCCCCCCCAAAGGGGTTGGGACCCACAGGTTGTGAACCGCTGATTTAGAGTGTGGTGCGGTAGGTGACACATTGGTCAATAGTTCAAAACTACAAGCCTCTCCCAGGGGGAAAGATGACACTTTCTACTCCTGGCTAGGTTGTCCAGAGAAACAAATCTAGGAACTCATTTATGTATACGGAAGCGCTTTATATCAAGTATTAATCCCCAGGTCCCTCTTCAGACTTACGTAACCTCATGCTGGTGCTGCAGGCTGGTGAACCAGGAAACAGAACGATCAGAGGCCAGTGGGTGCAGAGGTGCGTGCATCCAGAGTCAACGGAGACATGGCAGCTTGCTGGCAGCTCTTCGGGTTAGCAGCCGACAGGGGGTCAACCTCTCCAGACAGGCAGGCAAGCAGGCAGAGTGCCAGCAGGCAGGAAAATTGAGGGTTGGGTAGAGGCAGTTCCCAGAATCCCCCACTCTTACACAAACGGCTTATGACATCCAGGAGGTGTCATCAGGCTGCGACTTGAGTGACAGGTTGGACTCCACCCTTAGCCAGAAATGTCTAATTGACATAATCCCTCCCATATTTCATAAAGGGTTAAACAAAAAACCAAACCCACTGCTGTCCAGTAGATGCCAACTCAGTGTCCTACCGGACAGAGTAGAACAGAGCCCTGTCTTTCTCGCGTTGCGCCCCATCTTTCTCCGGCGAAGTCCTGTCTTTGTCCCAAAGAGCAGCTGGTAGTTTGAACTGCCAACCGCGAGGAGCAGCTCAACGTACCACCACTCAGCTACCAGGACAGTCTCCGAACCCCCAGGGGCAGTTCCCTTTGAGTCAGAATTGACTTGATGGCAGCGAGGTGGTTTTTCCTTCCCTCATCTCAGAAGATGAGAGAGCTAGTGGCTTGGATGATCGAGGTTGTGGCCGTCGGTGAAGGATTTCAACACAAACTCAGATGGCCATTGAGGCGATGCCGACTCATAGTGAGGCTCCAGGATAGAGCTCCAGGGGATAGTAGCGCCCCCCCATGAGTCTCTGATACTGTTTAGGGAGTAGAAAGCCCCATCTTTCCCCACAGACCAGCTGGTGGTTTTTTGAACTGGACCCACAGCCCTATGCATGACCACTACGCCACCAGGGCTCCTGGGTGATAACATTAGTTCTGTAAATATTTGAGGGCAGAGCTGACTGGGTTTGCTCTTGGATTAGATGGGGAATGTGAGAGATGTCCAGAGTGACACCAAGGTGTTTGGACTGAATAGCTGGAAGAATGGAATTGACTTTGAAAATATAAGTTAGGAGGTTTTTTTTTCTTTTGGGGGGTGGGTTGGGGAAGGGGTAGTGATGAGGAAGAGTTAAAACCCAAGAACTTAAAAAATATATAATTTTATTGGGGCTCGTACAACTCTTATAACAATCCATCCATCCATCCATTGTGTCAAGCCCATTTGTACATTTATTGCCATCATTTTTCTCAAAACATTGGCTTTCTACTTGAGCCCTTAGTATCAGCTCCTCATTTTTCCCCCTCCCTCATGAACCCTTGATAATTTATAAATTATTATTATTTTTGCCATGCTAAGAGCTTCTTTTTGAATATGCTACCTAGGAGCCCCGGTGGCACAGTGTTACACACTGGGCTGCTGATTGTAAGATCAGGGGTCCCAAACCACCAGCCAGTTCAGGGAGTAAGACAGCCTTTTCTGCTCTCTTAGAGTGCTTGTGGGTTTCCGACTCTGTAACTGTCTTTCTCCCACAGAACCAGCTACTGTGGGGGAGAAAGATGGGGCTTTCTACTCTGGTTAGGCGCTATAGACTCGGAAACTCAGAGGGGCAATTCTACCCTGCCCTGTAAGCTCACTATGAGCCAGCACTGCCTAGATGGCAGTGAATGAGAAGATGACGTCCAGTAGTTTATAAAGTTAAGAGTTTACCTTTTTATATAATAAGATTAATTTGAATATTTCTTTTTGGTGGTTGAGGGATGATATTTAAGTTTTACATGGAACTCAGTTCACCTTAAAGTTTCAAATTCTTTTTGTGGATTATTATCTTCCTACAAAGTCAGGAAATTAGATTTAATAAAGAAAAACATTTCGTGGTAGTGAATGTCTTAAATATAAAATGTCTTCAGTGTTAAAATTTGTAGTGCCTTTAATGCTTAAAAAAATTGAGACAAATATATTTTTATACTTCTAATTTTAAGTTAGACCATCTATATCCTTTAAGGTATTGCTTATTAAATTCATTTGTATCTGCTCTTTTATTATGAGTTCAACTGAAAAATTAACTTAAGAAAGTTTAAAAGTACTTTACAGTTCTCAGAACTTTATTCTAGGGGCATGATGAGTCATAATCAGCTTGGCAGCAATGGGGTTTTGGTTTAATAATAACTCTAACATGATAACCATGTAATTCCCATCACTGATTTTTATAGTTAACACCCCTACACATTAGGAGGTCTGGAAAAGGCAACTATTATTAAAGTTAATTCAGATTTTAAAAGAGATTTTTAAAAAGATAATATCCACCCATGTTTGTTAGGAATTGGGTTGTAGCATGTGAACTATGAAGATGCAAAATTGTGTGTTGTGTGCCTGTTAGGTACTGTATCTGCCCAGTTGTTTCCGATAGTCGAATATGTCTTCTCTTTCATGAACCCTCTTGCCTGTTTTAAGAAATAGGCTGTAGTACTCATCTAGAAGAAAGCCAGTGGATGGGGGAGGTAAAGAAGGATGACCAAGGGCAAAAGGCCATTTCCCTTTATTTAAATGAAGTATCCAGTTGGAGAAAATAGAACTTGGAGACCATGTGGAACCATTTTTACTGCTATGCTTCTGGTCTCGGTGTGATGTGTTGTGAAGTGTATAAGATCCATATTTTAGTAGAAGGGAAAGGAGTGAGTTAACAAGATTGAGCTGGGAATTAGACCAGTGTAAGAGTTTGTCAGTCATACTATCTGAGTTGAAGGGTGGGGTGGGGGAAGGCGCTCTGGCCGGGTAGTGGTTAGACAATGGGAGGCTAACTGCAAGGTTAGCAGTTCAAAACCACCAGCTGTTCCAAAGATGAGGCGTTCTACTTCCGAAAATTGATTCAATGGCAGTGAACGAGTTCCTACTTAGGAAGTTTTATCAGCGTGAAAACTTAAACGAAAAATTTAAAAATTACCAGGATGAGAAATAGATAAACTCTGGCACCAACAAACAACATCTCCTAAAATCTCGGGTTAGGTCTGTATAGACATAGACACGAGATTACATAGATAGATCCGTTTCTGACATTGCGTGTTTCTCTGTCTAGTCTCCGAGCCCTGGTGCCATAGTGGGGTACACTTTGGGCTGCTAGCACAAACGTCAGTAGTTCAAAATCACAGGCGACGCCATGGGAGGAAGAGTAGGCTTTCTACTCCTGTGAAGTGGGCTGGTCTACCCTGTCTTGCAGGGTCGCTATGAGCAGGAATCGACTCCGTGGCAGTGAGCTGAGTTGTTGAATTTTACCATCTTTTTGCCTTACGTGCCTTTAGGGCTGTGGATTAGTAATTTACTGAACGAATGCTCTTGAAATTACTGCTGTGGACCTAACCTTCGTTTTAAAGTAGCTTTGTCCCATCAATTCTCACTCACAAATCAATGCCGCTGAGTCCGTTCTGACTCATAGTGACCCTTTGGTCAGAGTATAACTGCCCCTGTGGGTTTCTGAGACTGTAAATCTTTATAGAGTAGAAGGTTTCAACTTTCTCTGGGGGAGCAGCTGGTTGGTGTTTTCAAATTGCTGCCTTTGCAGTTAGCAGCCCAACACATCGAGTATTTCACTATACCACCAGGGCTCTTTTCCATTCAAGTAAAAAAGATTAAAACTCACTGCCATCAATTCTGACTCACAGAGACCCTATAGGGCAGGGATAGAAATGCCCCCTGTGAATTTCTGAGTGTAACCCTATACAGGAATAGAAAGCTCCATTATGCCTTTTCCTGTGGAGGGGCTGGTGGTTTTGAACTGCTGACCTTGAGGATAGCAGCCCAACATGTAACCACTACATTATCAGGGCAGGTTTCAAAAAGTTTGTGGAAAAACAAGATTAAAACCTAATGGAAATTTCCCACAAACTCTTTGAAGCCCCCTTGTATATGCTCATGTTTAAGGGACCCTATTTTATCTTCTTTGTCGTCTTATTATTGTTTAGATTTTATTGTGAATTGAGTGAAGGTTTACAATGCAGGTCAGTTTTCCGTTCAACAATTCAGATACATTTTGTTACATGCCGGTTGCTATCCCCACAATGTAACATCACTAATTTCACTTCTGTGTTTCCTGTTCTCAGTCCTCCTTTCTAAAGCCTTCTGAACTTTGTCCTAGGGTAAATATAGCCTGTTTGATCCCAAATAGTTGATTATTCTAAGGTGTGCATACCTCCCTAGTGTTATTGTCCTTAAAGACCTGTCTGCTGTTTGATTGTACATTGAGTGAAGGGGGTGCATTCATGTCCAGACTTGAAGCAGAATTAAAGGCTATACTCTGCGGGGTTTAATCAGTCTCTGTCTGACCAGCAAACCTGGCCTTTTAAAAAAAAAATGATTTTGAGTTTGGTACCTACTCTATCTAGGACCTATTAATATGACTTTTCAGAGAAATTGGTAGTGGTAACCAGGCAACATCTAGCTCTTCTGATGTCTTGGTCATGGAAGCTGATATTTGCATGGTCCATTTGAATAATTGTTTCCATGTGTCTTTGATTTTCATCATTCTTTTCTCTGGACAAGGAGGGACCAATAGGTGTACCTTAGGTGGCTGCTTACAAGCTTTTAAGATCCCAGTCCCTACTCACCAAAGTGCATTGTGCTAAGTACAGTGTCAGCAGTTTGAAACCACCAGCCACTCCACAGGAGGAAGATGAGGCTCTCTGCTCTCCTGTAAAGATCATTTTATCGGGGGCTCTTAGAACTCTTGTTACAATTCCTACATCAATTGTATCCGACATATTCGTACATATAGTCCATTGTTCTGTTCCAGACATTTACTTTCCATTGAGCCCTTGGGATCAGCTCCTCCCCCCCCTCTCTCCAGCCCTCGTGGGCCCCTGATAGATTATAGAATAATGTGTTTAGCATTATTTTACTCTTGCACTCCTCACTGCGTCTGCCTCTGATTCTGCAGCTTGTCCTCACCTCCCTCTCACTGTATGTTGCCTTCCCCTTCAGCCCAGTCAGCAAGTGTCTGTTTACCCTCCCACCCCTGGTAACCTTCCAAGAATGTTTCTTTCGGTGTGAAAACCTCTTTTTGACTCCTAAAAAATAGAGGTTTCATACAGTATTTGTCCTTTTGTGATTGACAGATTTCAGTGAGCATACATCATGTCCTCCAAGTTTATCGATGTTATGAGATATTTCCCAGATTCATTGTTAATTTTCCAACATTGCATAGCACTCTTGTGTGTGTGTACCCTAGTTTATCCATTCTTCTACCAACGGGCATTTAATTTGCTTTCCCCCGTTTGCTGTTAGGGAAAGTGCAGCAATGAACTTCGTGCGCACGGATGTGTTGGTGTCCCAGCGCCCGTTCTCTAGGAGGTATACCAGGAGGGCGGATTGCTTGGTCAGCTGGTTTTGTGTTTCCAGCTTCTTAAGGGAGTGCTGTTCTGTTTTCCCCGGGGATTTTACCATGCCGCCAGCTGTGTATGAGGGTTCTCGTCTCTTCAAAGCCTCGCCATCATGTGTTTTTGTTTCCGTTTGAACTTTGCTATTAATGCTGGGTGATAGGATAATCCCTTTGTTTTGACTTGTATTTCCTTAATAGCTGATGCACTTGAGCATTTCTTCACAGGGCCACCTGAATCCCTTTTTTGGGTGAACCATCCGTTTTCATCCTCTGAGGGACTTGATTTTAGCGCCTCGATCATTTGCATGTTAATTGCTCTCATTTATTTCTTCTGGACCATTTTCCTTCATTTTGGAGCCTTTCATAAGTTCTTTTGATGGCAACATATGTATAAATATGCTTGATACAATTGATGTATGGATTGTTATAAGAGCTGTAAGCACCCCCAATAAAATGATCTTTGAATAATAATTTTTTAAGAGATAGATCTTGAAATGCAAAAAATATATATATATATTTACAACCCCCCCCCAAAAAAAAAAGTTCTTTTACTGTGTCCTGTAATAAGCACTGAGGCCTGAAGAGATAGTGTTTTTGTCAGATTGACTCATTCAGTAGCAACCATCTCCTGTTGCTCTTACCGTAACATCACTGGAGAAATGGAAGAAGACCTTTGTGAAATCCAACAAAAAACTGCTGTTCACAGGCTGTATTCCCAATGGTGAGACCATCCTTCTCTGACCTTTTCAATTGAGTACTAGGGGGTTATGGCTGAGAACTTTATTGAAAACTCTCAAACTCAAACTCACTTCCATTCAGTAAACTCTGATTCATAGTGAACCTATAAGACAGATAGTGCTGTCTTACAAACCTGGTGAGTTCCTGAGATTGCAACTCTTAGCAGGAGTAGAAAGCCTCCTCTTTTTCCGCATGGAGCGGCTGGTGGTTTCAAACTGCTGACCTTGTGGTTAACGACCCAATATACAAGTATCCTTTTAATAATAACATTAATTCTGATAATAAAGTAATAAATATTAGAATACCTATTGCTTGTTCTAACCATTGTTAGTATAATCAAATGTATTATGAAATATGTTGCTAAGGTCAGGCAAAAATATGCCCTAAAACAGCTAGTGTATATTGCTGCTGTACTCTTTTTTTTTTCTTTTGCTAGAACCTTTAATACAAAATATTTATTGACAAAAAACCCCTTTCATCAGGCCAGAGGCTGAGCTGGGGCTGCCCTGCTGGCAGCTACCACTGCAAACATATAGAGTGGCTCAGGAATGTGCATGTCACCCTTGTGCAGGGGCCATGCTAATCTTCTCTGCATCGTTCCAATTTCAACATATGTGCTGCTGAAGTGAGCACTGCTGTACACTTTTGTAAGAAGTGGCTGGGTCCTGCACCCTGAACTATCTTTTCTGAAAAAGCCAAGTTACTCCGCTTCAATTTGGTTTGAGTATCCAATTGGTGTATCCCATATTCATAGTATGGTGAAAATAGACCCAGAACATGGTGAAAAACCAGGTGGTATCCAGCTGAGAATGCAGGCAGTCAACCTGAACAACAAAACCCAAGCAGCTGAGGATTTAAAGGCCTAAAACTTACTGGCCGCCATTATGGAAGCCTAGACCATGCTGAAGATGATGTAAAGCCATACGAAAACTAGTGATAATGTAACCAAAGGATGTTCAATTGAAATCCTTGATCAAAAGGAGGGGTTGATACAGAGCTTGAAACCCTCAAAAAGTTTATAGGTGCTTGGCCCTAGTAAGAACAGTTTAGAATAAGTCACAGTTCCCCCTTCACCTAATTGTATGATGGGAACACTGGACACAAGCGGTTTCTCCCTGGGTTGATTAGTGTACCTGAGTAAAACAACGGAGGACCTGTTCCTTGATGTGTGTTATCTGATTTATGATAAAGGTTGGGGTTCTGTGGTCTTATAACCACCTTGTGACTATGACTCAGGGTTGCATGATCATAAGTTGATCCCAGACGTCGCATAGCCAGTAATTAAAAACATAAAACCATTCCTGTGACCTTTCTAAACCTGTAATTACATGCAACCCCAAACCCAAACTGTTGCTATCGAGTCAATTCTGATTCATAGTGACCCTAGGGAGGGTATTCAAGGCTGTAGATCTTTATTTCTTTCCTTATTTTTTTT
>NW_022103919.1:5861803-5875648 GCF_000313985.2 Echinops telfairi
CCTACTAATGGGTTTTAGGTCTCCACTCTGCACTCCCCCCATCATTCACTATGGTAAGATTTTTTGTTCTGATGATGCCTGATACCTAATCCTTCCTAATGCTTTTAAATGATCTTTATTTTAGTTTAATTAGGAAATGGATACAATGAGAAACGAACCTTCAGCACGTATAAATACAAGGAAAGATTTATTTTAAAAATAATGTCAAAAATTAATGTCTGTTGCTTTATAATGAAAAATAGTATATATTTCCCCAAGTTCAATCCAGGAATATTTGTTTGAAAACCCATGGAACAGTCCCATTGTGCATACAGTAACCATACATATGTGTACCACTGCTGCTGAGCAGCCAGTCACGGAACCCCTGGTCCAGTGAGCCATGTCAACTTCAATCAGCCTGATCAGGGAGACTTTGAGCCCTTCACCGTGCAAATGAGTCATATCCTAGTCACGTTAGTTGGTGTTCCTGAGTGGCTGCCCAGCTACTAATGGAAAGGTTGGCTGTTCAAATCCACTTAGATGGTCTGAGACGAATAGTCCCTTGAAAGAAAGCACTGGAGAGTTCCTTCTGAAATACGCAAAAGCTCACTGTCCTGCAGTCAGTCCCGACTCACAGTGACCTTATGAACTACCAGCGCCACTGAACACGCTCTGAAACTTGCAGTCGCCGTGAGTAGGAATCGAAAGGATGGCAGCTGTGACTGCATTTTGTTAGTCAAGGAGTCAGACCGGATCAGAGGAGCCCTGGTAGCCTAGTGGTTATGCATCGGGCTGCGATCCACATGGTTGGCAGTTCAAAACCACCGGCAGCTCTGTGGGAGAAAGACTGGGCTGTCTACTCACACTTACTGCCTCAGAAACCCACAGGGGGTGGGTCACTATGAGTCAGCATTGGCTGGATGGCAGAAAGTTTGGTTTGAATACAGACTCAAATTGAGGGAAAATGTAGATGTCCCAGGAAGCTTTCCAGCTTATATTTTGGGGATGGTGCTTTCAAATGAGGACATCGTTGTTATTGGATGGATTTTATAAGTCCATCAAATCCCGAGATGACCTCTTGGGCACCCTTAAGTCTTCATCATTGCTTTGTGAGAAAGTGTAATAACGGCGTGAATGATGAATCAGAAGAATTGGTAAATTGGGATGGGCGAGAGCAATATTGAGCAATACCTGGCCCCGGGCGGCCGTGGGATGATAGCTGGCCCAGACTTTCTTGGACCTGTTTTGCAAACCAGTGCCCTCTACATTATAAAGGAGGAGACACCCAGTTGTGTGATCTTTTGCTCCATAGCCCACTCCTTGTTATAGTGTGAGACTCATTCCTAGGCCCACCAGTGTTGTACTGGTCACCTTCATGGGGTCCCCTGGCAAATTTGGCTAAATTCAAAGACTGACCATTTGGTCCTTTTTTTGGCCTAATATTTTGTATGCTTCAGCTGTGATGGAGCTGTCTGCTGAGCAGTGAGTCAGATGGGATGCACACATGCAGCTTTTCAGTTATTAATTTGCTGCAGTTCCCTTTTCTGGCATACTTCTGAGAAGTGCTGATGACTACATTGAAATCTTTTTCTCTGCTAGCTAGGAGTTGAGGCTCATTTCAGCAAAAACACTTCCATCTTTTCTGATGTCCAGTAGGAAGACTTGACTCACAGATGATGTACTGAGTGAGCATAAGTAACTCCCCTTCCTTAGGCCGCCACCAAGTGTTGTAGCACATTCCTTTCTTGGTATAGCTGCCATTTGAGTACGTTCTCTGTGCCAGGCACCATGCACAGCCTCTGATATGTTTTAAAAGGAAACTTGAGGAAAGGGGAAAGACGCAGACGGAAGGCTTGATGGAATACCAGTGCATGTTAAACTGGACTTTCGCAGTTAAGAGGAGGAGACACGAAAATACAGATTATAGCATGTATTGGAGTTCTGTTGTCTCTTGATAATTTCCTGCTTCTGTGTATCTATCTCCTTGTTAAATAGGGAGACAGGGATAACACTAAGATCGTAGTTCTGTCTGACTTTATTGGCAGTGTGACTGTAGGTACCACCACTCCCTTAGTAGGTACTGGTTGGGCATATGCTTCATACCATCTCCTTTGCTAGTAATTGGGAATGCAGCAAGGCCTTTTAACCTCTCTGAGGCTCTATCTAACTACTGATTTGCAAAATGGCAATTAGAATACTTACTTCGATTGGACTGTTGGTGAGAGAATGAAATGAAGTAATATAAACTAGTGGTGCCTAGCCCTTGGTGGTGGTATGGTGTCAGTCCCTACTGAGCTGTCACCAGCTCATGATGACCCCCATGCACAGTGGTGGGACATGCTGCCAGATCCTCCTGTCCATAGATTTTTCCATAGAATTTTCATTGGCTCATATTTGTCAGTAGATTCCCAGGTGCCCACCACTCACCCCGCCCCCTGCAGCTTGTCTTAGTCTTTTGAAAACTCTGCTAAAACCAATTCCGCATCATAGTAACAGACAGGTGGTACTTGCTCATAAGGTGCGTGGACTGGGAATTGAATTTTAGACCCACACAGACGGCAAGAATTCACCTCTGAACCACCAGTGACCCATGCTGGTTCTTGGTTGGCCTCTAACAAATCGTAGTTATTGTTGCCGTTACTGTTTGTCACTCCCAAAGTAGTGAATTTTGTCAGTAAAAGAAGGAAGCCAAGAATGACTAGGTTAAAAGAAGATTAAGAAATAAGTAATAATACTGTGGTGAATAACTGGTCTGTTGCTAGGTTGTACAATGTTGGTAATAATTAAGAAGTATCTGGGGGGGGGCACTAGAACTGATTGTGATTAAATACTATTTTAAAAGCGAGTTAACCATGGAAGTACAGTATATGATATGCGAGTACCGTATCAAGAAAACCACAGGGAAAAGAAGCCAAACTTGACCAGTGATGGTCAGAGGTGAAGAGGAAAGGGTTGTCGCTCAGGGGCATTGAGTTTGTGTCAATGGTGGTAGAATAACTTGGAAAGGGATATTAATAGTGGCCGTGCAGCACGAAGAGTATAATCAATGACACTGGTTCACACAGGTAGACATTGTAGAGTTGAAGAATGTTCTGCTGTGTATATTATTGCCATCACTGGGAAGATGTTCTAGAATTGACTAGGATGCACTCAAGAAAGAGCTCAACTCTCCTTGATATGATTGAATTATTGAAATGTATGGCATGTGGATAAAGTGCAAATATAACTGTTAAATAAAAAAGAAGAGGAAGTGTCTTTAAAGTCCATGAGCTCTATCTGAGCTCATGGTGAAACTAGAAAACTCTAGAAAAAGCTCAACTTGGCCTGTTGACACTTTTTTCCCCTTGGGTCGTTGGAGACGGAGAGCTGGGGAGCCCTCTCCCTCTCTGCTGCGTGAAATCAGCAATGCAGTCTTTCTACCCTGCTCCCCGAGAATGGCCTTGTCTGTGGCTTCAGGCCATTCTTTCTGTCGGGGACCCATCCTCCCACCGGACGACCATTTTCCATTCCTTCAAGAAGCTTCTTATGTCGTTAGGACAGAATCTTCTAGTCCTTAAATGCACTGCGTCTTGTTTCGCACACTGCATTTATCTCCGGCTCTTTTATCCGAGTCTGCATGGGTGTTATGTATGGCTCTGTACGAAAGAGGGACTTGTGATGTGCGGTTGGGTTTTGTAACACCTTGCATGCAGTTCGTTTGCTGGAGGTAAGTCCTGAGGTAGTAAGTTTGTGTGCCCATCAACCCAGGGCCGAATTACCTAGAAAAGCAAACTCCGTTTCCCCGCGTGAGAGCCTGTATTGAGTGAACCAGGACGTTTCCTGGTATACCAGAGGATTAGCTTTTTCTCTGGTGTGATGGTCACTTTCCTCAGGACTTTCTGGGATCGGTGCTGGCTTCTTGGAGGTGGTTTTCCGGGCTCTGGCTCTGCTCCTCCTGTCTCATGTCCTTAACCTGGTGCTCTGCCCCAGCTTCTAACGTCGCCACGGGCTGGAGAGAACAGGCGAATGTCTCGGAGGCTTCCCACGCGGGAACATTTCACTTTCTGAAGCGAAACTCCGGACTCCCCAGCTGTGATTTCATTTCCCTCGGTTGCTAAGCAGACTCCAGTTTTAGGAAGAGCTTATGGGGCAGTTGATTGCTTTTATGTGGCATTGCTCATGATGGTTTTGTAATTTTCTCCCATGAATAGGTGGGACTATGTAAATATAATGCTGTGGCCCCGCAAGGGGCTTGGCCAGCTTGCTAATAATACAAGTAAGGGCCATGGCACCTTTGTGGCTCTGGGACCATGAAAATATGGTTTGCGGAACCCTAACAAGGGGATTAGTCAGTTTTGCCATCCCGGTTGTCTTAAAATGGCTTATCCCAGAGGCAGATAGGGGACCTCATTACAACCAAGAAGAAGAGATGGGCGCAGAAGGTGTGTTTTGGACCCGGCACGCTCTGTGCTGAGAAGCTCTTGGATCCAATAGATAGCTCCAACACTGCAGACAGCACAAGACAGGGAGAAGAGGAGGCAGTAATAGAACTGGTGCAAGATGATGCAGTGTGGACTTCCTGGCCCATAGAACAGGTCGAGTAGGTATACTGACCCATAGCGTGAGAGAACTGAGTACCTGCAGATAGGAGCTTCCTATGGAGCGAGGTATCTTTGAGCGCTTGGTGGTGGTAGGCTTACTGTCCCAGGGAGTGAAAGAGCCCATTGCTGTGGGGTTGAGGCTTGGTGGTGGCGTGGGATGCTCCCAGGCACGTATTGGTGGAGTTACAAGCTTTGTAACAGGTGCTAGAGCAGGTCAGGGGCCAGGCCAAGGATTGGGGACAGCTGAGAAGAGAGTGTCCTCCTTGTAAAACTATAACCTGAGTTGTTGTATCTGATCCTCACTTGTAACCTATTGTTTTGCTAATATGTGGTTGGGAAGATGGAGGAATCTCTGAGGTGGACATTCTTCCACCTTCCAACCTTTGTACGGATTCTGACACCAGCCCTCTCCCACAGTGCACTGTGCTTCTCTGCTGAGTCCAGTAACTCATTGCAATGGCCACACAGAATTTACAGGCCATATGAAGTTTATTAGGGAATGACCTTCCCCTCCCACTTGTGAATGAAGTTAGTTGATGTCCACACAGAACCATTTATGATTAGTGGATTTTCTTTTTTCGTATTATTCCTTATGTCCATTACAGTGGAGGCTCAAGAGTGAACTATACCAGAAGTTGATTAGACAGTCTAGGATGATGAGTCTTGGTTTCTAAGATACTGGAATCAAATCACAAAGGAGGTGTGACTCTCGATAGCCAGTGGAGATGTTCCTGTTGGGGAGGGCCTGAGCCTTCTTTTTCTATGAGCAGTTCTTACATTTCATTTCCCCCTGCTTCTCTGCTTTCTCCTTGCCAAATAGAAAGACAGGGGGAACATGAAGGTCAGTTTTACCCAACTCTACATCCTGGTCTGTTTAGATCTTCCGGTCTGGGCAAATTCTTCTTTCTTTTTGCTAGTTCAATTTCAAGGATGTAGTGTTTTGTTTTCCCAATTTAATTTCATACTTAAAACTTTTTTCATTTAAAACTAAGAGTAAAATTTACTTTTTAATTGTAGTTTTTAATGCATCTTATAGATTTATTAACACATTTATTGATGTATGTAACCACCATCACCCCAGAACACAAAATAGTTATATAATCCCCCAAAATCTTTGTGCTGTTTTTTCAAAGTCACACCTTCCCTCCACTTCTCCTCCCTGCCAGATGATCCCCCCCCCCCCTGTGGTTTTGTTATTTTGAGAATGTGCAGTCTTTGTTTTTTTTTAGTTTTTATTGTGAGTTGGGTGAAATGATTTACAGAGCGGGGCACCATCTATTCCTGGTTTCCTGTTGTGGAGGCTGATATCCGTGTGGTCCATTACTGGATTAGACCAAACGTTTCCATATGTCTTTTGGAATTCATCGTTGTTTTTTCTTCCGGACAGGGAGAGACCAATAGTTTCACCATAGATGACCCTCATGAGCTTTTAAGAGCGCAGTTGCTCCCCACCACAGGAGGATGTAGAACATGGTCTCTGGGCACGATGTTCTGCCAGTCAACCTTTGTGTCCGCTGAGACTCTGGTCCTGATACTTCAGGGTCAGATTCCCTCAAGGTGGTTGGTTCTGTTTAAGAAGTGTTCATAACTTTGCCCTCTGTGTGTTCCCCCACGTTCCTGGATATATTTGCAACAAAGATTAATAGCCCCAAAGCTAAACTCACTGCCATCGAGTCAGTGCTGACTCATAGCAACTCACCTGTGGGTTTCCGAGACTGTGACTGTGTACGGAAATAGGAAGCCCAGTCTTTCTCTTGCAGAGCTGCTGGTTTTGAACTGCCGACCATGTGGATCACAGCCCAATGTGTAACCACTGTGCCACCAGCGCTCCTCTGCAAAGATAATATATGGTACATATATACATATCCTCTGTCAAATCTATATCTGTTAGATAGAGATACTCATGAATATACTCCTACTCGGCCTCTTACACCTGTTTAGCCTGTATATCTATCCAAAGATTTACTTAGAGCTGCGTTTGTCAACCTGTGGGTCGTGACCCCTTTGGGGGGGGTGTCAAATGACCCTTTCACAGGGGTCACCCGAGTCATAACAGTAGCACAATTATAGTTATGAAGTAGCAACGAAAATAATTTTATGGCTGGGGGAGTCAGTACAACATGAGGAACTGTATTAAAGGATCGTGGCATTAGGAAGGTTGAGAACCACTGACTTAGAGGATTGTGGATCTAACAGTATGTGCCTCTGTTGTCTTCAACTCTTGCAAACCTCCCAATGGCTTGCCCTATTTCCATCTTTTTTTTTTTTTCCTGAGCTCCCGTACTGTATGTTGCCTTTCCCTTCACTCCAGTTAACACATGTCTACTCACCTCTAGCCCAGGCGTCCTCAAACTATGGCCCGCGGGCCACATGCAGCCCACCAGGGACATTTATCTGGCCTGCCGGGTGTTTTAGCCCTATTTTGTTTTTTATTTCAAAATAAGATGTGCAGTGTGCATAGGAATTTGTTCATAGTTTTGTTTTGTTTTTTAACTATAGTCTGGCCCTCCAACGGGTCTGAGGGACAGTGAACTGCCCCCAGTTTTAAAAGTTTGAGGACCCCTGCTTCTAGCTAGTGACTTACCTACCTTCTTCCTCCCACACCTGGTAACCTTCGAAGAATGTTTCTTTTGTGTGCAAACCTTTCAGTTTGTCTTTTGAGACAGACTTCATTCATTGAGCACAGTGGCTTTGAGATCAAGCAAATGGGGTCTGTGACAATCGTTTGTTCCTTTTTATTACTGAGTAGTGTGACATGTATTGATGTATGGATTTATCCGTGAAGAACATTTGGGTTGTTGCTAGTTATTGATGATTATGAATAGAGCTGTTATGGATATCCATTCCTGGACAGTTTTTGTGGGATTAAACATTCTCGGTTCATTTGGTCATTTTCTGTGGCTGCTGTAATATTAACTCACAGTTCTAGAAGTCAGGAATCAAGAGTGCTGGGCATTGGCAAACACCTAGGTCTAAGAGAATCCATTCTTGCCTCTACCAGTTTTTGGTGACTGCCAGCATTCCTGGGCCTAACCCCATTACTCCATTTGCCCATGGTCATCTTGCCTTTTCTTCTTGTGTTTAGGTAGTCAAACTTCTCTCTGTCCCCCACTTATAAGGATCACGCACTCACTGCCAGGGAGTTGATTCCTACTCATAGTGACCCTCTAGGACAGGGTGGACTTGCCCAGTGGGTTTCCAAGACTGTTAACTTTTTATAGGAGTAGAAACTTTTGTCTTTCTCCCTCAGAGCAGCTGCTAATTCTGAACTGCTGACCTTCTGATTTGCATCCCAATGGGTAACCTGCTTATAAGGATCCTTGTGATTATATTTAGGGCTCACCTCCCTAACCCAGGGTAATCTTCCTCTCTCAAGATCCTTATCACACATGCTAAGATCCTTTTTTTGAGGGGAAAAAAAAAGATACTTTTTGCCATCTAGGGTGACATTTGTAAATGCCAAGGATTAGGATATAGTTGTCTTTTAGGAGCCAATTTTCAGCCTTCAATATTTGGGTAGATACCTAGGCATGGGTTGCTCAGTATAGGGTAAGTATGTGTTTAATTTTAAGTGGCTGCCAAACTGATTTTTACATTCTCATCTGTGCCCTCCCATGCCAGGGTTCTTGATCTCCTCATTAGAACGTGGTGTTGACAGTGTTTTTTATTTTAGCTATACTAATGGGTATGTGGCAGTATTGTCATGATGCTAATTTACATTCCTGTGTTAGGCTGAGTTATTTAGAGAAACAAATCCAGTGGCACTCATCTATAAGAAAGAACTTTATATAAAGAAATAATTATATACCAAGAAGACGTCCAACGTCCATAAGTCCAACGCTAGTTCTTAAGTCCCTCTTAGGACGCATGTAGCCACCTGCAGGGACGTAGAACGGTGAACTGGGAACCAGGAAGGAGACAGACTTGTGAGTGCCCAGTTGTGTGGATCCAAAGTCGATGGAAACGTGGCAGGGCACCGGCAGCCCTCAGGGTCGGCAGCAGAGTCCCAGCAAGCAGGAAGGCAAAGGGGCAGAGAGCGAAGGAGGTTCCCAGATTCCCTGTTTATAAGAAGTCCATACCCTAAGGAGGAATTTTTTGGCTGTGACCCAATTGACACTTTCATAAAAATTCAAATTGACATAAAAATCATTTAACTACCACCATTCCCCAAACCACTAACCATTCCCCAGGAGAAAGACAGGGGCAGCTCTACCCTGTCCTGTGGGCTCGCCTTGCAGTGGCATTGACTTGATGCCAGTGAGGGTCTTTGATGACTAATGACGTGGAGTAGGTTTTCATGTGCAAACTTCATACCACTTTATTTCATTCATCTTCATAAGTACGAGGAAGAGAAGAATAAAGAACATTGCTTTCTTACAACGAATCTTGCCTATCAGTGTTGGAATGCGGTATAGTACAATAACACATTACAAATAGCTTTTATTTCATTTTATCTTGTTAATAAATTTTTTAAAGTCTTGCCTGAGCTGATAATACTCTTGATTCTAATAGAAGAGGTGGTTGTTTTATGACTTTGTAATGAATTTTTTAAAAGGTTAAATCATGTGTATTCTCTACCAAATTCATTTTTTAAATAAAAAATCTTTAATAAATCTCACTACCATTAAGACCACAAGTGTGGAGTGGGCTTGTCTTTTTCGCTGCTCTCAGGTCGGTGTCCACACTGGTTTTTATGTTGCTGTAGATCACTTTTAGGGACATTTAATTAATCATCTCTTATAGATTTTATAGTTTTAAGCACTGACCATTTTTCTCTCTCACATTGTTGTGATCTGTAGCAGTAAATTATACTAAATTATTCTCTATTCCTTATTAAGTCCAACACAGTAGTGTCTGAGGCTTGAGTTCTTGTAGTTATAAGTGAGAATTAAATAAGTGCTGGTGGCCATTATCTGAGAATTAAAAACCTGAGGTATAGCAGAGTAGAATAATGAGTTGGGGTAAAAGAAATGACACATCTCGGTAAGAGTATGTTATTCTAATCGTATATACTTTTAAAATGACATCTTAAGTTTAATATACATAAACAGTGTACTAGGTTTCCACCTCTGGTGATTGAGTAACTTGTTACTTCACCTTAAAATGGTCATGGCTCAGAAAAGAGGATTACGTGACATTTTCTCATAAACCAACCAGCCTGAACCCCATCGCAGTCATAGGAGTTTCCTTTGCTGGGCTGCTAAGTGGCTGTCAGCAGTGTGGCTTTTAGAGTTTGCTGACTTGACTGAACATTTACTATTTATCAACATTTGCTTCTGCTTCTGGTCCTACTAACTGCCTACATGTGACAGACAAATCACGGCTCTGGCAAGGTAAATGGAGTGCCAGTTTCCTCATTCTGTCAAGTGAGGAGACTCCTCTCTCTCCTCGAGAGCGCTAATACCTGTGAAACTGTAGAGTGTTTTATGAGTGCACACGATTATTGCGACTTTATGGAATGACTTATTTGTCTCCAGACTGTGAGCTGCATTTTCTGTATTCTAATGCTGATGCTCCTGGAGGGTCCTGTCGCATACTTTGAAACTATTGCCGAGTGAAATTATATAGATTGGCTGGTGAAAACTTTTTCTCTTTGGATTCTTCCGTTTATTTCTTCCACATTTTGACAGTGAAACAAACACAAAGTTGTCAGTCTATGCTGGCTCATGGCATGTGATGCATTTCAGAGTGTGACTGCACTGTGTAGGGTTTTCAGTGACGAGAGACGCGGATCACCATAATAAGGGTGAAAAAGGTTTATCTTTCTGTCACGTTTCTTTTTTGAAGGGCTTGGGGGTAGTGATAGGATCAAACCCAAAAGCAAGCACCCAGACAATCCATTGCCATCAAGTTCATTTCAAATTCTAGCAAGCCCTGTAAGTGAGACGGCCCATTGGGTTTCCAAGGCTGTCATTTTCTTTGTTTGTTTGTTTGGTTGAACAGTTTTATTTGCGTTTAATTCACATATTATACAATTCAGTAATTGAGTCACATTAAGAACAGTTGTGCAATCACCACCACAATCAGTTTTAGAACTTTTTCTTCATTCTTTTTTTTTCTTTAAATTTGTTCCCATTTTTAATAGCAGTTTTATAAGCACTTCATCTACATGTCAAACCATTCAATAATTCAATCACATCAAGAAGAGTTGAACATTATCATTTTCTTCTTTCTTTCTTTTTCATTTTCTTCTTTCTTTTACTCATTGTTATTCATGCATTTTCCCCCTAATTGTGGCCAAAATATACACAACAAAACATTCTCCAGTTCCACAACTTCTACATGTATAATTCGGTGCCATTGATTATACTCTCTGTGTTGTACATCCATTACTGATATCGTTTTCTAAATTCTTTCACCACCATTCACATGAACCCATTGCCTCCTGAGCAAACACTTGTCTTCACTCCTGGTATCCATTGGTCAAGTTTGGTTTCTTTTTTTAAATCATTTTATTGGGGGCTCATACAACTCTTATCACAATCCAAACATCCATCCATTGTGTCAAGCACATTTGTACATAATGTTGCCATCATCATTTTCAAAACATTTTCTTTCTACTTGGGCCCTTGGTATCAGCTTTTCATTCCCTCCCCTCCCACCTTCCCTCCCCCATGAACCCTTGATAATTTATAGATTATTATTTTTTTTTTCATGTCTTACACTGACCAATGTCTCCCTTTACCACACTCTTTTGTTGTCCATCCCCCTGGGAGGGGGTTATATGTAGATCATTGTGATCAGTTCCCTCTTTCTCTCCCCATTTTCCCTTTACCCTCTTGGTATGGCTACTCTCAATATTGGTTTATCTGTCCTGGGTTCCCTGTGTTGCAAGCGCTTATCTGTACCAGTGTACATGCTCTGGTCTAGCTGGATTTGTAAGGTAGAATTGGTGTCATGATAGTTGGGGGGGAAAGCATTTAAGAACTAGAGGAAAGTTGTACGTTTCATTGTTGCTACACTGCACTCTGACTGCCTCGTCTCCTTCCCTTGACCCTTCTGTAAAGGGATGTCCAGTTGCCTACAGATGGGCTTTGAATATCCACTCCACACTCCCGCTCATTCACAATGATAAGATTTTTGTTCGGGTCTTTGATGCCTGATACCTGATCCTATCAAAACTCCATGATCACACAGGCTGGTGTGCTTCTTCCATGTGGGTTTTGTTGCTTCTTAGCTAGATGGCTGCTTGTTTATCTTCAAGCCTTTAAGACCCCAGATGCTATATCTTTGATAGCCGGGCACCATCAGCTTTCTTCACCACATTTGCTTATGTACCCATTTTGTCTTCAGTGATCATGTTGGGAAGCTGAGCATCACGGAATAGAAAGTGTTCTTGAGTTGAGGGAGTACTTAAGTACAGGCCCAATGTCTATCTGCTATGTGAATACTAAACCTATAAATATATGTACCTAAATCTATTCACCCATCGAAATATATAAATATCTTTACATATGTTCATGCCTGTATAATTTTCTTCATTCTTGTACTTGTCATTAGCTCCCCATTTCCCCCTAATCGCCCCTGTCATACCCACAAGAAATCATTAATTTAGTTATTGTCTCTATAGATAGACTTATCTTGGATTTCATATACAGAAAAACATTGAAAACAAAAGCAAAAATCTAACAATAATAAAATAAAACTGATAAAAACCTCAAATGAAAAGAAAGCAGAAAATATTAAGAGCTAGAAAAAAACTTACATGGATGACAAGGGAGATCAGTTGATAGGATGCTAAATTTTAACCTCACTGCAACGTCAGCAATCCATTTTCCAGTGCATTCTGTATGATAGCAAGGCTGTTTACAATCCTGGTCCATTGTCAGGGGGTTCCCTAGGGGCTTAATCCACATGGATGTCCTCTTCATCCCCCCCGCCCCACTGAAACAGCTTTAAAATGGGTCTCAAGGGAGATGAATGATAAGATACTACATGTTGACGGAACTATATCTGCCTTAATCAGTTTTACAGTGCTCTGTCTTATAACAGGACTATTCACATCACTCAGCTATGATCAGAGGAGATTCGCCAGAGGCTTAAGTCATGTGTGGACCTTGCAAATGAATTTTGGGCTTGTACTGTCATCCGTAGCCTTCTGCAAACCAGGTGTTCACAATTTAAGCTCTGATACCATTCCCTCCTTTAAATTTGGATTATATTATTTGTAATCCTTGGATCACACAGGCTGGTGTGCTTCTTCCATAGAGACTTCGTTGAGACCTCCAAAGCTGTAATCATGTTAGGAGCAGACTGCCTTATTTTTTCTCCAGCAGAGCCACTACTGGCAGCTTTGAACAGCTCACTCTTTGGTGACAGCTGAGCACTTAACCACTGTGCCATCACGGCCCCTTGTTGATTGGATAGGGAAGAGATTTCATACTTTCTTGACAATATGTTTAGAACTGTGTAAAACAATATTGTACAGTGCTTAAGAATACAAACGTGGTATCATTTGGTACATGTCCATTGGAACCTTTCTTTGCTCATTCAACATTGCTTCTAAGCTTTACCTGTGTTGGTTCCTGCTGATCTAGATCCTCATTTTAACTGCTGTGTATGTAGTATTCCATTGTGTGAATTAACCATAGTTAATCCATTCTCCAGTGTATGGCTCGTAGGATTTTTCCATAGTTCCCACTCTTTCAGTCAGTGCTATAGTGAAGGTCCCCCTCTACATGTCTCCTTCTGTGCCCTCATGAGAGTGTCTCTAGGCTGGTGGTTAGGCTGGGTTAGATGGACTTAGTTACTCAGTCAAGAGGTTGATCTCGTAGGGTGTGCATAGGGGAGGCTATTCTGTTTCACGTAATTTTTCAGAGACCTAGACTGCGAGGGATCCCCTCTTTTGTGCCCGCGCAGCCTAGCACCTGAGCAGCGAGAATTGTCAACTCACTCCTAAAATTTTCATACAGGAGGAGACGCTTGACCCTTGGTCACTTCTGATGACAACTCACACTCGGAACTCGGAACGAGGTCTCACCCGCCACAAGAGACCTAGGAGAGGAGGTCTGTGCGTGTTCAGGAACGGGAAGGGAGCACTCTGATGTCCTCCAAAGACAGATGTTTAGAAGCCCCATACTACTTCCTGTTGTATGTACAGAACACACTGTGCATTGATTCTCAGGCATCCACAAGGAAGACAACCAACTTTCCCTCGAATTAGTTAATTTTGAAACTTACTTGAGAGCCATGTAGGCTTAAATTATGGGGTGATAGTGGATTATGGAATTTTTGGCAGGACATTCATAAAGCGGATGCTAGAAACTATAACTTCTTTTTTTTTTTT
>NW_022103919.1:5876211-5889730 GCF_000313985.2 Echinops telfairi
GGAAACTATAACTTCTTGAGATTTGTAATTAAGTATAATAACTATTTCTTTAAAAAAGAAATCTAGAGCAGGGCTTTTATCTTGGTCTGGGTTCAGTTACATACCAAAGAACTCACTTCACTATGGCTAACCATCATTGGGAGGGCCGAGAAGGCAGACTCTAGGTTGAGCATCATGCGTGATTCCCAAAGCCACACAGGGGCCTAGCCTCCCTTCTTGGAGCAGTTGTCTCTTTGGTGATAGGGAAGCTACCAGCGCCACAGTCACTGTCATCGTGAATCCAAAGTTAGGCTACAGCCTGTCCATAATGCAGGTGTCCTACATTCCTACCACTTGATATTCCTATTAATGTTTGGACGCAGAGCCTCCAGTGCGCTCTGTCGTGTGCTGCCTTCCAGATCTCATGTAGTTGTGTCTGCTTGACAAACCCCTGGGTTAGCTGTCCCGCGCTTGCAGTGTCAGGGGCACACTGGAGAGAGGTGGAAATGGGTGGTGAACTTTAGTCCACTAAATCTACCCCCAGTTCTTAGCCTGATATTAAAGTGAATGGCTAGAATTTTAGAGTATCATTGGCCCTTGAAATGTTATGCACAACTGTATTTTTTCTAACTTTCCAGTATATTTCTTCCAAGTTTTGACAGTGTGATAAATAAACAAAAAGTTATTGTCGAGTCTATTCTGACTCATGAGCACAATGACATTTTTCTTTGAAAGGAGCCTGTGGTTTTCATTAGATTTTCAAAGGGTGTGAGTGCCCATCACAGATCCATAGGCCTGAAAGGTTCCTTTTTCCTGGGATGGTGGATGGTGGAGGTGAATGGAATGATGGCAGGCTGCATAACCACCAGCACGTGGGAGCCCCTGCTTGACTGTGGCTCTCCCTGGCTTCCAGAGATCCGGCCTGTGACCTTCTATGTGTATACATTTGCTCTGGTAGTGAGGGTGGTGACCAAGGAAGCGGAGGCATTGTTTCAAGACCTGTGTCTTTCCAGCTTCATTGGTGCAGAGCACCATTCTTTAGTATTGTGCATGAGTTTGTGTCAACCCACCGAAGAGGTCGACTATATTTTATGGTGACCAAAAAAGGACTTGTAAGCTGTCACTTAAGCCAGTTAGCATGATTTCAAAGGAAACAAGCCTCTTTGTTGTTGTTTTTTCATCATTTTATTAGGGGCTCACACAACTCATCACAATCCATACATACATCAATTCTGTAAAGCACATTTGTACATTCATTGCCTTCATCATTCTCAAAACATTTGCTCTCCATTTAAGCCCCTGGCATCAGCTCCTCATTTTTCCCCTCCTCCCTGCTCCCCCTCATGAACCCTTGATAATTTATAAATTATTATTTTGTCATATCTTACACTGTCTGACGTCTCCCTTCACCCACTTTTCTGTTGTCCGTTCCCCAGGGAGGAAGTTATATGTAGATCCTTGTAATCCATTTCCCCTTTCCACCCAACCATCCCTCCACCCTCCCGATATCGCCACTCTCACCACTAGTCCTGAAGGAATCATCCCCCCTGGATTCCCTGTTTCCAGTTCCTATCTGTACCAGTGTACATTTTCTGGTCCAGCCAGATTTGTAAGGTAGAATTGGGATCATGATAGTGTGTGTGTGTGTGAGGGGGAAGCATTTAGGAACTAGAGGAAAGTTGTATGTTTCATTGTTCCTACACTGCCCCGACTGGTTCATCTCCTCCCCGCAACCCTTCCATAAGGGGATGTCCAATTGTCTGCAGATGGGCTCTGGGTCTCCACTTAACACTTCCCCTCATTCTCAATGATTTTTTGTTCTTTGATGCCTGATACCTGATCCCTTCGACACCTTGATCACACAGGCTGGTGTGCTTCTTCCATGTGGGCTTTGTTGTTTCTCAGCTAGATGGCCGCTTGTTTACCTTCAAGCTATATCTTTTGATAGCTGGGCACCATCAGCTTTGGAAGCAAGCCTCTTTGTAAGAAAAGGGGCAGCCACTTTCTTATAAAGAACAGGTTTAATGAAATGCAAATATTAATAAATATAAGTTGATCCCCTGCTGTATCCTGCTTCCAAATTTGTACTCCTTTAGAGCCAGCTGGATGTGGGAGCCTCTGTGTTTTCTCACTTGCTTTTCTCCTTGCCACATATCTGACACATCCAATGAGCTTTCCAATGAGACTTCCTCATTCATTTCTATTCTTGGAGAGATCTGTTTTACTAGCCCTCAGCATCCGGATTGATATTTAATTAAGTTTTTCCTTGTTTTTGTGTTTGGGCAAATGAAAGATACCCATTTATCCCAGATTTTCCACACACAATTGCAGCAACATTTACATTTCCTATAGCTACTTCAGGTGGTCACTTAATTCTTCCTAACTTTAAAAACGTTTCCCATCTTCTAACCCAGTAAAGTTGGTGCCTCTTTCTGTGACTTTTTGGCATTGCTGTCAAACTGACGTTTTTATATTCTTAATCATTGAAATGCACTGACCCCAACATTTTCTTTTCACCTTTGGGATTATTTTGACATGGTACAAGGTGCCTGATAGTGTTGTGCCAAAAATGGGAAGACAGTAGGGCTTGTGGGAGTTGAGCGGAAGGGACTGTGTTATTGTTGCTATTTACCAAATTATCTTCCAGTTTCTAAAAGAAACTGTTGTACGTGCAGTACCAGCCTGCTGCTGGCCTCAGCAATGTCACACCTGCTTTGTACCCACTTTGACCTGACTGTACGAAGGTTTTGGAGAGAGAGCTTCTGGGAGCATTTGCAAGAAAATGCAAACAGAGCTCCGCTTCCTTGCTTTATATTTGGTGGTTGTAGAATTTGGGCATCTGGAATCTTCTAAGGCAGGGGTTCTCAATCTGTGGGTCGCGACCCCTTGGAGGTCAAATGATCCTTTCATAGGGGTCGCCTTATTCCTAACTCTAGCAAAATGATAGTTATGAAGTAGCAATGAAAATAATTTTATGGTTGGGGGGTGGTGTCACCACAACATGAGGAATTGTATTAAAGGGTCGTGGCATTAGGGAGGTTGAGAACCACTGTTCTAAGGTCTCAAACTGAGCAGAGGTGGGCTCCCCTCTGGAGCTGCTTGCTGCCTCTGTTGCACGGTTGTGTCTAAGAAGGGGCAGGAGTCCTGAGCACCAGCTGGAAGGGGTTCCTAGGCTGCTTTAATCTGCTGGATTCTGTTCTGGCCCTGAGAAGGCAGTGTGGGGCTCTTTTGTAAGCTGGCTTTACAAATGAAGAAAGTGAGACTACACCACGCTCACTCCCTCAGCATTCAGCGAGAACAGATTGCTTGGGATAGGTTGTGAGGATCCGCCGGGTCAACTGATGTGGGAAGGGGCTGATCCCACCCCTGGAGAAACAAAGCCAGACGAGAGGAAGGCAACAAGTGAAGTGCCACCTCCCTGTTGACAATCCAAACTTCCAGTGAAAAGCCTAGGGGAGGTTGATGAAGGTCATCAGAAAACTAAGCGTTTTTACTCCAGTTCCCTTAATAAAGGAGTCAATAACAATCGAACCTGAAGGAATATTGTTAGTATTACTTAGATGATTTACTGGATTTGTATTCAGCTTCTTACCCGGCCTCAGGCACTGCCCTTGTTCCTAGACGCGTGTTATCAGCGTGGTCAGGAGTTTGGGGCGAGTTCTGCACTGGCGTCTGATTCTCTTCTGTATTAGCTGTCAGCTCTTGCTAATTATTTCAGCTGACATCATACCTATTCGTTGGGCTAGGGAGGTTGAGTAAGAGAAAGTCTTATTCATCCAAGTAGAGGAAAGCCCCTTAAAATGCCCCCCAACGATTACAGGTCTGTAGAGATTGGAAGCAACTCTCCAACTCCTGTTTTCCAGCGCACCAGCCATCGATGGTGACCATCGTCGGGTATTTATTTTATGTCCAGGGTTCTCCTAAGCGTACAGCATCTTCCTTCATTCTCCCAGAAGTCCTACAGGACCACACAGCTCATCTGTTCAAACTGGTAGGAAGAGTTGGTCTCAGTGGTGGAGCCAGGATTAGAGCCCAGGTTCCCACCACACACTTGAAGGCTCGTGTTCCTTTCTCTAGATCACAGTGCAGTTATTTATTAAATTTATTAGTTTTAAAGATTGAACTAGATGGAACTGTGGTCACCTTGTATTTGAATCACAGACTGATGGGGTTAATTTTTCTGTTGTCTTGCCCTCCGATCATTGGGTGATGTGCGGAATGTCATTTTGTTGTGCTAAAAATAACAGTAGCTGTGCTTGATTTCCTATCCTTCGCTTAAAGTTAGCCCTGCAGTGTGGGCACATTATGGGGAACATGGCTCCTAAGTTGGATTGCTTTTCCTTTTGCAATAGAAGCTCCCTTCCCGCCCAGCCCTGGGAACAGAGACCTGCAGTTTGCAGATTTCCTTTTGTGTGCCACCACGGTTATGGTCTTAGGCTCAAAGTCCGAACTCCTGATGTTACCACTTGCACATTGTGGCGCTTGGAGCTAGTTACTGAAACCTGGAGTCTGGGTTTTCCCAGCAGGGCCTCTTCCTGTGTCAGAAACCACCTCTGTGAGTAAGGAGCTCAGAAGTGCGTGGCTGGCGGGTTTCGGTTTATATATTTTTTGAGCTTGCAGCCATCGGAAGGCTTGACTGGTCCTGGAGGACAGTTCCACAATGGCCACCAAGACAGTGGTGTTGGTGAGAGGCCCAGTTCCTCCGCAGTTGAGTGAGAGTGTCCTCACAACAGGCAGCCGCTTTCCCCACGCACCAGCCTAGAGAACATGAAGAAAGAGCCACACTGTTATTTCTGTGGCATTCTCTCAGTTACACAAGTTAGTGTGTGCTCGGGTGGGCGTGGAGGAGAGTGTGGTGGTCTAGAGGAAATGGGTGAGCTGAGGATCGTTTGGAGGCTGACTGGCTACTGTTGTTTCTTTGAAATGAATAGGATGAGGAGGGTTACATGAGACAATGCCTAGAAAGTGATTAAGTGCACTTGTGTGTGGCTTTGTTACCACACTGTCACCTCCATTGCACGGGGAGAGATGCACCTAAGGTCTTTAGTAGGTAGGGAGGGGCAGGAAGACCGACTGGGGAGGGGAGAGCATCGGAAGCCTGTGAGAAGGTCCAGAGTGCAGTGTGACTCGGGCACTCCATCAGGAGAAGGGCGGGTCAAGGAAGTGCCAACGTGGGCAGAAACTAGATCACGTGGCGCTGCTGAGGTCAGAACGTGGCCAGCCCTGGGTCCTTGGAGATTTTCTAAGAGCCAGTTTTTCTGGAGTGCATTTATTCTGTGAAGTGGGGTTTGTGTGTACCATGCATCTCCCCAGAGCCCACGGTGTTTTATTTCGTTTCTGCTGGAGGGAAACACCTGGGTCCCTCGGTGTAGGCAGACCTTCCCTACTAATCTCCTTGCCTGTTCGAGGTGGCGCCTTCCAGTAGGGGATTGGGCTTTTCTCGCTTTTCGTTTTGACAACAGTGTATGTGTTTAGCAGGAGCCTGAGCTTGCCCCTGAGTGTACCTGTAGATTTCTTGTTCCTTGGGCATGGTGTTTCCTTTTGCGTGTTACTGTAAGCTCGGGTGTATTGTATTTTGTGTCCCTCACACATTCACGGAGTTTGGATTGATTTCATTTCAAAGGACACAAGCAAAATGAGTAGTGTGCTTCGTGGCTTGCTGGAACCTGATTACCCAGCTCCTCGAAAGACTCATTTATGCCCTTTTCATTTTCTGCCAGTTGCCCATTCTTAGAATTCGTTAACCTTGTTGTTATTTTTTCAATTGTAAAATCTCGTTCTGAAACCATAGGCAGACATTTGTGTATTCACATGTGTTTTCTGACGAGTTGAAACTTTGAGGCTGTCACGACAGGGCGACAGCCAGCACCCCCAGGACACCTGGCTCCTGCCCACCCACATCTCCTAGCAGGTCTTGAAAGAAGAAGGAGGGCTATGCAAAAACATACCAGGAAGGAAATCAGATATACGAGGGGGCTCAAAAAATTTGTGGAAAATGGAATGAAAAGATAGTGGAATTTGTCCACACACTTTTTGAAGTAGGACCCCCCCCCCCCCAACCATATGTGGACATCTGGGTCCTGTGTGGCTTCTTCCAATCCTCTGTGGCATAAGGCAATTAGAATTTCCTCTCAGAATCCTTCGGATCCATCTTAATTTCCTTAGGATAAATTCCTTGGAGTGATGACTTTTTTTTCATCAAAAGAAGAGATACTTTTCCAAGACTTTTGATCCATGTTGCTAAGTGGCAGTCCCCTAAAGGAGGTGTGTCAGTATGCTGTTCCATCAACAGGACACATCAGTGTGTATTTGTTTCTCTCTAATGGGAGAAAGACTGGGCTTCCTCCTCCCTTAAACAGTTAGTCTCAGAAACCCACAGAGGGTCCTATGAGTCACCACTGACTCTTTGGCAGATGGCAGTGAGAGATAACAGGGAGACAATCCAGTCAATTGGTAGCACCGGGCCACAGTTAGATCTAATGCTATGTCAGTTTTGAAGTCTTTCCTCTAGGCCCCTTGTCATACCTCTTTGCTGGGGTATTATTATTATTATTTGTAATGGTGCAGATTTAACATTTTAACACATGCTGACATTTGTGAAAAGTATAGTAAATCTGATGTGCATAATAATCTTACAAATTTTCCTCATTCTGGCCTGCCCATACTAAGCCCACCCATGCTGTAGTTGGGTGGGAAAGCCGTCTGTCAGCAGAATTAGGTAAGGGAACAGTCACGAGGTCAGGAAGCAGATAAAGAGAAGAATCGGCTTAATTCATCAGCTTGTGTTTGGCAGCCTGAGACAAAGCGGGTGCAGGCCATCGCCCACACCAAGTTTCCCAGGGTGGTAGACAAACTAGTGCTCAGGCACTTCCGATTACCAGGGACTCTGGCTGGGGCATGCGTTGGCGCACTCTGAAGAATGTGGCCCGTGGCATTCCGCAGACGCATACCAGGCACCCATGGCCTCCCCGGGAACCCCCGCTGGTCTGCTCCTAGTCACGCTGTGCAACCCACATGACCACAGCACCGAAAATGCACCCTGATGGGGCAAGACCGGGGCATTACTGTCGCTCAGGATGAGAGTGAGAGCACAGACACACTTCTGATGGCACCTTGAGCAGAGGATGGTAAACGTGCAGCCAACGACAGTCCCACCAAGGGTGGCTTCTGCCAGGACACTGGAGAGCCAAGTAGGGTGGCAACCCATGGTGGCTGGGTTTGAGGTGGCTCATCAAGATACAAATGACAGACGTGCCCTATGATTTTGAAGACAAAGGGGAGGCACGGTCAGCGGCTTTGTCCCCTTGAGTTCATGGGTGCTCATCAACTTTGATTTACCTTCGTGTCCTTGTTTTGGTGGCTTAGGGCCACCCCAGATACCCTGCCCATATCTAGGCGACCCTCCCCCCCATCTGCTGCAACAGCAGGGCTCCAAAACACCACCCCCACCCCATCCAGGCAGAGCTGTGCAGACCAGTGCTACCCCTTTACCCCACTCCTGAGAGATTTCCACGGCCTCCCGGGCTTTGTGCCTCTGTGGTTCCCAGCTGTGTCTGATCTCCTTACTTCCTCCGAGAGGCCTTTTAGATGTCTGTAGTAGATCTCTTCATCACCGAATTCACCGTCCCCCAGCTGGGACCCATTTCACTTACAACCGAATCTCCTCCCTGTGCAGAGGGGTCTGGGGAGGAGACGAGCCAGTCAGGGGGCGATGTAGCAACGATGAGAAATACAACTTCCCTCTGGTTCCTAAATGTTTCCTCCCCGCTCCCACTATCATGACACGAATTCTACCTTGCAAGTCTGGCTAGAACAGAGGATGTACACAGGTACAGATAGGAACTGGAAACACAGGGAATCCAGGGCGGATGATCCCCTCAGGACCAGTGGTGTGAGTGGCGATACTGGGAGAGTAGAGGGAGAGTGGGTTGGAAAGAGGGAACCGATTACAAGGAACTATATGTGACCTCCTCCCTGGGGGGCGGACAACCGAAAATAGGGTGAAGGGAGACGTCAGACAGGGCAAGATATGACAAAATAACAATTTATAAATTATCAAGGGCTCATGAGGGAGGAGGGAGCGGGGAGGGAGGGGAAAAATGAGGGCCTCATGCCGGGGGCTTAAGTGGAGAGGAAATGTTTTGAGAATGATGAGGGCAATGAATGTACAAATGCGCTTTGCACAATTGATGTATGTATGGATTGTGATAAGAGTTGTATGAGCCCCTAATAAAATGATTTAAAAAAAACCTAAAAACAAAAAACCAAGTATTGGGGCCCTAATACTTGGCATAAACACACTATCAAACATGAAATACACACACGGCAGAAAACAGAATAGATGATTGGGACCTAGAAATAAGAAACTTATGTGCATCAAAAGATTTTACTGAAAGAATAAAATGAGAACCTGCAGACTGGGAAACACTTGTTGGTAGTGATGTCGTACGGGACAAGGGACTAATCTCTAAATCTGTAGAAAGTTCAACACCTGAACAAGAAGAAGTGAAATAACCCAGTTGAACATAGGCTGAGGATATTCAGTCAGCCCACAGACATATGAAGAAATGCTAGCCATTTGAGAGATGCAAGCCAAAACGGAAATGAAATAGCATTTTACCTTAAAATTGATTGCAAAATAATTAAAAAACCCAACAGCAGAAAACAACAAGCGCTGGAGAGGGTGTGGAGAGACTGGAAACCCTCATATACTGCTGCTGGGACCAGAAACCATTACAGCCACTGTGGAAAGCCGTGTGGTGCTCTCTCAGACAATTGAAACAGAAATACCAAGTGACCTGGCCATCATGACACTCGGTGTAGACCCTACCGAAGTGAAGCACAGGGCGGGAACAGCTGCATGCACTCCCATGCTCATCCCAGTACCCTCACAACAGCAAGAAGGGATAAATACAACTTTGGTACATACACACAATGGAATGCTAAATATCACTACAGAACAATGGAACTTTGAGACAAATGGACGGAGGTGGAGGACATTGTGCTGAGTGAAGCTAGTGATCACAAAAGTTCAAATACTGTGTAAGACCACTGTTATATTAAAAATATATATGCATATATGTCAAGTTAAATTTTCATGCCAAAGGAAACAGACTGATGGTTACCAGGAATAGGCGGGAAAGGGAAGCAAGCAAGCGATAGATTAGAGGGTAGACACATGTGAATTAAGGGGGATGGTGAAAAAGTGGAGGAAATGAATAGGCAAGCCATTGGGAAGTTTGATAAATTGTTTAAGTTGTTGAATGCAAGAAACGACCTGATATCTGTTGTATCATTAGGCCCCACCTAATTCACAATAAGAAGTTAAGATAGATAGATAAAGAGGTAAACTTGAATCCCAGCCACCATCTGGAAGGTCTGGCCCTGGCTTCCTTCCTGGGCTTCCCTGCTGTGTTCCCCTGCCCCTTTCCTTGGCTTCAGGCTTGCGAGTGCTCACTCTGCTGGAATATGCCCAACAGCAGATCTTCTGGTGCCCTAGCCCACATGGACCATTTTGCAAACTGCTTTCCCTAACCACCCAGTGTAGAGTATCGGCCCCGAACCAGCATCTTACCGCCGAACTCTTGAGTTTCTTCATAGCACATGCCATGAAATCACCTGGCTCCGTGATTGAGGCCGGGTGCCCCTCCTACTAGAAGATTGCCGAGGAATCCTTACCGGTCACATTCTTCTCAAGACTCCCATGACCTCAGAAGGCCAGTAGCGTCTGAGCTCCAAGTTTCCAATGTCAAGTTTTACTTCTGGAAGAACTGCAGGTCATAAGAGAAAGCAGCACATTGCATTCTTAAAGCTAGTTGCAGTCTAGATCAGTGATCGGAGACAGAAGAGCCAATCCTGCCCTTCACAGCAATTAGAAAAATATTCAAGAACCATCAGTATATTTTTACAAACAAAAGAAATCACGCTGATCTGAATAATATCCTTTAAAATTTTTCAATTTTACTTCGGAGCCACACGTACGTACCAAAAGAGCTCGATATGGCTCTGGAGCCCCAGTCTGCCAGTTCCTAGTCTAGACCTTCAAAATAAAATGCCTGCGCACGTACACATACACACATATATATATATACCTCAGTATGGCATCTCTTTTCATCCAAAATAGCTACCTGCAGTCCAGCAATGCTTTCCCAGCTCCGAGCACGTTACGCTCCGGCATCAGACTTTAGATTGAGGGGAGTGCTGTACAATAAATGCCCTGGCTTAATTAACAGATACACTGCAAGGAAAAAAATGATAGTCTATAGATTAAGTGACAAGATTAAGTCATTGAAATGTGCAGAGCTTATTAAGATCTGAATTCAGACCAACTAACAGAGAGGTAGGGGGATATTAATGAGCCTTTAGTGAAATTTGAACTCTAATTAGGCATTAGTTGATGTTAAAAAGTTACTGTTACTATTTTCTAGGTGTGAGAGCCATCATGTGTAAAAAGAGCATTTATATTGGGTTAAAGGGAGATAGTATCCTGCAGAGGGTGCTGGGCAAGTAACAAAAGAGGGAGGAGATAACAGTAACAAAAAGTACTGATCTTTTCAAAGTCTCTTTGAAAGCATTTATGGATGAAACAAAGCATTGTCAGGTATTTGCTTCAAAGTGATCTTGGTTGGGGGAGAGAGGATATGGATAAAATGATCAGCTCTGAATTGATACTTGATGAAGCGTGATGATGGTGTGTGTGGGTGGTGGTGGTAGCTCTCTATGTTATTCTCTCTACTTTGGGGATATATTGTGAAGTCTCCATAACGTTTTTAAATTAGGAGACTTGACCATCCCTGACCAAGCTTTGCGTTTCCCCATGCTGGCTGCAGTCTGCTAGGGCTTTCTGGCGATTGCTTTCTTCAGCTGGAGAAGCCCTCCCCCGACAGTCCACTCGTGTGCGTCCCTCTCGGACCGGTAAGCACTTGAGCCTGCAGCCCCTGGTTCAAGACCTTCTTAGGGATAGAAAGATTGCTTGCAGGATTTACTTGGTTACAACTTTTGGGAGCATGTAAAAAAATAGATGTTTTATTAAGTGTATAACTGTGGGAGACTTGGTGTGAATTGGCACTTAGTTGCATAGTGAAGTATGAGACTTTCATTGTTCTATTAACAGGGTACCGCCAGGGTGGAGCCAGTGACTGTGTGTGCCCTTAATCCGATAGCGAGGGAGGGGAGGCAGGACCAAGAAGCGGAAATGGGAAGCTTGAACCTGTGGACCAACCCTACCTCAGTCTCTGCCAGCTCCGAGGTCCCTTGAGCCTTCAGCCGCGCTGGTCAAGAGGTTACTATAGTACGTCAGATGATGGCTGAGGCTATGTCTGATCCTGTGCACTGTTGTGTTTATGACACAGGGTAGTGTTATAGATAGAATTGTGTTAAAAATACTAAAGTAAAGAAAGCCTTATAAATGGAAGGAAAAAAAAGCAAAGCTATTGTTTCTCAAAGCATCTCCCTCTAGGTCTCTACCTTTCTGAAGGCAGTGTTTTCACCTCTCTGACCTTTCCCTGAAGAATCCTGTCCTGTTCGATTTACCCCGTGTCAACACAACAAGTTTGGCATCCATGAAGGACTAAAACGTTTCTTTAAAAATGCTCTTTGAGTTTGGAGAACAGAGTGCTGTGAAGGTGTGAGGTCAGGGCTGTAGGTGACAGAGGTCAGGTGTCCCAAGGGAATTCCTGGAGGACAGCCCTTGCTAAGATCCTTGGAGATGAGCGCGTGCATTGTCACAATGGAGAAACATTCCTTAGCACAGCTCCTCGTCTTTTTCTCACCAAGGCGATTTCCAGGTTTTTTAGCCACTTCACAATAAGTCCCTTAATCCCTTGGAGAAAATCTACCAAGATTACCCCTTGAAAGACCCCCAAACTTTGACCATAACCTTCTGAGCTGACTGACATCTCAGCCTTGCATTGAACTGGCCCAGCAGATCCTCTTGGAAGCCACTGTTGTGGTGGTACTTTCTGAAGGCACCCTAAGGGAGACGACTGTTGCTGAGAGAACTGTTTGCAGCCACCCACTGATTGCAAAGACATGTTTAAGTATATTTTGTGTGTGTGAACTATGCACAATAACCCTACAACCCTAGGAGCCCTAGAAACGATACCCTTTTGACTTACCCTCATCGGTGTTGTAAATTCTGTCCCCTAGCACCTTGGACAAATCTGATGCATACGCCTTCTATTAAATGTGTTATAAATGATAGCAAAGTTGTCACCTGGAGGATTAAGGTACACCAGACCCAAGCCACAGTCGTATCCTGTTACCTCTCATGCGAAAACTAGATAATGAATAAGGAAGAGCGGAAGACCAATTGATGCCTTTGGATGATGGTGTTGGGGAATCACGTTGACTATACCCGGGACTATAAAAGAATGAACACCTCCATCTTGGGAGAAGAACAGCTAGGATGCTCCTTGGAAGCAAGGATGGTGAGACTTGGTCACACATACTTTGGGCATGTTATGCTTGGTAAGTGGAGGGTCAGTGAAAAGTGAGACCCTTCAGGAGATGGATTGACAGAGTAGCTGCCACAGTGGATTCAAACAGAACAATTGTGAGGCTGGTACAGCACTGGGCAGTGTCCTGTTCTGGGTTGCTATGAAGTTGGACCAGCGGGGCAGCACCTAACAGCAACATTCCTGTGGATGGAACCCCATTTGAGACTGGGGGTTTCTCGGTTATGTTAATGAGAACACCTCTGTGTGCATTCTGTTTTGAGCCGATCACTTTGGAGGTATAAAAGGAACAGATTAGGCAAAGAATCAAGGATGCACACACGGGGAAAGGTTGATGCTACATGGTGATCACTGTGGTACATAGGGAGAGAAGTTAAAGGAGACAAGAAATTTCCCCGGGAACAATCAGAGACTCTTCCTTGGAGCAGGGGTGGGGAGCATTTTATGTGCCAAGGGCCATTTGAATAGTTATAACTTCATTCTTGGGCTATACAGCATTATCCACTTAAAAAGTAGTCTGCACTATTTGGTCAAGCATTTAATTTACTCACCCCTAATGTGATGGCTGGAACGGCTTCTCTGTGGTGAGGCTTGTGATGGTGGACAAAAGCCAGGAATGTTGCACTGAGGAATTTGTTGGTATCATGACAGTGAACCTGCTCATTCTTGGAGGCTAGCAAAGGCTATCTTAGGATAGCCTAGAGCCCCAATCTTCCCTTCCTCTGTGTTCCTAGAACTCAACATTTACAAGGAACATGATTTTCGATTTTCGTCCCTTGAGGCTATCGAAACTGCCATTTTGATGTGAATTAAAGTGAAGAGCACAGAAATCTTCTGGGAAGGGCTAGAGAGATGGAAGAAAACACCTCCTTCGGTAGTGTGTAGACCTGGATGGAGGATATGTAGAGCTAGTGTATGGACCTGGATGGAGGATATGTAGAGATAGAGTGTATGGACCTGGATGGAGGATATGTAGAGATAACGTGTAGACCTGGATGGAGGATATATGGAGATAGAGAGTGTATGGACCTGGATGGAGGATATGTAGAGACAGAGAGTGTATGGACCTGGATGGAGGATATGTA
>NW_022103919.1:5890866-5893382 GCF_000313985.2 Echinops telfairi
CCTGGATGGAGGATATGTAGAGATAGAGAGTGTGTAGACCTGGATGGAGGATATGTAGAGATAGAGAGTGTATGGACCTGGATGGAGGATATGTACAAAAAGTATGTAGACCTGGATGGAGGATATGTAGAGACAGAGAGTGTGTGGACCTGGATGGAGGATATGTCAAGATCTTGTATGGAACTAGACGGAGGCTATGCAGAGAAGGAACAGCTTCTTAGTTTGATATTTTTGTTGTGATTTTTATAGCAATACTTTTTTTTGACTCATACTAGAGTACATAAATTATAGGGAAAAAGAGCCTGATTCAGTTTTGTTTGTTAGAGAATATAACTCCTTTAATCTCTGAAAACATCAAGCGATCATCTGGAGAGCCCATCTGAGGCCCTGTCTTGTTTCGGTCAGGCTTCCCGTGGTCTAAGCAGCTCTGGTGGTGCCGTGGTTAAGTGGTTAAGTGGTTGCCTGCCAGCTGCTCTATGGGAGAAAGATGTGGCCACCAGGTCCATCAAGGTTACAGCCTTGGAAACTCCAACTCCATTGGGTGGTAATGCTATCTCCTATGAGTCACTATGACAGCAACGGATTTGTTTGTTTGCTTTGGTTTATTGCGGTATCATGTACATACAGTAAAACTCATTCTTGTTATCAACCAGTTAGGTGATTTTTTTATTGTGGAAAAGTTATATAGACCAAATATTCACCAACACATCTACTTCCACATTTGTAATTAGACGACATTGATAACGTTTTTCTGGTTGTCCCATCATTATTGCTGTTCTTTTCCACAATAGTTACCTCCATTTGTTCGAGATACAGAACAGTTCCGTCACCCCCCAAATTCTCTTTTTAGCCAACTTTTCTCCCTAACCCCAACCCTGGGGAAAGTTTTAGTTTTCCCAGAATGTCGTATAAATATAATCATAGAGTATATGACCTTTAGAGTCTGAATTCTTTACTTTAGTACAATGCATCAGCCACCACCCCCCCACCTCCCTGTGTTGTTGCACGTTATCAATAGTTCTTTTGCGCTATTAGTAGTCTCTCTTTCTATCTCTGAGTATAATTCCATCATGTAGGTGTACCACAGTTTGTTCACCCTTTCACCTGCTCAAGGACCGTCTCTAGGCTTTTATCTCTCAAGCCAGAAAGTCGCTGCTTTTTGCTGTTACCTTTATTTGTATTAGTTGTGATTTTCTTTTTAATCCTTTGAGATTATTGAGACTATATATAGACTTGTTTCAAAATTCTCATATGGAAGGAGCAATATTAAATGTGAATTATTCGTAGTTTTAAAAGTTTTATTTACTTGTTGTTTGCATTGCTATTATGTGTCAGGACTACTTTTCAATATTGTTTTGCAAGTAATTTTAAAACGCTTAGAATAGTTATAGGCTTATTAAACAGTTGTCCTGTTCCACAACTGCTCCTCAACAAACAGTTGTTTAATAAGTAATCATTTAAGTCCCTAACACTTTGCATTTCATACAGAGAAGAGCGGGACTGTGGGGTGTTTAAAAGTGTTTCTAGCCCCTGAGTTACAGGTCTTGCTACCTTGGTGATTAATCGACTCTTTCTGGTCCTTACTGACTGAACCTGTGAAATGACTATCACAAGCCGAATCACTGAGGGGAACCACTAATATCATAACTCCAAAGTCGGTCTTTACAAAGGTAATCTGTTATGAAGTAACCCTGTAGAATGTGACTGAGGCGGTTTGTTTTAGTTCATAGTAGGTCTGGATAATTTGTTCCTTCTTCTGTTTTCAAAGGCGACACAGCCTCTTGGCTGTATTAAAAGTGTACTAAAAATATTCACCACATGGTGGCACCCCTTTAGAAAAGGAAATTTAAAAATTATAGGTTCTCATTGAGTGTTAGATATGAAATTCATTTAGAAGCAATTCTGTAACCTCATGCTTTGAGTTTGGGGAAACAAGTAGGGAAACTAGGATCTTGCCACTGTATTGGCTCAGTATATCATAAGTTGTCAGAATATAGGACTATTTGTTCTTCCTTTGGTATTCATCATACCCTAACTGATGCTATATATTTTAAACTATTGTAGATATCTTTATACAGAATTTTGTATGTGTAACAAGTTAAAAAAAGTACATATGTGAAGATAACATCATAGATATTTTTCCTTTAAAAATGTTTTTTTCAAAATGTTGCCTGGTAATTACTGTTTAAAAAAGAAATCAAACTCCCTGCCATCAGGTGAACTAACTCCTAGTGCCCCAGGGTAGAACTTCTCCTGACACTGTAATTCTTCATGAGAATGGGAAGCTCCAGCTTCTCCCGAGAAGTTGGCTGGTGGTTTCGAACTGCTGACCTTGCAGTTAACAGCCCAACTCGTAACTACTATGCCACCAGGGCACCTGGTAGTTACTATAGAAATGATAACTTTTAGTATTTTAGTTGTGATTCTTTTCAAGCAAAGCATACCTGCCTTATTTAGATTTGGAATGGATACTGGCAAGCAACTTATTGTGTGTTGTTTTGGCTGGCTAGATTTAG
>NW_022103919.1:5893680-5907837 GCF_000313985.2 Echinops telfairi
TCTGTTGTCCATCCCCCAGGGAGGCGGTTATATGTAGATCCTTGTAATCCATTCCCCCTTTTACCCCACCTTCCCTCCACCCTCCTGGTATCGTCACTCTCACCACTGGTCCTGAAGGGATCATCTGTCCTGGATTCCATGTGTTTCCAGTTCCTGTCTATACCAGTGTACTTCCTCTGGCCTATCCAGATTTGTAAAGTAGAATTGGGATCATGATAGTGGGGTGGGAAGGAAGCATTTAGGAACTAGAGGAAAGTTGTGTTTCATCATTGCTACACTGTACCCTGACTGACTCGTCTCTCCCCACCATAAAGATTTTCATTCCAACCTATGTTCCCTAATTTACAACCTTAGAAACCCATAGGGACAGTTCTACAAGTCCACGTGAGTAAAGGCATTTGCTAGTATTATAGGACATTCAAAGATGACCCTGCTTTTACAAATACACCATTTGCTCAAAAACAATTCAAATACTAGACATTATTTTACTCACAGTACTGTAGGGAAGGGGACATTTCCTGCTTGAGAGGAAAGAGAGATTGTGCTTTACCTCACTGGTGAGATCAGGAGAGAAAAACAGGACTGGTTTTTATTTATTTATTTATTCTTATCATTTTATTAGGGGCTCATACAATTCTTATCACAATCCATACATACATCAATTGTGCAGTGTACATTTGTACATTCATTGCCCTCATCATTCTCAAAACATTTGCTTTCCACCTAAGCCCCTGGTATCATCTCCTCATTTTTTCCCTCCCTCCCTATTCCCCCTCCCTCACAAACCCTGGATAATTTATAAATTATTATTTTGTCATATCTTGCCCTGTCCGACGTCTCCCTTCACCCACTTTTCTGCTGTCTGTCCCACATGGAGGAGGTCACATGTAGATCCTTGTAATCTGTTCCCCCTTTCCACCCCACCTTCCCTCCACCCTCCCAGTATCACCACTCACACCACTGTTCCTGAAGGGATCATCCCCCTTGGATTCCCTGTGTTTCCAGTTCCTATATGTACCAGTGTACATCCTCTGGTCTAGCCAGATTTGCAAGGTAGAATTGGGATCATGATAGTGGGGGTGGGTGGTGGAGGGAAGCATTTAGGAACTAGAGGAAAGTTGTATGTTTCATCGGTGCTACATTGCACCGTGACTGGCTCATCTCCTCCCTGAGACTCTTCTGAAAGGGGATGTCCAGTGGCCTACAAATGGGCTTAGGGTCTCCACTCTGCACTCCCCCACCCCCTCCCCATTCACTATGATAAGATTTTTTGTTCTGATGATGCCTGATACCTGATCCCTTCAACCCCTCGTGATCACACAGGCTGGTGTGCTTTCATGTGGGCTTTGTTGCTTCTGAGCTAGATGGCCGCTTGTTTACCTTCAAGCCTTTAAGACCCCAGATGCTATATATTTTGATAGCCGGGCACCATCAGCTTTCATCGCCACATTTGCTTATGCACCCATTTTTCTTCAGCGATCGTATCAGGGAGGTGAGCACACAATGATATGATGTTTTGTTCTTTGATGCCTGAGAACTGATCCCTCAGCACCTCGTGATCACACAGGCTGGTGTGCTTGTTCCATGTGGGCTTTGTTGCTTCTGAGCCAGGACTTGGTTTTTGGTGGGGAAAGATGCTGGAAGAGGACATCTAAGCATCCAAAGAGAGAGCCCCCAGACTATTGCTGTAGACTTTTCCCCACCCCAAATCTAAAAGGAGTAAAAAGTATGGGAAAGGGGCACAGATAAGTTTTGGGAAGAGAGAATGAGCAAGAACATGAGAAAAGGAAAATGCAAGGTGTACATGGGGATTAGATTATGATCCAGTTTTTGTGCTTTTCTAAGGGGTTTGGCAGTTAGCTGAAGGATTTTGAGTGGAATGGGGCAACATGATTAAAGAGCTTTAGAGAAATTTAGCATTCCTTTCAAACACAGGTATGAGGGAGGTTTAGTCTGATGATAGGGCAGGCTGGCTAGTCTGAAAAATCCACCTGATAACAACTCTTAAGACATGATACTTAAAATATAACAAATATGTATAGCTAAACTTGCCAGAAAGGAGGGACAACTGTCGACCCAAAACGAAAACACTGAGTCATAAATAAGGACAAGTTAAAATTACAGTTGTCTTGGAACCACTTGCTTCTTACCTGGCCCCCATCCCAGATGTTTTATGGCGGTATAATTGGGGTGTGGAGTGGGTTCTGTGCTGGGTTGTTGACTGCAAGGTTAAGCAGTGTGAAACCACTCGCTGCTCCGTGAGCTGTAGAAAGAGGAGGCTTTCTCCTCCCATAAAGAATTACAGTCTTAGAAACCTGCAGGGGCAGTTCTACTGTGACCTATAGGGTTGATATTGATTCGATGGCCCAGAAGTTTCTTTGGCTCCTACCCCAAATGTTTTATTGAGGTGTATAATTGACATACACTAAACTACAAAAAAATTGAAATGTAGAATTCGATAAATTATGACACCCACACACATGAAAATCCATCATCACATTTAAGAGAATGAACATCTCCACTAGCCTCAGAAGTTTCCTTATTATGTTTATGTACACAAAAGTCCATTATTTTTCCCAGATAGATAAAAATGAGCAAGTCTTATATACTGAGTATAACATTTCATCTTCACAAAATTTTTCTTCTAAGTATTTTGTATCATTATTAGCTTCTGTAACATCGGTCCAGGTAAAGACCACTTGTGATACATTAAAAAGAAAAAGAAAAACAGTTTTCTTATGTCCGCCTCCCTCCATGCTCATGTTCTCTGTCTCTGTCTGTTCGTTTTCATTAGTAAGACTGGAGAAGGTGCACTCAGACACGGTGTACTTTGCTCTGGCTGATCCCGTCATGTTGTACGTACCGTACTTCACTCCTCTTTAGTGGTGAGACAGCCAGATGACTGTCTTCCAAAGTTCTTGGCGTCAACAAGTGAATGCTTCCAGCATTCTATCAGGGTCTCTCCCCAAGCCTCCTCATTTTCCTCCCATTGTGTGGATATATGATTGGCTTATTTATTCATCTCTTGATGAACCAATGATGTGTTTCCATTTTTCTGACTATTACAATAAAACTGCTAGAAAGCGTTGTGAACTTGCCTTTCTATGGACATTTGTTTTCATTTCTCTTGCGTGAATAGCTAGGGGTGAGATGATGGCATCCTATGCTGGATCTGTAAAGCTTGGTTTTGAAGGCTATTGGAGTACAGATACAATGCTCACAAACCATGCAGTATCCCCTTACTCTGTTCAAACAACTACCTTTTGGTTCCACAGGGGCACAATTAAGTGTTCTGGAATTCCCATTCTTCCTCATGTTAGCTGTGGTTTGTTTTAATCCACACAATCAAATGCCTTTAAATAGTTAATAAAATACAAGTAGACCTCTTTCTGGTATCCTCTGCTTTCAACCAAAGTCTACCTGACGTCAGCCCTGATATCCTCAGTCAACATTCTCTTGTGGGTCTGGCCTGAATCCGTTGCAATGTACTGGTGTAACCATTTTTTAATTATCTCTAGGAAAACTGTACTTGTGTGTGACATTAATGATACTGCTTGGTAATTCCCACATCCTGTTGGGTCAGCTCTCTCTGGAATGGGCACAGATATGGCCACGTCTTCCAGATTTCTTGGCATCAATGAATAAGCGCTTCCAGCTTTCTATCAGATTTTTGTGTGTTTTTTTTGAGACTAGATAAGAGCTTTCGATGTTAGAATGATCAGATCTGGAATTTAAGAGTAAGTAAAAAATGTTGCTATTCAGGTTATAGTACACGCACGCAGGTTTCTTTTAAACAAAACATGTCTCCACGATAAGATATCTACAGGCAAGTTCTCTCAGTGATGTATTTATCTTGGTCTCATTAGGGTGCCTTCAAATAAAAGGTCCAATCAAACCAGTGATTTATGAAGGGATCTATTGGACCAGTTAAGTTCAAGGCAGAGAGGTCAGCTCATCAAGTTATGGCGACTGGTTTGTGGAGTTCCAAAAACTTGATAGATTTTCCTGAAAGGATACAGGATGATCACCAGGGGCTTATGACAAAGACATTTTAAGAAAATTCTTGATACATTGGTGAGAAAAAGGTCATGATCGATGCATCAAGAATTGTTCTTTTTCCAATTATAACAATATACCTGTTCATTCTTTGAGGGTAGCAAGGGCCGTCCTACAAGAATTCCTTTGGGAAACTTTATGCTGTCCACTTTACAGCCCTGATCTTGCCCCTTGAGACTTCAATTTGCTCCCCAAACTCAAAGGACATTTCACAGAACCATGACTGAAGCCCCTCCAGGGTGCCCAAACTATCACTTTGACGTCATGTAAAGTGGAGGCGAGCACAGCCTTCTTCAGGGAAGGGTAGAGAGATGGAAATGTTGCCCGGAAGTGTATCTGTAGACCTAGATGGAGGATACACTGAGAAACAATAGCTACAGAGCTGTATTTTGACATTGTTTTTGCTTAAAGGTTTTTATAGCAATATTTTAAATTGATTTTTAACTCTTATGTTATGGATTGCAGTCTTTAAAATGCCGTGTCAGTTATTTCACTTTCCCCTGTTTCTTGTTTCCATCTCTCTCTCTTTACAGCCCTTCTGAACCTTGTCGTTGGGCAAATGTTGCCCTTTTCACATTAAGTGGTGATTATTTTTAAAAGTACATGTCTCCTTAGTGTTGTTCTCTTCATAGAACTGGCTGAAGATTGAGCCAAGAGGGTGAGTTCATTTAAAGACTTCAAGGGTAACTAAGGGCCGTAATCGTGGGGAATGCACTAGTCTCTATCCAATCAAGATGCTTGGTATTTCCCCCCCACATTTTCCAAATAATTTTATATAGTCAAGTCACCAGAAAAAAACCCAAAACTTGTTCTTGTCAAGCAGAGTGTTTAAGTCCATTCAGTCAAAGAGTCTGGTATATCTTTGTGGGTCTGCTCCTTTGCAGATGGGAAGAGACCGGAACCAGGTTCTTTACATCATGCGTTCTCAGGCGATGCCACATCTTCCTATACTATCCAATTTCTTTAAGATAAATGGAGTGACTCGCAGCCGCATCATCCGATTCACTTCCTCAGGGTCCATCTTCGGCGCGAGACCCTCGGTCCGAAACATCGTGACTGGGTTTCAACGACTCCTCGCTGGGGATTTAGGTACTTCTCGGATTGCCGCCTGGCGCCTGGATCTCGGCTCACTTCTTCGTCCGTTCTATGCTTGGTATTTTTAATGATTGAAAAACAAAACAAAACAAAACACTTTTTTATTGTGGTTTAGCTGAAGAAGTATAAAGCAGATATCAGATTCATATTCAATGATTGATGCAGTTTGTCTCACCACATCCATTGCAAGCCCCTAAACGTCTTGTACATGTTGAAAACTTTTCATAAAGATCTCCTGGGTGCAAAATGGAAGGGCTGTAGCGGCTCAAAATGAACGGTCTAAAGTCACACCGACCTTGTAAGCCTGGGTTTCTTAAGGCTAGAAAATACTCCCAAGTTGATTTTTTAAAATTTTGTTAAAATGTACAAATGGAAAGAATACAACACTTTACATATTCTATGGTGTCTAAGCATTTGACCATCCATCGTTTACGTAGTTGCTGTTGGCCCATCATGGTCAGAAATCACACAGAGGCCTGGTTGTCTGTGAAAGCCCTTCTGTTTTACAAAACAAGTAATTTCTCCTTTCAGAAGTCCCGTCGAATGTTTTTTTTCTTTGCTTCTACACGTTGCTGCATCATTCGATAAGCTTAATTTTCTAGCTGTACAGTCTCATAATTCTTTCTAACCAGGATACCCACGTTGACTCCCTTGTCTCAGTGTAGACCAGCTTGTTAGTTGCATGCTCTTCGGTTGCCAGCTTAAATCTTGAATATGTTTGCTTCACTTCTGGAGTTCTTTCTGGGCATGTTCAGTCGTATGAACAAAATTTCATTCATTGCATTCGTGCTGTGACATTTGTTTAGAGTCTCAATTCTGAGCTGCTCGGTGCTCGAACTGGGCTATGGAATTGTGACCCCCTGCCACGCAGTGGGATCAATTTCCTGACCCGACAGGGGCTGGAAGCGCTGGTCACTGAGCAGCCTATCTTTGGAAGTCATTTCTCCTCAAGTCGGTTTCGGATGCAGCATCATCTGGGGCTGTTGTGTAAGTACTGCCGACTCATCGAAGGTGCCCCTGGAGCTCCAGTGGGGCTGTTGCGGAGCTCAGGTGGTTCTTCGTGGGCAGTCTTGGCGAGTCTCCTCCACCTGCACCACAGCTGCTGTCTGCACGCCAGGTGCGTCATAACCTTAAACTAAAGGAGGCAGTGCACCCACCACAACTTCTCTCCTCTCCAAACCTGTACCTGCCATTGCAGCCACCGCGGTGGTTTGATAATGTTTCCCGAGTCTCTGTGTTTCTGACCTTGAGGAATTTTTACCCCCTTTCAGTTTTCTCCCACTCTATCCAGGACCTTTTAATATGATCTCTTTCCGAGCCGTTGGTAGTGGTAGCTGAACACCATCTAGTTGTAGCAGTACTTTTGGACTCGTCCTCATATAAAATAATTATTTTAAATCATTTCAAGAAATAAGATGTTGAATAGAAAACAAGGACTAAAATCCTGTGAAGAAAAATCAGGAAGAATTGAGCTAGAATTGAAAAATAAAATCAATAAGGTGAGAACTTTGGCATTTCCAGGGGTCCTCAAACTACGGCCCATGGGCCACATGTGGCCCACAGGGTGTTTTTGCCCCATTTGCTTTTTTACTTCAAAATAAGATATGTGCAGTGTGCAAAGGAATTTGTTCATAGTTTTTTTTTAAACTATAGTCTGGCCCTCCAGTGGGTCTGAGGGACAGTGAACTGGTCCCCTGTTTAAAAAGTTTGAGGACCCCTGATAGCTGAACCAGCAGATCAGACACAGCTGAAAAGAGAATTAGTAAATTGGAAGTTAGATTTGAAGAAATTATACAGAACATAGTACATGGATATGAAAAGGAAGAATGAGAAAATTAAGTCTCCAGTAGAAACTATGTGGAGAAAAGCCTGTATAAAGATATGGAGAATAGTATGAGAAAGTCTAGCACCAGCTACTCAGAGATGCAGAAGAGACTCGTGGTAGCAGGGAGAGGTAGTATTTGAGAAAGTAATGCTAAAGCATTCCAAGAACACATCTCTAGTAGAATTTTAAAAGCCTATATCCAGATAAAGTAGAATGAAACAGCACCAAAGACAAAAAGAGCTCTTCAATGCAGTCAGAGAAAATGATTACCTCCTGAGGAACAGCTGTTAGACTGCAAACAAACCTCCTCTCAGCAGCACTGGAAACCAGAAGAAGACTGGAATACTATGTTAGAGTGTCCTAAGAGAAAATTGGTGCAGTGTAGCATTGTAGACTCAGCTGAGACATGATCCCAGAATGAGGCACGGCAGTAATTTTTCCAGATAAACGGAAACCGGGAGTGCTTTGCCTCCAATGGATTCTCCCAAAGAAATGTTTTGTTTTTGTTTCTAAATGACTTCAGAAGGAAGACTGTCTTCCCTGCAAGAAGAAACGGGAGCGCAATAATAATAATAATAATGATAACGATGAATTACTAGAGAATTGGTTATGAGTATCATGCAGCAAACTCACTAAACTGCAGTAAAGGTAACTCTGTGAGATTAAGAAGTTAAGCCTGAGAACCCTGTTATCACCATCAGTCTTTTCTACCATTGTCCTCTACCAAATGTGAATTAAATGAGTTTACAAACAAAAAAAAAGAGTTTCCAATTAAACTGAGTTAAGAAGTGACAGTAACATTTCTTGAAGACTTCAGAGGGAAAGAATGTAGCAGAAGGCCTTGGAGGGGGTAGGCCGAGTTTCAGGTATGGTGTGAATAGCTAGCTATAAACCAAACCAAACTCACTGTCATTGAGTCAGTGCCGACTCATAGTGACCCTGTTGGACAGGGTGGCACTGCCCCTGTGAGCTTCTAGACTGTGACTCTTTCCAGGAGTAGAAAGCCTACCCTTTCTCCCTCGGAGCAGCTGGTGGTTTTGAACTGCTGACCTTGCAGTTAGCAGCCCAACAAGTAACCACTGCACCATCAAACCTCCTGGTAATTCTTGTAAATACGTAGTTATAGAAGCAATAAAACTAGGTCCCTTGTATAGAAAGGGCTCTTTATACTTCCTAATTTCATATTGGCCGTCTGGGATCTTTGTATTTTTTCCTGGGTTTAGGGAAATTTCTTTGACTATTTTTTGTTCATTTCTATTAAGGCTTTATTTTGACATTCATATTTTTAACTGCTAAAGGCCCTTCTTTATCTAAAAAAATCTTTTTCATAGCCCTGATATTCTTGATTTCTTGGCATATAATCTTTATGGGTCTCTGAGGAGATGAATTCAAAGAGAATTTTTTTTAATTTTCTAGTTTTCACTTAGAAAAATCTGTTTTTCTTGATCTTTCTCTGTGAATTGCGAGTTGTTCCTCAATAGTCCAGTGATCTTGGCTGTCGATTCATATTTAAGAAAGGGAGACTAGGAAGGTTGATTGGTAATTCTCTGTCTATGAGATTTAAAATTGACTAGGGACTTTATTTTATTAATGAGTAGGAGAATCAAGGAACACTCTTGGGGAGCTGTACCTTGGGATACCTACATTGCATTAGTCCTTTCTAGACTTTTATTTCTTTTTTCTTTTTAAAAAATTAATTCATTTATTTTATTTTCACTTTTATTTCTTTAAGAAGATCTCTAGTGTTATTGAGGGTAAGTGTCTCGTTGAAAACCCTTTTTTGTTTAAGTGGGTCAGGTGTGTGTTTTGGCCTTCTACGACTTATGCACAGATTTATAATCGCTAATTTCAGCCTCATATCTCACTCACACCTTCTTCTTGCCATTTTCATGTTTAAAGCCCCTTGTGTTCTTCCGGGGCAAACAGGCTCCCCCTGCCACTCTAGACGCTCCAATAATACACACAGCTGTAATTTCTTCCGTGCTGCTTTGCCAGGCTGCAGTTGCCCATCTGCTTTCAACATTTGTTGAAGTCTTTTATACGATGACAACTGATTTTCTGTGCTTTCTTTGTTCTAGGTATAACCTTTTAACTCCTTTGCTATAATTTTAATGGGTCATAGGAAAGGAGAGAAACACATGCCAGTCTATCATCTCGACCCATAATTTATTACTTTTGATGATTATGGATTACTGGATAGAGAAGTCATAGCCATTAAGCCAAATATATATATTAAGCTTCAAATACTATCTAGAACTTATTTAGGATTAAAAAAATTTTTCATGGATTTTGAAAATATGGAATATTCTTAAAAATTTAGAAGTTTTTGGTGATTAGGGACAAAACAAGCCTTCAAGTTAATTCAGGACTTTAATTAAGCCCTAGTAGCTCTGTGGGATAGGCATTGGGCTGCTAACCTCAAAGTCAGAAGTTCAAACCCACTGGCTGGCTGATCCTTGGGGAAAAGATGAGGCTGTCTGCTCCAGTAAAGATTTATAGTATCGCTATGAATCAGATTTGACTTGATGGCAGTGGGCTTTGTTTTTCAGTAGTTAGTGAGGCTAAATGTTATCAGATATTGATGAGAACTAATCTGATTCTAAAATTGATTTCTAATCACTGTTCACAGAACACATCCCTCTTTCATGATGTAATACCAGCCATTGGTCTAAGCATCTGACGGGTGAATAAAAGCCAATTTGGTGTAAGAGTGGCCATAGCAGCACTAGAGATGTGTGTGCAGTTTGTTAAGATAATCCAAATGGTAGTTACGGAAACAAGGATCAACAGAGGGAGAAAGAAAGAGATACTGGGAAAACAGCAGCACATTTTAGTAATAGTCATTATTCAGAATGGCAAAATTGTTTACTATAAAAATTCCATTCTTCTCTGCCTCTTTGTGGCCCTGGACAATTTTTTACTTTATGTCAGAGTTTACTGATTTATGGCAATAAGGCAATACAATTTCACCTCTGAAACCAAGTGTGTAAAGTCTTGAGATGTTTTAAAGACGTTAGTTTCCAGCAGTGAGACACGAAATGGCTTTATACTGCGTAGTACATTTAGCCCTTTCTTCCAGTAAGTGTGTTACACATGTATAGAGAGAAATTGGTTTGCAGTGGTACATTTGGTGGTGAACTACCTACACTAAGCAAACATGGCCCTTCCAGAGGGAAACACTCATTTGCCATCTAAGGAGCCCTGGTGCCATAGTGGTTGCAAGTCAGACTGCTAACTGCACAGTCAGTTGAAACCCACCAGCTGCGCCATGGGAGAAAGAGGCTTTCGTTTGCATGAAGACGTACAGCCATATCCACATGGGCAGTTCCACTCTGTTCTGTAGGGCCACTTTGAGTTGGACTCTACTTGATGGCAGTGTTTTTTGTTTGTTTGCCATATAGGTAATCTTTTATGTGGGGAGTTACTTTGGGTTTTAAACAGTGTCATATTCTTGATGCTTTTAGGTGAGTGTTATTTTGAGTTGCCCTCAAGGTGACTTAACTCATGGCAGCCTTATGACAAATTGTTGCCCGATCTATAGCCTTCCTCCTCATTGCTGTGTTTGAGCCACCGTTGCAGCCACGGTGTTCCTCAGGTCCTTGAAGGGGCTCTCTCATGTGGGCTGACCTTCCACATCTCCAAGCATGATCGGTCCTTCCTGATGATGTGTCCAAAGCCTGGAGGGAATCTCTTTGGTAAGGATAAAACTCAAACCAGGGAAGGCGCAATTGGTCGTGAGAGCTACTACTGGCAAAGTCTAACTAGTTAGTTTGATTACTCGAGGTTTGATCATTTACAGCTGCTGTGCTATTGTATTAATAAGCCTGCTTTGCCTTCTGGCACCACGGATGCCTTTTTAAATTTGCGTGTTCTGAAAAAGAACACTGTGTGAAAGTGCTCAGCCTCAAATGTAAACTATAAAAAATATTTTTTTTAAATGCAAACACATTTGATGTCGGCTCATCCTCTGGGTTTGGACTGTCCATTTTTAGAGTGGAAGCTGCAGGGCCTTTAGGAAGTGACACTAAGTTCCTCTGGTCACAGGGAATGCACTTACTTAGGTGGTGATCTTGGGCCTGTTTCGGACTGGTCTGCAAATGAACCCTTATGTAGGTTTAATGGCAGTTGGACTGCTACCCGCAAGATCAGCAGTTTGAATCTGCCAGCTGCTCCTGGGAGAAATACGTGGCTCTCTACGCTCAAAAAGAACTGTAGTTAAAAAAAAAAAAAGCCCCCTATAGTCTTGGAAACTCACAGGGGCACTTGTGTCCTGTCCTGTAGGGTTGCTATGAGTTAGAATCAACTCAATGGCAGTGAGCATTATCTATGTATGTCCCAGGTCCTTCTTTTCTTGCTAGTTCTAGGTAGACTATCCTCTCCCAACAGACACAGGCCAGAATGCACTCCACTTCTGCTTGTCAACCAGGAGCTTTGGTGGTGTAATGGGTTACAAGTTGAGCGGCTAACCACAAGGGTCAGTAGTTTGAAACCACCAGCCACTCCACAGGAGAAAGAGGAGTAATCTTTCTGCTCTCTAGAGATTTACAGCCTCAGAAACCCACAGGGCAGTTCTACTCTCTCCTGTAAAGCAGAATTGGCTCGATGACAGTGAGTTTTTGGCTTTCTGCTTGCAAATACACTCAATCTCCAGGTCTCAGTTTCAATATCACTTGTACAGAGGTCTCCCCACACCCCAGTCTGTCAGGCTCTGGGGTACCTGTTGTCATCCTCAGCGGCTCTTTTCTTAATCCTAGTGAGACTTGTGTGTGTGGCGATTCTTTAGACCTCCCTCCTTCACCAGGGGACATTGATGGTTCCAGACCTTCCGTTGCTGGAGACTCCGGTTTGAGTCCTGGCCAGCACCTCTCATGTACAACCACCATTTACCTGCCAGCGGAGATTTGTTGAACAGGTTTTATCTGAGCTTCCAGAGTAAGATGGCCTGGGAAGAAAGGTTTAATGAGCCGCTTCCAAAACTCCGCTGTTGAGAACCCTATGGATCACAGTGGCAGAACTTGGGGCCGGTACAGGAATGGGCACTCTTGCCTTCCACGGGGTGTGGGGTTGCCCTGAATTGGGACTGATTCGAGGACCATTAACAGCAGTCCTTCACTCCCCTATAAACGCCATGTGGAGAAGGACTGTGATTGCTTGTTTAGTGCACTTCATCTCCAGTGCCTGCATCCAGCCTGGTACATGCCATGGGCTGCTTACCTGCTTTTGGAATGGCTGCATGGGATAGTCATTATCAGACCTGTCAGCTATCTGTAGCTAGCTAGCTTTGATGGCTCAGGTGGGTCTTGATTTATGAAGTTCAGTGCACTGTTGAGTGGTGTCTTTATTAGGACTAGAAGAAGGATGAGCCAGCCAGTACTCAAGCTATTCCTAAAACTGGGGTAGAAGGAAAGCATGGATAATTGAGGTCATTCTCTTGCCCCGTCCTTCCTTCCTTCCTTCCTTCCTTCCTTCCTTCCTTCCTTCCTTCCTTCCTTCCTTCTTCCTTCTTCCTTCCCTCCCGCCCTTCCTCCTTCCCTAGATTTCTTTTCCCCATCTCCCCCGCCCTTGTTTTTTGTTTCAATCACATGACCAAGTCAAGGCCAGTAAAAAAGATGGGGCTCTGAAAGTGCAGCGGGCAAGGGAAAGGTGGATGTGAGGTCACACAGGGTGGAACAAGTTCAGAAAATGATCACGCTGTTTTACCAGTTAGAGCAGGCAACCAGATCATGCGGTGAACCTGAACACCAGGAGAAGGATGTTTTCATCATCTGCCCGGTCCTAGAGATTCGGCAAAGAGGTGCCTGACAGAGCGGTTGGCTCAGCAGCCAGCCTTTGCCTGGATATATTCACAGTCTGTTTTGAAGTTGTGCAGAGAAGCTCACTTGCGTCATTCTGAAAATGCAGTGAGTCAACGCAGTCCCAAGGGAGCAGTAATGGGCTCAAACAGAAACTTGGAACGGAAAATAGCCCCGGATTTAAAGACATAGTACTTTCTTCCTATGACTTCATTTGCCTAGTGGTAAGATTAATTCACAGAAAACCTTTCTTTAGTGGCAGACCTTAAAAACAGGTGTGGTGGTAGTTTTCTGTGCTTTCCCCATTTTACCTTTTAAATGGGACACATATTAGGATGCACAGTGTTTGCAGGGAGCTATTAAAATGATTCCCCATTTGCCTTGCATGCATGTATGTGCTGCTTTTGCCTTCTAGGGCAATGCCAATTTTATTTTCCGCAGCCATTTTGACCTTCAGTCACATTGACATGCATTTGGATTTCCAGTGGAGAAAAATCAGAGACAAATCTTTTCATTTAGTTTAAACCATTGACCATATTTATGTTTCTGCTTGAATTTAAATAGGTATCTTTTAATAAAATTAAAGATAATATCTAACTATAACACATTTCAAGATTATCTAAACTCCTACCAAAAAAAAAGTCTTGTACAGTAGTCTATTTGCCAGCTGTGTTGTTACCATTAACATGTGTGAAAAACACATTAAGATTAGAGAGTTCCCAATGGAATTTTCACCTTAGCTATTTAAATCTACTTTGCTTACTTTTTTTCTAATTTCCTAAATAGTGACGCTTCTAGGCAGGATATGAAAGAGGAGGAGGAGGAGGGACAGTCCTGACTAAGGCAGCGGTTTCGTTAACCTGCGCACACGGCCATGCACTTGATTCCTGCTCGGGATGCCGGCTGTGAGGACTCCCGTGTCACCTGCACAGTGTGCTCGCTCTCTCCCACACACACAGGAGGGAAGTCGGTGAATCCGTTCTTCCCCTTCTCATGAGACACAGTGATATTTCTATTTGATCTCAGCTTTGAAAAATACTGCTTGGGGGTAACTAATTTATTTCATGACTAAAAGAGGTCCTGACTCCAGTTTGCAGAGTCTCTAACAGGAAAGAATGGGGACTCACAAGTTTGTCTTATCAGGTTGAAATCCTGCTTCTGCCCTGTAACTTGGGTGAGATCATAGTTACAGTGTTACCCCTCTAAGCTTTTGTTTTTGTTTTGCTTTTTAAATCGTTTTATTAGGGGCTCATATGACTCGTATCACAACCCATACACACATCAATTGTGTAAAACACATTTGTACATTCATTGCCCTCATCATTCTCAAAACATTTGCTCTCTCCTTAAGCCCCCGGCATCAGGTCCTCATTTTTCCCCTCCCTCCCC
>NW_022103919.1:5908815-5915086 GCF_000313985.2 Echinops telfairi
TGTGTCGGGAAGGTGAGCATCATAGAATGCCAATTTAATAGAAGAAAGTATTCTTGCATTGAGGGAGTACTTGAGTGGAGGCCCAATATCCTTCTTCTAAGCTTTTGTTTAAAGCTCCAAGCAGTCCAGTCAATAATGAGTTAATGCACGTAAAGCTCTTGGCACCATCCTGCACAGAGCACCCAGTCAGTGGCAGCACGTGGGGTGGGGAATAGAGGGGTGTGTGTGTGTGTGTGTGGAGGTGGTGACTCTCCCTCCTAAATACTGCCACTGGACTGGCTTCAAGGATGTTGAGAAGAATAAGATTGTACTTGTCAAGAACATTTGTTTATTTATTGTGTTAAATTTTCTTATTATGAAAAAATTTAAACCTAAAAAGAGTTGAAGGAAGAGTACAAAGAGCCACCTGTATGCCCTTCACCAAGGTTCATTGACTCTTAGCACTTCTCATAGCACCCTTTTGCCAAGCCACCTTGAAGTTGACTTCAGACACCATGCTCAATACCAAGGACATTCTTAGACCACCATGACCACACTTCACAAAAGCAGCAGTAGTTGAATAACGTGGCTCAAAATATTCAAAATTCCCTATCAGTAACATTTAAATATGAACTATCGAATGAATTTTAGAGTAGATGAGATGGCGTATAAAGTTCCTCATGGAGCTGAGCACTCGTGTAGAGTATAAAAATATATAACCGTGGAAGCATAACTTGTGTGCCCAGGGTTAAGGGTAATTCTCGTGTAGAATACTCAGTTGATGGTGCATCTCTTTGACACTCCAAATTGCTGAATAGATCAAAATTATGGTTGCATCTCTATGTGGGACAGTTAGTGTGGCAGTGGTCACAGCTGCTTTAGGGATTACACCTTTTGCCAGTTTGTGCAGATGTGATTTGATACAGAATAGGGGACCAAAAGGATATACCCCAAAATACAGAATGTTAGAACATTAGGTAACATTTGAATGTAAATGCCTTTGAGTTGGAAATATTTATTGGAATCGGGATGAGTCAATTGAACAGAATGTCATAGTTCAGTTTATCAGATTAAAAGGAAAAAAAGGATTATGAAGTAGTGATGTATCTTGTTATTAATGACCTCTTGGATTTGATGAAATGTAGTACTTTGTGTATTTGCATGCTTGTATGCTGTCTTCTCCCCTTTTTAAGACATATGTTAGTGTAATGAAGCCATAGATTTAGGTACTACTGTACCTGCAGAAGGAGCCCTGGTGATGATGTGAGGTAGGTTTGGGGCTGCCAACTGCAAGATTAGTGGTTCAAACCTACCAGGCACTCCATGGGAGCAGGATGAGGCTATTTGCTTCCATAAAGATGTACAAACTTGGAACCCCCCCTACATAGAGTCATTATGAGTTAGAATCAACGCGATGGCAGTGTTTTTGTATGTAATTGCAGAGAAATTATAGTTTGTTTTTTAATCAGCAATGTCTTCATCAGAAGTGGAGAGAAATAAAGGAGGTGTTCTAGGTTAACTGAGTCTCATGACTTTTTGTTTTTTTTATACGCGGTCTTTTGGATGAGTTTTCATATTTCCTACCCTCCTTCTGTTGTTTCTCACTAAAAATGGACATGTAGATGTTCTGAGGGATTATAAGATTTTGTGATGAGAGAGAGAGGCTATGTTTGCCTGCTTTGCCGATCTTAACTAGGAAATCTTACATAGGAAATCTATTCTCGTATGGTCCCTGGACCGCTTATGCGGATGCCCCTTGAGGTATGGTTGAAGATCTTTGTCTGTATCAGGTCCAGAGGACTGTCTGTCCTTGTTTGTTCTTCAGTATATTTACCCTTAGTCAGATGTGGGGTTTTCAACTTGATTCCATTCCTAGGAGTGGAACTTAGGTGCCTTTCGTACCATAGCGAGGGAGGTTCAGAGTGTAAACTTTTAGATGATCTTTTCATGCCATGTTATACCATGGTTTTTATTCTGCCATGTTATACCACGGTTTTTATTCTGTGGCCATCCCATATTGGTATGGGTGGGATCTTGTGGGTAGTATTCTCCTAGAGTTTCAATTAAGAAAGGCAGAAACCTCACTGCTTTCCCCTCATTCTGAACATCAGCCTGCCTTGCCTTCCATGAACTGTCTGTGGCCACTCACCATATGTTATTACTTCTTTATCTACCCTACCTGGGACCTGGGGCCTAGACTCTGAAAACGTTTTCCTCCTTGTCCATCTGTCTTAATTAGTAGACTTCATCAATAGAGGAGGCTGAAGGACACTTGAAGGCCAAAGAAAGAGGAGGGTCTCCTTTCTTATTTCTGTTGTATTGACTTTCTGTGGTTGTGCAGGAGACCCAGTACCACTCTCTTCAGTAGCCCTCTTCCCATAGGACCCAGTGGCCCTATTATGAAGACATTTTATTCAGATAATTAGAAAAATTTCATTGGTGAGAAAAAAGACAGGAACGTTGCTTTGAGGAATCTTTTCATATTCACCATAATGTATCCGGTGATTCTCTGAGGGATAGTAAAGAATTTTGTTGTAAAAGTTTATTTCTTACCAGAGAGCCTTGATCTTGCCCCCTCAGACTTTTTCCCCCAAAATTCACAATTTGCGTCCCTGCTGTTTTGCTGTGGTATAAATGGAAGAGCATAGAATTCTTTAGGGAGGGGCTCCTGCCCACTGCCATCAAGTGAGTTCTGACTCACAGTGAGCATGTACAGGGCTTCTGAGGCTGTAAGTCTTTATGAGAGCAGACAGCCTCCTCTTTTACCTGTAGAGTGACGGGCGGGTGTGAACTACTGACCTTACAGTAGAAGTCCAATGTTTAGTCAACAGCGCCACAAAGATAAGAGAGATGGAAACATAGCCTTCAGAGTTGTCCAGGCTTGATGGAAGATCTAGGAAGACACGGTAGTTTTATGTTTTTATATTTTTGTTTAATAAAGATTTGTATGCTTTTGTGGGACCCATATACAGATCAAGAGTAATTAGAACAGAAATGGGAACACTGCGTGGTTTACAACCAGGAAAGGTGTGTGTCAGGGTTGTATCCTTTCACCATACTTAGTCTGCATGCTGAGCATTTAATCTGAGGAAGGCTTATTAACAACCTGTGAAATGCAGAGGATACAGCTGTGCTTATTGAAAGGGAAGAGGCTTTGACGCACTTACTGTTGAAGTTCAAAGACTACAGCCGCAGGATGGACTACAACTCAGAAAAGAAAACGAAAGTCCTCACAACTGGACCAGAGAGCCCACCACGACAAAAGGAGGAAAATGGAAGCCGTCAGGATTCCATTCTACTGGATCCACAGTCAACACTCAGAGAAGCAGCAGTCAGGAATCTGGCCGTGGGCACATCTGCTGTAAAAAACCCTCTTTTAAAAAGCAGAGCTGTCGCTGTGAGGGCTAGCGTGATGAGTCCACGGCATTTTCAACCACCACAGAGTTCGAATCGCTGGGAAGAATGGGTGCACTTGAATTATGGTGACGGAACTCCCACGGCCTGCCAAAGAACAAACAAATCTGTCCCGGAGAAGTGCAGCCAGATTGCTCCATGGCGAGACTGCATCTCCCGAGCTTTGGGCATGTCATCAAGGAAGGCCAGACCCTGGAAAGCCTGGCCTGCTTGGTTAAGTAGAAGGTCAAGGGAAAAAGAGGAAGACCTTTAAGGAGATGGCTCGACACAGTGGCTTCAACAGTGACTTGGAACCCAAGAACACAGGTGAGGATGGCGCAGGCTGGCCCATTACTCCCTTCTGTTGGCGTGGGGCCACTGGGAAATGGGACTTAGTTGGCTGCCCCAACCAACGGCAACTCTTCTCACTTTGTATTTCGAAATCGTTTCAAACTTGCAGAGAGTTTATAATAGACCATTCTCATACACCACTTACCTGGATACATTCCTTTCTGACATTTTCCATCATTCTCTCTCTCTCCCCCTCTCACTGGATCTTGACAGCTTCCAGGAATTTTGTTTGAGGCTTTCCACTGCAAAACATGTCATATTTTCCTTCGTCCTCCCTCTGGATTGCTCAGACTGAGAATACTACTTCTTTTATTGACCTTCAACAAGCTACATGGTAGTCTAAGGCCCCCAGTCACCAAGAGCCTCCCCAGTGTTGCCAGATAGAAACCAAACCAAATTCACTGCCATGAGTCAATTCCTACTCCTAGTGACTCTGTAGGACTGCCCCTGTGGGGTTCCCAAGACTAACTCTTTACGGGAGTAGAAAGCCTTACCTTTCTCCCAGTTGTCAGATATGACTCCCCAGACTCTCTGCCGTGCAGTCAGTTCTGACACGTAGTGACCCATATGTAGGTGTAGAACAACGTGAATGTCACTGCTTGACTCTTCCAGTTTCCATCAATCATTTCTGCACCTGTTGATCCTCCAAGAGTTTCTTTCTTTGTTCTACCCCTTACATTATAACAAATGATGATTTAAATATAAATTTAAATAGATTTAAACATAAACATAAGATGATTTAAATACGATTTCTGGGGAACAAGGACACAGACGAACTGAATTGGAGAAGAATATAAACAGCTTTCAGATGTATAGAAAATTGAGTAGGACATTTTCAGAGGTACTTCAATAATACTATACCTTCTGTTTATATAATGTGACTTTGCAAATTGAGTTTTATGACATCATCTTATTTGTTATAATATCAGCTGCAGGTATTATCCCTAGTGTGTGGCTACAGTGAGTAGAGCTCACTGAGCTTACATTATTTGCCCTTAGTCATGAGAAAGGCTGGGCTTTCTACTCCCGTAAACAATTGCAGTCCCAGCAACCCACAGTGGGTCACTGTGAATCAGCGCCGGCTCTATGGCAGTGAGAGTGGTGGTTTGGTTTTAGTCATGCATGAAGTGGCAGAGCCCCAAGACTAGCCTTCATTGCTTCTCTCTGCTTTCTGTTCTAATGCTCCCTCCACCTATATCAGCTTACCTTCGTGGGGAAGGCTTACAGATTGTTGCTAAGGCACAGTAGTTTTTAGCCAGCCATCAAAAATCATATGGAATCAATTTGTTTTTAGTATTGCTTTGCATAATGATGTCTTTTTTAAAACATAATTCCCCTCCCCCTGATTTATTTTGCTTCTCATTTCCCCACCTGCTCTAAATATGGTTAAGCCATTAAGTTCGTGTCTATCATCTTTCCCCCCAGTAAATACTATGATGTTTATCCTGGACCCAAATTATCATGACTTTTAAATTGGCGGTAATTCCTACTAATAGAGATTTCTGGTAATTAGAAAGTTTCAGACTATTTCTTCTGAGAAACAGCTCAAGAATGCATGCAAGCTGTGTTGTGAATTGTACGTAGTGACTTGAATTTTAGCACAGAGCTCTGTCTCCTGGTAGATAAGCAGGTAAACTCGGCTAATGACTGCAGTCTCAAACCAAAGCCATTATTGCCGTATAGATGACACTGGATCCTGGCTCGTTGCCAGCGCATTGATTTAAGTGCTGCAAGCTGTCGTTTGTAACTTGCCTGCCTGCAGGCCGTAATTCTCACCTGTGAGCTCACCTCCAGAAAGTTATCAGAATGTGTCATAGTCAAGAGATTTTGCTTTATGAACTGGCTGATTTATTTTATTCATTTAGTGAGCTGGGGAAGAAGAATCTTTCCTAAAAAGCCAAGTTTTAAGATACCATAGACCATAAAAATATGTGTATTTCCTGGCCTGTTCTATCTTTTGAAGGCCAGATTTCGTAAAAACAAATGAATCATTACTTTGACTTCCTTCATCATTCCCTAATTGGTTTCCAAAGTCAAATGATTAATGACTGAGTTTCTCAACGGCATTGTTTTGATTATAGCTGTACTGGTTGTACTGGTGATACATTCAGAGATGGGTGCCCCTAGGGAGGAGCGGGTCTCTGGACCCCACTGGGTGACACTGTCAGAGGGGGTGCTATCTAGAAAGCTTTTGTACAGTGTCTCCACACGTATTTATTTATTTCCTTTTGGTAAAAATGTATCTATAGTTAGTTATAAAAAAAACCATTTAGTCATAAGCCCAACTTACATGTATGGATACGCCTACATGGCTAAAACTCTATGTTAATTTACTTTTTGGACACTGTTAGGAGCTCCGGTTATCGCTGTCATTGCCCAATTACATTGATACTTCAAATCATGTTTAACCTGCACTATAAGTACACACTGTTTTTATTGCTGCCAGTGTTTTTCTAGTTACTGACTTTGTTAAGTTTTCTGGTGTTTTAGCTACAATATTGTGATAATTAGTATTTCACAATAACTATAGCAATAACTTTTTTTTTTT
>NW_022103919.1:5915186-5931278 GCF_000313985.2 Echinops telfairi
ACTAATAATGGTGTAATTCAGGATAGAAAGATTTACAAAAACAATTTTGTTATTTATCTTGGAAGAAATACCGCCAAAAACACATCCTTGGAGGCAAGGATGGTGAGATGTCGTCGCACATACTTTGGACCAGTTGTCAGGAGAGACCGGTGTCTGGAGGGAGGACTCTGCTTGGTAAAGTCGAGGGGTAGTGAGGCAGGAAGGCCCTTGCCAAGAACTGCAACAACGGGCTCAAACATGGCAACAGTGGTGAGGACGGCGCAGGGCCCGGTAGGATTTGGAGGAGTCAGGATTAACCAGAGGGCATCTCACAGCAACCACCACCACAGGCTATGTTACATTTAAGCAATTGCAACTCGATTTTCCATGTATGTTTCTATTATTAAAATTGATAACAAACGTTAATAAGTATTCTGTTTGGTCTTGTATGAGAGGGCGGTGAGACACCGTGAATTACCTCCCCGCCCGGGGGACAGTAACCCTGGTGATGACACCGCTTTCAGAAATCCTTTCAGAGTGGGTAGTCACTGTTGGCTGGTGACATGACTTCGCAAAGGCTACTTCAATGTGCTGCCTCTAGACGATGTCAAAGGAACAGCTCTTCGCAGAGGGGCTTTCTTAGGAAACGGATTTGAAATAATAAAACCGTAGTCATGATTCAGACTCTCTTTTTCTTAAGGTCTAGTATATTTCTCAGGTAAGGAACAATTATGAATTTTAGATTTATTTTAGAGTGTGTTTCTAATTAGGAGAGTTTTGGCCTTCAACTTTTGTAAAGACGTCATCAGTTGACCTTTTGGGGACACTCTTTCCTGGTACCCTTGAAAGAGTTCCAAAGATAACCTATGACCTCCCTTTCACTGCCCTTGACATTTCTTCACTTCAGCTGATGGGTGGTTAAAACAAGCGAGCCTGGCTAGTGTGGCCCAGCGATTTCTTGTCCATTGGTGAACTGCGCCTTGCCAAGCTGTCTTGTTTTTTTGTGTTTTTTTGGCCAGGCTATTTTACAGCTAATCTGCCATTGAGCATTTCATTTATAGCAACAGGAAGGAATAACTACCCTGTTGTTGTGAAGTGGGTGGTTTTAGAGTTGTCCTTCAGATGGCATCAACCTTAATGCAGCTGGTTTCACTTAATACGTTTTGTCTAAACAAACCCATTCCTGGAAATGGTTTCAGAATAGCCTGCTCCTTGTAGCTGTTCCTTGCTCTTGTTAAAAAGGATGTTTCCCACAATGTCACAGCTGCATGAGCATGGCAGAGCCCAGCATGCTGCTTTGACTTATTGCCCTTAGGAATGGAATTGTGCCAGGCGATATATTGATTACTGCATTTGGTAGCTGAAAGATTTAAATTGGCCCTTTTAGTTCGCAAAACTGACCAAATGATGTTGTTATTTAAGGGACTATGATGTCTAGGAATATCAACTCAGAAGTGACTATTTTTCACTTTGTAAACATGAAAAAGAGGTCAGCTTGTTAAGTTTTCCTGTTTTTGTTTTAATTAAAATTTTAGTGGTTTCTTAATTAAAGTATATTTTCAATTGGGATATAAATGTCTACTTTAGGTATAAAGCCACAACTATTGGAATTACATTTTTAAAAAGATTAGCTTTTGAAGATGAGAGTATTTCCAGATACCATCTTGTTCTTGTAGAAATGTTCTTGTGTTCCAACTCAAAGCTTTATACAAGTCTTGCTTACTTAAAAATTGGACAATAAAAAATTAAAGCTCATCTATAAGAGAAAAAAAATAGGTTTAAATACAAAATAAGAAGTTAGTATTCTCAACAAAGTAACAAGCATTCTCTATTCTGTTTTGTAAGAAGACTTTTTATGAGAGCTTTCTAAAAGTAAAGATTTATAAAACAGATGCAGCTCACCAAGAACAGAACTTTTATATAAATGTTCATCTTTTATATTCTTTCATCGACTTTATTCATATCCTTTGAAGAAGTTACCTCAATTCTAATTATGCATTAGTTAATAAATTAATTAATACTTTGTTCTTTGTTCGGGACCTCTCTCCTCATGGACCATATGCTTCCTTAGTTCAGGGACCATGCCTGTCTTGTGCTTTTTCACATCCCAGCACATCACAATACCTGGCACACAGTAGGAGTTTAGTAGAAACACATTGAATGAGTGAATGGATGAATGAAGTGCCGTTCACCTGGAGTACAGTAGAATGATAAAAATAGCAAGCACTTAGATTATATTTGACTTCTATCAGGCACTTTACTCATATACTTATATTAATCATACTCATATTAACTCTGTACTTCTTACTTGTGGAGTGGTAACTGAATATAAAACATACAGCAATTTACTGGTTGACATTTAGCGTTTTTTGTTGCCAAGATCTATCTTTATTGTCTATTCCAGGCAGTCATTCCAGGCATTTTCCATACGGAAATATTTTGCCAGATAGAAGAACAGGATATGATCTTGCGCTTAGGGCTAGTCTGTGGTACCAGGTGCAGGTCTCCGTTGCCAGGAACACGGACCTGTTCTCAAGCTCAGACGCTGAGAACAGGTGCCTTTTTCCTGCCCCCCCTCCTTCTCCCTTTTTCAATTTCTATTTCTTCAGGAGATCAGAATTGATAGAGCTTTCAAAAAGAAGATAAGTAGTAAGCCACGGCTTAGCTTTTCCTTCTGATTTGTACAAGTCGTTTTTCATTGTAGTCATTTTTATTGCATAGCTAGTATTTGCTCATTGAAAACAAACTAAAATAAGTAAAAGTGTCCTTCTCTTAATCACCTTCCTCGGGAGCAACCACTGCCTAGTTTGCTGAATATTCCCTCAGATATTTTTCTCCTGCATTTTGAAATGTTAAGGTATTTTTTTAAAAACAAGGCGGGGAAAGCCAAAACACAGAAAAAGGTGGCCTGTGCTTTTAGTATTTCTTCCCAGCTGTTTCTTGGCTCTGTTCTCCAGGCCTCTCCTCACAAGAACAGTGATTTAAACATAAATAAATAAATAGATAGATAGATAAATGAAGGTCAAGAAGAAGCAAACACTTTTTAAAAAACCACTGTTATCAAGACTGTAACGCTTTATGGGAGTCGAAAGCTGTCTTGATACCCCACCTGTATGATATATGAGTTCAGAGTAGCCCCGTGTGCTACTTTTCTGCCTCGCGGCATGCTTTGCCCTAATAAAATATGGCTACGGCCAGTAGTTATAAGGTTGTGGGTTTAAGGTGCCGTGACGAACACACACTTCACCGATGCCTATACTTGGAGTTATATTTGGCTGTCCAGAGGGTTACACCTGTAGCCAGTATTCTATAGTAAAATCTAGAGTAGGTAAACGGTAAGCCCTCCTTTCTGAAAGTGCACGATGACCGTGAAAGAACTGTTGGAAAGAATTAGTGGGAAGACTGTAGGTGCATTGTCTCAGGCAGATTGTTATAAGAATACACAGGGAGACCAGCGCTTGGAGGAAATATATTCCCTTAAAGTGATCCACGTCCAAGACCCTGTGGAGAGTCTTTATATATTTCCAAGGTGTACACATATCTCAGTCTGAGTTCCAACCTAGGTTTGAACCGTGTATTAGTGGTGACTGTAGATAAGGAAGCTTGCTGTCAATGGGTTCACTTTCCACTGCAAAGAATGTGGATTGTAATGGTACCACATTTGATAGTAGGTTCTAATGGGCTGTTGCCTATAAAGTGTGTGATATATACTGAGTACCCATTACCATCATGCCGATTCTGACTCACAGCCACATTGTGGTCCATCTGCTCCAGAGACAGCCTCTATCCAAGGGTGTAATCTTTATGGAAGCCTCCTGCCACATCTCCTCCCACAGTGACTGTTAGTTTTGGTTAGCAGTCAGGTACTTAACCATTGCACACCACCAGATCCAAACACACTGTCACCAAGTCCATGCTGACGTGTAACAACCCTATAGGACAGGGTAGAAGTGCCCTGGTCAGTTTCCGAGACTGTGTTGTGGGCTCTTATCTGTAGCAGTGTGCGTGTTCTGGTTTAATCCCATTTGTAAAGTAGAATTGAGGTCATGATAGTGGGGTGAAGGAAGCACCAAGAACCAGAGGAAAGTTGTGTGTTTCATCGGTGCTATACCGCACCCTGACTGGCTCATCTCTACCCTGTGACCTCTCTGTGAGGGGATGTCCCATTGTCTACAGATGGGCATTGGGTCTCCACTCCATGCCGCCCCTCCCCCCCTATTCACAGTGGGTATGATTTTATTCTGGATCTTAGTTGCCTGATAGCTGATCCCCTCAACACCTCGTGATCACACAGGCTGGTGTGCTTCTTCCATGTGGGCTATGTTGCTTCTCAGCTAGATAGCCACTTGTTTATCTTCAAGCTTTTAAGACCTCAGACGCTATATCTTTTGATAGCACCATCAGCTTTCTTCACCACTTTTGCTTACCAACCCATTATGTCTTCAGTGGTCGTGTCAGGAAGGTGAGCATCACAGAATGCTGGATTGTTAGAACAAAGTATTCTTGTGTTGAAGGAGTACTTGAGTTGAAGTCCAGTGTCCATCTGCAACCTTAATTCTTTTTTTTAATCATTTTATTAGGGGCTCATACTACTCTTAGCACAATCCATCCATCCATCCATTGTGTAAAGCACATTTGTACTTTCATTGCCCTCATCATTCTCAAAACATTTGCTTTCCACTTAAGCCCCTGGCATCAGCTCTTCATTTTTCCCCTCCCTCCCTGCTCCCCCCTCCCTCATGAGCCCTTGATAATTTATAAATTCTTATTTTGTCATATCTTGCACTGTCCGATGTCTCCCTTAACATATAGATATGAGTAAATAGATCTACTCCCCTCTCATTATATATAAATATATTTACATATGTACATGCCTGTATTTAGATCTTTATAAATGTTCTTTGCCTCCTGGTTCTTTCCTCTATTTCCTTTTGTTTCCCTCTTGTCCCACCATTATGTTCAGCCTTCATTCGGGGTTAGTAATTCTGCGTTGCTACATTGCCCTTGATTAAGCCCTATTAGGTATCCTACGCCCTTCTCTCCATTGATTTTAGTTCATTTGTTGTTCCCTTGTCCCTGGGTTGGTTTTCCCCCCCCCTTGCTTTCTCCCACCTCCCCTTCTCCCGTATCTCCACAGAACCATTGATCCTGTTCTTTTCATCTCTGAATTGTTTATCCTGCCTGTCTTATCTAGCTAGACATGCGGAGACATTAATAAGCGCAAAAACCAGGCAAAGCCAAACAAAGCAACAAAGGAAGTCAAGACCAATAAAACAATAACAACAAAAGCACAATAACAACAACAAAAAAACCACTGACAAAAATGGAAAAGCATATAAATAGTTCGGGATCTGTTTATTGGCCTTTACGAGTGTTTTCCAGTCAAGTCTGATGAAGTGCCACACCCTGTCTCCAAAGTCTATTTTTGATATTCCCCAGGGATTTCATCACCTTGCTCCCTTTGCTGCTCTGTTGCATACCCTTAGTGTTTCACCCCAGTGTGATGGGCTCAGATCGGGCACAATTCCCACACTGTGTCTCCAGTGTTGTCCCCCACAGTGCTATGGTTTAGTGAGGGATGTCGTGTCTTGTGGTGGGGCTGGCCCTATGGTCCTCTCTGTGCGTTGTCCGTTGTCCGCTCTGAGCAGGAACATTGTCCTCGGGGCTTGGTGGGTCAGGATGTCCTCCCCTGCCTCTCCATCCCTTTGCGTTTCTCCAGTGTGATCTAATCAGACATGCCCCTCTCCACATTATATATTTTTAAGTGGCTTAATTGGAATATATTGTAATTTCATTTTCCATAAATTCAATATATTAAATTTCTAGAGACTTACTCTAGCCAATGGGTTATTTAGATGTCTGCTATTTAGCGTCCAAGTATTATCTTTTGTGGTCAGAGAATAACACCACTGCCATGAACTCAGTTCCTACTCAGTGACCTTCTGTGGGGTTTTTAAAACTGGACATCTGTATGGAAGCAGACTGCCTTACCTTTCTCCCAGGGAGCAGCTGATGAGTTTCAACTGCCAACCTAATGTCCCAAGATATGAACTTAGTATGTGGGCATTGAATTGAATTAATATCCTACTACTGTTGGGTAGACTGCTGTATAAATGCCACTTAAATCCTGTTGGTTGATGGAGGTGGTGGTTCTCCTCGTTGAACTTTTCATCTAATTATCTCGTTGTTGAGAGTATAAACTTCTTTGGATTTATTCTTGTGGGGTTTGCTTTGTTGAATATGGGCGACCTCCATATGGGCTGTATTATTTCTGCCAATACACACAGCATTGATTATTACAGCTTTATAATGTGCATTGAATCCATCATTTTAGGCATAAAAATAAATCTTTCAATTTTGTCATTCTTTCAAAAAATTGGCTATTGTGGGTTTTTTGTCTTTTTGTATAAATTGTAGAACTAGCTTGTCCCTTTCAAAAAAGCCTGTTACGATCTTGATTGGGATTGCATTAAATCTATAGTTAATTTGGTGGGCATTGCCAACTTCATAAGGAGTCAGTATTTTTCAATCCATGAACATAGTCTATCTCTCCATGTATTTTAGTCTTTTATTATTTCCCTTTACAATATTTTGTAGTTTTCAGTTACAGGGCTTTTGTATACCTTTCATCGAGTTTATTACTAAGCATTTCAGTTTGTTATTGCACATAGAGGTTTTAAAATTTTAGTTTTCTAACTTTTTTATTACTAGTACATAGTAATACAAATGACTTTTGTATATTGACCTTGTGTTTTATGACTTAGTTAAATTCACTCATCCATTCTAATAATTTTTTTTATAGATTCTTTAAGGTTTTCTATATAAAAGATCATGTAATATGCAAATAAAGATTTAGTAATGGATTTTATTTTCATTTCTTGTGTTATTATACTTAAAAATACAACTTTAAGTATAATTCATGAGGGTGGACATTATTGCCTTAGCCTTGATATTATCTAGAAAGCCTTGAGTCTTTTACTCGAGTATAATATTAACTATAGGTATTTCATCCATGTCCCTTAGTGACATGCCTTTCTCTTCATGAGAGTTTTTGTCATGAGAGGGTAGCAAAATTTGGCAAATAGCATTTATTTAAGTGAATCACATATTTTTCTCCTTTATTCTATTATTTTAAAAATTGCACTGATTCTTATATGTTAAATCAAGCTTGGCATCCACAGGCTACTCTTAACTTGATGTATTGTCATTTTTCTATGTTGCTAGATTTGATTAATACTTTGTTAAGAAATATTTATATGTATGTTCATGAGGAATATCGGTCTGTGGTTCTTTTATCTTGTGATTTTGTTTTGTTTTAGAATCAGATAATACTTCATAAAAACAATTTGGGAGGATTTCCTTGTTTGTCATCTGAGTTTGTGTAACATTGGTATTACTTCATCAGTGAAGTCACCTTGGCCTAGAGTTTTCTTTCTGGGAAGCTTTTAGATTATGAATTCAATTTAATAGACTTAGAGCTGTTTAAATTTTCTTTTTTTTTCTGGATAATTTTGGTAATTTTCATTGCTCAAGGGATTTGTCCATTTAATGCAGATTGTCATATTTATTCAGACCTTTGAAGATGTGAATTTTCCTATAGACACAACTTGTTCCGCATCTCACAAAATTTAGTAGGTTGAATTTTTATTGTTACTCAGTTCACATATTCTATAATTTCTCTTGTGATTACTTCTTGGAAACAATGATTATTTAGAAGCATTTGTTTAATTTCCTAATATTAGGAGTTTTTCTGGTTATCCTACTTCAATTTATCATCTGAGTTCAATTGTAGTTAAATAATATTATATATTCGTTTAGTCCTTTACAGTTTATTGATCTTGCTTTATTGCTCAGAGCAGATTCGTTTGTTCTTGGACATTATCTGTTGGGGTCTCTTCAGACGCATTGTGACCCGTCATAACAGAGTAGAACTGCCCCGTACAACTTTCTAGGTTGTTTTATACGGGAGCTGTTTGCTAGGTCCTTTTCCCCATGGAGCTACTGGTGGATTTGAGCTGCTAATCTTTCAGTTAGCAAGTTCTACCAGGCTCTATTGTTAGGAGCCAAACAAAGACAATAGCTTAAGACTATCGAGTTGATTCATAGTGACCTTATAGGACAAGTGTGTTAGTCTGGTTGACAGAGAAACAAATCCAGGGACACTCAAGTATGTGTAAACAAGAGCTTTCTATCACAGAGCAATTGCTTATTGAGAAAAATCCCAGTCCAGATCAAGTCCATAAATCTGATATTGGCCCATATGCCCAATACTAGTCTATAAATTGCTCTTCAGACTCATGCAGCACATGCTGGTGGGTGCAAAGGCTTGTGGATCCAGTGGCAGTATAAGCATCTGGTGAGGGTCTCCCCTGGCTCCTCAACAGGAAGGTGAGGCAGAGAGATAGAATGTGGCCTGCCTCCAGGGAGAAAGAGGAAGTTCCTGAATCCTCATGAGAAGGTCACGCCCACGAGGAAGCGTCATCAGGCTGTGACAGGCTAGGCTCCACCCCTTCACTCATAACATCCTCACGTTGACAGCAGATTATGTAACTACCACAGACAAGGTAGAACTGCCACTGGGACCTTCCAAGACTAACTCTATGAGAGGAGAGCGCTTGCTTCATCTCTCCTGCAGAGCAGTTGATGGTTTCTAACTGCTGCCCTGCAGTTGCATCCCAGCGTGGACCCACTGTGCCACCAGGGAATTGAGTTCTTAGTAAGCCCAGTTGATTGATATTGTTGCTCACATCTTCACGCTATTTGCTGACTGTTTCTCTTTTCAAATACAGCCAGCCCTTTATTTTTTTTTATTTTTATTTTTTCAGGTGATATAATTTTCAAGATAGAAACTCGATATTGTTTTTTTTACATTTTATTCATTCATTTATTTATTTATTAGCATTTTATTAGGGGCTCATACAACTGTTATCCCAATCCATACACACATCAATTGTGTAAAGCGCATTTGAACATCGTTTCTCAAAACATTTTCTCTCCACTTAAACCCCTGACATTAGGTCCTCATTTTCCCCCTCCCTCCCCCCTCCCTCATCAGCCCTGATAGTTTATAAATGGGTATTTTGTCATATCTTGCCCTGTCCGACATCTCCCTTCACCCACTTTTCGGTTGTCTGTCCCCCAGGGAGGAGGTCACACACAGTTCCATGTAATTGGTTCCCTCTTTCCTACCCATTCTCCCTTTACCCTCCCTGTTTTGCCACTCACACCACTGGTCCTATAGGGCTCATCCGTCCTGGATTCCCTGTATTTTCAGTTCCTATCTGTACCAGTGTACCTCCTCTGGTCTAGCCAGACTTGCAAGATCGAATTCGAGTCATGGTAGTGGGAGCGGGGAGGAAACATTTAGGAACTAGAGGAAAGTTGTATTTCTCATCATTGTTACATCGCACCCTGACTGGCTCATCTCCTCCCCGAGACCCCTCTGCAAGGGGATCTCCAGTGGCCTACTATTGGGCTTTGGATCTCCACTCCGCACTGCCCCCCTCATTCACTATGGTAAGATTTTTTGTTCTGATGATGCCTTATACCTGATCCCTTCAACACCTCGTGGTTGCATAGGCTGGTGTGCTTCTTCCATGTGGGCTTTGTTGCTTCTGAGCTTGATGGCCACTTGATTACCTTCAAGCCTTTAAGACCCCAGATGCTATACTTTTTGATGGCCGGGCACCATCAGCTTTCTTCGCCACATTTGCTTATGCACCCATTTGTCTTCAGTGATCCGTTCCATACCTCGTGATCACACAGGTTGATATGTTGTTCCATGTGGGCTTTGTTGCTTCTGAGCTAGATGGCCGCTTGTTTACCTTCAAGCTTTTAAGACCCCAGACGCTATATCTTTTGATAGCCGACAGCCAGCCCTTTATATCTGAGGGTTTTTCCTCTGTTCCAACTGACCTTGGATAGAAAAATATTTGAGGGGAAAAAAAATTAAAGTTGTCAGAACAATCCTCCAAAGGATACGAGGGAACTGAAAATGCTATTTAAATTGCATTAGGTATTATAAGTAATAAATGAGGCTTTCTACTCCTATAAAGATTTCATCTCGGAAACCACAGTATTCTGTCTTATGGGTGCTCTGCGAGTCAGAATTAACTTGATAGCAGTAAGTTTGTTGTTTTTGAGATAAGTTAAGATATACAGGAGGATATATGCAGGTTGTATGCAAATACGACACCATTTTATATAAGGGACTTGAGCATCCTTGGATTTTGGTATTGGGCAGGGGGATGGCAGAAGGGTTCCTGGAACCAATCTCCCGTAGACACTGAGGGCACAACCACACTTTCCTATATACTGTCAGCTGTTCAGCCGTTTACCTTGCCAGCTGCTCCATGGGGAAAAACGGAACAGTCTGCTTCTATGAACATGATAGCCTAGAAAACACTTTGAGGCAGCCCTGCTCTGTCCTGTAGGGTCACTGCAAGTTGCAATCCACTTCAGCATGTGCTCTGAGGGCTGCACTAAAATCCTTTTTCGTTTTCTTGGATCTTTGTATGTTGGGTAATTTTGGATTGAATCTTGGATATTACGAATGTCAAGTCAGGGAAATTTTCGATTCTGTTGTTTTTCTTTGATAACAGTTTTCTTTGTCAGGTAATTTTCTTGTTTGGGTTGGAACTACAAATTTGTTTCTTTGAAGGATCCTCCGGTTTCCTTGGTCTTTTGTCCCTGGCTGAACTGCTTGGAGTTAGTTCCACAAATCAGCGGTTCAAGGCTCCCTCAGCTATGTGAGTTTACCGAGTGTATAAGTCGTTTCCATCTCTTCTCACTCACTGCTGTCAAGCTGATACTGACTCCTATTGACCCTATAGGACGGGGTAGAACTGTCTCTGGTACTTACGGGAGTAGAAAGCCCCATCTTCCTCCCTTGCCCCTTCTAGGACTACCTTATTGTCTTTGACATCCATGCTTTCCCTTCGTCTTCTGGTTCACCAAGCCAGAAATACTTAGTTTTTTATGTCTGACTCTGCCAGTTGTGTGTGCAATGTAAGTGGCAAAATACTCAGGGAATACCCAAAGAAACTGTTAAAGGCAATGATTTGAAGGCACCCAGCAATAAATAACAATTATGGGAACTCTACTTTCTTAAAAAGTAAGCAACATTTCGTCAAAATGATCCCCAACTATGCCAGAAAGTTCAGATAGCTAACATAATATTTTGATGATAAAAAGAAAAAGGAATCTGTTAAAACTCAGTCATTTTATAGAAAGAATGCCCAAATTCTAATTTTACTTTTAGAACTTTAGAATGTCTATTGTCTATGTAACAATTTACAATAAAAGATTTATAAATCCTCTTCTTCATGAGTACATTTATTAATTATTAATTATTATTATTATTAATATTAAGCCAACATTGCCATTATTTTCTCTATAACCATCTATAGGCATTATATATCCAGACAAGCAGAATTCCTTTTCCTCAAACTTATTATACTTACCCTCAAATTTATCTTTAATTTTCTACTTTATATGTTTAAATATACAGAACTATGTAATTCTGTGAATAGATAATACATTAAAGCTTTAGTTATATTAGCATGTTAAGGAAAAGAACATAGTGTATTGGTTTATTATAAACTTAACAGCTTTCTTTTTCTTTTTTTTTTTCTTAACAGCTTTCTTAAGGAACAAACACATAAGCCACTTGTACTATTTTATATGCATGTTCCTATTCCCATGCAGCCCTAGTGCCATAGTGGGATGGGCTGGGTTGCTAGGTCAGCAGGAGAGCAGTTGGAACCACCAGCGGGGAAGGGGAGAAAGGGTGCTCTTCCTGTAAACAGTCCCGGTCTCGGAAGCCCACGGGGCAATTCCACCTTGACCTGGAGGGTTCCTGGGAGTTGGAATTGACTCAAAGGCACCAAGTTTAATTTATAGTAATCCTCAACTTTAATAACCAAAATTAAACTTGGCAGGCTTAAGAGAAAAGACTGAAAATGACAAACTGTCTCTCTATATTTTTCCCATGAGCGTACATTTTATCTCACTTTAACAAATTTTAAGGTGGGAAAATAAGCATAGAGGTGACATCGTTTAGAGAAATCCCCACATTCAGTTATTCAAGTTTTGTTATCACTAGCCCTTGCGTTAATTCTGACTGGTTGCTCATGGCAATCCCTGGCATTTTAAATACAAAAACAGGGAGTAAAGTTAACGTGAGCGACACCATTTGCTGGGTGACACTGGAATGATCCAGGGGGGCTGCAGAAGCAGATACCTATACTTTATTCTAGATTTTGGGCTTTAGTACAAACTTTACTAATTAATTATATTTATTGTTATTCTAAGAGGTCTTAAAGTTAGCTAAGCATCTAGAAATTAAAATTTAGGTGAACTCATTAAGTTTTTGTGATTTGATTTAAAGCTTTATAAGAATTCACAAGATTAAATCATTTTAAAATATATATTATTCTTTTAATTAAATTTAACTTTATATTTGTAACTTTAAACAATATATGGAAACAATAAGCTCTTTCTTATTGGACCCAGAAAACTAATGTAGTTAATTTTAAAAGGTTGAAATCATGAAACAAACCCAAATCTTCCATTTATCATTGTGCTAATATTTTACCTAATCAGAAAAAGGCATGTCTTTAATCGAATAGTAGCTCACTATTCTTTGTCTTAAGAGTCATCTCATTAGCAGGAATATTACTTAAACATTTTAACATTAATAAAACTTCGATAATCATATGTCTAAAAGTATGTTTTTAACTTTAGATTCGTATAAGTAGCAATAAATATCAGAACCAAGATGATTACTCAAATGCACATCTGAACTTTCTCTTCTGAGTTACAGTTTTAGCAATAGAAATGTGTGTAAAAATATTACTTAAGGGAACCAATTACAAAGATCTACATATAACCTCCTACTTGGGGGATGCACAACAGAAAAGTGGGTGAAAGGAGATGTTGGACAGTGTAAGATATGACAAAATAATAATTTATGAATTATCAAGGGCTCAGGCAAGAGTGGGGAGCGGGGAGGGAGGGGGAAAAATGAGAAGCTGATGCCAGGGGCTTAAGTGGAGAGCAAATGTTTTGAGAATGAATGTACAAATGTGCTTTACACAATTGATGTATGTATGGATTGTGATTAGAGTTGTTTGAGCCCCTAATAAAATGATTAAAAAAATTAGTCTTGGATGAAAAAAATATATATATATTATTTTAAATTTCCTATGGAAATTATAGACTCTGTATGTATACTAGATATTACTTGAGTGTGTACATAATGATGGAGCAATTGTTTATGATGAATTAATCTCCATAGTTTTCCAAGAAAATAGAAGAGAGAGGAAGGAAGAATTAAGTGAGAGGAAGCTGTCTTCACACAGATATGAAAGGCCAAGTAGCTTTCCTAGGCAAGCCAGGGAGAAGACTCATTCGCTAGGAAACCCATCTCGACGTGCACAGTCAAGCAGACAAGAGCTAAAATCAGGACAGCTGGTTTCAATAGCAATTCAGGTTCTTGACAATCCCATCAAGCCGTGTTCTTTAAAAAGCTGGTGCTTACTAATCCCTGAAGTAAGGGAAAAAACGAAGACCATCTCCCATGTTAAACAAAGTGATCTGTCTGTTAGACAGGCAAGACAGAATCTCCTTATGAGGCTTCTTCCCTGTCTGCCCAAAATCCAGTGTGCCTCTTAAATGAACAGTCTTGTTTATAACAAACGTTTCAAACTGGGAACTACAATTTCAGATTGGTAGAATTATGGCAGGTAAAGAAGGAGAAATAAAACATGAAAGGAGCAGGTGTATGGCTCAGAGTGTCACACACAACACACACACACCTCACTGCCATTGAGTCAATACTCACAGTGAGCCTATAGGGCAGGGTACATATGCCCCTGAGTTTCCAAGATTGTAATTTTACAGGAGTAGGAAGCCCTGCCTTTCTCTTGAGGAGTGACTCGTGGTTTCAAACTGCTGACCTTACTGTTTGCAGGCCAGCATGTAACTTCCACGCCTCCAAAGCTCTTTGCCAGACACAAGACCCCACAAAAACTGCAGTCATTAAGAACTATGTCCAAGGTACCAGCAAGCAAAGTCCTAATGAACCCTCTAACAATCAATGTCGATCACAGTCCTTAGACAACAGGCGCCTGGAGCCTCACAATAGCACAATAACACGATAATGCCATTTGCCTCACAGTGGACATAGGGTACTCAGTCACCTAACCCAACCTGTCAATAATGAGAAGGTGCTCACGGGACAAGGCCTCGTGTGTACTGGTGGACCAGATTTAGTTTCAACCTTTGAAGAGTTCATAATCTGGGTTTTCACTCTGAGCAAAATACTGCTTAAGTCGATGCCTTCACAATGACAATAAATCTGCCTTGAATTTAGTACAAGGTGCTTTAATAAAGTAGTTGTAGCAATAAGACTTGGATTGCAGAGATTCCAGCATTATGGAGGGTGTTAGGATTCCCATTTTCATGTTAGAAAGCCAATCACTCCTATTTTCTATGAGGACTTAAAAAAATGCTGTATGTGGGAGGCGGCAACCATGTCCCACCGACATCATGGTTGCCCTCAGACCCGTGGTGAAGCCCAAAATTGTCAAACAGAGGACCAAGGTGTCCATCCAGCACCAACCAGTCCGCTATGTTAAAATTAAGTGAAACTGGCGCAAGGCCAGAGGCATCAACAACAGGGTACAGAGAAGATTCCAGGGCCAGATCTTGACGTCCACCATTGGTTATGGGAGCAACAAGAAAACCCAGCCCATGCTGCTCAGTGGCTTCCGCAGTTCCTGGTCCACAGCGTCCAAGTGCTGGTAATATGCAACAAGTTTACTGTGCAGAGATTGCTCACACTTGCTCCAAAAATCGCAAAGCCATCGTAGAAAGAGCAGCCCGGCTAACACCAGGATGCACAGTGAAGAAAATGAGTAGATGGCTTATTTGCACATCTTATTTGTGCTAAATAAAACCACACTTGGGGGGAATAAAAGTAATCTGAAAAGTTCTACTTAAGAGAAGTCTTTCTCTGACCCTTGTGCTACTCTAGTTCCAATGAACAAAGCTTGTGAAAGGGGGCAAGCCGTGTCCTAGTAACTGCCCGCAGAGCAGAGCCGAGGACTAGCTCTAGGAATCCAAACATACTGAGGACACAGAAGGTAAAATTCACAATGTTTGCCAGCCAGTAAAAAATCACCAGGCATTCTAGGATGCAGAGAAGCAACCCCTTTGTAGATCAAACCAAAGGAACATAGAGAGGGATTCTATAAAGTTACTAAACACCTATAGAGGCAGCCCTTGGTTTAAGAAATCTGCTTGGGGACTACTCATACTTGTCCTTTAATTTTATGTACATTGGCATCAGTAAATCAACTCTTAGCCGAATCAAAGCCAAACTCACTGCTGTCAAGTCGATGCTAACTCACGGGCACCCCCTAGGACAGGGTTGGACTTCCTCCGCAGGGTCTCCAAGGCCGCAAACACTTATGGAAGCCGACTTCCACATCTTTACCTTGTGGGGCGACTGGCGAGTTCAAACCACATACCTTTCAGTTAGCAGCAGAGTGCTTAGTCACTAGACCACCACTCACAACTAATCCTTCATTGTAATCACCTTGACTTGCTGCCAGGCAGCTTTTAAATCATGGATAACAGAAACGTGGGTGAAGGGAGACAGCGCACAGTGTAAAATATGAAAATAAAAATAATTTATAAATTATCAAGGGCTCCCGAGGCTGGGGGAAGGAGGGGAAAAAGAGGAGGTGATACCAAGAGCTCAAGTAGAAAGAAAATATTTTGAAAATGATGATGGCAACATATGTACAAATGTGCTTGACACATGGATGTATGGATTGTTATAAGATCTGTAAGAGCCCCCAATAAAATGATTTATTTTTTAAAAAGTTACCCCCCCCAAAAAAAAATCATGAAAAAGATGGCACTACAGAAAAAACCTTATACATCCTGTTTGACGTACCTACATGTTTGACTTAAGACTTACTCAGATGTAAAGGATACATGTCGGAAAAGCCTGTGGTAGAAAAGACCAGTGGGCCTGTCTGGATAGGACAGGCTGGATGAACAATCTGGAGGAGAAAACAACGGACTGACAGTTCCGGGGGGACA
>NW_022103919.1:5932691-5956512 GCF_000313985.2 Echinops telfairi
ACAAATGCGCTTTACACAATTGATGTGTGTATGGATTGGGATAACAGTTGTATGAGCCCCTAATAAAATGTTAAAAGAAAAAAAAAAAAGAAAAGACCAGTGGTCACATTCACATGTTGACTTATAACAGTGCATTCACTGGAGTCTCTAGTCAATCCAACGAGGTGAGATAAAGGATCACAAGGCGTCAAAGTTGAAAGAGGGAAAAAACACCTGAGATTAAAAACAAAAAATCTGAAATTGTCATTATACTTGAATGGATCTCATGGAATCATTTTTTTTAAAGCTTCTAGAACTAATAAGTGAGACTAGCAAATTACAGGTTATAAATTTCATCCACAAAAAGCAATTTCTATATACTGACAGCAAACAAAGGCACCCTGGTTGAACTTAGGCCCTTAGTTGCTAACCAAGCCACCAGCCACTCTCCCTCCCATCAGCGTTCAGTGGGGAGAAGATGGGCCAGTGTGCTCCCTTAAAGATCCTCTCCCACTGTTGTTGCGTTGATTCCTACTCAACCCTGTGTACAACAGAAGGACACACCACCTGGTCTAATCCACCTGCACGATTGCTCTTCTGTTGGAGACCGTTGTTGAAGCCACTCTGCCAATCCCTCTTGTTGAAGATCTTCCTCTTTCTACTTTACCAAGCATGATGTTCATTTTCAGGGACTGGATTCTCCTGATAACATATCCAAAGTATGTGAGATGAAGTCTTTCCACCCTTGCCTCTAAGTAGCATTCTGCCTACACTTCTTCCAAGAGAGATTTGCTTGTTCTTTTGGCAGTCCATGGTACTTTTCCTTATTCTTGGCTAACACCGTAGTTCAAACGCATTGATTCGTCTCTGGTCTTCCATATTCAGTGTCCAACTTTCACGTGCTTATGTTGAGATTGAAAAGACCATGGCTGGGGTCAGCTGCACCTTAGTTCTCAAAGTAACATCCTTGCTTTTCAACACTTTAAAGAGGTCTTGTGCAGCAGATTTACCCAAATGCAGTGCATGGTTTGATTTCTTGACTGCTGCTTCTGTCAGCATTGATTGTGGAGCCAAGCAAGACAACATCTTGACAACTTCAAGCTTTTCTCCATTTATCATGAGACCTATTGGTCCAGTTGTGAGGATTTTGGTTTTCTTTACATGGAGTTATAATCCACACTGAAGGGTACAATCCTTAATCTTCATCAGCAAGTGCTTCAAGTCCTCCTCACTTTCAGCAAGCCAGGTTGTGTCATCTGCATATTGCAGGTTGTTAATAAGTGTTCCTCCCGTTTTCTCTGATTATTTGCCCAGCATACAGATTGTGTAAGTATAGTGAGAGGATATGACCGACACACACCTTCCTTGCTCTTAAACCATGCGGCATTCCTGTGTTCCTGTTGATCCATGCACTGGTTCGAGTTCCGATTCTTCTCCAGGCTCTCCATAGTTTGTTATCATCCACACAGTCGAATGCCTTTGCATGACAATAAAACACAGGTGAAACATCTTCCTGATATTCTCTGCTTTCAGCCAAGATCCATCTCACATCAGCAGTGGCATCCCTTATTCCATGTCCTCATCTGAATGCGACCTAAATTTCTGGCAGCCTCCATTATTGGATGATCTTCAGCATAATTTTACTTGCATGTGATATCAATGATAATTGATCTATAATGTGTGTATTCTGTTGGGTCACCTTTCTTTGAAATGTGTACAAATATGATTCTCTTCCAGTCAGTTGACTAGGTAGCTCTCTTCCAAATTTCTTGGCAGAGACAGATGAGAGTGCTCCCAGTGTTTCATCAGCTTGTTGAATCGTTTCAATTCGTATTCTCTCAATTCCTGGGGCCTTGTTTCTGGCTCATGTGCTCATTGCAGCTTCTTCCTTCAGTACCATTGGTTCTTGATCATAGGCTACTTCTTGAAACGGTTAAATGTCAACCCGTTCTTTTTGGTACAGTGGCTCTGTAGTCTTTGCATCTTCTTTTGATGCTTCCGGCAACGTTGACTATTTTGCTCATAGAATCTTTAAATATTGCAACGCAAAGCTTGAGTTTCTAACTGTAGTGAACCTATGCAGAGTTTCTGAAGCTATACATCTTTACAGAAGGGGCAGTGAATGTACAAATGTGCTTTACACAATTGATGTATGTATGGATTATGATAAGAGTTGTCTAAGCCCCTAATAAAATGATTTAAAAAAAAAATCTTTACAGAAGAAGATAGGTTCATCTTCCTCTGACCTGACAGCGGGCGGGTTCAAACTGCTGACCCTGTAGTCAGCCCGACACGTAACCTACTATGCTACCAGGGCTCTTTTCCATAAAGCTTACTGCCTTGGAAATCCTAAGGGGACAGTGATAATCTGCCCTATAGGTTTTCCATGGGGTGGAATTGATGACATAACAATGAGTATAACAAACTATTGGAAATTGAAATGAAATAAAAGTACGGTTTGAGAGAAGACGGGCTTGATCTGAGAACGCAGCTAGCACCAGGAGCCTCCTGAACAAGCCCAGGAGCGAGATGCCCCCGGAGGAGCTGCGAGAGGAGGAGGAGGAAGAGGAGTTCAACACGGGTCCCTCTCCGTGCTCCTGCAGTCCAGCGAGAACAACACGCAGGTGCTCATCAACTGCCGCAACAACAACAACAAGCTTCTGGGCCGCCTGAAGGCCTTCGGCGGGCACTGCAACATGGTGCTGGAAAACGTGAAGGAGATGTGGACCGAGGTCCCCAAGAGTGGCAAGGGCAAGAAGAAGTCCAAGCCCGTCAACAAGGACCGCTACATCCCCAAGATGCTCCTGTGAGGCGACTCCGTCATCATGGTGCTGCGGAACCGCTCCTTGCGGGCTGGCAAGTTGGGCCACACCGCCACGCTGGGAAGCCCTGCCTGCAGCTCCCGAAGAATAAATCCTAGTGTTGCTGCTAATATACAAACAAACAAACAAACAAACATTTAAAAGAGCATAATAAACACATAAGAGAGAAATCTGACAAACATGTATAAAACCTTTATACCCCCAAAAGACTAAAACGTTACTTGTTCCTTGGCCTGGGAATTTCACCACGTTTCCATCTCTGACTCCTGGTTCTACCGCGACTTCTCCGGAGTCACAGCTATTTTCTGGATCCAGAAGGTTCACTGCACAGCAATCTTTTGGTCCAGGAGACCTGCTCTACTCCTGGCTCCGGCTGGTAGTAAAACCCCACTCCTGCTTCTCAGAGGGTTCATTTTATACGCAGCATGATGTCATTTCATTGACGCCTTTTGGCACTCACAGGCGAGTCCCATCAGGATCTTCCCCCATCTTCTTACCCATGCCCATGCCCCAGGTGGGGGTGTGGGAGTTAGAGACTTTGGCCTGCAGAGCCACATGATATAATTCATTGCCCTTGACTCAGCTTCCCCATTCCCTCTAATTTATTATTTTGTGAATGGTCTGCCTCCCTTCGTTCGGAGGTGATCTAGGGATGGTGGTGGCAGTGTTCTTCTCCCCACCCCACCCCACCCCACCCCTGGCCATTTACTGTATCTGTTATGACCCTAGAACCTAAGACAGTACCCAGCAGACTCTTATATATGCAGACTCTTTCTGTTTTAAAGTTTTGCACACTTGGTTGTGGTTTGGGTGAAAGTTTACGGAGCAAATTCACCATCCCAATCGGTAATCCGTGCACTTTGCTGTGTAACGTTACCTGCAGTCCCCCTCAGTGTGCCAGCATCCTTTCCACTGTGGCTTCCATCCTTCCCCTCTGGCTTCCCCGTTTCTGTTCCCCCATCTTTTCTGTCCCTCCAGCCTTCTGACCTTTGTCTTTGGACAAAATGCTGCCCTTTGGTCTCCTGGTTGATTGTGCCTGCAGCGCACACTCCTGACAGGTGCTGTTGTTCCCTGTAGGTCAAACATTTGGCTGAAAGGTGACCCCTGGGATGGGTTCAATTCCAAGATTGAAGGGCCTGAGGGCCTCAGTGGTGGGGTTTCCACCAGTCCCCATAAGACCAGTAAGACTGTGTTTTGTTTTGTGCTTTATGATTTTGAAATTTGCTCCACACTTTCCGTGACCTATCGTTATCCCAATCTGAACCCTTGGTAGTGGTAGCCAGGCACGATGTAAGTCTTCCAGTTTCAGGCTAGTGAAGGCTGTGGTTCGCGTATCTCTGATTTTCTTCACTCTGTTCTGGATGGAGTTTTCAGACTTTTATTGTCATTTCTTAATGCTGCTGTTTGTGCTCTCAAATAAAACCTTCCTTCAGAAGCGACATATTCACGCGGTCCCATAGCTTGCTGCCTAGGACATTTCAATCTCCCAGGAGCATATACACTGTGTGCCCTTGAGGCGATTCTGACTCCTGGCGACCCATGTGTGCAGAGTGGACCCTCCATCGGCTTTCAAGGGCGTGACCTTTCGGAAGCAGATGGCAGTCTCATCTTTGAACGTACTGCTAGGTGAGTTGGAACCCAGCCTGGCTTTTGTTTTGTTTTTTACCTAGGAGTCAAGCATGCTCAGCCATTGTGCCATCCCAGGACCCCTTCTCGATTTCTGTATATATTAAGTATTTAATGCATGTAGATGTATCTATAAATCCCCCAAAATAGAATTGCTGGGTATAAAGGGTATATGTGTTTTCAGCTTTGATAAACATTAAATATTGCCAAAATTCCCTTATGGGACTAATTGATAGTGGGAAATTAGAATTGCCAACAAACACCAGGAGGATAAGGAGTTGTCGTTACCTTGAGGATGAATAGCTATCAGACAGAGTTGATACCTTTGTAATTTTTTAAAATTAAATCATTTTATTGGAGGCTTGTACAACTCTTATCACCATCCACATATACATCCATTGTGTCAAGCACCTCTGTACATTTGTTTCCTTCATCATTCTCAAAACATTTGCTTTCTACTTGAGCCCCTGGTTTCGCTCCTCATTTTTTTCCCTCCCTCCCCGCTCCCCTTTCCCCTTCCCCCATTGTAATAGTCTGGATACTTTAGAGAAACAAATCCACTGAAACTCATGTATAAGAGACAGTTTTATATAATGGTTAAGTGTGCATCAAGAAAACATACCAACCCAGCGCTGCCCAAGCCCACAAGTCCAACATTAACCCATATGTCCAACACCAATCCACAAAGTCCTCCTCCATCTCACAAAACACACACTATGATGCTGACTGCAGGAGGAAAGCCGAGTCAGTGAATGTGTAAGCATCTCAATGCTGGTAGGGGTCTCCACATGGGTGCTCCAGCACCCAGGGCTGCATCAGGGTAGGTCCATGTGGCTTCTCCTTGGGGGTGTCTTTCAGGAAGTGAGCCTTGGCAGCTGAGGCAGGGAACTGGCTAAGGCAGCTGTACCCTGGTGTGACCACCACAAAGCAAGAGACCTGAGAACTCGAAAGGCGAGGCTTACCGAGCCATTTATCCCTCTTCCCTTCAATTAATCCCACATGTGTTTATCGGCCAGGTTGGCACAATAAACTAACCAACTCACTCGTGAACCCTTGATAATTTATAAATTATTATTATTTTGTCGTATCTTAATACCATCCGACGTCTCCCTTCACCCACTTCTCCTCTGCCCGTCCCCTAGGGAGGAGGTCATATGTAGATCCTTATAATCTGTTCCCCCTTTCTCCCTCACCTTCCCTCCACCCTCCCTGTATTGCCAGTCTCACCACTGGTCCTGAGGGGTTCATCTGCCCTGGATATTGCCAAAATTCCCTTATGGGACTAATTGGTAGTGGGAAATTAGAATTGCCAACAAACACCAGGAGGATAAGGAGTTGTCGTTACCTTGAGGATGAATAGCTATGTTTCCAGCTCCTATCTGTACCAGTGTACATCCTCCAGTCCAGCCGCATTTGTAAGGTAGAATTGGGATCATGATAGTGGGGTGGTGGTGCAGGGAAACCTTTGTAATCTTAACAAGTGTAAGGCTTAGACGTGAATCAAGTGGTGCTCGTTCCAGCCCTTCATGGACCCTGTACAAGCCCCACAGACACTCTCTCGCTCTTTATGCAACTGGCCGGCAGAAAGATGAGCACACAGGGCTCCCTCGACACTGTTTATCATAAGGTTTTCTCGTCTTCTTCCTCTGGAAGTGGTGAGATATGAGTCAGGATTCTTGATCTGTAGCAGCCAGTCAGGGCTGATCTCTGTTTTCTTCCTGTGTTTTACCCAGGGATTCCCCAAGGGGCCTTGTGGTTTGACCCTCTGCTGATCCAGTACATTTGGGGTGGAAAGGCCAATCTGATCCAGTAGATCTGGGGTGCAAAGATAAGTTCTCCGCAGAGGGTGGAACCCAACTGAACTGATGAAGTCTTGGGTTCACCGTAGACCTGCCCCTCATACTCCTATGGCTTAACAGCCCCTTGGTGAAGCTTCACGTGCTTGGTTGTAGACCCAGACTTACGAGGGGAAGATAGTCTTTTAACACAATTGTTGGCATTTGTAGGTTGTCAACGTATGGTTCTAGTCAAGCAAATGTCCATGGTATTAAAAAAAAAACAATGTAGGTAAGGAGAAACGGACCTTGAATTGGCCCACAGACTCAGAACCAGCACTGATCACAATGGTCATCTGGGTTATCCTCCGTGGTGCCAGTGAGTTCGAACTCAGAGGGGCACATGCCTCACCCAGATCCCACTGTCTGCTGAACACCTCACATCATAGACATGACCGAGTGCAAATTCAGGGACTCGTCTGGAACCCCAGGCCAATATTCCCCTGTAGGGCTTCTTTCCTTTCCCTGCAGACGCCTCTTCTCTGCCACCACCAGTGCTCTTGCATCAGGTCGGAAAGAGGTGTGTATTAGCTATAGGATGGGTTTCTGACACATGAGGTAAGAGTGGATAAAACTGCTAACAGGCGCTGTGGGTACCTTTTGTCTCTATCGCAGTTACAGTCTTGTAGGGCAGATGGAAAGGAAAGAAACTAAATGGTATAGACCATGAGCACCCCTTTTAGACCATCAGTGTAATTCCCACCAACCCCCTATCACTCCAAGTCTAGCAATGCCGTGTCCTCTCAGACCCTAAGAGGTGCCATTCACAGGGAAGACCCAAGCCTGTGCCCTAGCAGTGGAGTGCATGCGCTGAGAAATGGAGCCTCGAGGAAATAGCTCCATTGTTCCTGGTGATACAGTAGTATGATCCAAGAGGGACTTAAACATTTAAGCACTTGACTACTAGCCAAAAGCTTACCAGTCAAACCCACTCAGAGGCACCTTGACAGTCCTGGTGACCTGCTTCTGGAAGGTCACAGGCTCGAAGCGCCTCCGGAGCAGTTCTGCTCTGCCCACATGGGGTCACCTTGAGCCAGAGTCACCTCCACGGCAGCTAACGGCAACCACACGTTGCATGTAGAACAGCCCACCATTGTAGCATAAGGCGCTATAAGTTCTAACAGTGCATACCGTCTTGTAACTCCAGGTCGAACCTTTCCAACCCCCCTGGAATTCCGTCATCCCTTTGTTGGCAGCCATTCCTCCCAGCTCTGGGCAACCACACTGTCCAGTTTTCAGTTCTTAGAATTTAGCCTATTACAGAATATCATGCAAATAGGACTATAAAACATGTGACCTTTGAATCAGTGCACTTAAGATTCATCCTGTGTTGCCAAGTATTACTGGTTCCCTCTTTTTCATTGCTGTGTTGTGTTCCATTGTGTGCATGTACCATAGGTTTTACCCATTCACTTGTTGAAAGACATTGGGTTGATTCTAGTTTTTAATGTTGTGAATAAAAGATACTGTACATATTCACGTGCAAGTTTTTATGTGGACATAAGTTTTTGTTTCTGGTGGGTAAATAATTAGTGGAATTGCTAGATTACATATTAAGTGCATATTTAACTTAAAAGAAATAGCCAAACTGTTCATCTAGATCAGTGATTCTCAACCTTCCTAATACCATGACCCTTTTTTTTTTGCCACGACCCTTTAATACAGTTTCTCATGTTGTGGTGACACCCCCCCAACCATAAAATTATTTTTGTTGCTACTTTATACCTGTAATTTTGCTCTGTTATGAATTGGGTGACCCCTGTGAAATGGTCATTTGACCTCCAAAGGGGTCGTGACCCACAGGTTGAGAACTGCTGATCTAGAGTAATACAAATTTTGGATTCCCACTAGCAGTTCACACCAATTTATATTTATACCAATTGCTCCATGTCCTCACCATCAGACAGTATTTTCTACCATTAAAATACATAGATATTGTGGGTAAGTAAAAAAAGATTGCTACCAAAAATCACAGAAATCTTTATTAAACCAAAATTGTCAAAATGTAAAGCTATTTTTTAAAGAAATCTACACTTCTGAAGATAATCTTTAACCACATCTTTCTAATAGTTCCTCAAAGAATTCTACACTTCAGTTTGTACCACATCAAAATAGTTGTTTTGGGGTCCTCAAGGGACTCAAATAATTCTTTCAATGTTCCTTGAGTTTGGAGAACAAAAAAAAATATGAAGGGGCAAGATTAGGGCTGAGGGTAGCGTGGTAGTTATATAATCTGTTGTCAATTTGAAAGGATTACGAGTGAAGGGGTGAAGTCTAGCCTATCAATCATTGTATAGCCAATGAGGCCTCTGTGTGGGCATGGCCTTTCCCTGAGGATTCTGGGAATTGCTCTATTTCCTCCTTGGAGGGGGAGATACCCTCTCTCTGCTCATTCCCTTGGAGACTCTACTGATAAGACTCACGCCCTGAGAGACGCTCCACTGACAAGACACATGGCGCTACGCTGATAGAGCCCCGTGCCCTGGGAACTGGAAGAGCCACATGGAGACCCCTGCCAGCACTGAGAGCTCTGCCACTGAATCCACAAGACTTTGCACCCACTGGCCTGTGATCTTCCTGCATTTGGCATCGTTGCATGTGTTTCGTGAGTCTGAAGAGGACTTTATAGATCAGTATTGGACATATGGCTAATAATCAGATTTATAGACTTGATCTGGTCTGGCCGGGATGTTTTCACAATATTCAACTGCTCTTGTATATACATCTCTTTCCTATACACATATGAGTGTTCATGAATTTGTTTCTCTAGTCTATCCAGACTAACACAGGTAGACAGGGTAAGATTTCCTCGTGAGATTCTCACAGGACAGCCCATGCTACCCTCCAGGATTGAGCAGGTCCATTGTTGTGATGGGTAAAAACATTACTCGACACAGCTTTCCTGGCCTTTTTCTTATCAGTTCAGTTTCTTTAATCTTCTTTGTCATGTGTCCCCATGAGAATCCTGTCTCTTTCTAGAAAATCTATTAAGATGACCCCTTTAGTATCCTAAAGACAGCTTGCCATAACCTGCTGAACTGACCTGTTGATTCTGTCATGACTTTTAACTGGCTCAAAGGATCCCTTTGGAAGCATGGGAAATATGTTGCTGGGGAATCTTGTCGGTAACCATCCACTGATCACAGATACGTTTAAACAGGTTTGTTTATAATGAATCTAAACATATATGAACTAGAACCTTAGAACCAATACTCCACAGAGCCAGCCACCATCCGTCTATATCTATAAACACATACATGAATGGACAGTACTGAGACTTTTGACTTGACTGAAATGTTAAATTCCTTTGTGTGTTGAAGCTTGAGACGCATGAAATACTTGCTAATTAATTCCAGTACTTAATTGATTACCTTCCCTTTCTGCCAGCACTTTAGAAATATTTACTACCTAGACAATGTCCTTCACTAGCATTTTAAATACTATTCCTTAGCCTTTTAACCAGTCACAACCAATTCACTATGACACTGGGTTTCCGTGAGAGATTGAACTGTTGGGCACTATTGTTCAGAGGCTGTAGATGGGGGTATATTGTGCATACGGGAACTCTCCAAGTGAGAAGCCCAGTGGGCCCCTCAGAAGACCGAGCTGCAGGTTAGAAAGCTGCAGTTGCTCCTTAGAGTTTGCAAGTACTTCCTGTGCATGACACTTGTATCTGTGCATTCCGGGCTTCTCAGATGTCTTCATTTTAATCCACACTCCCCTCCTGCTCCTGATCATCTTAGTTATATGCGTACAGTCTAGTCTGTCTTTCCCTAACACCTCCCCACCACACATACTCCTTAGCCAGTTGACATCTAACGCTGGGAAGCAGAAGGTGTTAGATCTGAGAGGAATAATCCCACGCTCACTCCGGGAACACGGCTCGCATTAGAAGCAGCACTAAATATGCGACTGAAAAGTGAACCACCAGTGACAGTTGCTGTTCATTTAGCCCCGATTCATGGCTGCCCTGTGCACAATGACAGCATGGTCTGCTCCGTCGTCATGGTCAAGTGTGGTATGCTGGAGCCCACTGTGGTGGCCACTGTGTATTTTGAGTGTCTTGTAATCTAGGGGACTCACCTTCCAGCAGTGTTCTTTTGTGTACAATATTCATTTGGGATCAAGTGGCCACTTTATAGAAGCGCATCCCCAGGCCACCTTCTTCCTAGCCTGCTGTAGTCTGGAAACCTGCTCGCCGTCAGTGGCCCTGCTGGTCTTTGACAGACGGGCGGCCACTGCAGTACAAACTGACGAGTAGTTAGCGGGGCGACACATATAGTATGGTTTTTTCCGTTTACAACTTGGAACCCAGGAACTAAATAGGGTGTACGCAAAATCCTTTGCCTTACCCTGTGTATGACAACAGATTTTCTCTATAAGTCGTTACAACACAATCATTTCTTACCTCGTCTTATGGACAGTTTTATTGTGGTATAATGTACATGCTATAAAGTTTGTCAGTCGAATATAATTTAGTGATTTCTAGTAAATGGATAGGGTTGGGCAACCATCCAGTTTTAGAACATTTTCATCCCACCCCCACCCCCACCCCCCAATCCCTCGTGCCCCTTTGCAATCAGCCTTTGAGCCCAGGCCCATCGCCAGGCAGTCGCTAGCCTGCTGTCTCTACGGCTGGGCCTTTTCTGAACCTTTCATGTAAATAGAAGCACATGCGTGGTCTTTGGACAGTGGCTTCTTTCACTTTTCAGGCTTTTGAGGTTTATCTACATTGTTGCATGTGCCTGTACTTTGTTTCTTTTTACTGCTAGCTAGTATCCTGTTGCTTGTATCTGCCTTTTGTTTGTTCATTCATATTTAGCTTTTCCCATTTCCGACCATTATGAATAATGCTGTGAACATGATCTTCTAAGCCTTAGTGTGGATACATGTTCACTTCTCTGGAGCAGATTCTGAGGAATATACTTGCTAGCTCCTGTGCTAAGCTTAGAGTAGTACATCAAGACCAGCAGGTCACCTAGTCCCATAAAAAACGACCATTTTGGAAACCCCCAAGTGCAGGGTTGCTGTGCGTTGGTATCAACTTGATGGTAGTTTGAGTTTTTGAGTATGGTAAGCTTATGTTTAATTTTTAAAATAAACTCCCAAACTGTCTTTCAAAGAAATTATACCATTTTACAGTCTCATCAGCAACCCATGAGAGTGGTCTAATTTCTCCAAGACCTCACCATCACTTGGTATTGCCCATCTTTTTAGACAAGTGATACCCATTCCAGTGGGTATGAAAGGATCCCTGGAGGTGCAATGAGCCAACTGCTGGGCTCTTTAGCCACAAGGTCAGCAAGCCGTCAAACCCACCAGGAGCTCCAGCTGAGAAAGATGTGAGGCGGTCTGTTTCTGTCCAGATGTGTCATCTTGGAAGCCTTGTTGGAGCAGTTCTGTGCTGCCCTGAGGGTCACTAGGAATCAGAGGCAATGGACCAGCAGTCATGCACTGGGTGTGTTGTAGCATCCCTCTGGAGTTTGGGCTTGCATTTCTCGAGTGCCTATGATGCTGAGCATCATTTTATATAATTATTAGGTATCACATTTCTTCCTCGGTGAAATATCAGTATAATTCCTTTCCCTATTTTAAAATTGGTTTGTAGATTGGCTTATTATTGAGTGGTAATTGTTCTGCTACAAGTTCAATATCAGATATGTGTGTATGGTAAGATACATTGATTTTTATTTTCCTCACATTAATGTCAGAGATGGCAGTTAATAGCCATTATAATTAAAGTTTAATCTTTGAGTGAGTGTTAAAAGCTGGACCCGAGCTAAGTCCTTACCAGGATTATTTAAACCGTTTTGTCATATTCTAAAAAGTTCTAGGGTTATCCCAAATGTTTGCTCTCCAAACAGTTTTCAACAAGGAAAGGGGGCACTGGATTTGGAACTTCTTAGATTTATGCATGTTAGGGCTGGTCTTTTACTGTTATTTCACAAGGAATGCATGGTCCTTACAGTAGCCATAGGAGTGTGATGACCCAAAATGCCAGTGGCTCAAACAGGTGTTTTTTCCCCCTCTACTCTAGCAGGGGGACATTAACAGCCCTGATGGATATGGTGGCTCCTTCACTCATCAAATCCCATTGCGGCAGTGGGAGGTAGGAAGCGGGGGAAGCATGTTCATTCCTTTGGAGCGTCTAACCCAGCAGCTGCAAGCATCACTTCTGTCCACGTGCACAGCTACAAGAAAAGCTGGGAATGGCTTTGGTTGTTGTCCTGTCTCCCCCACCCAGGGCAATATGTCCATCTAAATCTTAGCGGCTAAGGCCTAAAATTGAGAAGTTGAGGGCAGGAGAGGAGCAAATATTGAGTGTCACTCCTTGTTTGGTGTGAGGGTTCTTGTAACTGATAGCCACTCTTATTTCATCAAAGAAAGTCTAGTTGATAGGCAATTGTTGACCTGGCCTAATCCTTATTGTGGAGTTCGTTGTGTCCAGATGTGTGTCCAGAATACTGTGTTAGAATACGCCACAGTATTCCTCATGTGATGGAGCCATGCATATGAATTGTTGTTACTGCTGTTTTTATGCCATCGAATCTATTTCAGATGACCTTATAGTATAGTACAGAACTGCCAGGCCTCTGCTCCTGTGGGCTCAAAGTGCCAGCCAGCCCAGCAGAGCTTTTAGCCATTATGCACCCAGAATTCCCGTCTTGTTGCTTGAATCAAATCAAACCCGTTGCAGTTGAGCCAATTCCAGTTCAACTCACAGCGACCCTATAGTAGAGCAGGAGCGAACTGCCTCATAGGGTTTCCACGGTGGGTTTGAACAGGCAACCATTTGGTTATTAAGCCTAGTGCTTAATTAACGATGGTGACACTGGGACTTCTCTTAGTGTTGCTTAGGGAATATAAAAGTGACCTAGTGAGTAAATTAGATTTTGTAGCGACAGTATCGAATGTAAAAGGAACGTTGGTGGCGTAGTGGTTACCCAGTGGGTCGCTACCACAAGGTCAGCACTTCAAAACCACCAACTGCTCTGTGTGGAAAAGACAAGGCTTTCTACTCCTGCACAGATTTACAGTCTTGGAAATCGTTGTGCTCTGGAAGTTCTACCCTGTCCTGTAGGCTAGAACTACCCTATAGGACAAGTTCTAGTCTGTCCTATAGGGTCACTATGAGTCACATCAACTTGATGGCAGTGAATTTGGCTTTTGGATTGGTTCTGTATATAAAGTGTATTTACCAGCGGATAGGAAGGGTGGCACATAAGAGGGCAGTTTCTTCCAGGTTGACTGTGGAAACAAATCCCTTTTTTGGGTAGTTTTCTTTATAAGTGTCTTCAGGCCATGGGCCTGACTCTCCTCCGGACATCACCACATTGCCACTTTATGAACAGTTTGCCAATGCTGGCTACAGCTGTGTTCATGTCCAGTTAATGTGGCCTTCCGGATTCATAAGCCAGATCTGCCCCTTTAAGGAAGAAAGAGTGAGGTTGAGGTACCCTTTCTTTGGGAGCCACTGCTTCTCTAAGAATGACAGTGGTTCCTAACAAGTGTACAGAAGAAATCTGGTTCCCGTCACCCTGTGTGTGTGTTTAAAACCTGGACAACTAAACTAATTGGTCCTGCGTGTCTTGAAGAAACAATCAAGGAGGCTCCTTCAGTGCGTCCTTTCTAGGTCTCCAAGCCTTGGTAACCATAACCAAGAACCGTACTTTCTCGGTTGGGGCTCTGGGCAGAGAGGATCTGAAAACCGCGGGCGCCTGTATTTTTACAGCCTGTCTCAGCTGCCCCAGTGATAACGCGGATAAACACAGGCTCCTCCACCTACCTCCAATCCCTGCTGGGTTCTCCGCCCGCGGCGGGGAGGCTCAGACAGCTTGTTTTCTTTCCTTCCCCCTCTTCCCTGGGCACTCCCCTCCAGCTGCCTTCTCCCCACCCCCACCCCAAAACGTAACAAGTAATGTGATCTCCTAGGCCTGGTCTGCTGCTTTTGCAGATTCTTGTAGTCTCGGGGAAAGGGGGGATATTAACTATTGCTTTACCAGCTCAAAGTTAGCCAAACCTAAAGTCCTAGCGACGCTGGTGTTTAAAAACAGAAGCAGCACTCATGATGAGTGCTTGGGCTCTCGGTTGTCCAGTGCTTTATCTTTTTTATCTCAATAGGCTTCCGTTTATTTTCTTACAAGCCTCTTTAAGGTAATCCTTTGAAGAGTTTCAAAATGTGCCTGCTAGCTGTTAATTATGGGAACCTAGTAGGTGTCAAATGAGCCCTGGTGGGTTGTTGGTGGTGTCCAGATAAGCAGTGAGCTGGTAACTGCAGTCTCAAACCCACTATCCACTCAGCGGGAGAAAAGGGAGGCCGTTATCTCTGATAAACATTTACATTCTGAAAACCCAGTGGATGTAGAGTCACTATGAGTTGGAATCAACTTGATGGCCCTGGGTGGGAGGAAGTGACATGTAATGGGCAACAATCTTACCAGGGGGTTTTAGAGCTCTGTGGGAGAAAGGGGGGCTTTCTCCTCCTGTAAAAAAATCACAATTTCAGAAACCCACAGGGGCAGTGCCACTCTGGGCTATAGACTCCCCATGAGTCTACATCTACTCGAAGGTAGTGATTTTCTAGGGGCTGCTAATTTGCTGTGTGACCTTGTACCCTTGTATTAGTTATTTAACTTGTCTGTACTTTAGTAGTTTTCTGTAAAATGGGCAATTTTTAAAGGCAGCACATCTATATTTATCTCCATTCCCTGCCAAAACCTCATGGAAATAATTATTTCAAGGTTTAAAAAATGTTTTAAGCTATATATATATAAGGACAAAAAGGAGACAATAGTGGATACAAAAATCAGCACTTTTTTAAATAGAAAAGAGTAAGAAAAGGTAATGGTAGATATAGCAGAACAGAAGATGCCGAAGCCTAACCTTTTCTGAGAGAGATTGGTTAGAAGTTGGTTCATTTGCTCCTAAGAACCTGGAAAAACTCAGAAACCAGAGGCATCAATCAATAAGCAGAGAATAAGATCTAGAGTTGAAAACTGGGAGATCAATTGAAAGTTTATATTATAAAAGGCATTATTAGATATCCCAACCCCCTCCTCACCCCTGTATCTCCTCAACTGCATGGGAATAGAATTATTATGTGGAGAAATTGAACACTAAAGATGTTGGACTGGGGGGCATTGTCCCTGCTTGGACCCAAGGGAAGCTTGGGGCTAAAAACGATGGGAAAAGCCAGAGCAGAAAAGAAGTCTGTATAGGAGGAGTGGAGTCCCCAGTTTTTCAATTACCTGCTAGCCAGGGCCCTCACAGGACATTTATTTTATGAGGGGGGAGTGTTGTTTTGAATGCCCCTAGAGAAAGGTTCCACAGATGCCAACATTTGGGGATCCTCTCGATGAAAAAAAAAAAAAGAGCTCACCCGCGTCCTTCAGGGAAATTCACTAGTTCTTATGCCCCTTCCATAGAACTGCCAGTTAGCTTTTGCGTGACTCACTCAGATATACTGGCTGGACGGCCAGATTTCTCCAGGCATCCAGAGATAGTCTCTAACATGAAAGATACAGTATAAAACAAACAGGAAATCGGTAATTGGTGGAAATAAAGACAATGCAAAAATAATATAAAGACCTAGGAATGAAAAATGAGAGCGATCAGCTAAGGAAAGGACAACAGGATCCAAGGGCTTCCCTTTCAGTCTGGCAAGACTCCCAGGGGATCCTGGTATCGCAGAGACAGGGCTCGCAGGGGAGGTTGGAGGCTCAAAAGGGCTGACTCTCCATTCCTGAAAAATCAGCTGTCGACACCTGTGACACCCAGGAGTCAGAATCAATAAGAACTAGTTTCTGGTTTTTACGAATTCTGGAAAGGGGAAATTGAGGCAAGGATGAGGATGGAGGAAAAGAAGCTAGGAGACAAAAAAGTTTAATAAGGAAAAAAACTCAACAGCTTATCAGTAAAGTGAGTATTTTCCAGGGCTATAAAAAAATCTCTGGATTGAATGATCCTCTGAGTGTCTGGCATATTATATATATATATATATATATAGAAAGACTCACACCAAGCCATATCACTGTAAATTTTATGAATACCAAGAACATTAAAAGATTCTGATATCAGAGAGAAGCAGCTTGTACTATAAAGGGTTAAGAATCGGAATGGAATTGCAGTTTGAAACAAAAGTACTAGGTGATAGTGGAGAATTACCTTTAAAATTCAGCGAGAATCTCAGGGGCAACCCCAGGTTTCCTCATGTCCAGAGAAGAGAAGAGTGATGAAAAGGAAAGCATGTGACAACAGTGCGTCCAGTGGACTCATGGACCATGCAGTCATCAGTGTCCTCAGCCCTGGGACCAGAAGAACTAGATGGTGGCTAGCTACCACCCCCAACTGCTCTGAAAAGATCCTGGATAGAGAGGGAGGAATATATGGAACACAACTCAGAATCATAAAAAGACCAGGCTGACTTGTTGGGTAGAGACTGGTGAGACTATTACTCTTATTCACCCTCAAGTCTGGAACTGAACCCACTTCTATAGTTAAAAAAGAAAAGAAAGAACCAACCATTTAAGATTAAGGGGGTAGCGTTTACCCAAAGACAAAAGTTCAAAGGATCAGGAAAGGAGGAATGGATTCCAGAACTGCAGGGAGGAAGTGGGGTAAGTGATGGTACATTGAGGGGGATTGCAATGGATGAGCTGAAATGAAATGTGTATGAATTATTGAACGTAAAACTGATGATCTACTTTGTAAACCTTCACCTCATTCACACTGAAAGGGTTTTTATTTTTATTTTTTTAAGATCATTTTATTGGGGGCTCTTACAGCTCTAATAACAATTCATACATCAATTGTATCAAGCATATTTATACATATGTTGCTATCATTATTTTCTAAACATTTACATTCTTTTTGAGTCTTTGCATCAGCTCCTCTTTTACCCTCCCTCCCTCTCCCACTCTTGTGACCCCTTGATAAATTATAAATTATTATTACTTTCATATCTTATACCAACCACTGTCTCCCTTCCCCCATGGTTTCTTCCTACCTCCTCTCCGCACCTTCTCTCTACCTACCTGGTACTGCTACTCCCATTTCTGTGCCTGAGGGGTTTATCTGACCTGGATTTTGTGTGTCTTGAGCTCTTATCTGTACCCCTGTACATGCTCCAGCCTAGCCCTCAGTGAAAGGCAGGATTGGGGTCATGATAGTGGAGTGTGAGGAAGCATCAGGGTACCAGAGGAATATTGTGTGTTTCGTTGGTGCTATATTTCACCCTGGTTGACTCATCCCTTCCTTGCGACCTTTCTGTGAGGGGATGTCCCATTGTCTACAGATGGTTTGGGGGGCTCTGCCCCGACCCCCCTTGTTCTCAACAATGTTTTTTTGTTTGTTTGGGGGGGTGTCTTATGATGCCTGTTACCTAATTCCCGTTGACACCTCATGATCGCACAGGCTGGTGTGCTTCTTCTATGTGGGCTTTGTTGCTTCTCTGTTAGCTGGCTGCTCATTTAATTTCAAGCCTATAAGACCCCAGATGCTGTATCTTTTGATAGCTGGGCACCATCTGCTTTCTTCGCCATATTTGCTTATGCATCCATTTTGTCTTCAGCAATCATGCCAGGAGGGTGAGCATCTTGCGTTGAGGGAGTGCTTGAGCAGAGGCCCAAAGGCCATCCACTTCCTCAGTGTCTTGCCATGTAAATATTTGTGCCTATGCCAATACCTCTATTTTTATGAAATAATATATTTACACAAGTGCACACCTATGTTTATACCTCTACACATAGTTTTGCATCCTAGGTCTTTCCTCCATTTCCTTTTACCTTCCTCCTTTCCCACCATCACGCTCACCCTTCTTCTGCCTCTTAGTAATTCCTCTCAGCTAGATTGCTGTTGTTCCAACACCCCCAGGATCTCTACAACCTCCTCGCTGTTGATGGGAAGGTTTTGTTTTGTTTTTAATTCAGTGGGGAAAATTATTTTAAAACTGGAATTTATACCCAACCAAACTATTAGGGTGAAGAACGACTTTTTTTTAGATACCCACCTTCCCCTTTTTTTTACCCCCATTCTCCAAGAAACCAGTTGCAATGGAATCAGATATAGACTTACCCTATAGGATAGGGAAGAAATAAGTGCCAGTAAAATAAAGAATAAGTCATTAAATGGAACGGAGGCGTCTTAAAGTGCCCGTGTTCAAGACATAGATGTTGTGTGACAGATCTTTGAAGTGTTTGAGGGGAAACAGTAATAGGTACATGGAAGACTAATCAGGTGGGGGAAATCAAGGCAATTACTATCTGCAGGACAAAGTTTTGTAACATTCATCGTATACTATTGGCTCAGTAGTGGGCAGTATTAACATGGTGATAGTAATGTAAACCCTTGAGTCCTGACTTAACAAACTATTGTGATGTTACAGTTTCAGAAGTTGGAAATGGTGACTGTTAAGACTAGATACGGTATAAAGTTGATGAATTCAGAAACAGCAATCTGAGCATACAATGTAAAAATCTTAATGAAGCTCTCTTGGGGGTGGGGGTGGGGAGGGGATTGGAGTCAAGGAACTGCTGTTTTTTATTATAAGAATGTTAGTGTTTTAAAATTTGTAACTAGGTATTTGATAAACATAAAAATAGGCATAATACTAGTTTCCTTCAAGAGAAAAATCATTGTTTTAGCTGCTATGTTTTAGTCTTGTTGATTATGAACATATAGTAGAGCTCTTAGTACATTGAGACTTTCTAGAAAGTAAATTTAAAGCAGTTGCAGTTCTAGAAAGTAGATCAAAGGCAGTTCAGAATTGGCCCCCACTGAGCATTGTAGCCTTAGAAAAATATATGAAGGGGACTAACCGAAGAACCAGCATTGCCTGAACAGTCCTGGGGGCTGCCTGCGCACTGCGTACTGGGCCTCAGGTTGACTCGCATTAAAAGCAGGGGCATGAGTTTGAGTTTTGTTGCAAAGCTGTGATTGCAGAACCTTGGCGTTAGGATTAAAAGTGAGCTTCTCCGTGACATTTGAACCTTGGTTGCTACTCCTTCCCTTTATTAGTGTTTCTTTCCCTTAATAAAATAAATTAATTTCCTTGTCCCTTGGAAAACCTCCAGACTGCTTTCACTCCCCCAGACTGCGCAGCTTTCTAGAATCATTTTCACATATCACATTTGTTCATTTTCGTTTTGACTCTAGTCACAGTAAGACTTACTCGGGAACACAGACCATCACCTGATATAATAACAGTATAAAGCCAAAAACAAACCCACGGGCATTGAATCCATTCTGCCTCGCAGCGAGCCCTGTGGGATCGGGTTGCTGAGGCTGAACCTCTTGGTTAGCACCCCAAAGCTTAATCCACGGTGCCACAATAGCTATTAATCCACAGTGCCACAATAGCTATTAATCCACGGTACCACAATAGCTATTAATCCACAGTGCCACAATAGCTATTAATCCACGGTACCACAATAGCTATTAATCCATGGTGCCACAATAGCTATTAATCCACGGTGCCACAATAGCTATTAATCCATGGTGCCACAACAGCTGCCATTTTTTGAACAGTGGACGTTTTCCATGTATTTATACTCTCTATATGCTTATATAGCTGCTCTCATAACCACCCCATCTTAGCACCCCCATTTTAACTCTGAGAGGTGAGCTCACCACAATAAGCAGCAGACGTCAGACGTAGAACGAGGCTTGTGTGAGGGCACAGCTGGTGCATCTACACTGTCCTACCTCCCTTGCCCACTCCACATTCGTCAGGCCTTTGCAACACTTGATCAGATTAGATAATTAGGAAACTTAAAGGAATGCACATGATTCTTTATGTGGTGGCATAAGTTGATGTGACAGAGCTCTTTTTAAGCTCTGGTTTTCTTTAGTGAGAAGCACACTGAACTCACCGAGCCAGGGAACCAGGCAAGCTCGCAGAAACACTGGTTGCAGATGTAACATGGCATGTACACGCCCCAGGGCCTTTGTTCTCCCTTCCGAAAGTTACTGACTGAACCACACAGGGAGGAAGTCAGTTAGACCTAGGACTGTCTCATCCTAGGGTGTCCCAAAGCAGGCTTCCTAGCAGATTCCACCCATCTCCATCTACCTCCACCACCGCTCCCCACTGCTGCTCCGAGATGACGGTCAGCACCCTCCACCCATGTCTTTCCCTGGACCCACTTCTAGGGTGAGCCTCTGCACTGTTTTATTTATGTGATGGAATGGAACCACAGACCTTATTGTTAAAATCCCATCTTTATCCTAAAATCTGCAGAGAAGAGTTCTCTTTTGGTCACTTGTTCGATCAAAGATTATGTATTTTTTTAAATCTGACATTCAGGTGAATGAATGTGAGAAATGTATGTTCTATTTGCCGTATGTCAAGTGAAAACAAGAATTAATTCTCTGTCTTCTTCCAAATGAATGTAACATGCTTACAACAAGTGTCTGGCACTCAGCAAGCTTTCAATACATCTTAGCATTTATTACTTAAGTGCTATAAAATAGGGACTCAATTTTTCTCTCTGTTGTAGTTTAGCCATCTGACACGTATTTACTAGATTCCTTTGTTTTTGGGATTTATCAGACTTTTAAATTGTTTGGGATGATAGACCATCTAATTCACAATAAAGTTTAAGAATTTTTTTTTGTATAATTAGGTTCCTTATTGTTTTCTACTGATTGAGATGACTAATCTTGTGCCAGTAACCATTATTGTGATTTTGTTATTTTATAATGTCTATGTTCTGCCCTAACCACAGATAGAAAAATATTTGAGCCAAAAACCAAAACAATGAAATGGATTTTAAATAGTTCGCAATGACAATCACCAAAAGAATGGGAAAAAAGACCATCTCTTGAAAATGAGACAAAGAAGGAATGTAGTTTTTACCGCTGATGAATTCTTAGTGTGGAGACTTCAGCCCCATAGAAATTATGTGTGACAGAAGTAAATGAAGGGGGAAGAAGAGAGAGTGGAGCATATCCTGGCCCACCAAGCCCTGAGCAGCCAAAGCACAGAGAGGGCCATGGGCTGGCCCTGCTACGAGACATGACGTCCCTCACTGACCCTTAGTGCTATGGGGGGCTGGCAGAGGGGGGGGCAAGGATGGACGACAACACTGGAGACACAGATGCGCCTGATCTGACCCCACCACACCGAGGCAAAATACTACGGGCATGCAGCAGAATAGTAAGGGGAACAGAGCAATGAAGTCCCCAGGGAACACCAAAAATAGACGTTGGGGCCAGGGCATGGCACCCCATCAGACTCCACCAGAAAACACTCTTAAAGGTCAACAAACAGACCTTGAATTATTTACAGGATTTTCTTTTTTCTGTTGTTTGGTTTTGTTTTGTTGCTTTGTTTTGCTCTGACTTGTGTTTTGTGCATATTATTATCTCTGCAGGTCTATCTAGATAAGATAGGTGGGATAAACAATCTGGAGGAGAAAATGGGACCTGCAGTTCTGGGGGGACATGGGAGAGAGGGATGTGGGGGAAAGGAAGTGGTGTTAATAAACAAACCCAGGGACAAGAGAACAACAAGTGATCCAAAATCGATGGCGAGGAGGGTGTAGGACAGTGGTTCTCAACTTTCCTAATGCTGTGACCCTTTAAAACAGTTCCTCATGTTGTGATGACCCCCAACCATAACATTATTTTCATTGTTACTTCATAATTGCAATTTTGCTACTGTTGTGAATCGTAATGTAAATATCTGATATGCAGGATGTACTAGGCAACCCCTGTGAAAGGCTCGTTGAACTCCCAAAGGGGTTGCGACCCACAGGTTGAGAAGCTCTGGTGTAGGAGGCCTAGTAGGGCTTGATCAAGGGCAATGTAACTGAGAGGAATTACTGAAACCCAAATGAAGGCTGAGCATGATAGTGGAACAAGAGAAAAGTAAAAGGAAATAGAGGAAAGAGCTAGGAGCCAGAAAGCATTTATAGAGCTCTAAATACAGGCATGTACATATGTAAATATATATGATGATGAGGAAATAGATCTGTGTGCATATATTTATGGGTTTAGTATTAAGGTAGCAGATGGACATTGGGCCTCTACTCAAGTACTCCCTCAGTGCAAGAACACTTTGTTGTATTAAACTGGCATTTCATGATTATCACCTTCTTGACATGATCAGTGCAATTAAAGCAGGTACATAAGCAAATGTGGTGAAGAAAACTGATGGTGTCTGGCTATCAAAAGATAATAGCATCTGCGGTCTTAAAGGCTTGAAGATAAACAAGCAGCCATCTAGCTAAGGAGCAACAAAGGCCACATGGAAGAAGCAAACCAGCCTGTGTGATCATGAGGTGTCAATAAGATCAGGTATCAGGCATCAAAGAACAAACAATGTTATCATTGTGAATGAGGGGGAGTGCGGTGTAGAAACCCAAAGCCCACCTGTAGGCAACAGGACATCCCCTTACAGAAGGGTCACAAGGAAGAGATGAGCCAGCCAGGGTGCAGTATAGCAACAATGAAACATACAACTTTCCTCTAGTTTTTGAATGCTTCCTCCTGCCCACTGTCATGATCCCAATTCTGCCTTACAAATCTGGCTAGACCAGAGGATGTACACCGGTACAGATCAGAGCTGGAAACACAGGGAATCCAGGACAGATAAACCCCTCAGGACCAATAATGAGAGAAGAGATACCAGGAGGGTAAGCGGAAGATGGGAGAGAAAGGGGGAACCAATTACAATGATCTACATATAACTCCTTCCTGGACAACAGAAAAGTGGGTGAAGGGAGGCGTCAGACAGTGTAGGACATGAAAAAACAATATTAAGTTATAAATTATCAAGGGTTGGTGAGGGAGGGTGGGGGAGAAGGGGGAAAATGAGCTGATACCAAGGGCTCAAGTAGAAAGAACAAGTTTTGAGAATGATGATGGCAACAAATGTACAAATGTGCTTGACACAATGGATGGATCTATGGTATGGATTGTGATAAGAGTTGTAGGAGCCCCCGATAAATTGATTTTTTTTAAATGTGTGAATTTGAGCGCGCAGGACTCTACAGTTTCCAGCCCTCCCCAAACCTGGACGTATGATTTAACGAATGCATTGCATTTTTGTATAGTTGTCGTGTGGGTCCAAGGCCGATTATTCATTCCTCAGACACCCATTGAGTGGGCCTTAATCACAGTGAGCTCAGGGAGGATGAGAGTGCAGCACTAGAGGTAATTCCTGAAGAATTTGCATTCTTCACTGGCCTTCCTGGGACATGCAGGGTAGGCCCAGGCCCCCAGGGAACATAGTGGGCCTTGACCTTCTGTGAGGCAGGTGGGGAAGAAGTCCCTGCCCGCAGTGTAGACGTTTCTGAAGTGGGCGCGGGAAAGCGCGCGTGCGCGCGCGCCCGGGAGGGAGGGGGGGAGGGGAGCCGCAGTTCTCCCTGCCTGCGTAAGTCGGCGTCTTCCTCTGCGTGTTGGGTTTTGAAAATATTGTTCTAAGCAAAGTTGAGAACATCTCCGTGGTGGGCTTGAGCACGCCATCTCCCCCCGCGCCCCGCAAAGCAGACCGCGGCCAGCGGCGTGCTTCCCAAAGCGGCGCGGCTGCCGGGCGGGCTTGGCCGTGCCCACGTAGGA
>NW_022103919.1:5957153-5970714 GCF_000313985.2 Echinops telfairi
CCGCCGCCGCCGCCGAGTGTGCTAGGTGGCGGACGTGTCGGGGATCCGCAAACAGTGGACTTGTGCGAGAAAGTTGCAAAAAGTGAACTTCACAGACCACGAACGTGCCTGTTCGCCGACGTTGTCGTGTGGTGTCTGCGGTTAATTGGGGCTTAGGTGTCAGAAGGGATGATCTGTTTGTGAACACATGTGAATTTCATTAAGGATCCTGTACAAAGAGAACATGGCTCTACCATTTATGGATACAGAATTTGAAGTGATCTTTCTAACACCCCCCCCCCACCCGTTTTATCGGCAGACCATGAATAGATGGTAGGAATGTTCTCTCTTTGGGGGGAGAAAGATTTTACGGAGTACTTGGCGGTGGGGTCGAGTGGGGGGGAGAAGAGGCGAGGCCGGATACCCTCCCTTTCTTCTCTAATCCCACTTATTTTGTCTGTCTTTTAATATGTGAAAATAAGATGACAACTGAAAAGAATGAATTGAGGGTGAAGGGTGCTTGTTATTTTTTTGTAGCTTTCAGGAACGATATGAAGTTGATTGATTTGGGTACTGATCATTTCTGATGGTGGCCTCCAGCAGAAAGAGTAACGGTGCCTGAGAGTTATGATCATGCTTGGAAAGGGATGGAGAGCTCATTTTAGGAGTAGGATTTGTACTAGTGCCATGAAGTTCTTAATGGTTTTGTTCTGAAGTGAAATTGAAATAAGACAGAGGCCTCATGAACTTTCTGATACAACACGTTGTTGCCACTTTTTGACTTGAGGGGCTGCCAGGAGTCGAACATGCCACTCAAACGGTAAGCTCTCATGATAAAGGTGAAGCCTTTTGTTCTCGCCACAAGACGCCTGCCGCTTCACTTTTCCTCTGCGATTTTAGGGACACTCAGTGCTTCGGAGAAGATCTTTCTCGATGGAGTCACATGTTCACTCACTGCCAGCTCACAGCCCCCCTCTAAGACCTCCGAGGTTTCAGACACTGCCACTCTTAGGGAGTAGAAAGCCCCATCTGGGCTCACAGAAATAGAGCTGGGAGAGAGATGATGTATCTGTCCCCAAAACTTGGCATCCAAAAGCCAGAATCATCTTAAGTTAATACATTGCTTATTTCCCAAGTTGCTCAAGATTCTGAACACATTCTCATTTACATCTGTAATGAGTTAGTGTTAGGCATTATCATCTCCACTTCGCAGATGGATGCCTGAGGCAGAGTCGATGAATGGACTTTTATAACTGTAGAACTGAGGGAAAGTTGAGCTCACAGCCTGGCCGTGACAATGTTTCATTTTCCTAGGGATAAACTGGAGATTGAGTACATTACCTGGCTGGTTTAATTATTGTTGGGAGAGGGGTGACGGTACTCTCAAGGAGTTTATTCCAGCAAACTGTTGTGTCTTGAGTTGTTTAATCGCAATTTTTTGTTAATCCTGTGCAGCATATATTGTTCTGGGTTAAGGCTTAATCTAGAAAGGTTTCACTCTAGGGACGATTTCTTGTTACTGAGTTTTCCTTATTTCCTTGTCTTATGTTTAATTACACGGAATTATTGTTTTGTAGTTGAGAGAATTAACAAACCCTAGCGATTTTCCTTAAGGACTGAAGTGCCGCTGATCTCTAGGGGAAAACATTTCCCAACATCCAGATGAGTAATCCAGCCTTTCCGTTCTTACTGCCGTCCTGAATCAATCATTCGGTCAGTGTTTATTGATACTCACATGGGGGCCAGCCATCCCAAGTCACAGAGTCCGATGTGATAAAGTTTGCCGTTACCCTGTCAAGGAAGGTTCAGCTAGCAAACCAATTTGATTAAGAATGCTACCAGCTACCAGGTATTTAGTTCCAGGGGTAGCTGGTGCAGCAACAATAGTATAAATAGTAGCAGTGTTGTTGTTCTTAAAATGGTGGTGAAAGTTTCCAAAGCAAATTAGGTTACATGCCACTGATTTTAGTGTTCATAATGTGTTAACATTCTCATTATTCTCTTTCTGCTTGTTCTGTTTCTATTGATCTAACTTCCCTTCCTGCCATCTCATCTTTGCTTTTGGGTAAAGGTTGAGCATTTCGTCTCAGGTAGTTAATTAATTGTTTAAGGAAGCACATGACTCACAGGTGGTAGCGTTTATTTTATAAGCCAAATCTATTATACGACTAACCTGCAGAAATAGCTTCGAGTTCAAGTTCAAAAGTTATCTTAGGACCATAGTCTCCGGAGTTCCTCTAGTCTCTGTCAGTCCAGTCAGTGTGGCTTTTCTTGTTTTCTTTTTCAGGAGTGGGGGTTTTGCTTTACATTTTTCTTCTACGATTTTTTATTGTGTCCCTGGTCAAAAGGGGTAGTAGTGGTAGCTTGGTACCTATTGTTTGTTTGTAGTATTTAGTTCCATAGACTGCTTTCTTCTTGGAGGTTTTAATTTCTTTCATTTTCTTTTGCTACCTATGAGGAGAGACCAATAGTTGCAGCTTAGATGGCTGCTCATATACTCACCGAACATTATCCCTGTGTACTCTGTCATGCCAGCTGACCAAATTGACCCCCAAGCCTGTGGTCCCAGCCTCTTAACCTAGTAAAGCAGTCCCATGAGTTGTTTGGCTCTGTCTAGGGAGGCTCCACAACTGTGACAGAGTTGTTAGGTGCCATCGCGGGCATTTTCAAATCCTCGCAGCTCCTTGGAGGAGCCCTGCTGGCACAGTGCTTCCCTGTTGGACTGCTTAACCGCAGGGGCAGCAGCTGGGAACCACCAGCCATTCGCGGGAGAGACATTGCTTTCCACGCTGTAGACAATCCTCTGGGGCAGTTCTAGCCTGTCCTAAAGGGCCAGTAGGAGTTGGAATCAGCTCAATGGCTTTGAGTTTGAGCAACCTCATGTGACAGTAGAAGGACCCAGTGGGGTTTTCTTAACTGTCATCCTAATGGAAACAAACCACCGTATACACCTTTCTTCCACAGAGCCATTGAGTGGTTCAGATGAGCTAACAGTGCTCACTGTGTGCCACGGTGTGCTTCAGCACCTGATACGATGGCACTTGCTTACCACATGGCCACTTTACCAGATTGTTATTATCTCAATTTTATAGATGAGACAAGGCACCCAAAGATTAGGTTATTTGTTTAAAAGGCCAGACCCAGCAAAAGTGATGGCACTACACCTGGATTTGAACCCAGAGTGTGTGGCTCCAGAGAGCCCACTCTACCCACTGTTATTGTCTCCTTTAGAGTTCACTATTCTTTTTTTTTTTTTAATCATTTTATTAGGGGCTCATAAAACTCTTATCACAATCCATACATACATCAGTTGTGTAAAGCACATTTTTACATTCATTGCCCTCATCATTCTCAAAACATTTCCTCTCCACTTAAGGCCCTGGCATTAGGTCCTCATTTTTTCCCTTCCTTCCCGGTTCCCCCTTCCTCATGAGCCCTTGATAATTTATAAATTGTTATTTTGTCATATCTTGCCCTGTCTGACGTTTCCCTTCACCTTCTTTTCTGTTGTCCGTCCCCCAGGGAGGAGGTCACATATAGTTCCTTGTAATCGGTTCCCTCTTTCCTACCCACTCTCCCTCTACCCTCCCTGTTTCGCCACTCACACCACTGGTCCTGTAGGGATCATCCTCCCTGGATTCCCTGCATTTCCAATTCCTATCTGTACCAGTGTACATCCTCTGGTCTAGCCAGACTTGAAAGGTAGAATTCATATCATGATAGTGGGAGCGGGGAGGAAACATTTAGGAACTAGAGGAAAGTTGTATTTCTCATCTTTGCTACATCGCACCCTGACTGGCTCGTCTCCTCCCCAAGACGATTCTGCAAGGGGATCTCCAGTGGCCTACTAATGGGCTTTGGGTCTCCACTCCGCACTTCCCCCATCATTCACTATGGTAAGATTTTTTGTTCTGATGATGCCTTATACCTGATCCCTTCGACACCTCGTGGTTGCATAGGCTGGTGTGCTTCTTCCATGTGGGCTTTGTTGCTTCTGAGCTTGATGGCTGCTTGATTACCTTCAAGCTTTTAAGACCCCAGACGCTATACTTTTTGATAGCCAGGCACCATCAGCTTTCTTCGCCACATTTTCTTATGCACCCACTTGTCTTCAGTGATCCGTTCAACACCTCGTGATCACACAGGCTGATATGTTCTTCCATGTGGGCTTTGTTGCTTCTGAGCTAGATGGCCGCTTGTTTACCTTCAAGCTTTTAAGACCCCAGACGCTATATCTTTTGATAGCCAGGCACCATCAGCTTTCTTCAACACTTTTGCTTATTCACCAGCTTTGTCTTCAGCGTTTGTGTCAGGAAGGTGAACATCATAGAATGCCATTTTAATAGAAGAAAGTATTCTTGCATTGAGGGAGTACTTGAGTGGAGGCCCAATGTCCTTCTGCTACCTTAGTACTAAACCTATAAATATATGCACATAGATCTATTTCCCCATCCTCATTAAATATATTTGCGTATGTACATGTCTTTATCTAGACCTCTATAAATGCCCTTTGCCTCCCAGCTCTTTCCTCTATTTCCCTTGATTTTCCTCCTGTCCCACTATCATGCTCAGTCCCCACCAGGATTTCAGCACTTCTAGAGTTCACTATTCTTTCATTTTATAAGTACTAGTAAAAAAAATTTTTTTCAGAGTATAAATTATAAAAATATACATATGAGTGTGTAATACCTGCCTGTGATAAATTCTAAAGGAGTGCTTCATAAAAATAATTCATCCCCAGTTTCCCTCCCCAGAGGCAATCACTCAGGAATTGCTTGTGTGTCTGGAAATATCTTCTGCATATGCAAGCATTATAGCCTTTGGGCTTTGCCATCCAACTTTGTGAAAACGCATGTGTGGCAGTATCCACCTTGACCACATCCAACTTTACAGTCTCTGGTCCACACTGAACACTCAATTTTCTGATTATTTCTTCCCCCTGGAGATGTGCAAGAAAACATGTATGATGGCCATTTGAGTTTCATTTTACTTTTATTTGTTCATGTGTTTGTATTTAAACACATTGTGCATGAACTTCGTGCATGTTGTTGTTGTAGCGTGGAATCAGAAACTAATGTCTGTGAAGTGAACTCTTTGTGAACTTTCCAAATTTATTTTAAGGACCCACTTTTCAGTGCAGCTCTCCAGCAGTGAGCTTTCCGATGACCACTCTGTGTGTTGCCAGCCAGCCACACAGGTACAGTGTCAGCAAGCTGATGCCAAAGAAAGCTGTGCTCCACTCTCATCCTCAATACTGCTTCCTGGAGTCACCACATTAGTTAACAAGGACATTCTAAAGCTGCTTCTGCAACCTAAAAGAAAGTCCATTCGTTTGTTTGGGGTCCTAGTCAAAGGAGTGATTTCTGGTGTGTCGGGGCCTTGCCTCTAAGCACGTGATGTACCTTCTTGAATTTACATGCCCGCTCCAAGAGATCTCCGTGTTGCCACTGCCCTCATTTTACAGGAGGAAGAAAGGCCCCCGCTCACTTTGGTTGGAATAGTATTGATTTGTAGAGTCAGGTGATCTAAGCTCCCAAGCGCTGACTTCTCTTGAGTTCCTGTTTCTTTACCCCTAAGATGGAGATCGTAACCTCTGCCCATCCCACCCCCAATTGTTTTGTGGATCTGGGAGATGTATTTATACCTCTGCTGCAAGATGAGATTCTTTTGAACTGCCCACACGCCTCTACAGCTTAAGACTGTCCCAAGGATTGTCAGGGTAACATTCCCATGTATAGACAGGGCAGCTCTGGAGCCAGCCAGCCTGGCTCCAAATACCAGCTGTGCTGCCTTTTGCCTGGGGATCTTCAGCAGGTTGCTTTCTGAACCTCAGTTTCCGAAATGAAGGCCACCACTGTACCTCCGTCACTGAGTTACGAGATGTCAGTGAAAACTCTGTATACAAACGGTGTCTGGCACAGAGCAAGAGCTTCGCATGTGCTAGCTGTTAGTTCTAAGCAAACATTTAGCCATCTCAGATGTCAGCTTGGGCAGTTTCTCTAATGGCTGAGGTGACGATAGAATGGAACTGAAGCCATCCACAGTTTTTTTTTTTTGTTAAAAAAACAACTATTTTCAAATTTGTTTTGATGCATATAATTAATACTCTCTGTGCTTGGTTTTAAGCTGGAAAAAAAAATCTTCCCTTCCTCTGACTTCTCCATACTACTGTTCCCTTCCCTATCAAACATAGACATAAGATAGTGGAACAAGAGGAAAGTAAAAGGAAATAAAGGAAAGAACTAGGAGGCAAAGGGCATTTATAGAGGTCTAAATGCAGGCATGTACATATGTAAATATATTTATATACGAGGATGGGGAAATAGATCTATGTGCATATATTTATAGGTTTAGTATTAAGGTCGCAGGTGGACATTGGGCCACCACTCAAGTACTCCCTCAATGCAAGAACACTTTGTTCTATTAAACTGGCATTCCATGATGCTCACCTTCCCGACTCAATCACTGAAGACAAAGCGGGTGCATAAGCAAATGTGGTGAGGAAAGTTGATGGTGCCAGGCTTTCAAAAGATATAGCGTCTGGGGGCTTAAAGGCTTGAAGGTAAACAAGCGGCCATCTAGCTGAGGTAGCAACAAAGCCCACATGGAAGAAGCACACCAGACTGTGTGATCACAAGGCATTGAAGGGATCAGGTATCAGGCATCAAAGGAAAACAAAATTTTATTGAGAATGAGGGGCAGTGCGGAGTAGGGACCCAAAGCCCATCTGTAGACAGCTGGACATCCCCTTACAGAAGGGTCTCAGGGAGGAGATGAGCTGGTCTGGGAGCAGCGTAACAACGATGAAACATACAACTTTCCTCTAGTTCTTAAATGCTTCCTCCCCCCACTATCATGATCCCAATTCTACCTTACAAATCAGGCTAGACCAGAGGATGTACACTGGTAAAGATAGGAACTGGAAACACAGGGAATCCAGGACAGATGAACTCCTCAGGACCAGTGGTGAAAGGCGATATCAGGAGATGGGGTGGAAATGGGGAACCGATTACAAGGATCTACATATAATCTCCTCCCTGCGGGACGGACAACAGAAAAGTGGGTGAAGGGAGACGTCAGACAGTTTAAGACATGACAAAATACTATTAATTTATAAGTTATCAAGGGTTCATGAGGGAGGGTGGAGCAGGGAAGGAGGGGGGAAATGAGGATCTGATACCAAGGGTTCAAGTAGAAAGCAAATGTTAGAATGATGAGGGCAACAAATGTCCAAATATGCTTGACACAATGGATGTATGTATGGGTTGTGATAAGAGTTGTATGAGCCTCCAATAAAATGATTTTTTTAAAAACCCACTTAAACATAAGAGAATCACATGGCAGTGTGGCCAGGAGTCCCTGCTGGTTACATGCCTGGCACGGTCAGCAGGGCTCAATGCAGATTAGCTCTTTTTTTTTTTTTTGATTAGCTCTTATTCTGGCATATGAAACTCCACAAACTTTATTCTCATTACTCTTTTTTTTCTTTCTTTTTTTTTTCAATTAGCAATAATCACGCCTCGGATAAACCTCATTGGCTACGATGTTGCCACTGTGCAAAGCTGCTCATTACTCTTCATTTCTTTTTGGAGACCCAACCTTCATCAGGTTTGCCGGTCCCAAAATTTCACAAATAGCATTGTACATGCAGTACCTTAAAATTGTCTTGCAAAGTGGACCACAGATGGAATTGACTGTTGCTTTTTGGAGCCCAAATACCTTCATTTGGTCACCTTCGGGGTAGTGCCCTGCCTTTGGGAACCCCACTTACAAGCGTGGCTCAGATCTAAGGCACATTAAAGGCACACAGGAAATGTGGAACGGATGCTTTCAAACCACTGCCTCATGGCAGAGGGAGAGACTTTTCAGCCTGTTGCTAATGGCCTAAGGCAGTGAAATGCTTTGATAGTTAGCATGCTCACCAGGACCACTTGACGCTGTGGCCAGTGCCGGGGATCTTGGAAGGAAGGAAACTGTGTGGAGGTACCGGGCTGTCTTACAGGAGTCTGTAACACTTCCTGTTTCTTTAGAGTGTAGACAAACATGGGTTTGCTTTGTCTCCCACCCTCACCCCCCCTTTAACATCGTGGCCATGGTTTACGTGTCATTAAAAAAAGAATCACTGAATTTCGTAGACTCTTGTAAAAGTATTTCAGTCGAGTTGCATTTGCATTTCATCTTTACCATTTCTGCTCTTCTTATTTAGAGTTGCCGGATCAGTCCAGTGCCCTTTTCAGTCAGCTTCCTGTTTGATTGCTTTGCTCAAGAGACAAGCCCGAGATGCTCTGTGCATGAGTTCCTGTGCACCCCGCCTGGCAGCGCTGTACCCCCTGCACTGAACAGGGGCAGGTGGGGAAGGTGCTGGGATCAAAAAGACGGACCCCCTTCCCCAAAGGAGTGGACAACAGGAGAGGGAGCAATGGCCCTCCCTTGCAGTGTGCAGGCACACAGCATTTGCGCAGGGGTACTCTGCTGACAGTGTGATGCAGGGTGATTATAGAAGCAGACACCCCACACCAAAATGGGGCGAAGGGGAGGCGATTTGGGGGTGAGGAGGTGCAAGGACCTGTCAAAAGGTCCAGTAGGCAAGGTAAGGCTGGAGGATGTGGAGTAGTTTGGGAAGGACACATGTAAAGGTCCAGACAGGCGAAGCAGCAGTGGGGTGGGGGCGAGGCTGCAAGGCATGTGAGGAGGCTGAGTGAAGGACAGAGCAGGGGAAGATGGTCCAGACTGGACCCTGAAGGACCTCTGTACCCCCTCAGATACTAATCATGACTCTGACCATTATCGAGGGCCTGTTCTGTGGTTTTGTGTGTGAGTGTGTGTGTGTGTGTGTGTGTGTGTTTTTTTTGCAAACACCCAACAGTCCTGCGAGGCTCTTTATATTTCTCTTTTCCAAGAGGAAATGGCAGTTCCCAGAGGTTTCAAACTTTGGTCCAGGTGGTGCAGCTAGTAAATGGTGCAGGATCGCTGGCCCACAGCATTGTTGTGTTCTCTCCTGCCTCTCAGCCAGCAACCTTCCTGCAGGATTTACAGGACTTGACTAGAACTGCACTTTGGAAGGAGCCTTCTCTGGCTCCGGTGAGGGGGATGAAGTGGTGAGCTGGGCCCAAGGCAGGGGAACCAGTGGGAAGTCCAGGGTGTGGTGGGGCAGGACAGGACAGTAAAGAGGGCAGGGTATGGGGTGTGAACTGGATGATGGGGTGAGAGTGGAGAAGGTCATGAGGATTAGCTCCACTCTGTTCCTGGCATAGGAATGAATGACAGGTAACCTGTGTGGTCTGATGGTGGTGGTGTTTTCATAGGGGTGTTGGGAGGACATTTCTAGCCCTGAAATCGTACACATGGACAGTAGGTGCTTAGGACTCCTTTTTGGTGGGGAGTGGGGGCAGGGGGCTGGGTAGAGGGGTGTAGGAGCTGTGTAGCTTCAGAAGGGATATTTGAACTGCTGGTAGGGAGTGGAGTTAAGGATGGAGGATTCTGTTTCTTAAACTGAGAACATTATAATGTAAAAAGAATCCAGGAGAAATATTTAAAACTTGGGCTAATTCAAGTAACTTTATTTTTAAAGTCAGTGTATTTCGAGACCCTATTTGAGTTACTGCCTTTCACGAATGCCCGTGCATGGATTTATCTAAAAAGAAAAAATTGAGTAAGGCACACTTCACACTTAATTCATACCGGCCTCTCTTCGGGACCTCCTCTCCCTGTAAGGTTACTGAGTTTGACTTAATCAAGTTCTTAATGTAGGAATTGTTAACTTAAAAGATTCTTGGGGGACCTATGGTGGCATAATGGGTTGTGTGTTGGACTGCTAACTGAAAGATCAGCAGTTCAAAACCACCGGCTGCTCCCAGGGAGAAAAATGAGGCTTTCTACTATAAAGAGTTAAAGTCTCAGAAACCCACGGGGGCAGTTTTGCTCTAGCTCAGCGGTTCTCAACCTGTGGGGGGGGTCACCTGATTCCTAACAGTAGCAAAGTTACAGTGATGAAGTAGCAATGAAAATAATTTTATGGTTGGGGGTGGGGGGTCGCAACTGTATTAAAATTAAAGGGTCGCAGCATTAGGCAGGTTGAGAACCACTGCTCTAACCAAAAAGTTCTCCCATTAGTCGGAATCAACATGATGTTGGTGAGTTCGGTTTGTTTATTATCTCCTTGGTTGGGGTCAAACCTTTATTTTGTTTACCTTTAACTGAAACTTAGTGGTTTCACGTTGGCTTGTGATCTGCATGGTCAGCAGTTCAAAACCACCAGCAGCCCCGCAGGAGAAAGACTGGACTTTCTACTCCCATAAACAGTTATAGTCTTGGAAACCCACAGGGGGTGGCTATGAATCAGCATTGTCTTTATGGCATTGAGTTAACTGTAAGATTTCTTTCTTTTTAATAAAATAAACATAGATAGCAAACTATGGTGTCATAAATCACAGAGGTTATGTCACCTACATTTGATACCATTGGCACTCATCATGACTTTGAAATGGTAGTTGTCATTTAGTTATATGTGCTTAGCTGAGCAGAGTGAACGCACTGTGGCTCCACAGGAGAAGGTCGCGGCCCTCTGCCCTGTGAAGATTGCGGTTTAGGAAAGCCGCCGGGGAGTCAGAGCGGCCTCCAACTAGACTGCCAGAGTTCTTTAAGGCCTCATGGGTTCAGTACAAATGCCGTTAGAAAGTATTTGTTAGAAAATAGCTTGATGACTTTCAGAATCACTGGTTTCTTTTAAAGCTTCCATGTTTTATGCATCGGCCAGCTATTCTGAGCAGTTTCCCTGGCCTTCAGCCGAGGCCCATCGCGCAGATCCTGAGCCCTGCCCTGTGGCATCTGTGTCAGGATGGCCTTGGATCGGAGTGTCTGCTTTTCTCTCCCTTGCCAGGCACTGCCCCTGGTCTGGCTCCTTTCCAACTCCAGGGAGCGGTCACTGTCACACTCCTGGCCCCCAGCACTTGTAGCCTGTAAAGCAGCGGTTCTCAACCTGTGGGTCTTGACCCCTTTGGGGAGGCATCGACAACCCTTTCACAGGGGTCACCCGATTCGTAACAGTAGCAAAATTAAAGTGATGAAGTAGCAACAAAAATAATGTTATGGTTGGGGGGCCACCACAGCACGAGGAAATCTATTAAAGGGTCTCGGCAGTATCAATTGATCCACAGTGTCATTTAAAAATCTATAAAACAGATCCTTCTAAAAAAGAAGGAAGGTTCATGCTTGTCATCTGTGAAACGTTTTCTGTGGGGCTGTGCACAGTCTCATCAACTACATTACTCCCCCAAGATTATCCACATACCATTGGGAGTTGAGGCCACATGGCGATGCTTTGTGCCATGACCACCCCGCCCCACCCTGTCCCCCAGCCACTGACACTGTGTTTTAGGGTATGGGGCAAATGTTCAGCCATCTTACTCAGAATATGAAGTTAATGTGAAGGCTGTGTTTAGCTAAACTTAAAAAAGGAAAAAAAACGCTTATAATTTTAATTATAAGGTTGTCAACTGTACAATAAAGGAGTGGGTCAACTGTAGATAAGATGATTTTCATCAAGTTCAACTTGTGGGAAATGCTGCTTTCTCTCTAAGCTCATATTCTAAAAAGCTGTATGAGAAGATTCTTATAAAGGGCCTGAAGATGGTTGGAGCATGATCTCATCAGTTGGAACCGAGTTTGAAATAAAACATGAAACCTTCCTTCTCTTTTAGAAGGATCTGTTTTATAGATTTTTAAATGACGGAGCTTTCTTGAACTAGAGGATAATAGGGAAGAGCCCACAAAGGAAGTAAGAAGAAATTATTGACAGTAAGCAAAAGGAAAGGGACTCTTAGCACCTCAGACACTCCCCTGTCCCCAAGCCCTTCCCCCACACTGAAGTGCTGAGGGCCCACAGCGGGATGGCAGCCTGAGGGCCCCTTGGGCAGAAGTGCCGCTCCGGGAATGCTGTTCCTGGAGGGGAAGCTGCCCTCTCCTGGGCACTCTGAAGTAGCTAGCTGGCCCCTGGGTCGCCTCCTTCCCTTCCCTTCCCAGTGTCGCATCCATCGAAGTCTGGACCAGATCAGCTGTGTCGAAGCAGCTTTTGGAAGCAGTTTGGATCCGTGACGCCTAACTTTGAGAGAGAATCCTTTCTGTGTAAAGAGTTCTTCAAATTGTACCCTGAGGACCCCAACCCTTTTCAAAGAATATCATCCCACTAAGTTAGTCCTGCAAGGATGGGCCAGTGACTGTTGTGGCATGGCTCTCACTGACTGCTGGGGCCATACCTCGGGAGGGATTGGAGGGAGTGTGTAGATTTCCCCATTCTTTGTGCTCAACTGCCTAATGACTTTTCCCTGTTGTTGGTTGGTGGAAACCTTTCCATCAGTGTGGTTGCAGAATCGCAACTGATCTTAAAATGGGATTAGACGCCTTTCAAAAAACAATGTTAACATACCTCAGATGTGCCCCAGAACGGAGGTTATCGAATCTGCTCACTACAAACTCTTCAGGATCAGAGCAGATGCACAAGCTTCTTTATTTTCCCGGGCTTTCGCTGGTGACCCACTAGAACAAAAAAGGAAAATGATTCTGGGCATCTTTGGGGGAATGAGTCCTTTGGGCTTCTTTTGGGGGCATGTAGCTTCCTGACACGGATACTTGCCGAAAGTTCAAGTATTAAGCAAGGACAATTTTAAGTACATTTTGCAACTTTGGCTTCCTAAGCTGTGCTCCTTTGAAAGGTTGACGAGCGTAGTTCATTATGAAATGAAGCGAGTAACTTGGCATCTGTACGTTGTGAGTCAATTTTGACATCAGCCTGGATTGGGAATTGACTGGAAGGAGTTGGTGTTGGATTGTGGCTGCAGCCCAGGGTCTTGATCCAGAGGCACGCATGAGCAATACTTCCCTTTGGGCTTTGGCCATTAATTTGTGGAATGGAGGGGAAAAAAAAAAATCTGGAGAGGCAAATCCAGCGACTGCCTTGGGTTTCCTCACATCCTGTTGAATCAAAAAGCAGTGGGCGGCCCTTTCCTGCCTAACATAGCCCTCATCCCCTTCCTCAAGCTCCCAGCACCTTTCTGTATTGCAGGGCCAGCCCCACTTTCACTCACACTTCACACGAATAGTCACCTCTGGGCGAGTCTGCCTTCTGCTTATTCCAGGTGTTTTCTAGGCCAGTTCCCCTGATTATGTAACTTTGATCAAATCCAGATGTTGCAGAATGTTTGATAGAAGAGGTCAAATGGCATTTCAGAAGGAAAGCATTTCTGTATTCATGGCTTTGTTTTAATTTCCTGTGTGGACCTTGCCTGCCAAAGCTGTGTGCTTGTGGCCTTGAGGTTGGGACGCTAAAGGGGAATGCCCAGATACAGGGCAATTTGAAGAGATGGGTACTCCTCACCCCCACCCCCACCCGGCTTGGGTTTTTCATGGTAAATTATCAAGTATGTCTGTATCAGTGGCTTCTTCCTGTGGTCAGTTTCTCTGCTTTTTAATTGTTTTATGCTTATGAAAACAGTTCACATTCCTGTGAGAAATATGCCAAAATATTAAAAAGCATTTAGAAAATGAATAATCCTTATCATCCCACCACTCTTGCCGCCCCCCCCCC
>NW_022103919.1:5970814-5980089 GCF_000313985.2 Echinops telfairi
CCCCCCCTCCCCCTTGGTGCAATTCCTTCTGGTCCTTTTTGGGTTTGGACCAAATTGGAGTTGTGCTGTGTATCCCAGGTGTGACATAAGCATTTAAACAGTGTATTATTTGGAGCATATTCCCAAGCCGTTACATATTTCTTTTCTAAAAATATTTTTATTGGCCTTAGGAATAGGTTCTGCTTTATGGATAGACCGTAAACCTAACTTTCATTGTTGGATATTTTATACTTTCCCTCTTTGGTGTTGTTAGTTCAAATCACACTGCAAGAGCCACCAGTGTCTACAATTCACCGTGTGGATCTTTGGGGATACATTTCAAGAGGTAACTCAAAGGTTATGAAACACATATGACTGCCAGTTCCTTTTGCCAGTTGCCCTCCTAGAAACGTAAGCACCTGCTCCTGGGTATTGCAGATGGTCACACCTGCTAATGGAAAGTTTGGGGGCGCTGTCTGCCTCTGAAAAAAATCACAGCCCTGCAGATCCTGTGGAGCAGTTCTACTCTGCATACAACATACATGAGGTTGTTGTATAGTGTTGTCTAGCGTACGTTGTGATTTGGAATCTTTGGTAGGAAATGACTGACAGCTGCTAGCATTGCCTGAGAGAGTCCATGTCCGTGAAATCTCACCTATGTTGGCGATTGTCATTTTGCCCCCTTGATGAAGAATTTGCATGCCGTTGATTACCAGTGAAGTCAACCTTCTTTCAGGGCTGATGGTCATTCTAGGTTTCTGTGAGTTAGTGATGGAGCCCTGGTGTCATAGTGGGTCACACAGGAGGCTACTAGCCCACCAGCTGATCCGAAGACGAGAGATGAGCTTTCTGCTTCTGTGAAGATGATAGCCTCCGAATTCCCCAGGGGCAGCTCCTCTGCCCTACCAGGGTCACTTCGAGTCAGAATGAACTCTAGGGCAGCAAGTTTGGCTTGTGGTTGGCCGATTTAGCTGTGTATGGGTCTGTGTCTTCTTCCTCAGGGAAGGGCTTTGTCTTCTCATCAAGAGTTCTTGTATGCTAAGAAGGCTCTGCCCCGTCGCAGTCCTTCACTGCAGCAGGGGGAGCTCTTCAGGCTAGTCTAGGCACTGCGCCCACTGTCCTCTTCATGAGACACACCTCCGTGACCATCGGTGAGCCCGGTGGCCCAGGGCAGCCCCTCTGCCCCTCTCGCTGTCTGCACGATGCTCCTGCCCGTGGAGTCGCAGCTGTCCTCAGAGCCAGTCGTGTTTGCTTCCAAGCCTCTTATTTCAGAAATACTTGTTTTAATGTAATTTCTTGGTTAATAGAAAGCCAACTAATTACAAGGGTGCAAAGAGTTGTTCTTATTAAAAATATATTTTAGAAAGACTCACTAAAGGCAGGTAGCTTTAAAAAAAGCCACTGAATTAGACATCAGCGAGACAGCTAGAAATGACGGGAAGGGATGTAAGCTCTCTGCACTGTTACTGCCCGTCGGATGGCTCTCGAGTCTCCTCTCCCAACCCCAAGGCCACTGAAGCTGGAAGCAGAGTGGTACATTTCCACACAGGGGAAAGGTAAACACCAGGTGGTTTGGGGTACCTTTTGTAGTCGTTGGAAGAGTTTGGGAGACTGTGTTTTAAAGTGAGAATTTCCCCTTCCCTTTTTAAGGTTTTAATTCTTAATGGTAGTTTTGGAGTAGATGTGCTGGGTCAGAAGAACTTTGGGGTGTATTACCATTATCACAGATTCTGGAGAGTTTGCACCTGCTTCAAGGAACTATTGTGCTCCCTGGAGAACAGTATTCACCCAGTCACAATGTAAGAGCAGAGCTGATTGCTGATTTTTAACTTCTAGAATCTACCTGTTTACAAGGAGTGGAAGACTTTGTTACTGTTACAGAATAGCAATAAGTGTTGCTCATTTTTACAAGCTAATAGAAAAGAAAAAGAGAGCCTATTTGGGAGGCAGTGTGGGAATAAGAAAGCTGGAAGGAAGAATGGGATGTTGATGCCCTTTATCTTGTAAAGTCAGCTGTTAATACCAAGTGTGCCTGTACTTTTGGTGGAGCAGGAAATAAAGGTGTTAAGTCTGTTACTGTGCTTCACTTTATTGCGCTGGGCAGATGCAGCATTTTTCACACTTGAAGGTTTGTGGCAACCCTGTGTGGATCAATTCTGTGTGGATCAATTCTGTGGCACCATTTTCCCAACAGCATTTGCCCACTTGGTGTCTCGGTGTCACACGTTGGGAATTCTCACAATATGTCAAACCTCTTCATAATGTTACTAAACACTCAATGGACGACCTTGTAGTGTAAGCAGAACTTTTATATGCACTGGGAAACATATATTTGCTTTATTCTGGTGGTCCAGAACTGAGCCAACAAAGATCTCTCCATGTGTGCCCACATTTAAATTGACAAAGGTATTGAGTTGAGGATGGCAAGTAGGGGTGTGGGGGGTGGGGTGGGGGGACGGGGAGAGTGACCTCTCTAGCGAGATGGTGGTGATCATAGAAAAAAGGTAGAAGTGGCCCCTGAGGGATAGAAAAATCTTGTTTTTTAAACTACAAGCTCTTTTAATTTTATGAATATATTAACTCTGATACATTTAAAAATGTTTAAAGCAAGACATTTCTACTTCATAGGATAGCATCAAGAATGTGTTGTGTCAGGAGCGGTCTAGTCGGTTCCAGCCCATAGCGGCCCTCTGTACAACAACAGAGCAAAACACCCCAGTCCCGTGGTAACCTCACAGTCATGGCAGCCACTGTGTCAGTGCATCTTGTTGAGGACGCTCCACTTTTCCAAACATGATGTCCTTCTCCAGGGACTGGACTTGCCCGAGAGATAACATGTCCAAAGTACAGTGCGACAAAGTCTCACCATCCTCACTGCTGAGAAGATTCTGACTCTGCTTCTTCTAAGACATATCTGTTGGTTCTTTTGATCATAGCCCATGATACTTTCAGTACTCTTCCCCAGCACCGTCATGCAGATGCACCGAGCCTTGTTCTGTCCTCCTGATTCAGTGTTCAACTTTCACGTGCATATGAGGCGATCGAGCACCGTAGCTCTCAAAGTGACATCCTTGCTTTGTTTATGCAAAGGTATATGAGGATGGACGACTGTCAAGCTTGCCATAACATGTTTGGCATCAGCCAAATGTGTGTACATCAACAACCCCATATTAATAGAGTTCAGAAATCCCAACCAGAGAATGGGACGTAGTGAATGCAACAACTTTATATATAACGCTATTATGCTTCCAGACACATAGATAAGCTATAATCTATATGTCTGAACAGTCATAATAAATGCTTATCTTGCTGACTTATGTACTGCACTGCTGGGTGACCATGTAGTCTCCTGCAGGGTTCTCTCTCTGTTTAATTTTCGTGTGAAAATATTACCTTGAAGTGCATCATGGCTCTCAAATGCAGCAAAACCAGTACTCGTGATAGAAGCGGCAAGAGGTGAAAGAGAAATTGATTTGGAAGTGAAACAAACGGTTATTTAAACAGCACAAAGGCAGAAAATCAGTTATTGTTATTGCTCACGTTTGAGAGATGTCACATCCAATAATCACCATGATCCTCAAAATTAAAAAAAATTTTTTTTAATCTCCAAACGGTTAAACAATTAGCTCTACTGAAAAACACGACACTAATAAAGACGGGAGCGGGACCCACATCAGAAGATGTAGAGAAACTCCTAATGCTGTGGACTGAGGACCAGCACAAGCGTGCAGCTCCCTTTGGTTTGACAGCCACTGCTCAGGCACACAGCTTGTCCAAGCAACGTACAGGAAAAGGCGGCCAGACGAGGATGTGGTGTCCACACCGCGTTCAAACCACACAGCTTCCTGTCTCACAGAAGATGTATCATGGACATGAAGTGATGCAGGGCTGTGTTTCCTTTCATGACTTAAATGCATTTTGAATAGTGACTTTTAAAAGTTTAAACTACTTGGGAAAGGTGGTTACCATCTTGGAATGAAACCACATAATTTCTACAAGATTTGGTAAAGGAACAATTCAGTTTTTAAAACGGCTTAGCTTCATAAATTGTGTACATATATTTTAAAGTGAGAAATTATAAATATATAAGGTGGAAACGGCTTTGTTTGCTCCTGAGCATACAACTAATTTGTTTTTGTTTTCCAATTCTCCTCCCCCTCCCCCCCATCCCTTTCTCTTTCAGAAGCCCTTCAGAGGCCAGTAGCATCTGACTTTGAGCCCCAAGGTCTGAGCGAAGCAGCTCGTTGGAACTCCAAGGAGAACCTTCTTGCCGGCCCCAGTGAAAATGACCCCAACCTTTTCGTTGCACTCTATGATTTTGTGGCCAGTGGGGATAACACTCTCAGCATAACTAAAGGTAAAGGGCTGTGGGCGGCTGGTAGTGGTTGCAAGGAGGGGTTGTGGCTTGGCTGGCCACCCCTTGGCCAATTGAAAGGGAAGCTTTCAAGTTTGGAATGACATCTTTGTAAGAGAGTCACTTCTCCTTAAGGAGAGGAATTTCTGGATGTAGTTCTTAGCACAAACAGCTTTCCTTCGTTTTTCCACTGGAAAGACACTTGGGCCAGATAGGGAAATGCCTTCCCCATCCTAGAAGTCAGCACAATAGATTTATAAAAACTGGGGCTATATATTTATCTGTATAGTCAGTATAACCAGGAAGATTTCTTCTGTGGACCTGCCCTTTTATACACTTAAAAATACATACAATTATCTGGATTTGTTCAATGGCATAGGTATTTTAGGAGTTTGGAGATTTTTAATAATCATCTGAGAATTAATGAGGGTGGACTAAATCTTTGAAAACCACCTTGTCTTCTCTCCAAGGTGAAAAGCTCCGGGTCTTAGGCTACAATCACAATGGTGAATGGTGCGAAGCCCAAACCAAAAATGGCCAAGGGTGGGTTCCAAGCAACTACATCACTCCTGTCAACAGTCTGGAGAAGCACTCCTGGTACCACGGGCCTGTGTCACGCAATGCTGCGGAGTACCTGCTGAGCAGCGGCATCAATGGCAGCTTCCTGGTGCGGGAGAGCGAGAGCAGCCCAGGCCAGCGGTCCATCTCCCTGAGATACGAAGGAAGGGTGTACCACTACAGGATCAACACTGCCTCTGATGGCAAGGTAGGGAAGCCTAGAGAAAGAGGTGGGAGGGGTTACCGGGTGAACCCCGCTTGGTTAATTGTTGCAACCAAACACAACCAAGATGCTTGAGCAAGAGCCTGGCCATTAGCCTTAGGAAATGTCCTCTACTAGTACCACACAGGTGACTGTCACCAGTCCGTGGGCTGTGTGATCCTTTTATTGCCTTGTTGGCAGTTTCTTAGAATAGGTGGGGGATCTTTTGGGTTTGGGATATGCTTTTTACATTAAGATTTTGCCTTTTTTTTAAAATCATTTTACTGGGGCCTCATACAGCTCTTATCACAATCCAGACATGCATCCATTGTGTCAAGCACATTTGTGCATTTGTTGCCATCATCATTTTGAAAACATTTTCTTTCTACTTCAGCCCTTGGTATCAGCTCCTCATTTTCCCCCCTCACTCCACCACCCTCCCTCCATCACAAGCTCTTTCTTATTTATTTATAAATTATTATTTTTTATGTCTTACACTGACCGATTTCTCCCTTCTCCCACTTTTCTGTTGTCCATCCCCCAGGGAGGGGGTTAAATGTAGATCATTGTGATTGGTTCCCCCTTTTCTACCCCACCTTCCCCGTCCCCTCCTGGTATCTCTGCTCTCATTGGTCCTGAGGGGTTTATCTGTCCCGGATTCCCTGTGTTTCCAGGTCTTATCTGTACCCATGTACATGCTCTGGTTTAGCTGGATTTGTAAGGTAGAATTGGGATTATTATAGTGGGCGGGGTGGAGGGGGAGGAAGCATTAAAGGACTAGAGGAAAGTTTTATGTTCCATCAGTGCTGTACTGCACCCTGACTGGATTGTCTCTTCTTTGTGATCCTTCTGTAAGGGGATGGCCAATTGTCTACAGATGGGCTTTGGGTCTCCATTCTACATTCTCCCTCATTCACAATGAAAAGATTGTTTGTTCTGGGTCTTTGATGCCTGATACCTGATTCCATCGATACTTCATGATCACACAGGCTGATGTGCTTCTTCCATGTAGACTTTGTTGCTTCTCAGCTTGATGGTTTGTCTTCAAGCCTTTAAGACCCCAGACGCTGTCTCTTTTGATAGCCAGGCACTGTCAGTTTTCTTCCCACCACATTTGCTATGCACCCATTTTGTCTTCAGCGGTTGTGTTGGGAAGGTGAGCATCACGGAATGCCAGGTCATAAAAATAAAGTGTTCTTGCGTTGAGGGAGTACTTGAGTAGAGGCCCAATGTCCATCTGTTACCTTGATACTTAACATATAAATATATGTACATAGATCTGTTTCCCTATCGTTATCTATATATTACCATATGTATGTGCCTATATTTAGACCTCTATCAATGCCCTTTGCCTCCTAGTTCTTCCTTCTATTTCTTCCCTCTTGTCCCACTAACATGTTTGGCTTTCATTCCGGTTTCAGTAATTCCTCTCAGTTACATTGCCCTTGTAGATCAATTTTTTTTTTGTAGATCAATATTTTAAAGCACTTCCTCACAGTAAAATATGGTATATGATTTTCTCCCTGTAGAAAAAGTCACCTTTGTGTTTATGTATATTTACATTCATATACAGTTTAAAACTAAAACTCAGGTCACATTCACCCATAGACTCTTAAATGAAAGTTGGAGTTTTGTAAAGGAGTTGACATTTATTTATTGTGGTTTTGTGATCGTACTGTAAACAGTCTCTTAAGAGTCCAGGCAGGGAAGGATGGAGTGAACATTGAGCTCCTGTTGTGTACCTGGGGCGTGTCTACAATTCAGTGTGGTGACTCCATCCAAAGTGGGCAGTGCCGCCTCCTAGCGGGCGCTGGGATGATCCAGCGGGCCTGTAAAAGCAGCTGGTGCTTACACTGTATCCCCTTTCGAGGGCTGTCGCACAAAAGGGGTAAATTCTAGGGTGGCACGGAGTAATTTTTCCCCTTGAAAGGTGTGTGTGTGGGGTGTTCAATAAATTTGGGGACCTCTGAGCTGCATTAATGAATTTGAGCCTTAGAAGAGTGATGTTTCTTGCCCAAAGTCCCATAGTAACCGATGGAACTAAACCTGGATCTCACTCCGTTCTGTGTCACCACGCTGTAGTTACGGGTGTAGATATGGGCAGTGGGAGAAATCTATGCCAATTCCTTTTTTAATATGTCACACATGCAGATGGGTCTTTTTGTTATTGTTTTAAATCAGAACAAAATAATTCCAGTGAAAAGTGATTTTTGTCCCGATAGTTTCCCAGCCCAGAGGTAACCAGTGTTACCCATTTGTTCCAGAGTTACCCATGTATATATGTTTGCTTATATTACAAATGATGTGTTCTCTATACACACTGTTCTGCATCGTTTTTTTCCCCATTGAATAATATATTTTGGAGGCAGAACATCTAGAGCTGCCTCATTCTTATTAATCACTGCACAGTATGGCTGACTGCATAGTGTGGCTGGACCATCATTTATTAACCAGTCCCCTAATAGATGACTGTTAGGCGGTAACCAATCTTTTGCTATTGTAAATCATGCTGTTAGGAAGTAGCTTTGAAATCTTTTTTTGTTTTTTTATCTCAGCCCACTGCAAGAAAAAACTGTTTTTTTCTTGCCACCTAATGAATCACACAGTGGCAGAAGTTTCATGAAACTATCCTTCCCTTATTTCATGCAGTGTGCTCAGATACTTTCGTGTCTCATTCTGTTCCCCTTTCATTAAGAAATCCTGGTCAGAACTCGCTCATGTCACGTGATGGAGTCACTCATAACTTAAGACAGGCCCCCAGGCTTCTTTGTCCGTGTCGTGTCCACAGGGTAAATGTCTCCATTGTCATCGCTGGGTTGAGCGTGATGCGCAGTTAAAATCTGTAAACACTGCACACTTACACCCCCATCAAAAACATGAGAGTAGCGGTTTGCCCTCGGCCCATCAACCGACTTTCAAAACATCTCTATCCATCAGTGGGTAAGGAAAGAAATCTCGTTGGATTTAATGTGCATGTGTTATATTTTGAGTTATCCCGCTGCCATTTTTTAATGTATCTTATATATTTGAAATACACCAAATCCTCTCATGGACTTCAGTCTGTTTTCTTCCATTGCATTGGGTCTGTTTTGTCCATTGATCTGTAGTCGTATGGCAACACCAAACTTAATTGCTGTAGCTTTCTAATATATTTTAATATGTGGCAGGGCTAATTCCTTTTTCTTAAACTTTTTAGCATTTCCCTGGCTGTTATTAACACATTTATTTTTACCTTGTGCACATACATACAGCTCCTTTTAAAGATAGGCTTACCTGGTGTTTTCTTCACTTCTCACCATCTCCTGAGTAAAACCCTTGTTCCCAGTATGTGATGCTTTCTATCATTGCGTATGACCTTAGCACCAGCATTGCCATTCTTCAACAGACAGCACAGTGTGTTCTTGACATGTGACTAGAGATCATTCTTAGCATTCATTGTTCTTATCTCAAATGTTGAGCTAGGTTGTTCTGTCTTATAGAATGCACTCTAGGGTGATGGGGCCTTTTGAAAATCTTCGGACAACAAGAGAGTCAACTCCAACGGATACCCCTCTTGGGGGGAGGTAATTTTCTGTAACTGACAGCTTGCTTCCCACCTGTGCAATATTTTAAAAATCATTTTATTGGGGGCTCATGCAACTCTTACCACAATCCATACATACATCAATTGTGTAAAGCACATTTGTACATTCGTTACCCTCATCATTCTCAAAACATTTGCTCCCTACTTAAGCCCCTGGCATCAGCTCCTCATTTTTCCACCTCTCCCCCCTTCCTCATGAACCCTTGATAATTTATAAATTATTATCTTGTCATATCTTACACTGTCTGGAGTCTCCCTTTACCCACTTTTCTGTTGTCTGTCCCCAAGGGAGGAGGTTATATGTAGATCCTTGTAATCGGTTCCCCCTTTCCACACAACCCTCTCTCTACCCTACTGGTATCGCCACTCTCACCACTGGTCCTGAAGGGATCATCTGCCCTAGATTCCCTGTGTTTTCAGTTCCTGTCTGTACCAGTATACATCCTCTGGTCTAGCCAGATTTGAAAGGTAGAATTGGGATCATGATAATGGGGGGACAGGGGGATCATTTAGGAACTAGAGGAAAATGTATGTTTCATCGTTGCCACACTGCATCCTGACTGGCTTGTCTCTTCCGTGTGACCCATAAGGGGATGTCT
>NW_022103919.1:5981943-5985913 GCF_000313985.2 Echinops telfairi
TCAGTTGATGGAAATTTGGGTTGTTTCCAACTCCTTGCAATTGTGAACTGTGCCGCGATGAACATTGGAGCACAGATGTCTGGCTGTGGTTTGTTTCTTGCCTCTTCTGGGTAGATGCCCAGTAGGGGGAGGGCTGGGTCGGTTTTAGATATCGCCAGATCGATTTCCATAGTGGCTGTACATACCTACAGGTCCACCAGCAGTGGATGAGAGTCCCTGCCTTCCCCTATCTGTGCAGTTTATTGAGGGCAAGTTGCACTGCACCAGGGTAAGCAGTTGAGGTTTGTATTGAGCAGGTTAATGCTTTTTTTCCCCTAGAGTTGGAACAGATGTGGACAGGCATGATCTATTTTGTCAAGTCATTAGCTAAGGGTTGGTCTAAAATATTGTTAAGAGATGAGGAGGCTGTATGTGGAATACATGGTTTACAGTTTGAGATTCACCCAGAGATGGGTCCAAGCCCTTTGTCTAAAAGCCGGAAGTGTTTCAGGTGCGTTCTTGTCAGTCCGAGCAGAGCAGAGGGACCACAGCGTCTACTGTCAGACAACTCATCCTAGATGTCTTCCTTTCCTCCCTCCTGAGCAAAGACTCTCTTTTCAGCTGTGCACGCACCTGGCGATTTCCCAATAGCCACAGGGTATTGGGGAAGCCCCTCTCTGGGACAGCCGCAGCTGAGAGGCTGAGGGAAACTGGGTTCGAACAGAGAGAGGCATGACAACTACGTGGGGGACGGTGATGCTTGGCGTTAAAAAATGCTTCTCACATAGCAGAGCTGTGATGCAGTCATTTTTGGATTCCTCAGGGGAACATTCAAGGTTGGTAAGAGAGGCAGGCTGTGATTGAATAAGTTTAATTCTTTTTTTCCCCTTTTTTTCAAATTAGCTAATCTTTTCAAAACACAACTGAATTTAGAAGATTCTTCTCTAAGTTCCCAGAGGATTTCGTTCCGCCTCCACCCTCTTGGCTTTTGTTTACCGCACTCCTCCTGTTCCTGACTGCTCAGTCATCCCAGGGTCACCAGCTCAGGTCCCAGAGCAGAGGACGCTGGGAATTTCACACTGTTCTTTTGAACGGACCAGAGTGAGCCCTTCCCATTTCCTGGGGAGCTTGACTGTCATAAGAATCTTCAAAGGCCATGGGACTGGATTGTAGTTCTGATGTTTGTGGACATTTCCTAGTCCTCTGCAAACAGGGGCTTTCTCCCTCTGCCCTGGTGTCTGATCCTCCTCGATGGTTCTAGTCTATGTGCCTGTGCCTCGTTTACTACGCTGAGGTGCCACGGTCATGTTCCACAACTCCTTATGGTCCCTGTAGTCTCTCTCGGTCTTGAAGAGAGAGGCCCAGTTGACATTTTATTTTCATGGTCTACTGAAGTGACGACGAGGTCAGGTGGACAAGAGGGGACTCTGCCCATAAGCTCTAGCAGAGGCAGCAGGGTGGGCCAGCCTCTTGAATTTTCATGATCCACTCACCATGAAAGTGGCCCAGCTAATCTTCCCTGGTCAAGGGGAGAAGGACGTGTGTTAGGTGAGCTAGGCCTTCGCCTGCCTGCTGCTGTGTGAGAAGCCCTCAGGGGACCATCATTTTCAGACCCAACAACGGCCCTACCCAGAGGGAGTCCCACCTAGAGCGTGAGGGCCCGAGGGAGCCAAGTTGCACGGACGGGGCTCCTTTCCACGGGGCTCTGGCTGTCGGAGGACAGGGCTTCTGGTGAGTTTCTCTGACAGGTCCTATCGACCAGGCTCCTGCCTGATTGGAAAGAGGCAGTAGCGTGGCCTTCACTGAGCACCCTACCTGTTTATGTAGCCAGGCGCATAGCTCAATGACATGCCATTCATAACGCTACTGACACTTTCTTCTCCGAGCATGCCACGAATTCCTGACGAAGATTGGCCAGGTCACTGCCACAAAGTGCTCAGAAACCTAGACCTAATCAGCAGGAGACCGCTAGACTTGACTGCTGTGCACTGAACATGCAGTGTGTTTAAAGGAGAATCATTTCCATATTTAATAAGTTGTGGTATGTGGTTTTCAAATTTTAGGTTGAAAGACGAATGAAGTCACCGGGTCTGTAAATTTAATTATTGAAAAAGATAAAAGGTTGCCATTCCATGAAACCTCCCGTCATTCTGAGCTCTCTCACAGCGCAGCCTGCGAGGGAGTGACATGAGACCAGGAGCAAATCCTGCATTAACGAGGGCTTGGAGGGCCCATTAGCACAGCACCCCATGACAGAAGGGACTTGATCTTCTGACCCGGCAGCTCCTGTGTGTGCTTGGCGCCCTCACGTGAGGCAGGGGTGGCGAGCAGAGATTGGGTAAAGACTTTTGCTCCCAGATGAACCTGCCCCAGGATCCCAGCCAGCAAAATGACCTCCCTTCCTTGTCTTGCTCTCTCGGGTTCTGGGAACGCCGGCTTGCAGCAGCCCTTTCCCCACGCCTTGGGCTGGAACACCGCTGTCCCCTGAGCTGACCCGAGAAAAGACAGGAGCCCTGCAGGTTGAGTGAAACCATTGGCCAGCCAGCAGCAGGGGGGACTAGGAACTGCCCTTGTGTCCCTTCGTTACTCTGTGAACTTCATTGGCCTTGCCCGCTGGCACCGAGGAGAGAACTGTGCCTATCCCCGAGCAGGCATGAAGCGAATGGCAGGTCTCAGCAATGTCTGACTTCCACAGCCCACCCAGCGTCTGTCTGTGGAGAAGTTCCTTTACGGCATCACCAACGGTGCTCTGGCTGCCTCATCCTGAAAGATCTTGCCACTCGAAGACTTCCTCTTGCAGAGGGCCAAGTTCATGCCTCCAAGGTCACCATCTTCGAACAAGGGCTGAGTTCCCGAGATTAAAGGGAGCTTTCTGGGCCAGTCTTAGTTTCTCAGATTTATTTTACTGGAATTGTTAGCAGTGGGTTGAAACAACAAAGTTTGCCGTTAACTGCCTGATGTTTTAAAAAATGCATTTAATTTATGTTAACTCCCTAAGCTAAAACCATAGGGAAGAAAAAAATCTACTAATGAATCCCATTTACCCTCTTGAGGATTGTAGGTGGCATCACCATGTGTATTTTGCCATCATTTCCCTGCAACTGTATTTTTATTATTTAGTATTATAAACAAACATAACCACCAGCCAGAGGCCTGTATCTTACTTCAGCACATCCATTTTTGCCGTGTGTGTCTCAGGCCTTGTCTGCTCTTTTCCTTTCTTCGGTAATAAAACATTACAGCCCCAGCAAAAGCTGATCCTGCCCCAACCTGCGTTCCTCGTTCCATGTCTCTCAGCTCGCTCCAGTCTTTTGAACACGTGACTGCGGGCGATGTCAAGTGTCCAGGGGCTGTTGGCTGCTCGTAGTGAGTACCTTCAGCCTGTGCCTGCAGGCAGATACTCTGTGTGAGTTTTACTCTGGAAAGGAGCCATTCCCTCAGCACGTCACTTAACAAGATGAGAGAGAGAGGCGGAGGGAGGAGAAGAAAGGCAGCTGCTTTCTGCCAGCCGCTCCTTTCCTTCCGTGCTCTCTCAGCCACGTGTGTCCGTGGGAGGGCGACGCAAGTGCACTTCATCTTCCAGCCCTTGGACTTGCTGGGCTATGCGAGCTCCTGGTGGTGGCCCCCCGAGCCCCGCTGTGCGGCAGGAGTGCTGTCTTGAGCGCGTTCTGCAGGGCAGACCCCAGGAGCCAGGTGGATGCAAATGTGGACCTCCCTGTTTCACTTCACAGTGATTATCGTCTGATGATGGTTACACTCTAGGTTAATCCATGTATGAGGTGTACATGAAATCATTTTCTTTCCCCGCCAGCAAAGAGATACTGAGTTCTATCCACTCATTAAAGACCTTCAGTTGGTGCGATAGTTCAGCTACTAACGGAAAGATCCATACCCACTCAGTAGGCTCCACCGGAGAAAGGCCTGAGCTAGGACCAAACCCGTTGCCACGGAGATTATTCTGACTCCTAGTGTGTCCCCTCCTTCCCCCCCC
>NW_022103919.1:5986013-5988686 GCF_000313985.2 Echinops telfairi
TGTGGATCTCACAGGAGCACACAGCCTCGTCTCTCCCATGGACCGACTGGTTGGTTTGAACGGTCAGTCTTGCCTAACTCACCAGAGTTCCTCTCGGTCCGGGATGACAGCGCAGAAACCCCATGAAGCAGGTCTGTGCTGTCACGTGGTATCTCTGTGAGTTGGAATCGACTTGACAACACCCAGATCCATTAATGTAATCAACAGCTGTCCATTGAGTACCTATTCTGTGTTGATGTTCTCTTCTCAGCCTTGACCAGGTAGGGTTTTAAAGCACTGCTCATAAGCATAGAGGCTAGTGTGGTGAGGCACTGGAATACCGCAGGCGGCTGCACCCGCCAACACTACACTCTGTGGTAGGTTGTGGGCTGTAGTACAAAAGGTTATCCTTGCCAGTCGGGGTTGAGTTTTGCTTTCCAGAAAAAGGGGCAACAGGCCAAGTAAAATTGGGGACCTGCGGGCTACAGGCAATAAGCAAATAGCAAGTCTGTTAGTGGCAGGTCCCCAAAAGAGAAATAAGTGACGGATGACTTCTAAGTGGGTGACCAGAGAGGCTCTCACAGACACTTACACTGGCTCACATGGTAAGAGCTGGGCTTAGGAAGAGTCCAGCGGGAGAGGCGTTCAGGCAGGGAGGGCAGCAGGTGCAACGGCCTGGAGCCATTTTCTGGTCTCTCCTTGCTTTAGAAATAAGCTCACAGCACCTCTGGAGAAAGACCACCCGTGCCTGTGCCCCCGAGCTCCAGCACGGAGACGTGTTATCTGAGGCTCAGGTTGCTCTAAATGAGGCCTCCGCGAAACTGGCGTCTCAGCCTGGTTTGCATTCACCGCGACGGCGGCTGAAAGCTCTCCGCTCTCTCTCCTCAGCTCTACGTCTCCTCAGAGAGCCGCTTCAACACTTTGGCCGAGTTGGTCCATCACCATTCCACTGTGGCCGACGGGCTCATCACCACTCTCCATTATCCAGCCCCCAAGCGCAACAAGCCCACCGTCTACGGCGTGTCCCCCAACTACGACAAGTGGGAGATGGAGCGCACGGACATCACCATGAAGCACAAGCTGGGAGGAGGCCAGTACGGGGAGGTGTACGAAGGCGTGTGGAAGAAGTACAGCCTGACCGTGGCCGTGAAGACCTTGAAGGTAGGCCTGGGCACCGCCCACTTGGAGCCCCTTGAGAGCCAGAGCTGCCCGTGGAGCTCCAGCCAGAGCCAGTTTTCTGCTGGGGTGCAGCGGCGGGCCGACCCGGCCTTCACCAGCGCCTGGTCTCCCTGGCGCTTTCGTCTAAAGCTTGGCTCTTTCTCCTGTACCGGTGGAATCAGTCACACCGTGTTAGTGTGTGTTCACGTGTCCCGAGGGTTGCGAAGGTCTGCGGTGTTTTGATGTCAAAGACTAGTCATTTGAAGGAGTCTTTTCATTCTGTCGGGGTAAGAGTCTTTGAAAGCCTTGTTTCTGCTCCATTAGCATGTGTCTGTGTGACACAGGAAATGCTTCCTATGGAGAGTTAAAGATAAAGAAGAAGAAATGCTTTCTGTGTTTTGGGGGGAAAGAAACTAAAATGCATTCGACTCCCGTCAGTGCTTCTTGCCGGCCAAGGCATTGGGGCTCCAAGCAGGTTGTGGCTCTGCGTCATCCATCGCATGCCAGACTTCTAGAAGCAGAGCTGTGGAAGCGCCCGCGCTCCAAATGCATGCAGGAAGCCGCTTTCCACTCAGCGGGTATGGACTGTCCCTTCTTGCCAGCTGTGATTAGGGTCGATGGTTTCAGGGTTGTTTGTTTCGTTTTATTTCCCCTTTTGACGTTTTTGGAAAGTGTTTGGGCGGGACGTTTTCCTTTCCAACCTTCCGTCTCCTTCAAACCGGGCCCAGGCTTTTGCCTTTGGTGAGAGGGGCTCCCTAGCGTTGTCCAGCATGATCGTCTCTGCTGAGGGGCGTCTTCTCGACCCTCTTTGTGTAGCTAAGAGAACGCTCTACTGGGAAACTAGACCTCCATTTGGACAGGCTTCTTAGTCGGGAGCTAACTTGGAAACGCTTGCCTCCCCGCAGAGCCCTGTGCCCACGGCGGCCTTCACGCAGAGACACAGCAGGACGAGCCTTTGGCTGACGTCGGGGACAAGGGCTTCCGACTTCACGAGGGGCACAGGGTCAGCAGCAGTGGCATCAGCCCAAAGCTGGTTCTTAGGGGGTCGCGGTCAGTCCAGCCTATCGGCCAGTTCTCACGCCAGCCTCCCTTCTGTGGAAGGTGCTACTTCTCGGTTGGGTTCCATCTGTGACGGCGGCTGCCCAGGACTCACGGGCCACACGTCTCGTTCTGGGTTCATTTGGGAAGCAAAGGTTACCACTTGGAATCAGAATCTACTCAGAAGTAATAAGAATTCTCTGGTCTGGAAGGCCTCTTCTCTGGGACCGAGTCAGGGTTTGCTTGCTCTGGGCTTTGCTTGGGCACGTGCGACAACTCTTAGCTCCGAGACTTGGCAAGCTGCCTCGCAGCCATGTCATGATGCTGTCGCTCCTCGCTGTCTTCTTTGTGACCGCTCCCTGCCAGGGAAGCTGGGGCTGAACAAGCTCCTTAGCAGTTTCCGGGTGTGCCCTACCCAGGCAGACCATGAGCTAATCAGTCCTCTTCAGAATTCCCAGCACCTTATTGCCACCATCTCCTCCAGCCATTGGATGCATG
>NW_022103919.1:5990580-6003762 GCF_000313985.2 Echinops telfairi
CATAAAACTCTCTCTTATACATGAGTTGCTATGAATTTGTTTCTACAAAGTACCTAGACTATTACAGCTAGAAAGGCCATATTGAACCTTCACGAGGAAATGTCGCAGGCTTAAACCAAAAGTGGCTTCCAAATGCTCATATTGAGTGCATCCGTTAGACTGGCATTGGGGTGGGACAGGTGTGTGGTGGAGGTTGTCATTGAATGGGACAGATGTGTCTTGGGTGGCTATCTGGCATGGTTTGGGTCACCTTGATGGCTGTTAGGTATTTTCCAGGTAGGTTTTTTTTAAATTTAATATAAGAAAAGGCATATTGAATCCTCCCATCTATTTGCCAAGCTCTGGGCTAGACATTTGTTTCATGGACGTGAATTCAAGCTCTTCCCCTCGGGTGGCTTACAGTGCAGGTAGGAAGAGCCCAGTAGGCACGTCTGTTCAAATGGCCGTGCATTGTGAGGTGCAGCGTTCAAGACGTGTGCTCAGAACTGGGCACTGTGAGAGGACTGAAGGACTCTGCTCAGCACGAGAGGAAGCATTGAGCGGGTTCTTGGTGAAGGAGCAGGAGTTGGCCAAGGGGCTAGGGGAGGAGAGAGACGCCGGAGAGGCAAAAGAGGGACATCAGACAGTCCTGGAGGCCGTGAGAGCCGGTGAAGAGTTGGATGCATAGCGTAGCTGGCCTAGAGTTGGATATCACAACGCCCAGTACTTTGGAGAACATTCATGGCTAAGGTTTTGTAAATTCCATCATCCTCCCAAATGTTGGTTATCTGTGGTTTTGAGGTAGCTGGTTTGTACACGTGCATGCGAAGCTTTTTAACCAGTAACTGCCTTTTCACCATGGTGTCTCCTCAAGTAAAAGAACCAAACACCTGCCACCCTGCCTCTCCCACAGGTCATGGCGAGTGCAGGGAGGGGACCGGCTTGTGCACCCGTCTCTCCAGCCAGCCCAGGGCTGAGAAGCAGGCCCAGAAAAGCATGGCCCCTTCTAGTGCCCTAGACCGCTGGCCCACGCATGACCTCTGCATTTGCTAAGATCTGCACACATGAGCAAGGACAAGTAAAAGCATGAATTATACTTTCACTTCAGTAAAGGCTTGGTTTAAAGGTTAAGAAAAGAGGGTTTGCACAGGGTCACTTGTGAGGCAAGCTTCCCTTAGTCGATGGTGCTGCTGCAACGTTGTTTCCTGAACAACCGCAAGAAGGAAGCTTCCGAGAAGGGGGCCCTACTAGAGCTCAGGGCTAATGGTGATTTTCTTATGGCGCGGAATCAGAATTGTCTGCCTCCTAGGACATTCTTTACTGATGATGTTTTGCTATACTTAAAAAAAAATTATTTTAATGATTTCCTCCAAAGCCCGTATTCCCAAGACCCTTAATGCAGTGGTCCTACCGTCTGTGAAGACCACAGAACCTAGTTGCCTAGAAGTGCGTGAGTCCCCGCCCCAAGCGGCACCCAGGGAGGGGAAAGAGCACACCACTCCTAGGGCTGGTCACCCGAAGTGCACGGCCAGCAATGGCTTCGCCGACCTACCCTGTGTTCGGCTCACCAGGCACAGAAACATCTGTGCAGTGCGCTTCCTACTTGCCGAGTCAAACCAGTATAGGCGACTTTGACGTTCCACACAAAAAGTGGAGGACTTTTTTGGAGCAAAGGTACTCTGAAGGCTAAGGTGAGCCTGACCCACCCCGTGGCATTTGCCATCACCTCATCGGCACGTGAGAGTGGGACAGGGAGGAAGGAAGACCACATAAGGTGGATGCGTTTGAACGATGGTGCTGGTGAATGCGATTGAAACTACCGTGAACGTGCACAGAGAACAGACACATCTGTCTTGGGGCGGTACAGCCAGAATGCTCACTAGCAGCGCAAGTGGCGAGATTCCTCCTCCTTTTAGCATATAATGTACATAACATACACATCAACAGTTCATTCAGTCATATCCAGGAGAAGTGTACAATCATTACCCTATCAGTTCTCCTGCCCCCTCCCCGCTTCATCTCCTACTCCTGAAATCCCCTTCCCTCCCTGTCACCCACTCCCCACCCCTGCATCCCCGCTATCAGTTACTGTCACTCTGCATCCACTCCTCCTGTGGGTCACAAACTGGAAAACAAAAGCCAAATTTAAACTAAGGTGGTAAGGATAAGATAATATAAAGACAAAAGTACAAATAATGAATAAGAAAGAAAAGACCCTTATCAACATTCCAAAAGCCAGGGAAGAAATTTCCATCACGGACCGAGTAAGAGATACTTGCACATAGAACCAACTCAGGCCTGGTTGATAGGGAGATAGGTCATGTGGCTAAGTATCGAGTTCGATCCAGCGTATTCAAGATTACAGTGGCCTCTGCTTTCAGCGGCTCAGTCTGACCAGATACTCTGCAGAAGGGTTTTGGGCTCTTACTGCTCTCTGTAGCCTTCTACAAATTGGGTGTTCATAACTTTAGCTCTGATACTTATCCCGTTGCCATATTCAAATTTTTTAATTGTCATCATTGGGTTACACAAGCTAGTGTGCTTCTTCCATGTGGACTTAGTTGACTCCTCGATTAGATGGCTGCTTATTTAAATACAGGTCTTTGGACACCAGAGACAACAGAGACTCTTCCAATTGATAGCCAGGCACCATCTACTTTCTTCATCACACTTTGCTGTAGCACCCTGTCTTCAGTGATCCTTTCGTGAAGGTGAGTATCGAGCGGGGCCATGTTATCAGAACTCAGCGTTCTTGAATTGGGGCGAGAGTGCAGTAGGAGCCCAGACTCCTGCTTGCCCTTGGGGTTTGCATGTCGCAAGGCGGTATTTCTTCTCACGTACTTTGGACATGCTATTAGGAGAGACCAGACCCTGAAAAAGAGCATCATGCTTGATAATGTAGAGGGTCTGAGGAAAGAGGAAGCCCCTTGGCAAGGTGGATTGAGTGGCTGTAACATGGTTCGACTGTAGCCATGGTGAAGGTAGCACAGGCCCGCCACTCTTTCCTTCTGTTCGTGGAACAGGGCTCACTGTGAGCAGAATAGATGCGACGGTGGCACTCTTCAACAAGCATTGCCCAACCAGACTCACTGCCCCAGTCAGCTGTGCCTCGCAGTGCCCTGTCGGACAGGGCAGAGCTGCCCGTGGGTCTCCCAGACGGCCACTCCTGACAGGAGCAGGAGGCTCTCTCCTGTGGAGAGGCTGGTGCTTTTGAACTGCTGACCTTGCGGCTAGCAACCCATCACAACCTACCAGGCCTTTCAACAAACATAGCATCTCCTTGAATCCTTCCAACATCCTTAAGAGAGGGGACTAGTGCTAGCTGTATTTTAAGGTTGGGGAAACCGAAGCAGATGGTGGTAAGAGTAGGGGGCTGCACAGCCCGGCACGGCGGAGCCAAGATCCTAATGCAGACGCCTGGTTCTGGAGCCCAACTCTTTCTTTTTTTTTTTTAATCATTTTATTGGGGGCTTATACAACTCTTATCACAATCCATATATCCATCCATTGTGTAAACCACATCTGTACATTCATTGCCCTCATCATTCTCAAAACATTTGCTCTCCACTTAAGCCCTTGGCATTAGCTCCTCATTTCCCCCCTCCCTTCCCACTCCCACTCCCTCATGAACCCGTGATAATTTACAAATTATTATTATTTTGTCTGACGTCTACCTTCACCCACTTTTCTGTTTTCCGTCCCCCAGGGAGGAGGTTATATGTAGATCCTTTTAAATCAGTTCCCCCTTTCCACCCCACTCTCCCTCTACCCTCCCAGTATCGCCACTCTCAGCACTGGTCCTGAAGGGCTCATCTGTCCTGGATTCCCTGTGTTTCCAGTTCCTATCTGTACCAGTGTTCATCCTCCGGTTTAGCCAGATTCGTAAGGTCAGAGCTCACTCTTCTATCTCTATTTGTACCTCAAATTCTTTGTCTTTCTTTTGACAGCCCCGAGGTGTTTCTTGGGCAGACTTGGGCTAGAGGAGGGCTGTGTCTAGAGGAAGAAGGTGTTGGGCTGCTTGGTGGTGAAGCGGGGCTGGGGCTGGCTGCAGGCCCGGGGGTGGGGGCCAGCGGAAACTTGGTCTTGGAGCCATGGACCTGCTTGACCACAGGCCGGCAGCACTTGCTGCCCGCAGTCCCTCCACCTTCATGATCTGGATGGAGTGGGCATGGGTTTGGTGCCAAGTGCCCATGTCGCCGTAGCGGTGGGTGACGGTGTCTGTGGTGGTCAGGTCCCGGTACATGACGTGGTCCTGCTGCCTGTGGGAGTCGTAGCACAGCAGATGCCCAAGTTCCTCACCTGCAGAGGGGACTTCGGGAACACCTGCCCGCAGAGCACAAGCTCCTGAAGACGTCGTCGTCTTCAGCGGTGACACAAAGCACCAGAAGTGGGACTCGACGACCACAGGGTTGGGGTGAAGATGCCCATGCAGTAGAAGGGTGGTGTCCAGCACTTGGGGTGGACAGGCAGCGGCCCCTCACCTTGTACTCACAAAGCATGCCTGAGACTTCATGGTGGTCCCTCTGCGCTCATCCCGACCCGCAAAAGGTGTGCCTCGAATTCATATTCCTCAAACACCTTGACAAATGTATGTAGACCACAGTTACACACATTAAAATGTGATGTTTTCCACTAACTTCTACTCTCAGAGAGATCCAAAATATCTGAGAACCCTTCCAGCAATCCGTCCAGTCTTCATTTGCTCACCAGTTCCCTTCCCTTTCCGGCCTGTTCTGCACTGCTGGCCCCGCAGACGGCAGCATCCTCTTTCATAACCAGCAGGGGGAGCAAGGTGCCACTTTTACCCTTGGCTCTCTATTGAACCCTTAGACAACATCCCATTAGAGAACTGTTTCCCAAAGTGGGCTATACCCACCCCCACTGCGGGCCCTGGAAAGATCCAGGAGGGCTGCAAACGCGGTTGCGGACACTGTATACTGGGTCATGAACTACAAAGCCGCTTAAACTGTGAGGGGAACCGAAGAGGCCGTCGAAAACGTTTGGGCAACCGTCAAGGTTCTGAACACACAAGCGCCAAACTTGTAACCCAGCTGAGTGCTCCTGGTAGTACGCGCCTGTGCTGCAAAGTTCTTGGGCACAAAGGGAGCTGTGTGGAAAGAATCCACGAAGCCCCGGGAAATTTCCATTGCCAAAGGGCCACAGAAGCTTGAGAACCTGTGCGTGAGGGCATAAACCCAAACCCAAACCCTGCCCACTGTCAGCAGGTCGATTTCCAACTCTTACCAACCCTGTAAGACACAGAACTGCTGCCCCATTGGTTTCTGAGGCTGGAAATCTTCATAGGAGCAGGAAGCCTCATCTTTCTCCCTTGGAGCGGCTGGTGGGTTTGAACCACCACTGTCCATAGGATTCACAGCCTGACACCTAGCCCACTGCAAGACCAGCACAGAGCACCTTTTAGAGCATTAGGGAGACCCCAGCGAACGAGAACCATGAGGACCATAGACACCTCAAGGTGGGAAACTGGGATTACAGCCGAGGCCCTTGGTTTGGGACCGCTGCCCTATAGCAGGACAGAGTGCTTTAGCAGTAACAGGGGTTGGTGTAAGATACGGGAAAAAAATATCTCTACATCATGAAAGGTTCGTGGGGGGGGGGATGATGAGCTGATACCAAGGGCTCAAGGATAAAATATGTTTTGAAAATGATGGCGGCAGCATATGTACAAATGCACTTGACACAATGGATGTATATATGGATTGGTATAAGAGTTGTAAGAGCCCTCAATAAAATGATTAAAAAAGAAAATCCTGCTTTCAAGTGTGAGAAGCCCCACTTCGTAAATGAGCCATATTCCACGAGTTTGCAAGCTGTGGGCAGGTCTACTAGTAGTGCAGAGAAGACACCGACACCCTTATCTCCTCGTTGCGGCATCAAGATCGACTCATGCACTAACAAAAAGTCAGTTGTACGTTGTGCTCTGCACACTTTTCAGACAGGTAACGTACGCACTGGGGTCTTCTCATCCTGGAGGTTCATTTCCCCCGAGGGGCCCACAAGTGTGTCTTTTCCCTTCTCTCGTTTAAACCCACAAGGAAGCACACTGTAGCCACTAGCCATTGCTCTGTATTTTCCACCAAAAGTCCGTAGAAAAATGAAATGGAAAGATAGTGAAATTTTTCCGGGAACTTTTTGAAGCCCCCACATACAGGTGTACGATGTCATTTTTATGTGCATATACGTCAGTATGTGCTCGTCCTCAGTTGGCATTTGTGTGGAGGTGTGATGGTGGCTAGGTGCCATTGCGTGGGTTCTGATCATTACAACCCTTGGTCCAGGAGAAGGAGAAACTGCTCGGTCCTGGACCATCCTCACAAGCATGGCTGTGTGGAGATCATTGCTGCTGCTCTGTTCAGTCCGTCTTGTTAAGCATCTTCTTCTACTTTGCTGACCTTCTACCAAGCATTCCGTCCTTCTGAAGGAACTTAACCCTCCTGATGACAAGTCCAAAGTATGAGACAAAAATCTCATCACCCTGGGCTTCTAAGCAGCATTCCGGCTGAACTTCTTCCAACCGATGTGTAAGATTCTTCCCCAGCACCATAATTCAAAGGCATCCCATCTTCTCTGGTTTCCTCAGCATCGTCCAGCCTTCCTCTTCGCCCGAGGCAGCTGAGAACATCACAGCTTGGGTTGGCCCATCCTACTCTTTTAAGCGACATCTTTTGCAACAGATTTGTCCAGTGTAGCACGTCTGGAAGGTACGCTGCTTCCGAGTGTTGCTTGTTTAGTCAAGTACAGTGAAATCACATGATTTTTTTAAAAAACATTTTATTAGGGGCTCATACAACTGTTATCGCAATCCATACACACATCAATTGTGTAAAGCGCATTTATACATCATTCTCAAAACATTTTCTCTCCACTTAAACCCCCGGCATTAGGTCCTCATTTTTCCCCTCCCTCCCCGCTCCCCCCTCCCTCATGAGCCCTTGATAGTTTATAAATGGGTATTTTGTCATATCTTGCCCTGTCCGACGTCTCCCTTCACCCACTTTTCGGTTGTCCGTCCCCCAGGGAAGAGGTCACATATAGTTCCTTGTAATCGGTTCCCTCTTTCCTACCCACTCTCCCTCTACCCTCCCTGTTTCGCCACTCACACCACTGGTCCTGTAGGGCTCATCCGCCCTGGATTCCCTGGATTTTCAGTTCCTATCTGTACCAGTGCACATCCTCTGGTCTAGCCAGACTTGCAAGGTCGAATTCGAGTCATGGTAGTGGGAGCAGGGAGGAAGCATTTAGGAATTAGAGGAAAGTTGTATTTCTCATCGTTGTTACATCGCACCCTGACTGGCTCATCTCCTCCCCGAACCCCCTCTGCAGGGGGATCTCCAGTGGCCTACTAATGGGCTTTGGGTCTCCACTCCGCACTCCCTCCATCATTCACTATGGTAAGATTTTTTTGTTCTGATGATGCCTTATAGCTGATCCCTTCGACGCCTCATGGAAATCACATGATCTTAAACCATGTTGTTTCCACACTGCTTCTTGATCCAGGTACGGGATCCACATGAGCACCATGAAGTGTTGTTCTGAAATTCCCGTTCTTCTCAGTGTTACCCAGTGTGTTATGATCGACACAGTCAAAGGCCTTTGCATAGTCAGTAAAGCAAAGCTAAACATTAAAAAAAGAAAAAAGTTAATTCCTAACAACTATGGTGGGTTTCTTGGCTTTGTTTTTCTCTTTATTGTGCTTTTGCTTATTGGTCCAGTTGTGAGTTTCGTTGCTTGTGGTGGAGGTGTGATCCATATTAAAGTTTTTCATCTTCATCAGTAATGCTTCGAATTTCCTCCCTCTCCACAAGCAGGGTTGGGTCATCTCTAAAGTACGTTAATGATCCTTTTCTTAGTGCCGGGTCCATGTTCTTCGTATAGTTCTGCTTCTCGTGTTATTTGCTCGGAGTATAGATTGGCAAGTGTGGTGAGACCCCGCAGCAGCCCCTGGATCTGTTTCAGTGGTTAGCTCTTGGTCTATAAACAGATACCCTGTGAGCACAGGTAAGTGTTCTGGAGCGCTCATTCTTTGCACTGTTGTCTATCCTTTGTTGTTATCCACCCAGTCAGTAAAACACAGGTAAACATCTTCCTCGTGGTCTCTGCTTTTTGCCAAGATCTATCTGACTTCAGCAATGATATGTTTCATTTTACTTCATCTTTTGAATTCAGCTCGAACTTTTGGCAGTTCTCCGTCAGTGTACTAATGCAACCGTTTCTTAATGATTTTCAGCAAAAATTTACATGCTGTTTAATAACTTGCACCTTCCATTGGATCACTTTTCTATAGAATGGGGACAGATCTGGATCTCTTCCAGTCCCTTGGCCAGGTAGGTAGTTGGCTGTCTTACAGATCTCTTGGCATCGGCGAGTGAGTGCTTCCGGTTTGGCTCCACCTGTGGAAACACCCTTGTCTTTCACCGGTGTCTTCAGTGCAGTGTCTGCTCCTTCCTTTGGTACCATCAGTTCTTGATCATAAGCTACTTCTTAAAACGGTTCAACCTCGGCCAGTTCTTTGTGTGCAGTACCTCTATGTCTTGTGTTGCCTTTTGGTGTTGCTGCATCTTATACTGTTTCCCCGGGTTCTCTAGTTGTTAGATGGCCGTGCGGAGCGGAACGCTCACCTCCCTTCCATGGGTCCTTCGGGAATGCAGCTCGAGGTGTTTCTCAGTGCTTTCAGCTTGAGAGAAGCTGAGCCTGTTCTCCCATTTCAGTGTCCCCCCGCCCCCCAGGTCTCAGCCGACCCCATCACTTACTTCCATTTTCCAGCGTCTCTTCTGACACTCACTTTGGCCTTTCAGTGGCCTTCTGGGTGCCTCGTGTCTGATGCCTTTGATGTCATCCCTCAGCTTGTCTGGTCTTTGGTCTTCAGTGTTCAACTCATCAAGCCTTTTCCTGAGATGGTCCCTAAAATTCGGGTGGGATATAGACAAGACTGTAGTTTAGCTCTCACGGGCTTATTTTAAATGTCTTCATCGTCCACCTGGACTTACATGGGAACAGCTGAGGGGCTGGTCCACCGTGGGTCCGGGCGGATGAGACTGAGCTGCTTTCCATCTGAACTTTCCACAGGGGGCGGCATTTGGATTTCTGTGTATTCCAGCTTGCGGAGTCTGTGTGTACAGTGAGTTGTCCCGTTTATGTTGCTGAAAGAAGGTGTTTACAATGAGCAAGTCGATGGCCTTGCAAAATTCTGTCATGGGACTTCCAGTGTCGTTTCTGTCGCCAAGGCGGTGTTTTCCAACAAATGAGTCTCCTTTTTTCATTTCTTCCTTTCCCGTTCCAGTCAGTAGTAATTATCGGTGCCTCTCTCAGACATGATTGATTCATTTCAGACTACGGAAGCCAGTAAAACACGTCAATCTCTTCGTCTTTGGCATTAGTGGCTGATTTGTGACTTTGACTCATATTACATTAACTGGTCTTCCTGGTGGTGCAGGGTATTACCCTATTAGCCTGGTACTTTGGAAGAATGGACCTTGAAGTAGACGAAGAGAAAGGACGAGGTGGTCCACTTGTGGAAAGGGAGCCACGGAAAACCTTTTGGAGAGCAGCAGAATGCCGTCTGATCTGGACCAGAAGACGAGCCCCTCAGGTGACAGGGCGCTTGTGTCATTGCTAGGACAAAGGTGCCACGGGGATTATCCCTGTCTGCATCCATGTGAGAGGGGAGCATTTATGAACTGAGTCAACACTTCAGTGCACTGGTACCGATTTGCACTCTACCATCAGTGATAGCAAAGTGCCAGTCTGGCCTGCCCCTGCCAACACAGTGTGCTGGGTTTTAGGGTTTGTTTTTCCATAGGAAATTGATTTTATTGGAAAGCTCCAGAACAGAGCAGAGAGGAAGGGTCAACATTGTTGTTGACAGGACTACCGCTCGATGGTCACAGTAGCACTTTGGCTTTTCCGTGGGGACACTGCATTAGGGGAAGAGGTGCTTGCTGTGGCCACACAGCACTGGCTTTTGCAAACTAATCATTCCCATGCTGTGGAGGATAAGATGCCATCACGCCCTTGCGGGGTGGGTTTCGGGGTCCCCTCTGTGACGTGGTTTCTCGTGGACATCCCACACCTGGTTGGTGAGCCCCTTCTTTGTCGAGCTTAGAAACTGGCCCAGCTCTGCAGTCTGCTTTTCCACATGTTGGTCCCTTCCACGGATCAGTGACTGTTCACCGAACATCTGGCTAATCGAACCATAGCAGATAAGGAAATCAATGCATCTGTAGATTAGCTAAAGGCTGTGCAGAAAGTGAAGGTGCTGAGCCATTTTTAGCAACTGTTCTCTTTCCCATGCTGTAAAATACCTAACACTTAGGGGTTAGGCCGATGAGCTGAAAGGCTGAACCTGATTAGAAAACACCACCTGGAAAGCACAGAGTCTGGAAGAAGCAGAAACAATATTAATGAAGTTATTTGTCTTTCCATGCAAACAATGCATGCAGCCTGTCTCTCCGGAACAGAGACCATCTCTCTTCCTAATAATCTAAGTGCGACCACTGACTGAATCTGACCATAAGCCAGGCAGTCTTTGCTCTTCATGAATGAGCTGTCTGCAGCTGTCACCTCCATTTTGCAGAGGGGAACAGGGCAGTGTCCTTCCCACGGTCACATAGCCGCTGAACTAAGTTCAGTCTACTTCATGACTAGTGTCTGTATCACCCAGAACATTATCTGGAGCTGGGCCGGGCCAGGCGACCCGTGTGTACCAATCTCCCCCTTAATACAGACTCTGAAGACACAAGGCTGAAATGCAGTGTGATCCCTTCGCCCTAATTCACCCGGCTCTGCAAGGTTTACTGCCGAAGTAGAAGAACTATCTTCAAAAGGATGATGGAGACTTTCTAACCAAACGAAGGAAGGTAGCGGGGTGACCTCAGGGACATTTCCCATGTAACACAACTGCAAGCATAAGTTGATTGTAGTCTCAGAACTCTGATTCCAGCAGGGGGAGACAAGTTCACACTGATTTTCCTGGATGAAAAAATCCCCCAGGGAATCAGACACTCTCTGAGTGTGTGCATGTGTGCCTTTCCAGACAGGATGTGAAGAGAAATGCCGTCCAAAGCCATATTGCTGCTTTTGCATGTCCACACCCCCTGCAGACAGACAGCATAGTTCTTCCAGAAAAGGCGTGGTGGTCGCCAACAAATGGTGCTGCTGAAGTGATGTCACTGTGCATGGCTTCCTGTGTGGGGCCACTTGTCTAGCAGCCTGGTTTCTACCTTTTGAGCATGTTGTTGACCAGGACTGCTCGTCGAGGCCCCAAGTCTGCACGTGAGCAGCATGGGATGCGCCGATTCTGGCAGGCCTTCTCCAGCCTTTGACATTAGTGTGTCACCTCTAGATCAGCCTGGTCTGCCGAGCACGATGAGGAGCCGAGAGGACTCAGAAGGCTCGCACAGCCAATGGGGAGGCTGCAAGGATGACTTCCCTTCTTCCTGTGCAGCTCGATACAGTGACTACCAACGATGTCTAATTGACACTAAGAGCCGTTTCAGTCTCACGGAGCCCGAAGCTAAGTGATAATAGGCTGACACATACTCTCATTAGTCAGGCTTCACTTGTAAACACGATTGACCAAACCCTGGAAGCGCTTCAGTAAAGGTTGCCCTGTCCTCTGCCGGTCTTCCCTCCGGCGGGGCTTAGCCTGCAGAGCAGCCATCTCCTAGGGCTGAGGCAGTGGGGCGGGTGCCACCTGGGCACAGCAGCCGGTAGAGCAGTCTTCACCAGGGAGTCGAATTGCCTAAAAGCCCCGCCCCTGCCTCCCCTATCTCCCATGCCAACCGGCTTGCCCTTCAGACGCTGCCTGCCGAAACGTACGTGGTGCGTCAGGAGCCTGCTCTTCCCTCTTTGGCCTGAGAGCCAGGTTCTCCTATTTATCACTCCCCTGCTCACTTTTTGTCCGCCTGGTCAGGTTACAGGTCAGCGGGTTTTTGTTTGTTGGTTACTGTTGTTTTCTTTTTTAAGTGGGAAAAAAGGCTTGTGAATTACGTGTGTAGCCAGAGCAAAAGCCCTAGTGTGCTGGCGTCTGCCACCGGCCCAGGCCACGGTTTTTGTGACTTGAGCTGAACGAGGAAGCACATTTGCTACTATCTGTGGCTCCGAACCCGTTGGTGTTGAGACATTAGGAACTTGCTAGGACGCGATGGGTTCGGACGACACTTGGATTGTTTGTTAGGGGAGCAGGGCTCGGGAGGCTGGTTTCGGAGTCTGAGCGATTGTCCAGACAGTGAGTGGCGAGCGCTTCATTTAGAGCCCGCATTCTTCGTCATTCGCTGTGCAATACATTGGGGGTAGCTGGCTTCTTCTCTTCAATCAGACGTGCTTTGGATTCTTCGGGTGATTTTTTTTTTTTTCTTCTCGTTTTCCTTTTTTAATGTTAAGGGCCCCTTGGAAATTAGAAACTGCTGAGTTGATCTGATGCCGAAACTGCTCTCGGAAACCGGCACCTGTTTGCCTGTGCATCTCTCCTCCGTATCCCCTCTCCAAGTTCACACAGTGGTGGGAACAGAACCGAGCCACCAGCATGTCCGAGCCAACTTGAGTTTGTCACCCTGGGAGTGCATTCAAGCAGCATGACAGTAGAGTCTCTGCCATTGGGCAAGGATTGGCTGCCATTATGTGTGGCGAGAGCGGCAGGGCAGGGGAGATGGAGGGTCAAGGATACATTCTTCCATTGAAACTCTTTCCTTGCTGAAATAATTTCACACACATCTCCCCCCACCCCCCTTTGTTTTTTGAAATAGGAGGACACCATGGAGGTGGAAGAGTTCTTGAAAGAAGCTGCAGTGATGAAAGAGATCAAACACCCTAATCTAGTGCAGTTGCTCGGTAAGTGTGCAGCGCTCTGGAGAGACAGCCTTTTAATTAAACCCTCTGCGGTGATGCAGATGCTATTAAAGAAGCGATAAGCAGCTTACCACATTAAGATTGCTGATCTGGACATCTTTACCAGCATTCAGCCTCCAGTGAAAGGTCAGTGTGTGTGTGTGTGTGTGTGTGAGAGAGAGAGAGAGAGAGAGGGAGAGAGAGAGAGAGAGCGTGAGCGTCCTGGTGGCTCAGTGTCCAACTGCCAACTGCAAGGCTGGTGGTTTGAACCTATCAGTTGCTCCACAGGAGAGAGATGTGGCAGGTAGCAGTCGGCTTCATACAGATTTACCACCTCGGAAGCCCCATGAGGTAATC
>NW_022103919.1:6003862-6010791 GCF_000313985.2 Echinops telfairi
TTTTTTATAAGTAGACATGGGCATCAGTGGTTAATACGGTAACGCAGCGGCAGCACCTCTGTGTGCGTCTGTGTCTTGGCTTGAGTGAAAGAGAAGAACGGGTCTGTGGCCCTCTCACAGGAGCACAGTCTCAAGGCGCAAGGACTCAGGACCTCTAGAGGTTGGGCCCAGGTCTTAAAGCTGACTCGGGCTCCATTTCAGAAGCCTTTCCTGTGGTGCCTAGCTTTCTGGTGCTTGTTCAGTGGAGAGTCGAGCAGCACACTGACGCCCCTGATGTCTTCTTGTCAGGGGTCTGCACCCGGGAGCCCCCATTCTATATAATCACCGAGTTCATGACCTACGGGAACCTGTTGGACTACCTACGGGAGTGCAATCGGCAGGAGGTGAATGCTGTGGTGCTGCTGTACATGGCCACGCAGATCTCGTCTGCCATGGAGTACCTGGAGAAGAAAAACTTCATCCACAGGTAGGAGCCTGGCAAAGCCGCCCTCGCCCAGAGCCACACCTTTTCCAAGACAGCCCCAGCCGATGTGGCCTTAGGCTCGCTTCTAACTTCAGTGCTGGTAGTACATTGGACCTTAGAACAAAGGCACATGCTGTCTTTGGGCATGGATCCAGGACTAAATGCAGCCTGGCCTAGACCCTGGACCGATGGAGCGGTTAATCCCCGGGGTAAGAAATATTTCACTTCTGAACCATTTTACACTAAGTGGAATATTCAATGAAGTGTCTAAAAGGCGTCCTTCCTAATCATCACGGCTCCCTCAGAAAGAGGGTGCTCATTGTTCCTCCGAGGCCAGTCTTCATCGGTAATGACCTCTTCCTGGGAGCGGATGGCACTGCTTTCACATCAGCTCATGGTAACAGCCAGTGCGTGGGTCATGTTTTGTTTCTCTCTCCCTTCTCTCTATTGTGATTTCATTCTCCACTTCACTTGCCGTCATCTGGCTCAGGGATGTTTCCGCTGTTGTCAGAATTGTATATGTGCACGAAGCATTGGGGCTGTTGCAAAGGCTGGAATGCTGTGACCTTCAAGGGTGCCACAATTACCTCGGCCTTTGCATTCTTTGCTGGTGGAAGTGGCTTCCTAGCAAATAACGGCACGTACAGAGCAGCGCCTGATGGGCTTGCAGGAGTGTTTTATACTCCCAGTGTTCTCCACGCCACAGTTGTGACCTTTCCCACCCAATTAACTGAAGTGTGAAACCCGTACATGAGAATTTCATAGTGAGGAATGAGGGTATCATGTGTGAAGTGTTGGCGGTTCCTTGTAAGACAGGTTTTTTCTGCCCCGGGAGAGCCTGATTCAGATGCTCCTGTCATGCGAGAAAGTGAACCTCTGATGCTGCAAATTGGGATTTCTTGACTTCTGGGTTGCCTTGCACGGCTAGGTCTGTTCCCGCTTCATTCAGGCACACGGAAAATGCTTTACCAAAATCCCATTAGGTACAACTCATCGGTATTTAATTTCTCTCCGATTGCTGATGATCAAGTGATCTTGCCCAGCCATCGCCTTAAGCTCTCGGGACTTCTCGTCCCTTTGCCTGGCAATTTCAAAGCTAATGTCCATGAGCCGAGCCCGGGAGAATCAGGGTGCAGGAAGCAGCTGATTCCACAGTAGAGTTTTTAGGATACATTAGGGCAAGCATCGGAGGAAAGAGGAAAAGGAGCAACACTGCGGCGGACCTTCAGGTTCTGGACAGGGCAAGAGGAGCCTGCACTCACTCAGCGCAGAGCTAAGTCTCTGCAGCCCCGCCCTGGGCTCCATACAGTGGGGTCGTTGACCACACAGCACCCAACACCTTCCCAGTGCAAGGCATCACTGGAAGCACTGTACGTGTCTTCAGCCATTCCCAGGTACCCCAACTCTAGAGGGAGATGCTCTCACTCTCTCAGTTTACGGCTGAGGTAACTGTATCCCAGGGATATACACTTGCTCCCAATCCTGGGCCCAGGGAGTCCACTTCCAATGCCCTACTCTGCCGCCTCTCCCGGCCCCGGAGGCTCAGCGTCTGCCTGCCAAGGAGGAGCAGCGGTGCTCCGAGTTGTGGAGTGAGCCCAAGTCTCCAGGGGCTCAGACTCGATTTTCTCGTGGTTGGCACCGCACCTTGCCTCCGCGTGAGGGAGGCTGTGGAGCTGGAGTCACAGCTCCCTAGGCACGGCTCCCAGGACACACTTTCTCCCTTCCCCAGGGACCTTGCTGCCAGAAACTGCCTGGTGGGGGAGAACCACTTGGTGAAAGTGGCTGACTTTGGCCTGAGCCGGTTAATGACGGGGGATACCTACACAGCCCATGCCGGAGCCAAGTTCCCCATCAAATGGACCGCCCCGGAAAGCCTGGCCTACAACAAGTTCTCCATCAAGTCCGACGTCTGGGGTAAGGGCTTATGACCTACAGCTTTGCAGCTGGGGGGTTGTGGGGGTGGTGGTGTGGTGTGGGTGTGTGTGTGTTGAGGGTGGGGGAGTTCCTCCCTCCTTTTCTTTCTTCCGTCTCTTTTTCCTTTAATTTCTTTACAAGTGTTTTCTCTCCAAACTGACATAAAAGGGACAGGAGCCTCGCGGGACGATTGTTTATCCCCCCGCCCCCACCCCCACCCCAACTCTTTTGGAAAAGTGTATGCATTTACAAAAGAAGACATGCAATGAACTTCCATATGCCTGTCTTCCAGCTTTAATGATCTACATCCCATCTTTTTTCCGTTCAGTTTTTAAAGTTTTATTGGTACACACTTCACATATTGTAGTTTAATCATTGGTTCTGTTAAGGTTTGTTCAGTGACCACCACAGTCAGTTTCGGACAGTTTCTTTTCTTTTTTCCTGTATCTCCTCTTGACCCTCAGTATTTTGTAGCAAAGTCCAGACATCATATGATTGGTCCATCGATATTTAGTATGTAGCGTAAAAAAAGTGATTTTATTTTCAGGGTTCCCTTCCCTCTCTTCATTGCCCCCGCTGTTTAGTTGTTGAAGCAGCCCATTGTCCGAAAGGGGCGGGGACAGGGGAGACTGGAGGAGTTCTGCCTTCGGTGCCTCTCCCTGTCGGCACCGTGTCCGCTGAGTCGGTAGTTGGGGCTGAACAGCTTGCTCCCATTCAGATCTGACTTGACTTTGGGTGGAAATTAGATCAAAGCAGGCGGTGTGCTCCCGCGTCATCAACAGGGATATACCTACCACGCTCGGTTTTGTCTTTTTTTTTTTTTTTAGTGTTTTGGGTTTTCTGTCTTTTGTGTGTGTGATTTTACCAGTAGCTGCCACCCAGTGCCTATATCCATCACTTTACTAGAGACTTCAGAACGGCACTGTTCTAATCCTGTCGTTCCCGATTTATTAGTTGAATGCATCTATAAAGGGACTTCCCTCTCTGGTGGGTCACTGTGGTATGGTTCATATAGGACAGGCTTCTCTGACACCTTCAGTATCGGTTTCCAAAATCACAAGTTGGCTTCCAAATGCCCTCTAGTGCTCACCAACCACTTTTTGTCTCTAGGATGGTAGCATTAGTATTCTGAGTGCTGTCAAGTTCATGCTGACTCATAGTGACCCTCGAGGTCAGGGTAGAACTGCCCCTGTGGGTTTCTGAGACTTGATAGAATCTTTATAAAGAGAGTAGAAAGCCCCATCTTTCTCCCGAGGAGCAACTAGTGTCAAACTGTTGGCCTTGAGGTTATTAGCAGCCCAGCAGGAAACTACTACACCATGAGGGCTCCCAATGTTAGTATTTGGAATTCATAAATATATATTTGTAATACTTTTGATATATTTCATTTACCATAACTATTTTCCTTTCACCACTCTCACCGAGTTGAATCCAATTCATAGTGATCTCCGTAGGGTTTCTGAGACTCTACATCTTGACAGGAGCAGACAACCCCTTCTTTTCTCCCATGGGACAGCTGGTTTTAGCCTCCGACCTTGCTGTACTGAAATGATCCTGTCCTTTAACCCGTGGGAACCTCGGGAAATGAGTTCCTAGGTCTTTAGACAAGACACTAGTAATCTTCGATAGCTTCCTTCCATGCCGTCTGGAATGGCAGAATATTCTAGACTCATCTCCTACATTTTCTGCCCTGGAACCAGCCCTTTCTCTCAGCGGTCTGGTTCCTTTCATGGAAAGTGTAATGTCAGGATCATAACTTGAGCACTAGGAGGTACTCCTTGTAATATTGTTTTAGGGTATTTTCAAGGACAGATTTTAAAGTCATTTTCCGATTTAAAAAACAAAACTACCAAGACACCTCTTTCAGTGGAGAAGCTAGTTGGACTCCTGTTGATACTCTGAATTCAAATATAAGGTTTACAAGATTTTCTCCTCCCATTTTAGCCTCTTCTCTCTCTTATTTCCTTTCCCATGCCCAGAATTCTGATTCTCAGTGTCAGCAGGCAAGAGAGAGTTCGCTCATTTGCTCAGTTTCACGCATACAGCTATCACTGCATGGGGACTATCCGTAGGCAGACTGTGTTTTGCTTGAGAGGCGTTGGGTAGCTTTGGTCCGTAGACGTGCTCTGCTGGGGGTGTACGGTTGTAGGATTGTGGATGCGCAGGCCGCCAAAAGGAGACTTGGTTGCTTTGCTTTCGTTTTGATTCTCAAGGATTGCGTTTTTCTCCCCCATTCAATTTTGTTTTATAATTGTGAGAAATAATCACTGCTGTCCTTTTCTGAAACTAACACTGTCGGCATTGTTTGTTTACTTTCTTACATCGTTTTGTTGTGTTTTCTTTTCGCTCCACTTCAGGCTGTGTGTTCGCGGGCTCGTTTCTCAGAGAGACTGTAGCCAGGGGAACCTGGTTCCCACTGCTGTTTCTCCGTGTGTGCGGCCCGAGAGCCTCTTGTGGGAGGCGGGGGGCACAGCCCTGCAGAACTCTGCTGGGTGGCCGAGAGCCACGGCTGATTTATTCTCTCATCGTCGTTGTGTTGAGCGTGTGGTAAAATTTATAAGCGAACTGAAGGAGAGCTGGCCTTTTTACGGAGTTGGATTTCCTCATCTAGAAATGCATGTCTTTGTGTTTGTTGAAGTCGGCTTTGGGGCCGTTCTGATTGAATGTGCTCTGAGGTACTTTGTTGTTTACATCTGGATTTCCTGCTGTCACACAGTCTTCTGTTCTATCGCCGGATTTGTTGTATGTATGAAGGCTATTGGTCTTTTAGATTCCCTTTTTGGTGCAGAGTAATTCTGCGCTTGCAGAAAAGTTGCCAAGGAATACCAAGGGTTCCTTCTGCCTCTCCTCCGTGTTAGCTTCCCGGAGTACGTGTGTCACAGCCAAGGAGCCGACGGCCTTCTGACCACACGCCGGGCTTGCCAGGCTTCCCACGACTGTCCCTGCTGCCCCGCCGCCCAGCCAGGGCACCGCCTGATGCTGAGTTGTCTCCTCTCCCGGGGTTCCCCTACGGCACCTTTCCAGCCCTTCCCTGGTTTCCTTGCCCTGGTCTGTTTTGAGGGATGCTAACGAGGTGCTGATTCTTGGGCATCTTCTGGATACATAATTATCGTAACTGAAGATTTAGTTGTGTCTCTTCTCTAAGTCTTAGGCTTCTCTCTCTCTCTCTCTCGTCTCATTCCATGGGGTTACAGCTGCAGGCAGTGCTGTAGAGAAGGAGACGAGGGGCATCCTTGGGTAGCTCTTGACTTCAATGGAAAGCTTCTAGTTTCCTCTATTAACTAATGTGCTTTCTTTTGGTCCATGATATATACATTTCATTTTATTAATGACGTATCCAGCAAGCTGTATTAAGAGAAATGGGTATTGGGTGCTGTTAGATTCCTGTCATAAGTCATCTTAGTTACTCTGATGTTTATTTGCGTTGTGTACGCATGATGGTTTGCTAGAGAAAGCAATGTAAACTTACTCTGATTGAAAACTTTCCAAGGTGCCATATGATTTTTATGACTATTTCAGGGTAATTTTGTACACCCCAGGAAAGAATGGGGGCTTGTCTTAGGTAGCTGGTTGGTCCCTGAGCTGGATCTCCTAACTGCCAGCCCTGTGTTCCTTCCGTGACAGAGCCCGGCAAGCTTTTAGGCCATGGCACCTAAAAGACCATGTACTGCTTGATCAGTACAGTCCTCCGATCTTCTCAGTGCGTTTAGCCTGATACCATCACAGTCTGGCCTGGGTTGCTGCCAGTTAAAACCTGCCGGTGTCTGGGCTGTTTCTGAGCAGGCTGTAACTTTTGATGTGTGCTGCACAGGTAACTGATACGAAATGTAATATCGTTAAATCTTCTGTATTTTCAACAACCTTTCTCTTTCTTTTTCTTTTTAGCATTTGGAGTGTTGCTTTGGGAAATAGCTACCTACGGCATGTCGCCTTACCCAGGAATTGACCTGTCCCAGGTGTACGAGCTACTGGAGAAAGACTACCGCATGGAATGGCCGGAAGGCTGCCCAGAGAAAGTCTACGAACTCATGCGAGCATGTGAGCCTCCCCCGGCTAGTTCTAGGAGACCCTCCAGTACTGCTGGTGTGAGCGCAGAGTAGGGTAGACTCTTACTTCCTCCCTCACGCCCACTCCTCAGACGCTGCAAATGTGGTCGTTCGGTACATAGTTTTCCAAACTCTTCTCAATGCCTCTACACACTTTTATTTACAGATAATAACTATTTGGGAGAGGGTTGGTGTGTGTGTGTGTGTGTGTGTGTGTGTGTGTGTGTGTGTGTGTGTGTGTCTGAATGTGTGCACATGGTTTTTTTGTTTTTTAAACAAAAAATCAATTGCTACATACCAGACCTAAGGTTTTTATTTATATATACAGATTTCTGGGACCTATCTCCAAACATTCTACTATAGTAGGTAAAAATCAATTGCTACATACCAGACCTAAGATTTTTATTTATATATACAGATTTCTGGGACCTATCTCCAAACATTCTACTATAGTAGGTAAACATGCCCAATGAAGTGTATCCAGTCCTTGTTTATAATTGTATTAT
>NW_022103919.1:6011127-6023142 GCF_000313985.2 Echinops telfairi
GTGTTCCTAAATGCTGAGTCACAGCTTCAGAGGGCTCTCTGTAGTTTACGTTTTGATAGATTTTTACCAAATTATGTTCCAAAAAACATCTCACCAACTTGTACTCCTATCCCAAGTATGAGTGACTTCCTCTGTGTCCTCACCAACGCTTAGTCATCTCAGTGTGGTGTTCATTAGCATGTCTTCCCCTTGAGGCTCTCAGGCTTTGATCATCAAGGAGGTTTCTCTGCCCAACTCCAAGAGCCCCGGGGGCGTAGCAGTGGTGTTGGGCTGCTCATCACAGGCCTGCAGTTTGAGCCTCCTCCGTGGAGAGTTGAGAGCGGAATGGAGGGACGATGCCCCTGCAGATGTAGCTCCTGCCGTCAGCCGTCTCTCTGGAGCCCGACAAGCCATATTCCTATGAGCTTCTCATGTCCACCAGGACAGGTGGCACCTGACACTTTTTTTTTTTTTTTGGCACCTGCCACTTTTAACCTGTCACGCCAAAAGATGCTTAGTGAGAGTGGAACGCTGCTTTAATGTCAGACCTCTCCTTGAGAGTTGCCGCCCTAAGCGGGGAGAGCCAGCGCTCGTGGTGGTGATTGTGCTCCCCTCTCGCTAGGTTGGCAGTGGAACCCCTCTGACCGGCCCTCCTTTGCAGAAATCCACCAGGCCTTCGAAACCATGTTCCAGGAATCCAGCATCTCCGATGGTGAGTTAGCTTCCCCAGGGTGCTTTCTGCGGTGGGGTGGCAGGTGGGCATAGGAGGGGGACCTGCCCGTGTGGGGCCGTTAGTTCACATCTCAGTTTCTACCGAGTGGAGGGAAGCAAGTTACCCGAGAGCAGACGGCTGCCCCGAGGGGTTGAAGGTTGAGTTCTCTGCCTTTCAGAATCACATGGAGTGCTTCTGGAAGCTACGTGCTAGTTCTTCAGCAGCTGTGTATAGATGACCCCCCATTATCCTGGGGGGCGGGGGGGGGGAACAAAACAGCATTTCTGATGGCTTCTGGGGTTTTTGTGTGTGTCTTAGAAGTGGAAAAGGAGCTGGGGAAGAAGGGCGTGCGAGGCGTTGCAGGCTCTCTGCTGCAGGCCCCGGAGCTGCCCACCAAGACCAGGACCTCCCGGAGAGCCGCCGAGCACAAGGACGCCACCGACGTGCCCGAGACCACCCACTCCAAGGGCCAGGGAGACAGCGGTACGGCTCCTCCACCTGCCTGCCTCGGCTCCCCCCTGTCCTCCCTATCCCCCCTCCCCCTACCACCAGGGCCAGTGTGGGCAAGGGAAAGCAGGCAGTGGGAGCTGCAGGGAAGAGCAGGCCCAGGCCCCTGCCTGCTTTCAGGAGGAGGAAGGTACACAGACACCCCCCCACCTCTCTCCCTACTCCTGGGACTCGCCTGGGGTCCACTCGCTTCAGCCGTCGGTTTGGTCAAACAGGCAGAGGTGCTCAAGAAACCTGCTGAGAAACCATTTCATCTATTATTCAAAGCATTTTGTGGTCGCTCTTCCAGGGCAAATACAACAAAAATAAAGATTGAACCAGACAGAAGAGCAGCTTGTTGTGAAGGCCCTGGTACTGAAAACCCCACAGGGTCTGCCTGGAGCCCAGAGAGCCCTGTGAGTCTGTGAGCTAGCGGCCTCCCGTGGCTTCTGGCAATGCGTGCCTTCGCGGGGCTGTCCCCCAGCGAGCAAGGGTCTCAGGCTCCTGTCACTAGTCATCCTGCCTGGAACCGATGCAGTGCCTCCTGCGTGCCAGGCTCCGTGCTCAGTTCAGCTACCCTGCCACAGTGGTGGTCCCCCAAAACCAGAAGTCGGGGTTCTACTTCAGACCAGCTGAGTAAAAGCATTGGGAGGTGGGGCCCAGCCTTGGTTCGTAAAGGCTCTCCAGGGAGGCTGACAGTGGACTGGATGCTAACGAACCGCAGACGGTGGAGGTGGGGAGGAATACGTAGACCATCATGCATCCTTTCACATCCATCATGTATTCCTTAAGACACGTGGTCTGGACATGATCTGAGCACCATACATGCAGGCAGCCCCGGAGGTATGGATGTGTTAGTAGAATTTGTAGGTAGGTCACAGCAGTATAGAGTTAGTATCTACCATTGTTTGTCTTAGTGTACATATGCTGTACTGTTGTATATTCTTTTAAGGGCACATTAAAGAAACCATTCTAGATCGCTAAAGCACGTAGAACGTCATGTTACAGTCCTCGTGTTTTGAGGTCCATGGCAGAGTGGCAGTGGTTTATGATCATGAGCCCGTGCTGGGTCTGCCTCAGACTTTCAATATCATAGACATCCCTGGGCGTGGGGGGGCGGGGCACTTATGGGGGACGTGATTGTATTATGAAACACACCCAGAAAAGTACATGTCAAAGACTTGCATAAGAAATCACTCTACATCATTGTATGTCCTTTTGACACCCCTCTGGGTGATCTCACTTCACCCATGGGCCGGGCTGGTTCACTCCAGAACCCTGCCCTCCATGGGCTATGGCGTCATCCTGATGCCAGGTGGAGAAGGGCAGCTACGGAAGGCCTGTGCTCATTAAAAGCCGTCATGTTCGTTGATGGCTGTCAGCATTCCCCTGAGAGCCGGGAATGTCACTCAGCTACTCCACCCTCTGTGGCACTTTCTCGCAGGCTTCCCTGGGAGGAATGTTGGCATTCAGCTGTCCCCGACCCGGCGCCCTGCCTGCCACGCTTGGTCAGAGTCCCCATTTTAACATGTTCAGAGGTCATCCTCCCTCTTTGATCCCCAAGCATAACGCAACCCACTGTGGCTGCTGCCATGGACAAGACCGCTCCTTCCCTCCCCATGATGCTTTGTCGGCGCCTCCAGCAGGCAGAGCACCTTTTCCGATCCTTTGCGTGGCCTGGTCCTTGTGTCTCATTCACCGGACACCCGTGTTGAGAGGGGGAGGGCTGTGCCGCACTGCAGTGAGTTGTTGCTGCTAGGTTCCCCCGAGTCGATTCCAGCCGACAGCCACCCTGTGCCTGAGCCCACTTTTCAGCCACTGTGTCCATCCTGAGTGAATTAGCGGAGGTCAGGGAGGTCAAGGCCATCTGGCTTTTCGTTCCCCTGCCCTCGGCGAGTGGCCCGCAAGGAAGGATACTAGCGGCAGCTTCGCTTACCGGGTGGTGGTGGTGTGCCAGCAGCTGTGCCACACGTGCTCCTGTGGTAGACTGATGCCCCGCGGGATAGACGGGAAAGCCAGCACAGAGAGCAGGGCAAGGAGCTTGTCTGGGACTTGGAGGGCTTGGAGCCCGACGCGTAACCTTGTCTTGGGCAGGCGGTGTACTGGCCAGTTGGAGTGTCCCTGCGGGGGTCCTTGGGTCTGGCGTCCTTCATCTCGCTCTGCTGTTTTTCAGACGCTCCGGACCACGAGCCCGCTGTGTCTCCCTTGCTCCCTCGCAAAGAGCGAGGCCCCCCGGAGGCTGGCCTGAGTGAGGACGAGCGGCTTCTCCCCAAAGACAAGAAAACCAACTTGTTCAGCGCCTTAATCAAGAAGAAGAAAAAGACAGCCCCGACCCCACCCAAACGCAGCAGCTCCTTCCGGGAGATGGACGGGCCGCCCGAGCGCAAGGCACCCGGGGAGGAAGACGGCCGAGAAGTCAGCAACGGGGCGCTGGCTCTCCCGCCCTCCGATGCCGCCGAGCCCAGCAAGTCCCCAAAGCCCAGCAACGGGGCCGGTGTCCCCAACGGAGCCTTCCGGTCCCCTCACCTGTGGAAGAAGTCCAGCACACTGACCAGCAGCCGGCTGGGAGCCAGCGCAGAGGAGAGCGGCGGCAGTTCCAGCAAGCGCTTCCTGCGGTCCTGCTCGGCCTCCTGCGTGCCCCACGGGGCCCAGGACACCGAGTGGAGGTCCGTCACGCTGCCTCGGGATCTGCAGTCCACGGGAAGGCAGTTTGACTCGTCCACGTTTGGGGGCCACAAGAGTGAGAAGCCAGCGCTGCCTCGGAAGCGGGCCAGTGAGAACAGGCCTGAGCAGGTGAGCAGGGGCACGGTGACCCCCCCGCCCCGACTGGTGAAGAAGAACGAGGAGGCCGCGGATGAAGTCTTCAGAGACACGGCGGAAGCCAGCCCGGGCTCCAGTCCTCCCAGTCTGACCCCGAAACTCGTCCGCCGACAGGTCATGGCAGCCCCTGCCTCTGGCCTTCCCCACAGGGAAGAGGCTGGGAAGGCCAGTGCCTTAGGGACCGGGACCCCCGTCACAGCTGAGCCAGTGCCCGCCGCCAGCCGAGCAGGGGCAGGCGCGTGCAGCGGTGCCAGCAAGCCGCCCGCGGAGGAGCCCAGAGTCAGGCGGCACAAGCACGCCTCCGAGTCACCAGGGAGGGACAAGGGGAAGCTGTCCAAGCTGAAGCCGGCACCGCCGCCTCCACCCCCGGCTGGGGGGGGCAAGGCCGGAAAGGCCTCTCAGAGCCCGAGCCACGAAGCTGCCGGGGAGCTGGGAGCCGGGGTGAAAGCAAAGCCCCCAGCTCTGGGCGTGGACAGCGGGGCCAGTGAGGGGGCCAGGCCAAGCCAGCTGGGGGAGGGCATCAGGAAGCCAGTGCTCCCGTGCGTACCAAAGCCACAGTCTCCCGCCAAGCCACCGGGGACCCCGGCCTGCCCCACCCCTGCGCCCTCGGCGCCGCCAGCAGCCCCCTCGTCCCTTGGAGGGGAACAGCAGTCTTCCACGGCCTTCATCCCCCTCATCTCCACACGCGTCTCCCTGCGGAAGACCAGGCAGCTTCCTGAGCGCATCGCCAGCGGCACCATCACCAAGGGCGCGGTCCTGGACAGCACCCACGCCCTGTGCCTGGCCATCTCCAGGCACTCGGAGCAGATGGCTAGCCACAGCGCCGTGCTGGAGGCGGGCAAGAACCTCTACACCTTCTGCGTGAGCTACGTGGATTCCATCCAGCAGATGAGGAACAAGTTTGCCTTCCGAGAGGCCATTAACAAACTGGAGAGCAGCCTCCGGGAGCTGCAGATCTGCCCGGCGACGGCCGCAAGTGGCCCGGCCGCCACTCAGGACTTTAGCAAACTCCTCAGCTCAGTCAAAGAAATCAATGACATCGTGCAGAGGTAGCAGAAGCCAGGTGTTCTGCCAGCTGAAGTCTCGAGGGCTGCCCGGGCCCGGGACGGTGACAGCAAAAGGCCCGGTGAAGCGGGACCTTGGCCCCAGGCACTGTGTACGGCGGGCTGAGAGGTCGCCATGGGCACAGCCCTACTACCTGTGTGTGCATGAGCCGCCGCTGAGCTGCTCTGCCCCCGCACCGTGCCTGTGGACTGATGTCAGCACGCCAGCCCCCGGCAGGCTCTTCCGCACATTCTGCTTGTGCACTGAGCTTGTCAGGGCAAGTTGGAATGGCAGATAAGGGGTCTGTCTTTATTTCTGTCTCTGGCTGTTTTTCCCCTCCACACATCCCACTCACGTTCCTCACTGTCTCCCCCTGAACTTGAGCCTCATCACCAAGGCCTTGAGATTAGTCTCCTCTGTTCCCCAAAGTTGACCCTCATCCGGTGCGACACATTTCAAAAACGACATTCCTGAATAAAGGGGTGCCCAGCCACGTGGTCATTGCTGCCCCTTCACTGGGGTCTGAGGGCCAGGGAGGGCCCTGCTCCCTTGTCTGCAGGCGTGCGCTCGGTTTGGGGCATACAGGGTGGGTAGGAGAACAAGCCAGCCTTAGGGTCCAGGCAACAGGTGGGGAGGCCCATGGGGACAGTCATGGGGCAGTGCTCTTGTTGGCCTTTCTCGCCACCTTGCGGGTTCCCTGTGACCAGCAGACAGCGTTAGTCCTGAGGGTGGTGTGCTTGCTGTTGCCCCAGAGCCCACAGCAGGCGGGGGCAGGTGGCAATCTGGTGCTGAGGTAGCCGGGGCCAGTGTCACAGAGCCACAGTGGCTTTGGGTTACCATCCGTTCACATTGCCAAGTGCCCCGGAAAGGCCCCCGTTTCAGACCTGCCCTCCTGTCCCTTTCTCCACTCCTCTGGGACAAAGAGATTCTTGCCAGACCCACTCCTTCACGACAGGACAGGCTGTCGGGCATCCTGGAAGCATTTCAGAGTTCTCCTCTCAACGGTCGAGGAAGGAGGCACCATCAGGCACCGGCACACAGAGGGGAGGGGGAGGAACTGTGGGCCTCAGGCCCTGGCTGTGGCGGCTGCACTCGGGTGGACAGATGCCTGCTAGTCTATTACCACGAGCTTCGCTTAGCCGAATGCTCTGGGGGCAGGGGCAGGCTGTGGGGGTCGGTGGCTTGCATTTCCCCCAGGGCTACCCAGGAGCAGCGTTGAGGTGCAAAGACTGTGACTCATGAGGCAGGGCCCCTAGTTTTGTTGACCAGGAGGCAGAGAAGCTAGTTGAAGAGCAGGCAGACACCCACCCGGGCCTCTCAGCTGCACCCAGAAACTGTCCTCCGAGAAACCTGAAGGAAGCCCCTTCCTGCTGCCCGGCCGCCTGTGCTTGGTGCTCAGCCCGATGTCAGCCTTTTTCCCCAAAACCAGAATTTTACTGGATCCTCCGCCCCCCTCAAAGCACACCCCTCTCTGCCACCCCCACTGCCCCAGTCTGAGGGGGGTGCTAGAATCCCATCAGCAGCTTTGATTAGTAGAGCAAGCCTGCCCCACGCTGCCTCCCGATGGGATATGGGCACCGGGCTCACGAACATGATGTGCCACTATAGTTTGCATTTATATCTTGGTATTACACTCTTTTATAGACTTCCTCTTTTATAAATGGCATGTAAATAGTTTCCTACTGCCCTGCCTTTGGGAGTGCCAATGGTGTCTTGCTTGCTTTTTTCCCCTTCTTTTTGGTCCAGTACATTTTGTTTCTGTATATGACTGTGGTTTTTGAATCTCAAACTCTCTCCTCTGTAGTATTTTTTAAATAAATAAATGTTTACAACATTGTACTCCGTAGCACATGCTTTGGACCTGACTCATCCATCACCCCGAGCCATTGCACCCACAGCTGAGGGCTGAGGTCTTGTTTCCCTGACCTTGCTGATGCCGAACAGGAGAAAGGGGCAGGGATGGGGCAGGAGCTTCCCGGCTCGCCATGCTGCCCGGAGTCCCCAGGTATCCTGTGTCATCAGCTGCCACTTGGAAAGCCGTCTCCTTGCTCTGAGCTCAGGCCCTTGTGATGGCCCTGGGCCTTCTGTCCTGGCCACACGGGCTGTCAGTGACCTGGCCACGGCAAGGCAGAGAATGTTCTCGATGCCTCCTGGGGCTGAAAGCATTCATTTCCTCCAGAAGCCCATTTCCCCCACCTTTTCCTGTGAACCCGGTTCCTGTTGCCGTGCTCAGCCCCAAGGCACCCCTCCCTCACGGGCTTGAGGCACAGCGTCTCGTTGCCGAGCTCTGTCTGCCCGTGAGGGGCCGGACATGCCACGGGGCTGTCGGGTGGGGCGTACACCCTCCTCCTCGGCGTGGTCTCCACTTGGTGCCAGCTGACAACCCGGAGAGGGGAAGTTGGGAAGCCGGCAGACTTGTCAAAGGACACAGCTCATGCTCATTAGAGGATGTGGACGAGCCCCGCGGCAGTGAGACTCCTTCCCAGGCGCCTTGGAGAGCAGTGCCGAGCACCGGGCCATGGATGAAAGGCCAGCCCAGGACGAGGGCAGCACGAGAGACTGGATCGGCCTCCCTGGCCTGTCACCCCACTCGTAGTTGAACCACAGCTGAATGCCTGAGCTCCCAAGTTTATTTCGGGATTTTCTCCTGGTGAAGGGAGGGGCTTTCTAAGAGTGACCATGCCCAAGTCTGGAAGAAGACCAGAATGACTAGTGGCAGGTACCTGCAGCAGCCCGCCATCCTGCGGTAGCCCAGTTCCCAAGGCTCAGCAGGGCGGCAGCTTGTCCAGAGTGAACACCCACATCTTGGGCCACACGTGACTTCTGCCACCTTGGGAGCCATGCAGTGGACGTGTGGTGGTGTGCCAATGGGTCAGTCCCTGATCCTAAAGAGCCATGCACAACCGAAGGAGCACTCAGTGCTGGCTCTGCGCCACCCTCCCTGTGCTTACACTTGAACCCAGTGCCGTAGCCACTGTGTCATTCCGTCTACGTGAGGGTCTTCATTTTTCACGGACTCTGCTTGGCCCAGCATGATGTCCTGGACCCCACTGGGCGTAAGGTGAATTCCCTTTCTCCCAAATAAGCACCCTTCCTGCATGTCAACTGAGCTTGGGACACTTGGCAGGAACTAACCATTCTCTTTTAGGTAGCAGACCCCTTGAAACCCCACTGACAGGTGTGGCGCTCCTGGCTCCAGAAAAAGGCATGCATGCAGGCACCCTGCCAACAGTTTCCTAGATCTTTCTGAATCCTGACCCACGTCTGCCCAAAGGGTCAGCAGGTTACTTCTGATGCTGTGGTCACCCCTAGGGAAGAGTCCAGAAGTCTGTCGATTACAAACCTGAGAGCTATCCAGCTCTTCAAAGAGGACACATGACTTCACGCAGTGAGATATTCTGCAGCGAAAAGAACGAGCAATCTATTGCTGCGTGTGACAATATGGGTGAATCTCACATGTTGGGCAAAAAGCAGTCAGACAGTAGGGCTGTCAGCTTCCATGCATTCAGGCAAACACAGCTCATCTGTGGTGGTCAAGTCGGGCTGGAGGGAGCTCGGTGCAGGAGGGCCAGGCCAGGTTGGGGCATAAGGGGACTCGGGATAAATCATGTTCTGATTCTTCATCTGGGTTGTGTTGGCTGATGGGCGTATCGCTTGGTGAGAATTCATCAAGCCACACGGGCGATGGATGCAGAATCGGGATGTAAATTTCAGAGACCGTTTTCTGAAAGTACCAGGCCCTGTCTGAGTACTTTCAGCAGGGCCGGCAGGCTTCATGATTATCACTCTCCTCTGCCAGGCAGTTTGCTGCTGCCTCATCGGATGGATGAGGAAGCTGATGCTCAGATGTGAAGCAGCTTGCCCAGAGCCACACAGCACATGGCCCGCCCCAGGCCTGTGTGGTTCTCTAGCCCACAGCGCTAGGCTGGTGACAGCCACAACATGACCCGCAGAGCTCTGTGCCTTGGCAACAGAAAGAGAACAAGCCAAGAGTGACAGCTGGAACAGCCGTGTGTGGGATGTCACAGGATGTGTCCCAGCATTGGGCGCTCTGGGGAATCCACTTCTAAACACTGCCTTGCTACAGAAGATCTTAGGAGGGGCTGGGCAGAATAATCCTAGTGTGCGCTGTCAGTACCTGTCCTTGTTCTAATATGTGGGCCAGGCCTCTCAGTCTAGGGGTGTCCATGACATCATCAGGGAAGCCCCGGGAGACTAGGAGACCGTTCCATAATTGCAGCACCTTGATGGGGTGAGCATCTTCAAGGACGTCTGTCTTCAGCACCTCTGCCATTGGTGCGTCTCCTACAGCCACTACCTGTGACGGGGCGTCCCCAGAGGCACCCCCTTCTTTTTTTTTTTTTTTATTTAAACATTTCAAGAAAGTATCGAGAAAAGGCATCCTCTTCCCTTTTAAACTGTTAAGGGCCTTTACCCCCAAAATGAGGGCTTTTTTGTCTTGAAGCACACAGAGCAGATGGATCCACGCAGTTCCTGGGGGCCGGGGTGGTGGTGGTGGTGCTGTGGGCTTGAAGCGTGAAGCTGCCAGGTGAGGTGGTGAGAGCTGCTTAGGGAGCTCCACTCCCAAAGTGGGCATGCTACAAATCTCACCTCTGCTAATCCGGAGCACAGCCCTCCTCACCAGAGAGCAAGGGGGCTGGCGTGAGGGGCCCCCAAGTCCTTGGCAGAAACAGGCGGGGTTGATCTGGAGTGGTCCAGGGGGTTCAAGACTAAACTTAGCCAAAGACAGCGGGACTTGATTTAACAGATCAATGCCCCTAACGGTTTTGATCTGAGTTTCAGCATTATTGAGCTCAAATGTACAAGCAAACTGGGAAGGGTGGCTTTGTTGTTAATTTCTGTCATGACAGTGACAGTGTGTGTACACTCCTTGGAAGGGTTCCCCACCCCCCTCGCCTGGAACCCTGCTTTCCCCTTGGAGGGTAATGTGATCCTGCTACATTGGACCCTAAGAGTGTGTCAGACACACAGGAGGTGCTATACCTGAGTGCCCTTGGGTAGGGGCTCTGTGGGAGTGTGGGTGATCCCAGGCACCCCGCTCTGCCCCACGCCTGTGGGTTTCCCTGGGCAGTTCTCTGGCTGCTTTGTGGATGGGGAGGAACTGAGGGAGCGGTTGATCGGTTCCCACGCTCACTGCCATCCAGTCCGTTTGCCCCCTGTGGGTTTCTCAGTCTGCCCACCTACAGGAGTAGAAAGCCTTGTCTTTCGCTAACAGAGCAGCTGGTGGTTTTGAACCACTGACCTTGCGGTTAGTCTAACTTGTAAGCCGCCTGCCACCAGGGCCTGTTCTGGCTCCCACCCTCCCTTAGAGTGGGTGCGAACACACCCCGGGGTGAGAAACAATGGGAGCCTGCTTGCCTTTGGGCCTAGTCGTTCTTTCCTTGACTAACTGAGGCTTGTTCTCCTAACCTTTCACCCCTGCGTTTAAGGGTCGTGTGTTTTGCCTCATTAGCCAACAGATGATGACCCCCCCCCCATCAAATGTCACATCTGCAGGTGGTGACAGCACCCCTTTGCAGGTGGCTTGCTGAATCATGCCAGAGTTGTCATGTGCCCTCCAGATGGGAGTGTCACTCTCTTGTCCCCCGCCCCAGCACCCTAAAACCCAGGGTCCGTATCCAGGGAATTGGGGAGCCCTCGCTTCTGCGTCAGCCCCGTTTCTGACATCCGGTGAAGCTCCAGCTCCTGGGTTCCTCTCCCCCCTCACTGCCAGTCAGCTCCATGCTCTGTGGCTCCCATCTGTCACCACCTAATGAAGTGGCGTTCAGGCTGCCCGGGACTGAGAGCTGTTACCGGTGAAAGCAAGTCACTTATAGACCAGGAAACACACCGAACTGCCCTGAGGTGCCAAGCTGGGCCCAGCCCAGTGTGATTCTAAAAGGCTAATAAAAATCCCCAATTAGCCGTGACAGCTCAATGGAAAATTATTCAATTGTGAACAGGGGCAAGCTGCAGCTCACAGAGGCGGGGAAGGGTTGCTATAGTAACATCAATACAGGTTCTCATCCCAGCGGTGGGAGTGAGCCTGGGTGTGAGCAGCCTCGGGAGGTGGGCCCATCAGGATGGGGTGCAGGAAACACAGCGGTGGAGTTTGGAGGGCTGCTCTGTCTAGCACACTCCTAGCAGAGCCGGCCTTTCCCAGGTGAAGGAATTGCTTTCCAAACGCTGCCAGCTCTGAGAAACCGGGGAAGGAGCAGCCAAGAGGAGGAGAAAAACACGCCCTGCCTTGTGTTTCCTTGGGTATTTACCAACTGCCAATTAAGGGGCAGCAGAGAGAGGTGTGGTATACCGCGGCACAATTCCCAGCTCCCCGACGTTAAGGCCTTTGCAGCTCAGGAAGGCAGAGGACTCGTGGCTGAAAGGCAGGTGCGCTCCAGGTTATGTTTTGCAGTGGTAACAACTTTTATTTCCAAAGGCAACACAACACATTTCTCTGTTGCACATTTTGAAATGCAACCTTGCTGTGGCAAAAGGAAAAACAACAGAGTTCATCTGGGTGGGGGTAGGGGCGCTTTGCAAGAGGACAGTTAGCCTCAGACATGGGCAGCTGTGGGCAGCAGGATCCCAGTGGCCCCTGGACGCCAGGCCACCGCAGTGTCTTCCACCCGAGGGATCTTGTGTTCATGGGATGGAGAACAGGCATTTCTGTGTTTATCTAACTTTCAGGCCAGCCTCTGCACCCAGCGGTGCGCTGCGGGCCTCCCTAGGGAGACTGTCCGACTTTGATCCCCCATCATCCCGGCTCAGTCTGCCCACTGCACCACCCAGCCGGCCATTCATATTCATGGCCGAGCGGCTTCCTTGTTGCTCGCCGGAGCCGGGGGACAGCGCCAGGCTGGAACAAGGGCTGCGCCATGTTCTTCTTAACGGGGTCCTGCATCCCTGTGAGTCACCTCTGCGGCGCCATCTGCTTTCTCATTTTCGGTTTTTGGCTTTAGTAACATCGGAAATTA
>NW_022103919.1:6023544-6028442 GCF_000313985.2 Echinops telfairi
CCCGCTCGAGGCGCGGACGGGGGCCCAGGGCCACGGGGGCCCAGCGCATCCCGGCCCCGACGTCCGCGGTGCCTCCAGGCTGGTCTCCGGCTGCTGGAGGGAAGCAGGCACCCAGAGGCAGGAGCAGGAGACAGGACAGGGTGCAAGGGCGCATCATCTGGGAGAGAGAAGAGGGGGTGACTGGCGGTGCTGCACCCACCCGCTTGTCCGCAGCCCTTGCCCAGGCCCGGGCTGCATGGAGGCACCGCTGAGCCCGCCCCAGTGAGCATCAGGGAGTGTCACCAGGTTGGGACCGGGCCTTATTTTCCTAGCAGGCTCGGGAGCTGATTGCATCAATTAGGCGCCTTCTCACTCTCCTGAAATCCCCAGGATTTGGCCGCCCTGGCAGCTCAGCACTGTAATACCACAGCTGCCCGAGTGACTTAAAGCCAGGCTCAGGCGGCCCCGGGGAGAGCGGAGTGAATTGGGGTTCATTTTTCTTTTATTATAATTATGGACTCGTGGGCCGTATCATCTCAATGCTGTTGGGTAGGAAGTTAAAAGCATCCATCCCTCTTCATTTTCAACTTGATAATATATGGGCTCTGTGACACGTTGGCTGGCACACACTGCTGATGTTGCTAACGTGGGAAGAGCTGGCTCCCGACACCCGGAAGCAGATGTCACAGGCCTGGCCTGGCTCCCAGAGACCAGGCTGGGGCAAGGGGTGGGGGGAACGGCTGGAACAATTGTCCATGCCCCCAAACTGGACCCGGGTGATCACAGTTGGTGATAACAAAGTAGGGGCACTGGCATCCGGGATCCTAGTGCGGAGGGACCAGCCCACGGGACCCATCCAGTGCTTTGTGCACGTCTGCTGCCATCCTCGCAAAACCTTACAAGAGGGGACATTTCACCCCCATTGGAGAGAGAAAGAGTGGGGCTCGGAGAGGGGAGGTGACTTGCCCAAGATTTCACGGCTGCGAAATGACAGAGCTGGAATTCAAAGGCAGGTCTTATTGGACTTCAGGACTACCCCGAGCCCTCAAAGAGCTACTCCGAGCCTGGTGGGACAGCTCTCGGAGAACCGGAAACACGGAGCTTCCCAGAAGAGCCCAGCCACGGTAGTCAGTGCTGCCTTCTCTCAAAAGGAAGGCTCTTGGTCAGAGCTGGTTCCTCCTCCGAGGAGAAGCAGTGAGATGCACCACAGAGCTGCTTCCAGAGGAGGCAGCACAGGATTCCCTAAAGCTCTTTCCACAAAGACTTCCCTGGAAAACCTCACAAAGACGTGAGCGTTAAAATCAATCAATAAAAGCAGCCCTTTTCTCTCCCCAAACCCAGCCCTCCTCAACCCCTCTGCCCCGTGGGACTCCTGTTGAGGGGAAGCCACTGCTCTAGACCCACCCGGGCAGAGTGGTGACTGGGCGTGTCTCTGGGGGCAACCCACCCCTTGCTCCCTGTGGCGAACACTTCATTCACTTGGACCGATTCACACACCCCACCACCCACCACCCCCGGGACTGGCCTCTGGTTTCTAGAGGGCTGGCAGGAAGAAGCTTGTTAGACCTCTCTCAAGGGTGTCATGGACCCCTTTGAGAATCTAAAAGGCAGTCAGGACGTTCCGCACTGAAACTCTGTGGCAGGCGTCCAGAGCCCTGTCCACAACATGCTAGAAAGGGCACAGGTCAGGCCCGGTCCAGCCTGGCAAGCTCTATGGGCCCACCTGCCCGGGGCTGAGCCGTCAGCAAGATGAGGGGCTGCTCTGTCTCTCAGGGGGTCCCCCAAGCCTGTGGTTCTCGGTGTCCTCTGACTGTCCATAACTAGCCCCCAACCTGGATTTCCCCTGGAGACTTGGGTGGCAGGACTCACCTTGGTGCTGGCTGCCTCCCCAGGTGGGAGGTCAGTCGTTGGGCTCTGGTTGGACCAGGCTGGGTGGAGCCTCCCTGGGATGCTGTCCAGGCCTGGCGGCGCACGGGTTCCCCCAGCTTTAAATAGGCCCGGCACGCTTGCCACGTGTGCCACCTGATTACTGCACATTCCAGACCCTGGGATCCCATTGGGGACGCCGGTGGTGAAGGACAGGGCGGTGCTGATCGGGCTAATGAAAGACCCAGCACCAGTAGGGTGTGGTCTGATGAGAGGGACAAGTGGGGCTGCCCTTTGCCCAGCGGGCGGCCTCATTTGGTGAGGATTGGTAGCATCATTAACTCTGGATCATAGCCCCTGGGCCCTCCCATCCTTCGGAGGGGGTGGTGATGCCCACCCTGCATAGTCCTAATGAGCTAGCCTTTGTCAGGTGGGCCGTCCTCCAGGGAGGGTGGCCACGGTGGACACACCTCCTACCAGCAGGCCCGAGCTGGTGCCTGTGTAGCCAGACATCGATGGCTACTTTAAAAAACAAAACAAAGCACTAATTTGGGTTTTTTAGAGCAGTTTTAGGTTTACAGAAAAACTGAGCAGCTAGTACAGAGAATGCCCACATGCCCCGCCCCCTGCAAACATTCGCACCCTGTGTGTGTGGTTCATTGTTACTCTGATGAATTGTCGTCGGTGGTGCCTCGCCGTCCAAGCCCTTCGTTTGCACTAGGGATTCGTTCGTTCCATGTTGTACATTTCAATAGGTTTTGATAAATGCTCAAGGTCGCATTGCAAGATCACACACGAGACACGGGCGTTTCACTGCTCCAAATGCCCAAGCCATACCTGTTCTGTTCACATCCTCCCCAAGTTCTCGTCATGCCAGCACCCCGACGGCCCCAGCGGCTCGGCAGTCACACACCACCGCAAGGTCAGCAGCTGGAAGTCACCTGCGGCTCCCTGGCAGGGAGGCGGGCGTTCTACCCCCATGCGGAGTCCCAGTCTCGGGGACCCACAGGGGCAGGTCTGCCCTGTCCGAGAGGGTTTGTTTGTTTTTTTAATAGTATTGACTTTTCCAGAATGTTCTTCCAGTAGGCCCTCCCTCCCGATGGGGCTCTGTGTGGTGACTCTGGTGGAAGCAGAGCACTTCTTTTTCTTCTCTTCAGTGTGCTCGTTCGGATGGCCTTTTCTTAGCGATATCTTTATACAGCCTATCTTTGAACATCTAGGAGTGACAGCTGAGTAAGACAACCGACAAATTACAGGCTGCAACACCGTATGCAGGACGTGCTATTACCAATGGCAAAATGCACACACACACACATTGGGAAGCGCAGTTCATTGTAAGTGAGATTCGTCATAGGTTGAGGACGAGCTAGACTTGGAAGCATGGTAAGATACACAACCTTGCAGACTGGCTTCTTTCACGGCTCACTGCCTTCAAGGCCATGGAGACTCACAGCGGCCCCTACAGGGCAGGGTAGAACTGCTCCCGTGGGTTCCTGAGACTGCAGCGCTGCTGGCGACTGCAAGGCGCTGACCTTTTGGTTAACAGCCAGCATGTAACCTCTATGCCACCAGAGCGTCTTTCAGTTTGTGCCGTGGCTCTAAGGTTCCTGGCTGGATAGCCCATTTCTTTTATCACTGCATACCAGTTCACTGTTGGGAGACTCGGTGGCGCCGTCAGCTAAGAGACTGCTAACTGTAAGGTTGGCAGTTGAAACCTACCAGTTGGGTCTAGGGAGAAGGATGAGGTTATCTGTTCCCATAAAGATGGACAGCCTCAAGTGCCCTTTACAGCAGGGGTGGGGACATCCGTCCTGCGGGCCATAGAAGGCTCTCGAGAGCAAGACCGGCTAGCATCTCACTCACATCCACCAGAGAGAAACCATTGCAGCCATCCCCTTCGGGGAGAGTGAATGGGCCAAATATAGCAGGTTACTTTTCAGTTGATCATTTCATGTGGCCAGTGAACGATATTCTAAATATCAAAATGGCCCTTGGCAGAAAAAGGGTCCCCCACCCCTGCTGGATAGGGTCGAGCGAAGTTGGAGTCAACCTGTTGGCAGTTGGGATGGCTGCCCTGTCATTTGCCCCTTCCTCGATTGGAGGACATCGTAGTTGGCCCCAGGGGAGGGATAGAGCCGTGCCCCTCACTCTGCAGTAAGCTGAGGCATGTGCCACCTGCTCACAAGCTTCGCCCAAGGGGTCTGTCACCGAGCAGCGCCTCAGGGCAGTGGGACACCTGCTTTCTATGAGAGGGGGTTGGGGTGTCATGGACCCCTTTGAGACTCTGAAGGGAAGGGCACTCCCTACCAAAACCCCGGTCCCTGGTTCTCACCCTCGCCCTTGTCCCACCATTGCAACCCCAGTGGCTGATGCCCAGGGAATCTTCTCCTAACCCTCACAGGCTGGCAGGCCGAGTCCCGTTGTCTCTTGAACGGCAGCTCGGGACTGACGGCTGTCACTTCCTCGGGCCGAGCAGGGTCAGAAGCGATGTGGTGGGACTGGTCCAGCGCTGGGAGGACCTGGCTCTAGTGGTCCTGTCCTGTCCTCTCTGCTTCTCCTACCGGTAACCTCTTCCACGGGCAGTTGATGAACCCTGTTCCTTAACTCAAGTCCATGGCTGCCCACACTGGGATTCTCTCCAAGTCACAGGGTTCCGGAGGCCTTTGACAAATGCATCACATCTCCCTCCCAGGTAAAGTTCCTCCCACTGGCCATGGCGGGGAGTGGCCTGCCCAGCATCTCCACCGAGGAGGGCGGGGCAAGAGGGGACTCAGGTGCGGACTTTGTAACTAGCACTGGGGACCAGGCTTGGGAAGTTGCCTGCAAATCTGCCTCTACTCTGTGTGGACGCCCCCTGCTCTGGGCAGGGCCAGAGGCCACGCAGCTGCCAAGTTTTGGGGCTCTGGGGCCATAGTTTATTTCATGCAAAGTTAGCCTGTGCTGTGTGATCAACAGGGGGCCCCTTGCGCCCCCTCTGGGCAGAGGGGTCTTCAGTACAGAGAGCCAGGACGGGGGGCACACAGTAGGAAGGAGGTGGGGTCCCAGCCCAGGGA
>NW_022103919.1:6028666-6040036 GCF_000313985.2 Echinops telfairi
GGGAGCAGCGGGACTGGGCGCACAGGGGTCATGGGAGCAGCTGGGCAGGCCAGGACCCAAACTGAGACAGGATATACCGTGTGCCCTCTGGGCCAGGGAGCCTCACCAGCTGACCTGTCACCGGAGCCCTCCAGGAGCTGTGGGAGGGGTCAGAACATCCCACCAGAGACCCTGCAGGAGTGAGCACCCCAAGGGCATTCCTCCCCACTCCAGTGGAAGTGGGCTGGGATGTTTATTCCTCCTTCATGCTGGGGAAACCGAGGCTCCAAGGGCTAGAACCCAGCAGGGCCTGCCAACCCCTCCCAACAGGAAGTATTCCAACAAGTTTTTGTTTCTGGTAATGTCCTCCTCAGAGGAAGCTGGGTGTCCAGTGAAGGACAGACAGCTATGGGCTGATTTGGGGCTCCTTCCTGGGACTGCACGCTGGGCTCTGATTGGAGAGGAGGCCCGTGTGGGCAGAGGGGAAGCCTGCCTGCCAGGCCTCACCGCGGGAGTGCCAGGCAACAGTGGACAGCACTGACCCCCATCACCATGGCCTGGGCTGCTTGGGGGGGCCTGCTGCTCCCTCTCTGCTCAGTGCCTGTGTGTGCACGTGTGTTGGGGTGCCTTGCATGTGAGCACGTGTGTGTGTGTACATGGCACGTGTCTTTGTTCATATGTGCAACTGTACATGTGTGGAGGTGCCTTGTACATGGGTACCGTGTATGTACGTGTGTAATTGCATGCATCTGCGTGTTCATGTGCGCATATTGTGTTGTATTGTGCATGGGTGCCTTTTATGTGGGTGCCATGTGAGTGCATGTGTAGATTGCATGCATTTGTGTGATCGTGTGCAACTGCATGGGTGCCTTATGTACATGTGTGCTGAATGCTGCTGTTGTATTTCCTTAGTGTGTGGGGGTGGGTTGTGACATTGGCTGTGATGGTCAGCCAGGGGATGCTGCCAGCAGCGGGTCACTGGCACCCCAAGGGTCTGTGTCCTCTCAGTGTCCTTGCTGTGAAATAAGACTCCCTGTGGGTGGGGAGAGCAGTTGAGGGGGTTGAGCCCTGGAGTCCCTGCCCCCAGGAGAGAAGCCCCCCCTTGACGCTGTCTGACCCACTGGGATCCAAGAAAAGGACCTGGTGGGGACACAGTCGAGCCAGGTCCTGGTGTCCTTCCAGAATGGAGGCCGCGGAGACGCCAAGAGGGGACTGCTGTTTGGAAGGGAGACTGAGCAACATGAACCCCTCAACTGAGTGTGAGGAGACCCCCACAGGCCTCCCTTATTCCCCAATGCCCCCTGCTCCCACACCCCCTCCCCAGGTAGGGCTGCCTGGAGCCAAGGCAGATGGATGCCTGATTGGGTGCCAAGCTTCCTGATTCCAGGGGCTCCTCAGGTGCCGCCCCCACCTGGCCAGAGAGACTGTTTCCAAAGCAGGGCCCTGGATGCTGACCACTCTGCCCCTGCCCAGGGAGCGAAGGCCCACTATCGGCCAGCTGCGAGGTGATGCCTCACTGCGCTGCCCCCACACCCACACCCCAGACACTGGGCCTCCTGCAGCGGCTGATGGGGTCAGTCCGCAGGATCAGCTTCCGGCATAATGGTCTTTCGTTAAGATCAGGGTAATGGCCAGCCTCAGGGTAAGGCCCCAGATGTCACAGGTGCCTGAATCCCACCCCCACCCCTAGAGAGTCGGCACCTGGTTTGTCCAGGTGAGGGAGCCACGCCCTGGAGGGAGGATGGGGCCCACTCCTGGCTTGGCCACATACCTGCTGTGACCTCAGACAAGTCCTTCCACTCCCTGAGCCCTTGCCCGAGAAGGGGTGGATGGGTGGGTAGGGGAGGCTGGGAGGGTTTTCTGAGGAAGGCAGGGTGGGTGGGCACGTTTGTGCTGCTGCTGCTAATGAGGCCCAGACAGACCCTCATGGGAAATAGCAGCCCCTGGGGTCTTCCATTTCTTGGCAGAGTTCCTGTGGGCTGGCAAGACACCCCCCACCCCACCCCCATCTCATTCCTGCTGTTTGATACACTGTGGCTCAGAAGCCAGCCCCTCAGTGAAGCATTGCCCCACTAGCTCTAGCCACCTGCCTCTTTGCCCTGAGCCCCTACTACCCTGGAGCCAAGTTGGGGCAGACCTGGTCAGGGCAGGGAAGGACTTCCCCCCACCTTGGGGCAGGTGTGGTCTGTGGGCAGGCAGAGCCAAGGAGGGTGGTGATGACAGAGACCCCTTCAATGACCCTAGGGACCTAGCTCAGGGCCACCATGGCATCCTGCACCATGTGGAAGCAGGCTGGTCTCAGGGGTCCAGGGTGTAAGTCCAAGAGAGTCCGTCTCAGCCATCTGGTCACTCAGCGGGGCCTCAGTGGCAGAGCTGAAGAGGCTCCAGAGCGGAGCGGATGGTGTGGGCAGGGCGGCCAGACTCGCTTCTGAAGGCCCTTGTTGCTGTCCCATAGAGCCCCCGAACAAACAGGAGCTGAGATGGGAACAGGGGTCAGAGGGGAGCTAGCAGCCAGGTGAGAGAGGAGCGTCCACATGGGGGTGGGGACAGGGCAGAACCTGGCACCATGGAGCCAGCTGGATGCTGGGGGGTGGGGGGTTCTGAAGCCACAAGTACAGTGGGAGCCCAGGAAATCCCCGGTGTCCATTGGGGAGTGGAATCTGGTATTCATTGGGTGCCTGTAGTGAGGGGTTGGCATCAACTTCATAGCAGTGGTTTGGTTTGGATTGGGGGGGGGGCGAGTCACAGCCATTGTCAAGTACGTTCCAACTCATAGTGGCCCTGGATGGAGCCCGGGTGGGGTCCAAGGTCAGCAGTCGGAGACCACCAGCAGCTCTGCAGAATAATGAGGCTTTCTACCCCCGTCAAGAGGTACAGTCTCGCAGACGGATGGAAGGCAGTTCTGCCCTGCCCTTTACAGGGTCGTATGAGTCACCATCAGCTCGACGGCTTTGAGTTTGGTTTGGACGTGGACATCAGTATTTACGGAGTGCCTGTGGGGTGAGATGGTCAAACATCTCACAAGCCCACCTGACGTGGTGGCTGGAGCCACCTCCCTCTGGTGAAGCTGGGGTTGATGAGGTCGCAGGCCTTTAGTGGCCAGCGGGCCCACATCCCCGTCCCTGCTGCAGAGCGGAGCCTGTCAGAGTCAAATGTTGGGGAGGAGTTGTTTCAGGGGGGATCCAGTGTTCAGGGACACGTTACCCGCAGCAGCGCGTCTTGGTGGAGGACTGGGCATGAGGTGCGTGCGTGCGTGTGTGTGTGTGTGTGTGTGTGTCCGTCCCCACTGTCACTCTCCCACCACACCATCTACGGGGACCGCAGGCAGGTCAAGTGAGTCTGGTGGGTGCTGGATAAAGAACCGCCAGGCGCATCTCCCGACTGTGGGACCAGACGCTGCACTTTGTGGCGGGAAGAGATAGTAGGATTAGTGCTCTCTGAACCTGGATTTGGAAACCGCAGGCCTTGGTCCTTGAAGTCTCTTGTAGTGCAGATTGAAACCTTTGTGGCTGGGGTGGGTGCTGCCAGCCGGCCCTCCCCACGCAGGTGTGGGGCAGAGACAGGTCACCAAGGCTGCTGGCCGGCAGCAGGTCCTTCCCCGGCTCTGCATGGGGCCTCCGAGGCGACACTCCATAAATACTGATTTCATTAAATAAACTCAGGGGACTGCTTTGCTTTTAAGCCTCAACTTGGTTTTATGAATAAATAGCCATTAGGGACCGTTAGGTCTTAATAGAGAGTCCTAACTCCGCAGAACTCCAGCCCCATCACCGGAGGCACCCACAGGGACAGTTTGTTGCCCGGAGACTGACCAGATGGAGCCCCACCCAGGAGGAGCAAGTGCCCTTCACTGACCCCAGCCCAGGGCTGCCTGCTGGTCTGCCGGGCTCTTGTGAAACCCAGAGGCTTGGGCGAGGTCTAGGGAAAGTGGTTCGGATGCAGGCCAGCAGGAACACTGGGGTATCCCACTGACCCTGGGCTATCACTGGGGTGGGCTCAAAGGCAGGGCCGGGCACCACTAGACCACAGGAGACGGCAACACATGGACACCAGGCACACACAGCCTGGGCTAGCAACAACTCTGCTGTCTATCTATCATGGAGTGCCTCAGGACACCCCACCCCGGCTCCAATCTGTGTGTGGAGGGCCACCAGGAGTGTCCTCAGGTCAGAGCCCTCCACCCACAACTACTGAGGTCTGATCTGCACTCAGAGACCTGCTGGTGCTAGGCCCACTTGGTGTGTGGGATGAGGAGGTAGAGGTGAGAGCCCAGGAGGCCCAGTCACCTGGGTGTCCTGTCTCTGGCCCTGCCTGCAGGGTCTCTCTCAAAACTCAGCAAAACTCCAGTCAAAGCTCCGACTGGCCCAGTCCCTCCCCAAATCACCTCCCTCCTCCTCCTTTCTGGCATCAGGTTTGCAAAGTTGGTGGATGTGGGCAGGGCTTCATGTTGATGTGACTCCTCTAATCCTCCCGATCTCTGCCTACTCAGAGGGGCCTGGAGGGAACAGGGTGGGTGTTCTCAGCTGCCAACAGCCAGGGGGTCTGTGTGGGTGGGCGCAAGGTGACCACAACATTGCCTCTGCCCCAAAGAAACTGGCATAAAACCTATTTACATGCGGCTTCAGGGAGAAAACACACTGTAAGAGCCGCTCACAGCTCTCTGCTTATCTCCCTCACTGAAGCCACCGGGGGGAGACCCCAAGGGTCCCTGCCACCTCCAGCCCACCCGCTCTGGGTTCTGAAGCTCAGCCAGCGTAGGTTCAACTCCATGATGGTCCTAAGTGGGGGAACAATCACTGGCTGGTTCTGCAGAGCAGGATGGGGGTCAAGAGGAAGTCCCAGAGGCTTCTGGGGAGGGGGACTAAGTGTGTTGCCTCAAACCTCAATATAGAGCCCACCAGTGCCGCTCCACCACCCCCCACCCCGGCAACGACTTGGTCAGGGGCATTGTCACCGGATGTCAAATGGGACCCAGAGAGAAAAGGCTCAGCCGGGAATGAGACTGGGGGTCCTGGGTGGGCACTGCAGGCACTCATCCTTTGGGGCCCCCTGGCTCTCCTACAACCTCCTCTCTCATGGTCAAGGCATGGGGTGTAGCTTGCAGTAAGTCCCGAATGTCAGGGGGCCTTACAGGGCCCGGATGTCAGGGACTTACCTCCATTTGTTCCGATGTAAAGTGGAAGGACTAGACCCTGGATCCCACTGTGTCCTGACAAGTCCCACATTCAGCTGTGGCTCAGGTGATGGCCGCTGGTGCTGACCACAACCCCGTGATGTCAGCTCCCTCACCAGCTCTGAGCAGGTGTGCAGCAAACATCTGTCTTAGCACCCACCCTTGAGAGGATTGCCCGTTAGGATGGAGCCTGTGGCACCAGTCCCCCGATCTTAGCTCTCCCCACTGCAAGGGGTATAAATATTTCCAACTAGAGTGTGACACCAGGGTGGCCAGTGGGGCTGGCCAGGAGCTGGGGGCAGGGCTGGTGTTCCAGGGCCGTGACTGAACATTGGAAGGAGTGGGGGTCCCGATGGCGCTGGACTGGATCCCAAGCTCCTGCAGGCCCTCCCCTGGCCCCTCACCACGGCATGTCTGCTGTGTATAGTCAAGCCCTGACGGGTCTACTCTGCACCTCCCACCTCCCACCCATCCCTGGGAGCTATTAGCACCACACTCGCCGTGAGTCTGTTTGATGACAGATCTGAAAATGCCTGGCACTTCCTAAACACCGCCTGGGACTGTGAGGCCGCCACCATGACCTAGGCTGGGGGTTGGGCAGCCTTCTGAGGGGATAACCTAGGTAGGGGGTAGAGCAGGGCCAGAGGCTGGGGCGCCTCCCCACCCCCACCACCTGTAAGCCCCTGGGCTGCTCTCCCCGTCTCCTTGCCTTGGTCCTACCTGCCTGCCTCTTCTCCAGCCGTGAGTGCCAAGGGGGCAGGGGCTGGCTTGTCCAGCACCCAGGGCAGTGCTTGACGTAGCATGTGTCCAGCACCCATCTAGCTGGGCACTGTTGACCAGTGTGCCCAGGACTTTCCTGCGGCCTCTGGCCATCTCCAATTTATTCTATTTAAGCACAAGCTTTGGTGGGTCAGCCAGAGCCACAGCCCCTCCTGTCTCCAGAGGAGTTGGCTTGGGCTGTCATGCTGTGGGGTCCCTGCCTCTACCTCATCCGGTTCCCCCAACCCAACACTTGGAGCAGCAGCCCTGGGCTTGGCTTAGGGCCGCAGGGCTGGGGGTCTGGACCCAGACCTGGGTTCCAGCTGCCTTTCTTGGCTGGTGACTTGAGGCACAACTTTTGCTCCCGTGTGCATGTGTATGGGGCTGTGTGTGCAGCACTAGACCCTCAGGGTGGAAGGTTAAATGAGACTGTGTGTGAGGACCTTGGCCTGCTGTCTCAGGGAAACCACCTTCTCTGTCCCATGTGCCCTGCAGCTGCCCTTCCCTCTGACCACACAGCCAGGGTGGGGGACGTGGCATTGCACACAGCCATCAGCAGGGGGCGGTCTCCTCACAGATCCAGGCTTCTGGGTCCAGGTGGGTTTACAACCTGCAGATCCCAAGAGATTTTCAGTGGCTCAGGCCAGCCCAGCATTGCACCCTCGGCCCCTGCCTCCTGGGCTGGGGGTGGTGGTGAGTCAGGGTGGGGCCAGAGGCACCTGCTGGCCTGGGCAGAGGAAAGCAAGAAGTGGTTTATGACTTGGAGCTCAGCCCATATAGATGGATAAACAGATGGGGGGAGGGGAGGACTGCAGACCTCCGAGGCCTGCAAGACACAGGTGGGCAGGTGGGTGGGTCCAAGGAACCCACCTCCATCCTGGGTCCCAACAGGCAGCTGTGCCCCAGGCGGGCCTTAGGGGTGGGGGTCCATGGCCACCCAGGGCACCAGGCCCACTGCAGCCCTCTAGGGGCGCTCGGGTCTCCAGGCATCGTGGAAATCGGGCATATGCAGAGCGGAAAACCAAGCAGTACCCTTGGGTCTCTCCGAGCGGGAGCTGGGGGTGTGTGTGCGCGCGGCCACCCAGCACTCTGCACCCCATAATGTTGAGGGTGTGGGCTAGCTAAGCGAGGGCAGAGTGGGGCACCTGGCGGGCAGAACCAGGCGATTACAGGCTTAGCGGTCCAGGCGGGGGCGGGGGGATGGCAGAGACACTTCGCGCAGGATGCAAAATCGGGCAGGTAGAAATTTTGATCAAGTTCGCCTCCCATGAACAGGGGCAGGAGAGACCGCTGCCAATTCGAGGGGTGGGGCAGTGATAAGGTGAGGTGGCCTCACAGGCCCAGGGGGCTCTGTCGGGACTGGCAGTGGGTGGGGGGCATCGCCAAGGGAGCACTGCGGGGCGGGTCAGCGACGCGTGGGCGGGCGAGCAGGGGCCGGAGCGGGGGCGGGGTCGGGGCCGCAGGGGCGGGGCCTAGCGGTCTTCTCGGACCGGCCGGATCTTCATCTCCGAGAACTTGAGCGAATACTGCCAGCCGGTCCAGGAAGACCACTCGACGCCATCCGCGTAGGAGGAGTGGGCGCCGCGCAGGTACTGCCCGTTGAGGTTGGACGTGTGGCAGTTGCGGTACCACCAGGCGCCGCGGTAGAAGGCGGCGCAGTTGTTCTCGGAGTGGTCACTGTCGCGGTCCTTGGTGGTGAACTTCATGCCGCTGTGCTTCAGGAGGGAGTCACCTATGCAGGTAGGCACACACAGATGTGCTCTCATGGGGCACACGTATGCGCGTGCAAGCACGGCCACAGGCGTGCATTCTGGACACACCCATGCCATCCGTGTGTCCAGGCAGGCTCACATGCACACAGGGGGTCCTAACGGAGGCCCCTGGGTCTAGCCACTCACCCGCCCTCCTCCGGCTTCCTCCCTGCCCCCAGCTGAGTGCCTGGTCAGGCTGGGAAGCGGAGCCACTTCACCTTGAAGGCCCAGGGCTCTGGGCTCAGCTTTCTCTCATCTGCAAAAATGGCTGACAAGCCTGACTCCTTCCACCTCCCGTCTGCAGAGGTGTGGGCCACCATCTCTAGGTGAGAAGCCTTAAGTGTGACCCCAGGGGGCAGAGATGCTGGATCTGGTGGGACCCCTTGGTCCCCCCAGGTGGGGGACTGACTGTCTTGTCTAGCTCCTTCCCTGCTGTTAGCCGGCAGCCTTACCTGCGGTCCCCGAGTAGTCAGCCACAGTGAGTGGGTACCCATCTTCCTCGGGGTCCACCGAGAACAAGCCCACACTGAAGCTCCCGTAGCGGGCATAGGCTGTCCCATTGTCGAAATCCTCCAGGTCCACGTGCAGCTCATAGGCGGCCTGTGTGGTCAGGGCATGGATCCTCTTAAGCCCTGGAGCAGGGGAGGCAAAGAAGGGAGAAGGCAGGGAGGGGGATTCTCAGAGAATGCCCCCTGGGGCAGAAGCGGGGGGGTGAGAGTTTCTGTGGGGACAACTGCCAGGTGTGTGCGCTTGATCCGTCTCTCTCCTGCAGGCCTGTGCTTGGCAGAAAGCAGAGGGCCGAGAGCTGGTGGAGTTTGGCTTCTCAGTCTGCTTTAAGCTCCTCTACGCCTTTCAAACACACGAGCTAAGGCTGGTGGAAAGACAGCAGGAGTCAGGGAGGGCTGATGGTTCCATCCCTGCCCTCCCACACTGGACCCCTGTCAGCCAGACGGTCTGGTACTTGTACTTCCCTGAACCTGACTTTAACCTTTGCGTATGGTATGCTGTTCCCTCTACCTAGGGCACTTCCGATGGTCTCCCATGCCGCACCTGCACTGGGCAGACCGCCAATCTCTGCCCACCCACACTGCCCCTAGTGTCTATCACTGTCACCCATCTGCTTGCGACTGTGGGCCTCCCCTCCAGGGTGCCAGCTGCGGGAGGGCAGTGTGTCTGCCTATGTTAATGGTTGGGACCCCTCACGTCACCACCACTGTAGCTACAAACCCACTAAACCACACGACGAAAGGCATATATGTAAAACTGAAGGCTGGCGTTGCTATCAATGGAGACAAACTGGGAGCGTTCCCCTTGCTGGTGGGAACCAGACAAGGGTGCCCACAATCGCCACTCCTATTCGACAGCGCTGGAAGTGTTAGCCAGAGCTACCAGGCAAGAGAGGGAAAGAGAAGGCATCTAAATTGTCCACACAAAAAAAGTGAAAAAAAGTAAAACTATTTGGAGATGGTATGGGCCCAGACAGAGAAAATTCAGAAGACTCCAAAGAAATCTATCGGGACAAATGGAAGATCCAGCACAGTGGCAGGATAGAAGATCAATAAAAAGCAGTCAGATTCCTTCACACGAACAGAGCTCTGGAAAGGAAATCCAGAAAACGAGGCCATTTATAATAGCCCTCCTCCCCCGAAGATGAAATACGTAGGAATCAATATAACCAGAGAAACAAAGAAAACTACCAAAACACCAAGAGACCTGTATCAATGGAAGAAGGTGCCACGCTTATGAATGGGGGGATTTAACATGGGGAAAATGCCAACGCTACCGGAAGTGAGCTACGGATATAAAGCAATCCTAGTCCCGATTCCATCCTCATTCTTGAAGGAGATGAATACATAAGTCACCAACGTTCAACAGAAACCCAGAGAGACCTTGGACAAGCCAGGGGGCTCCTGAAGAAGATCCGGGGATGAGGCTTCTTCTCACAGACATGCTAGCCCAGCCGCAGAAACCCGGTGCAGATACAACGATGGACATGTGGCACTCAGACCAATGGGGCCTCTGAGTAAGTCCATCCGCCTACGGACCGCTGACCCTGGACAATGGGTTAACACACATTAAACGGGGGGACAAGATAGTCTCTTTGATCAACGGTGCCCACAAACTGGATATCCATTTGCAGAATCGAACAGGACCCCTCTCTCACACCATAGACCAAAACAAACCCAAATAGGTCAAAGTCCTAAATGTCAAACCCAGAGCTATAAAAATCATCCAAAAAAAACCCTAGGGGCAAACATAGGGTCCCTGATGCATGGTATAGATACACTGTCACATAATTGGAAACACATGAAGAAGAGCAGGTGACAAAAGCAACAAGACCCACTGTCCCTGGCTGATTCACTCACAGCAGCACTGCCCGACAGGGCAGAACTGCTCTTGAGGATCAGTTTCCCCCGAAGGCAGACAGCCCCGTCTTTCTGCCGCCGAGCCTCTGGTGGGCTCCTAGGGCTGGCTCTGTGGCTAGCAGCCCAAGCTGTAATCACGATGTCACCAGGGCACCTTCAGCACATCCTGAATGCTCAATAAATGCGTCCCTCCTCCACTTCCTCCCTGCCAGATCCTCAGAAATCCTGCACCTGTCCCAAAGTTCTCGCTCCTTCCGCCCACCCCACCACCACACACACAACTGGGGCCAGTGTGTGCATCCCAAAAGGGTGTAGAGGCAGTGGGCACAGTCCCCATCCAGTCCTCCGGGGAAGGCTTTGTGGGACCCCAGCCTGCAGCTCCAGGGACAGGAGAGGTAGCTGTGAGCCTGCTGCAGCTCCCGCTCTCCTGCCCTGGCCCAGACTCCTGGGCAGGCCTCCCTCGGCCAGGGAGGGAGTGAGGACATCAACTTGGAGAACATCAAGGTCTTGCCAAGGTCCAGGTCCCCATCTCCCTCTCTGGGCCCCAGCTTGCACACCTGCGGGTGGTCCTCAGGGGCTGGAGGGGGTGGGGCCTGGGTGGGGCTGTAAACGACTCTAGCCATCACCACCACGTGGGGGCACTCAGCCAGGCCAGGCACTGTGCGGAGGCCTTCCCACAATCCAATTAATCAAAGTGAATTAGAACGCATCACATTTAATTAAAGAGTCCCTGCGCAGCTCTTAGAACAGCTCCTGGGCGCCACGCGTGCAGTTGCAGCGCCTGGGCTGCCGCTGTCTTTAGAGGCAGGTGCTAGTCTTACTCCCGCTTCACCTGGGCTGCAGCGGAGGCACAGGGAGGTGGAGTAAGCAGGCGCTTAGTGCACAGTGCTGACAGAATGGCTCAGCTCCGGGCTCCGATTCCATGTCTACTCGGCGGCGGCACCAAGGAGCCTCAGGAATGGACCAGGAGGGAAACTTACCCCAGAGGATCCTGAAGGCTCTCTCCCCCACCACACACCCCTTTTGGGTTAAGTGATGCCCGGCTCCCAACACTCCTGTCCACGAGGGGCTGCCAGGCTAGGTCCAGGGGCTGGGGCACACCCCATCTCCACACTTCCTGCAGATGGGAGGTTGGTCTGCCAGGAAAACTCTGCCCATGATCACTGCTTCTCCCCCACATCCCTGGGACCCTAGATCGTGAGCTTGAGAGTTCAGATCACAGAGGGCGGGGGAGAATCAGGGAGACTCCCAGACGCAGGGTACTCTTCGCAAGGAACTTTCTGCTGGATCAAAGGGTTGAGCCTCCAAGCAAAACACCCCGAATCAAGTTCACTGTCATTGA
>NW_022103919.1:6041750-6044209 GCF_000313985.2 Echinops telfairi
TGCCCTCCGCAGGGAACTCCCCAGAGGGTGCTGGGCGGTGCACCGGGGCCCAAATGATGCACAGGCAGGCAATTCACTGCAAAGCAACTATGTTTCCTTTAACACCTGTTTAAAACATGGATGTCCAGTAACTGCCCTTGGCTATGGGGTCTCCCTTGGCACTGAAGAAAGTGTTCTGTGGGGAGGTTGCACGTCCTCACGAATATACTAAAGCCCTCTGAACTGTGTACCGAACCTCACGAATATACTAAAGCTCTCTGAACTGTATACCGAACCTCACGAATATACTAAAGCTCTCTGAACTGTATACCGAACCTCACGAATATACTAAAGCTCTCTGAACTGTATACCGAACCTCATGAATATACTAAAGCTCTCTGAACTGTATACCGAACCTCACGAATGTACTAAAGCCCTCTGAACTGTATACCGAACCTCACGAATGTACTAAAGCTCTCTGAACTGTATACTGAACCTCACGAATGTACTAAAGCTCTCTGAATTGTATACTGAACCTCACGAATATACTAAAGCTCTCTGAATTGTATACCGAACCTCACGAATGTACTAAAGCTCTCTGAACTGCATACTTGTGGAAAATGATAAAGTGTGTGGTATGTGAATTTGATCTCCAAAAAGAAGACCAGCCTTGCTTCAAGCCACAACCCCCACAATAGTCATGTCTAACCAGGCCCTCAGAACCTCAGGTTTTTGGGGATATACTGGTTTGGAATGAAAGTAAGAGAGCATTTCAATATTTCAATTCTGAGCTAATGTGGAGACAAACATTAAGCCAATAATATAGCAATGATACTCAAGCCCTGACTGGAGTCCTTGTTCCGTGCCAGGCACAGGGGACGTGCCAGCCATGGGGACACCATGTGGGCGGCAGACGGGCTGAGCCAGGAGACACGAGCAAGCACCACCTGGCCCCTCTGATGCGTGCCACAACCTTGGTGGCCTTCTCCTACGTTCAGACCCTGCCCACAGGGCAGTGCTGGGTCACCAGGGACCTCTAGTGCTGGCAGTGTGCCCTGCACCTGTGTATAACTTGATTAATCCAGGATACTGACTGGGTCCCATGGTGGCCCCTGCAGACAGAGGTCCTCTGTTTTCTACTTCCAGTCACTCCAAGAGTTCTAGGACAGGTCAGAGGGTGTGAGACCCTCACGCGCCTGTCTTTCCTCCCCACATCCCCATCTCCACTGGGCACCATGGAGGGGGGTGGGGGGCTCTCATCTCTGTATGTCCACCCTCTCACTCCCCACGCACCCCCCTACGTGTCCATCAGGGCCCGTCTTCCAGAGAACATCCCATGCAGGCCACAGCCTCACTGACTCATCCATATCAAATGCTACAAGCAATACACCTGGCAAGGCCAGGGAACCTTCAGGCAAGGTCCTCGAGAAGGGGTTTCAGTGGGACAGGAAGGGTCCTGGGAAACCTCACCTAACCAGTGCTCGCCGGTGAGCCTGCCAAAGCCGTCTCGGTAGGCCTCCCAGCCACGGAAGAAGTTCACGGAGCCGTCTTCCCGGCGCTGGAACACCTGTATGGGGTTCAGGTGAATTGACCATCTTGGAACCCCCCAGCCCCCCTCCCTGTCCCACACTCTTCCCCCCTATTTGCTCCCCACCCACCTGACCCAGGACGGAGCAGGCGCTAAGGAGCTGGGGGTGCCCCAGGTACAGCTGACCAGGTCCCCTAATTCCTGGGACATTCTCTCATAGGAGAAACCTCTGTGCTGGGGGTAGAGATGGGGGCCTCCTGTCCCTCCAATGATGAACCCTGCATGGGTCTTCCTCCTTTTCCGGGCCTCAGTTTCCCCCTGAAGTCCTGGTGTCTCTCCCCCAACCCCCCACCCCATCAAAGCAAAAACAGACAGAACCCTATTCTTAAAAGCCAAAAACGTCCCTTGGGCTTGGACCCCAAGATCCATTTTGAGGCAGATCCATCCACATCACCAAGCTTTCCTCCCTATATCCCATACCCCCCACAAAAATGTCTGGGTCAGAGGGGGCCGGTGGCGGTGGGGCCGGGGGGCTTGAGAAAGCAGCTCTCAGCCAACTCCTGAGGGAGTGAGTGGGGAGATGTCCACAGCGAGCTGGGGTGTGACTTGGGTGCCAACCAGCTTCCCAACTGCCTGGATTCTTCATGTTAATAACATTCTTGATTTGGGAGTCGGGAATCCCATCGGTTAAATTGCTTTGAAATAAGTCCCGCGCTGGTCCAGGCCAGAGCAGCCTGGAGTATTTACCAGCACGCTGACAGTCCTGTTCCCGTCTCCCCGCCCCTTCCGCACTTCAAACCCTCTGTTTAACAAGCCTTTTCCCTGCTCCTTTGCCTAGACAGCAGCCCGGCAGCCCACCTGCCGACCTGCCTCCATCTGTGTCGGCAAGGAGGGGGTCCAGATCCGGCTGGGGTGGCAGCAGGCTGCCAGTCTCCTTCCCTAGCAGCCCGGT
>NW_022103919.1:6045244-6051225 GCF_000313985.2 Echinops telfairi
TCCAAGGCTCCCCAGCAGGTCTTGTCTGACCTCAAGGCCCAGAGCGAACCACGGTGGCAGCTTCTGATTTCCGGGGAGCAGCTGGACATGACGTCAGAATACTTGTCGGGGGACGGCCCCTCATCAGAGCATCAGTTGCCAGGCAGATATGAAGAGGGGGCCGGGCATGTGCCCTCGTCTCTCCTGCCCAGGACGCTGGCTAGGCCAAAAAGGAGGAAGATGAATTCGGAAATGTGAGCCACATCGGTCCAGGTCCCTTGGGTCCCTCACTGGTAGGAGTGCCGGTCCCACTGCTGCTGCCGCTGCTGCTGCCACCTGGGTGGGTGCCACCAGTGGGCGGACAGACGTGGCTTGTTCTCCTGGTGCGGATCCTCAAAGCCAGCTGCCTGCCGCCCGGCACGTCTTCAGAGTGCCTGTAAGGGGGGCTCTGCCAAGGAAGCCTGAAGCCCACATGGCTCTGCAGATGGTGCTGCAGGCTTTGAAGGAAGAGGAGGCTGATCCCCGGGCTGGTCAGGTGGGCCCGAGGGCCAGGGAGACACCCAGACGCTGAAGGCCTGGGGAGCGCAGAACTGGGGGTGCCCCCTGCGAGGCCACAGGGAGGGTGCTGGCAGCGTGGAAATGCTGGGCCTCAGAAGGCATGGGCAGTGCTCCCCCACACTATGAGCTTTCTCCGCACGGAAGTGACCCCGTGCTTGGCTGGGCCAGGCAGACCCAGGAGCCCCCAGCAGTGGCACCCAGGAGACCTGCGCTCTATCGAGACTCCAGCCAACAGGCTGGGGTGACGGAGAGAGTCTCCACTTGCTCTTTGGCCAACGAGGGCGCTGGGTGGCCTGCCTGGGCTCCCTCCTCGGAAAGCCCAGGACGGAGGGCCACCCGCAGGGAGCAGCCCCTCACACACGGGTCGCTCCCTGCACTCCAGCTTCCCCCTCTGTGAGATGGGGTTGACGACAGTCCGACTGGGCTGGTGGTTAGAGGAGCCCTGCCTTCGTGTTCCGTGAGAACTGGAAGGTGCCGGTTCAAAGCCACGAGCTGCCCTGTGGGAGGCAGATCAGACCGTCTGCTTCTTACAGATTCGCAGCCCGGGAAACCCCACGGGCCAGCTCTGTTCGGGGTCCCACCGGCCCACCCCCCACAGGCTGGCTACGCGTGGGACTCACAGTGGGTTGGGTTAGGGTTTACTCTTCGGACGTCAGCAGTGTGGTGGGACTTTTCCCAGACAGTGGTGAGACGGCTGCAGACCTAGTGCCAGGCGGGCCATGCGGGCAGTGAGTGCGGCCGGGCGCCCCACCTCCCAAGCTCAGGAGCAGGTGCTCTGGGCGAGGAAGGGGAGACTGTGCTGAGGCAGATTATCAGCTTGTTTTCTACAGAACAAAGAACTTGGCCGTGTGAGCCAGCCAGGCAGCCCCCAGGGAGGCTCTGCCTGCGTTCCTGGAAGAAGGCTCCTTAAACCCTTCCCGGACACCCCTGGGCACTGCCTTCTGGCAGCCCTGGGCTACCCACCATCGCGGGCTCGGGTTCTGGAACAAGACAGACCTGCAGGCACACTCTTCCTTGGCCGCTCACTGGCTGCGTGACCTTGGACGAGTGGCAGAAACGTCCTAAGCCCCTGTCAGCTGCCCCCCAGGGCGGTGGCGAGGACATCAAGGATTTCCTTCTTTAGACAGGGACAGCGCACAGTAGGCCCAACCAGTCTCTCTTCCTGCCCCTCCAGAGCCAGCTGCCAAGCCCAGAAGGAACTCAAACCCACTCCTTGTTTGTGACTGAAAGTGGTACCCCCAGGCTTGGCGCCCTGCCCAACTTCCCAGGCCTGGCAGCGCGTGCCTGCCGGCTCCTGGCAAAGCAGCCATCAGCGGTACCATTATCAGACACAGAGCCACGTGCCAGGCACGGGGCCGAACGCTGCCCACGTGCCGCCCCGTTTACATGAGAAGTCTGACAAATGGAAACTGCTCTCCTTGGGGGCTGGCTTTCTCTGCAGGGACCAGTCCAGTCACCGGGTACCACGGTCAGAAGGAAAGTCCATGGGCTCCATGACCATGCTCCCAGAGGGGTGAGGGCCAAGCTTAGAGTCAGGCGGCAGTGTGGAGACACCAAGCATGTCCCCTATGCCCCAGCTAGTTCCTCCCCCAGCCCAGCCTCGGGACAGGGGGCCCAGCCACGTCCTCCGCCCGAGCCCAGAGACTGCCCAGTGGCATCAGCATCATTCTGCCTCTGCAGCTGGGCCCAGGCTGGGGGTTTCATCTCCAGAGTCCAGTGCCAGTGGTGACTGGCCAGGCTCGGCTGGGTGGCTGCTCCTTTGATGTTTTCTAAGTGAGAGAAGGATTTTCCTTCCCTCCTGGAGAGCCCAGGTAGGGAGTCAAGGGGTGCGTGGGAGGGGGGCAGGGCTCACGTGCACAGAGCCAATTAGAGGAGACTGTGAACCCACGGGCCCCGTGTGACAATGGAACGTCTGGTTGTATGCAGAGTAGACTCACGGCCCTGGTATTAGGAAGGCTGGCCACACAGCGGCAGGGACCACCGCATCAATCCCACTCACCAGGCCAGGTCCTGCTCTGGGGTGCTAGGACAACCTGGTGTGCGTAGCCTGGCTGGGGATTGCGCAAAGATGGCTGGCCAACTTGGCCCAGGGCACTGCCACTCTGGGAGGGCATTGGCAGGGCCAGGGCTGTGCTCTAGCCAGGGGCAGATGACCGCAAGGTAACCACAGGCTGACTTGTGCTTACTAGCCTTCTTCGAACAATTCCACATGAGCTAAAACAGGAGCAACTGGTGGCTAGAGATGAGCAAACAAAGCACAGGTCAGCCTGTGCCTACCTGGCTTATCTGGTCACCAGCCCCCGGTGGAAGGTGAGGTGGAAAGGGCCCACTTCATGCCACATATCACTTGGCAACCGAGAAAATCTTTCCTGTGGTGTTGGGTACACAGCTGACTGCAAGACACATCGAGATCCCGGGCGCAGCCTGGCCTTTCCTCCTCCTCCCTATCCGCCAGATGGCCGGCCTGAGGACTGACTCCCCCACACCTGTGCAGCCGCACTAGATGATCCCCACTTTACATTGGCGAGGAGGGAGGCTTAGGGAGGTGGGCCCACACTGCCCAAACCATCCATGGCGTGCCCACAGTGTACACACCTTTCCTCACGTCTAATAGACATGCCACAGGAGGAACGGTGCCTGGGAAGGGACAGCGTGCTTGGTAAGGTGGAGGGGTGGCGCACAGAGGCAGGCCCTGACCGAGGTAGGCTGGCCCAGAGGCTGCGTCCGGGTCTCAAGCGTCATAATCGGGAGGGTGCTGTAGGCCCAGGCCGCGTTTGGTGCCGGTTGCTGTGAGTCAGGATGATTTGATGGCCTCTCAACCTCAGCTCATTGCAACCCTCCAGGACAGGGTAGAACTGCTCCCGTGGGCTCCCTTAACTTTACAGGAGTAAGAGCCCCGTCTTTTTCCCACAGAGCAGCTGGTGGATTCGAACTACTGACCTAGGGATTCGCAGCCTAACTCGTAACCACTGTTCCACCAGGGCGCCTCAGACTCAGACTCCCTGCTATCTAGTTGAGTCGATGCTTACTCCAAGAGACCCCACAGGGCAGCGTAGACCTGCTCCTGTGGGTTTCTGAGACTGACTGACTATGGGAGTTGAAAGCCCTATTTGCCTCCCTCAGAGCGGCCGGTGGTTTCGAACCGTGGGCCTTTCAGATTGCAGCCCAACATGCAACCACTGCGCCACCAGGGCTGCTGGCCCCTGGCTCCTGTGCTATAACTCGAGGGCTGGCCATGGTGTGATGTGGTCCCTGCCTCATGGGAGACAGCTGGGACTGAGCCCAGGGTCATGCAGCCAGCCTGGCCACGACCAAACAGGGGCCAAGTGTTAGTTCAGCCAAGCCAGGGTGCTTCCTGCCCAGGGGTACAGGCCTCTCTCCCTCGAGCATACTCAGGGGCAAGGGCGGGGGGCGGGGATGAAAGCTACTTCCAGACCTGGCCTTGGTGAGCAGTGTGGCCTGGTAAGCAGTGACAGTCTCAGAAACTCAGAGGGGGCAGGTCTTCTCTGTCCTATAGGGTCGCTATGAGTCAGCACAGACTCAGTAACAGTGAGTCTGGTTTCTGAACTGCCTCATACCTGGGCAGAAGGACACCTGTTGGAACGACTCTCTCTGAGGAGATGCCTGCGGCAGCCGGAGCCCACACTGCCCTCAGGAGAAAGCCCAGCTCCGAACATGCCTGTGTAGCGTCCAGGTCCAGGATCCCCCCGCCCACATGCTCACAAGGCCGGCAGCACAGAGCCGCCCACAGCCCATGACAAGTCACACCGTCAGTACCTGCCCTGCTAGGTAAACATCCCTCAGCAGTCTGGAAGCTTCCTTGTCTGGGAAGCCCCATGGCCCTCCGCTCTGGGCCTGGGGGTTGTCGGCTGACCTGTCCACTTCTCTTCGGACTGGGAGCTGACTGGTTGGCCTCATGCCTGTACGTTGTTGACACCCAAATAGAGAACCCTGCCAAGTGACAGTCACCTCTCCCAGCCCTCACCCCCGACAGACCTCATTTCCTCGTTGGGTGTCTTAGCCTGAACGCTTCCTTGCTGGGTGACCTTGGGCAAATCTCTTCCCTCTCTGAGGCTGCCCTGCCGGCCTTCAATGGCTGGATAGGAGGCAAAGCGATGCCAGACGGGACAGCGCGACCATAAACCACATCAGTCCCTGAGGTGGGCAGGGTGCTGCTAGGCTGCCCGAGGCCCTCAGCTATCCTTGCCCACGCTATCTCTCTGAACGCCGGGCGCCCTGCGGCCCTGTGGCCTCTGGGGCGTAGCTCTGGGCCGCCTGTCCACCAGGGAGGACAAGCTGGTGCTGACACCTGAGGCCTGGCAGTGTGGACACGGGCCTAATGAGGATGGATGGTCCTGCAGTCCAGAGAGGCGGCGCCCATCTCCCGCCCAAACAACAATTGAGTTTCCCAGAGATTCTGTGTGGCAGGCGGGTGATCCTGACGGATGCCCGCAGGAACCCGGGAAAGGATTGCTTCTGACGGAAACCCTAATGGATATTAACGCTTAGCGGCTGGGCAAGCACTTCTCAGACAATAACGGCCTTGCGTCTGTGGTGGCCAGGGCCCAGAACCCCCGCTCCAGGTGTGAGTGCCAGGGCTGAGCGGGCGCCGTTCCTCTGGGCTCCTCTCTACCCACCCTGCGGCCCCGCTGTTGGAATTACTGCCTCCTGACCCTGTTCCCCAGTGACTTCCCCGAGATTGGCTTCATGTCCACCCGAGTGGAAGATGCATGGCTTGACTGGCGCCCCAGCCTCTCATTAAGCCTGTCCCAACCCCTGACTCTGATTTCTGGGCTCCAGCTGGTGCCTCTGGGCTGCTCGGCCCGCCCAGGGGTTCTCAGCGGCCAAGGCCATAACTCAGATGCTCTCAGATTTAGGAAAACGAAAGAGCTTTTAGCCCCCAGACACGGATCCAGTACATCTAAAAGCTCTCTGATGGAGCTTGAAGACAGGCTGAGAGACATGTCTGTCTTTGGGGGGCCCTGGGGGATTCGCGTCTGTTCTCTCGCTGGCTCTGCATGGCTGGTTTGCCCTCTCGGCTCACCTCACCCCTGCAGCCCTCTTGCCCCTGCTCCGGCTAGCTGTCCCTTGCAAAACTCACCCAGGCTGCCCTGCCCGCCCCTCCCACCCCGTGATCCCTCAAGGAGGCTTCCTCCTCCCTTCCCCGTCACTTGTTTTATCTGAAGTGAAACTCGTCCTCCGGAAATCAATGTGCTGGAAATAGCCCACGCCAAGCTCCTCGGTGAGACAGCCACACGTGTCCCAGCCTCGCCTCGTGCCCTGAGTGTCAAGATGGGGGGCACGGGGGGTGGGGGCTGGAGGCCTCTGAGAGCAAATGAGCCCCCAGGCCCCACCTCTTCATGGCCCACGTGAGGCCCGTGGGCTGCTCCCTGGACCACCGTGGGACCCCCTCGCTGGGCGGTGCTGGAGGGCGGGATCACCAC
>NW_022103919.1:6051488-6056742 GCF_000313985.2 Echinops telfairi
GTGGCCGGTGTCTTACCCAGACCGTGGCTTGGGGTTTGTCAACCGCCATCGAATAGCCATCCTATGCTAGCTGCCCAGTGCGCCAGTGGTAATGGAAGACTAGGTCCTTCCCCTAGACCCCTGAAGTGGACAAGCGCCTTAGGGACTCTCATTCCTATGGGGAATTCCCATCTTCTGCAGACTGGCCGGGGCGGAACCGGCTCCCACTGTGGCTGCTATAAGCACCAGGCTTCCTTTCAGGGAGTGTTGTAGTCCTGTGACCCAGATTCCACCAATCAGAACCATCTGTGATGGTGACCAGGGAGGCCACCCCCCAGCCAGCACTGGATGCCATCTTGTTGGGGGGGTGGGGGCGGATCGTGTTTGGTGAGTGGCAGAGGCCGCGGCGGCAGTCCATGGGGGTTTCACCAGGCTTAGGCATGACCTGCTCTGGCCCAGGCCCTGAACCGGTTTCTCAGCCTCTCTTCCCTACACTCCTTTTTAGCCTCAACCCAGTCACTTTCTGCTCTGGTAGTTACGATCTCTAGCTGGTGCAGGGGAGCACCCCCATTTCACAGCAGAAAAAACTGAGGCTCAGAGAAACTTGCCCAAGGGCGCATGGCGGGGCTATCAGCCTGGATGATGGGGCCCTCTGGTGGAGGGGCAAGGTAAAACAGCTCCTCCCCTTCTCTCCCCACTCTAGGATGGACAGAACCCAGTCATGGTTTCTGACGTACAGTTCTCAGCCCATCATGCATGCCTCCCTCTAACCCCCACCATGGCTCCCCTGTGTCTGTCCCCAACCCTGCAGCCTGGGGGTACTGACAATTGTGCCCTCATCTCAGCAAAGTACCACATGCTGCAGTGGGCTCTCTGCTCCCTGAATGTGCTGCCACCCACCCTGCGGGCTGCTGGGCTTTGCTTCCTCTTCCGAGAACAACTTCTCTCCCCTGAACACTCAGAGACCCGGAACCTGCCCACTGAGGCTCACCCGAAAACCCCTGCTTTCCAGGAAGCACGTTCAGAGCCTCTCCCCACTTCTGCTAACTCCAGGCCTCCACAGGTGCTCCGTTTCTTGGAAGAACTGGATTGGAGACAACCCCAGTTCCACACCTGTCCAGGACCCAGCAGGCAGCAGGTGCTCAGACATAGCTTGCCATCAAATATCGAGAAAGAATCCGTTCCTACTGGTCTTGTCTTCCACTGTCACTGGGTGTTCCAACACAGCTACAAAGGGTCAGGGGACGAGAAACCGCTTTCAGGGCAGTGCATAGACTTCCAGGGACAATGGTGCAGGCTGTTCACTGCTTAAGGGTACCTGGCCAGAAGATAAGTAAAAACCAAACGCACTGCCACTGAGTTGACGCTGACTCATGGTGACCCTATAGGCGACTGTAACTCTCTATGGGAGTAGAAAGCCTGGTCTTTATCCCACAAGGTGGCTGGTGGTTTCAAACTGCTTACATCGTGGTTTACCAACCCAACACATAACCACTACACAACCAGGGCTCCAGCCAGGGGATTGAGTGGGTTGAAAGAGGGCTCACCTATGTCTTCTCGCCAAGCCCTGCCCGCCCTGTCCTAAGCATGACCTACTCATGGCTCAGTGGAATTTTTTTAACATGGATTTTTTTTTTACATGCTCACAGTCACCCAATTGTCAGTATCATGTCTGCCTCCAAGCCCAAGCCAGAGGGTAGAGTCAGAGCCCACCAATTCCTCCATCCCCGTCAGGAGCCCACAGGCTCCCGGAGCTGAGCAGGGGTTTTGCAAACTATGTCCCATGGGCCGAACCATTCATTCCTGCTGCCTGCTGGTCTCCACGCCTGTGTGGCGCTGTAATCCACACCGTACGATCCGATGGTTCTCCCTCTCGCCACCGAGTTCTGCAGCCGTCGGCACAGCCAGTTTTAGAACATCTCCATCACCTCCACAAGAAACCCCCGGATCCTTCACCTGCCCCCTGGCTTGGCACCGCCTGCCAGCTCAGAATGACTTCAGCAGTGTTTAGAAATTATTTTTTACAGAGAAATCAGAAGCATCTTTCAGGACTTGTGGGAATGATATACCAGCCGGTCGCTGGTGTAGCACAGCCACGCCCACGGTCATATGTACTCTCTCTGCTCTCCCACCGACAGGCCACGCTGAAGAGGGCGGACAGACCGTGGGGATCGCACGGATGGACTCTCTGCCCTTTGCAGGCTCCTCCACTCTCCCTGTTTCAGAGTTCTTTGGAAAGATTATGGCTAGCTTGTGGAGGCTGGGACCGGAGGTACCCAGGGCAGAGCTTGTCCAAGTGCACCCTGGACTTGTCTGCGTGGCCCTGTGTGTCACTCCAGGGGGCCCCACTGTCCGCAGAGCGGAGGGGGGGGGGGGGGTCTGACTGAGCTGCCCAGCCGGGCGACTCACCGTCCAGCCGCCACCCTCGGTGCTCATGTCGCAGTAGACCTGGAAGCCGGCGGGGTCGTGGGTGGGGAAGACGGAGTAGACACCATCCTCGCGCTGGCCACTCAGCAGCACGTCCAAACAATCTCGGGGCCGAGAGCCTGGGGCACAGAAGGCCAGTCAGGAGCTTCGGGTCCAGCTCCATGTCCTCCTCCGCCCTGTTGCTGTCCCCAGGTCTCTGGTAACCAGCACTGCCCCTTTCACCACAAATCCAGGCCTGAGTTGGAGCCCTGGGCCTGCCACCCCGTATGGGGGTTGTGAGTGAATTGCCCTCTCTGAGCCTCGATTTCCTCCTCTGGGAAATGGGCATCATGCCCATTTTGGCTTGGGAGGAGGGTCACTTGAGGGTGCAGATAAGACTCAGCATGGTGGGGTGGGAAGGCTGGAGGGTCAAAGTGTGATGGCTGTAGTATCCAGGAGACAGGGAAAGCCTCACCCCATTTCTCTTGTTCCCCAGTAACCCCTGCTCACCGTTGGCGCAGCCCCGAGGCCTGGATCCCCTGGAAGGCGCCCTCTGCAGATCAGCCTTGGCTCTGGGCCGGCCCAGGCCCCGCTCCTTCTGCAGGGCGTCCAGGACGTCGCTGACGGCGTTGACCATGTGAGCCGTGTGGCCTTGGCTCTCAGAGAGAAGCTGCAGGGCACAGGGGTTAAGCAGAGGGTAGAGGCTCTGGTGGCCGGCAGGGACCACAGCATGTCACCTGCCATGTCCTGGGCCATCCGAGCCCTCTCTTGAGGCAGAGGTGGGCTCTGGGAGTCATGGCAGCCTGAGAGCTGTCCTAGGCCCGGACTCTGGGTCTCACAAAGCCTGCTGGTCTGGAATCACGAGCACCCAGAAGAGGGGACTCAGGTAACAGGGGACAAGGTGGCTTCAGCAGGCCCCTGCTGCCCTCAAGCTCGGTCCTTCCGCTGTTGTTGCGTGCCTTCAGCCCAGGGAGGACAAACCGGTGGAGGACCTGCCATGCATAAAGGCAACCCCGGCACCAGGCTCACCCGAAGTCCAGTTCACCCATTAACCAGTCGTGCGACTGGGCAAGGGGCTTCTCTCCTTTTTGAACAGGGCTAACGTGACCTCCCTGGATGGCCTGCTCTCAAGACCAGTGACAACATGGGTGGTGGTGGAGGGATGGGGAGGAGGGCTCATTATGTAGACAGACACAGGCTGCAAAGTGTCCTCCCCTTTGAGGGCTCTCTGAGCCCCATTCAAGGTCACGAAGGCAGTGTGACTCATTTGCACCTAACAGATGGCGGCCCTGAGGCTTGGGAATGGGCGAAGCTTTAGGGTCCACTCCCCTCCCCCATGCAAACCGCACTTTGACCTCCTCAGCCCTCTGAGACCCACAACCTCACCAGGTCACCCCAACACCCCCTCCCCCATAGACATTGTCATGGGAGGCCCAGAAGAAGTGGTCCCCAAGAGTGAAGGCTGACAGGAGATTGGGATTCAGCCCATTCCCAGGGATGGCCACCAGAAATGAACCCAGCACGGGAGACAGTGCAGGACTGGGAGAGGCCAGGGGGTGGACAGTGGTCCAGACCCAGACCCTAAGGGTGGTGGCCTGGGTTTTTACTCCAGCCCCTCCCCTGCACACCATCTGCGTGGTTCTGGAATGGCAGCCAGACCCTCCCTCCCTAAGCCTGGCAAGCAGACGTGGGCTTGGGCGGGAGCTTCCTTGCTCAGAAATGTTATCTATTTTGTTCCTCCTCCCACTGGGGCCCCTTCCGCCTGCTCCTCCAGGGGACTCCTCGCCTCCCCTTGCTGAGCCCCAGGAGGGGAGGTGGGGGAGGCAGGGTCCTGGGGGCAGGCGGCACAGAGAGGCTGGGTCCTTCCATGCGGACCTGCCAGTGATCAGATCACAGCCCGCGGAGGACGGAAACAGAACTCCATAGTTCCGTCGTTTACAAAATGTCATTCTCGGGCTCATCCACGGCACATGCCCTGCAAAGCTGTTCGCTTCCCCTCTGCAGGCAGGCGATTTAGCCAGGTCTGAGCTTCAGAGGGCATGGAGGTGCATTCCTTCCAGGCATCACTGCCCTTTCTTGTTGGCAGGCCCCGGAGTTGCTGTGGAGAGGGGCTCTGGCGGGCCGGGGGTTAGACCAGCCTGAAGGAGGTGGGCAGCGAAGATTTCCTTGGGTTGCTGATTCAATGTTTTCAACTACCCCTGTCCTGCCTGAGAGCCATCCTTCTGAAGAGGCTCTGCCACAGAGGAAGAGCGTGGCCTGGCCCCTTCTTGCCAACGGGCAGGAAGGGCCTCAGATTACACCAGCAAGTGATTCAACCTGAATACAGACAGACAGACATGACTTGAATTAATGGGCAAGTTGGTCCTGCGTGCTGAGCTGAGGATGCCGATGAGGTAGCAAGCGGGGGGTGGGGGTGCTGCTTCTGGCACTTCTTGGTTGTGGGCCATGCCTAGATAAGGCGGGGGTGGGGGGGCATTTGGTCTGCCCCTCTGGAGAATGGGATCAGGTAAATGGAAAGTAAGGTTTCCCCCTTCACTAGTGTGGAGGGAGGGACTCCCCAGGTGTGTACGTGGTTTGTGGGCTAGGCTGCTAACGGAGAGCTGGAGGTCTGCATAGATCCAAGGTGCCTCGGAAGGAGGCCTGCTTCTATGAAACCAGCCACCCAAAGCCCGTAGGGGGCAAGGATTTATTCTGCACACATGGGTTGCCGTGAATCAGAATCTAATAAACCGGCATAGGTGGCATCTCCCCAGTAACATTAAACTTCACTTCCCACCGTAGTAATAGAGAGTAACAAATCATCGTACACAGTGGCGGTGCCAGCTGCCAGCCAAACCCTCTGCAGTCCGGTGCCCACAGCCTCTTCCCG
>NW_022103919.1:6057232-6061123 GCF_000313985.2 Echinops telfairi
AGCACAAGGGCACTTCTGCCCTGGGTACCCACGGGCCTATCTTTGGAGAACCCAGGCCTCTTGGCTGAGAGGCTGGGAAGCTTGGAGGAGTGTGAGGAGCCTCGGCTGGCTGCCCCCGAGCGGGACACAAAGACAAATCGTGTCTGAAGTCATCCCGGGTCTGTGAGTCAAATCAGACCTTTCTCGAGGAGTAAATATATCAGGGGAGCCGCAGAACTCCAGCGCCCCAGAAAAGCCATTAGTCTTTCAGAAATCATTCTCTGCCTCTTCATAGGTTATGGGTGAGGGGACCCCGAGGCTCCCGCCCAGCGTTAACAGTGAGCATCTGTGGCCTGGGTTTGAGCTGACTTGAGGCTTAGCATTTGCAGAGCGAGGCGGGGTTTCCCTGAGCTTGCTGAGCCTGGGGAAGTTGCAGATGGAGGGGGCAGCGGGAAGGGCAGCTAAACACCCCCTCCCCACCCCCGCCCCGGGAGCAGGAAGCTGCCATCCCCATCAGTCACCCCGACAGGGTGATGAAGACCGTTGTTTCTCCAGCTGCAGCTGCAGCGAAAAGGCCCATTGCTCACAGGCTGTTGGGTGACCGGACTGCTTGGTCATCTGGGCGTCCTGGTGAGGGTGTGGGTGGGGGGTAGGCGGAAGGGGCTGGGCAGCTGGGCTGGCAGGAACTGGTGGGGCGTGTGGAGTGGGGCCTGGCCTCAAGGTCCTTGGGGATCTGAGTCAGAGGGATGACGGGGGCAAGGAGAGAGGCTGGGCAGGGCGACGGGAGATGAGGTTCCAGGCGAGCCTCCCGCTGAACCTTAAAGAAATCACCACCCCTCTCACAGCCCTGGTAGTGTCATGGTTACCCGCTGGGCTGCAATCCACTAGAACAGCAGTTCGAAACCACCAGCGCTTCTCAGGAGAAAGATGAGGCTTTCTACTCCTGTAACGAGTTACAGCCTCGGAGACCCACAGGGGGGTTTCTACCCTGTCCTAGAGGGTCACCAGGAGTCGGAATGAAATCGATGACAGTGAGCTGAGTTTTTATCTGGGCCTCGGTGGTTCTTTTCTGGAAAATGGGGCAAGAGAGATGAGATGATCCGAAAGCCCTGATTCTGCAAAGGGCAGACTTCCTGGCGAGGGCGCGTGCTCTCTAAGCCAACAGCGGAAACCCAGCTAATGCGGCCAGAACTCCACCAGCCAGCCAGCACAAAGAGTCAGCCTGCAGGGCTGGGGCCCTGGTGGCAGAGTGGCTACATGCTCAGCTGCAAGGCGAGCAGTTCGAAACCACCAGCCAGCTCCAAGGGAGAAAGATGAGGCTTTCTGCTCACATAAAGGGGGTTTTGTTTTTTGATGCAGTGTAGAGGTGGGGAGGGTGTAGACCGGAGAAGGGTCCTGCTGGCCTCTCTCCACTGGTCTCTCCTCGCCTGGAGAGTGGTGGGCATCACTTGGCAGTGGACTAGGGCACAAAGGAGGGGGGCGCAGCTCTGTCTGGCCCCGTGGGACCGTGTGTGTGCATGGGGGGGTGGTGGTGGTGGCAGTTGTTGCTCAGCACATTGCCAATGTGTCCTTGACCAGTGCCTCCCTCTTCCAGCCTCAAGGTTCCCGTCCACTGATGGGTGGGGCAATGCTCCTCTCCTGCATCTTACCTGGGGCATGGAGCACTTGGAAGGCCACCCCTCCCCAGCCCTGGGTTCTGTCTGACTGTTGGACATCCGGGGGGGGGGCGGGGAGGGAGGGGCGGAAAGAGGAGCTGGGTTCGAGTCTTAGCACTGCTCCCCAGGAGCTGTGTGGCCTGGGATAAGAGATGCTACCACTCTGGCCTCACCTGCTGCTCACCGCTGTCTGGGAATAACCCCTGTCCAGTGTCCCAGCACTTAGAGAGCCCGTGAAGTTGTGGATATCAGTGCCCAGAGCAGGGCCAGCACGAAGCAACAGTAGCCCTATGCCCCCCACGCCCACCTCCCAGGACACTGAGGTGCCCAGCCAGCTCCTTACCTGAATGAGACGGTCCTGCTCACTCTGCAGGGCGCTGAGCCCCTGGCCCAGCAGGCTGTGGCCCTTGCGAAGTCCCACACACTCGGCCTGCAGCTCCGAGGCCCGGGCCAGCAGCCGGGGCAGCTGGTCGGCCAGCGTGTCCAGCAGTGCCTGCTCCTGCTCGCCCACCTGCCTCGGCCCGGCCTGGTGGTCCGTCAGCGCCCGCAGCACCGAGGCCTGGGCCCCCTCCAGGCGAGTGAACCCTTCTGAGAGGTCGGGGCAGCGTGGGTCGATGAGGATGCTGAGGCGGGAGCTGTCGGTCCTCTCCACGGTGACCAGGGCACTGTTGGGCCCCGCAGACCCCGTGCTGACAACGGGCGGGGGCGCCGTGCCCGGGGTGTGGGCGTGGTTCAGGAAGAGCACAGCGCCGGTGACAGCCAGGGCCAGCAGCACGGCCAGCGACAGCAGCACCGTGCACAGCATGTAGCCGCAGGTGGGCCGCTGGACAGACAGACAGACAGAGGAGAGACTCAGCATTAGGGCTTTCAGCTGAAGTAGCTCCAAGGCCAGGCCTCTGGCCTTGGTGGAGTCTGGACAAGACTCAAAGGCCCTTGGTTCTGGGTCGGGGCGCTACAGAGACAGGCAGAGATGAGAGACGGCATCCCAGAGAGAGACAGAGAAACAGGGCCACAGGGGAGAGGGGAGATGGGGAGCAAGACAGGGAAAGCAGGTGGAGAAGGGCAAAATGGAGACCGAGGCAGAGAGAAATGGGGACCATAGATCCTGGGAACCCTTCACAGAGATGCAACATCATTAGGTGGGGGACCCATGTGCACCCAGGATACCAGGCAGCCAGCAGGCTGCCAGTGCTGGGAGTTCTGCAGAGAGCTGGGTCTCAGGAGGTGTGCTAGGAGCTGTGGGTTTGAGGGAGCCAGGGTGCATGGAGGGAGTAGTAGGAGGTGGGCATGGCCCTGAAGCCAGACAGGACTGGGCTCTGGCCCTGGCCCTGCTGTGTCCACCTGGGTGACCTCAGGCAAGGGGCCTCACCTCTCTGAACCTGTTTCCTCACCTGTCAAATGGAGGTAACCACGACACCCTTCTCTCTGGGCTACGGAGATCTCACAGCTACCTGCCACTCGGACTCAGGTGGCAACAATGAAACGGCCACACTGGCACAGCAGGGCAGGGGCTTTGGGGGTAGTGAGCGCTGGTCACTGAAGGTCCCTTGCAACCCGTGGCATCCACATGCCAGGCCTCCCCTCCAGTCTCCTCCCCTTTCCTCCTCTCCTTCTCAGAGCAGGCAAGAGATGGGAGAGGCGCCAAGGAACCAGGCAGAGAGGTGCCATGGCCACCCTGGAAAAGGGGTCTGTCTGTCTGCTTCCACCGAGACCAGGGCTGGGGTTGCCTGGGCCACAGGAGGCTGTGAACCCTGGACAGGGTGAACGGAGGCAGCAGGCCTGGTTAAAACTGGGTCCCTGGAGTGGCAGGGTGGCTACGTGGGCCCTAACCACAGAGGATGTCCAAGTGCACATGGCAGTCGGATGAGGAGCCCTGGGGGGCAGGGGTTCACTTCTACCAGCTGCCCCGAGAGGGAAGGCATGGCAGTTGGCTCTGAGTCCAGCCTTGGAGACCCTCGGGGGAACCCTGGCCTACCCCAAGAGGTCCCTGTTAGTCAGAGGCAAGTCAGCGGCAGTGGTTCCTGGGTGGTCCCTCCAGCACTCAGCAGGGGGAGGGTCCCAGCAGGGGCACTGGGATGCGGAGGCTCAGGTTCACTGGGCAGAGTCCCTCACAGCAGTTTACCCTGAGCATTTGAACCCAGGGAGTCTGAGGCCCAGAGAAGCTGAGGGGCCTGCCCACAGTCACAGAGCAAACGGGCACAGCTCTAAGACAGACAGACAGACACACACACACACACACACACACACACACACACAC